>NC_134536.1:72063673-72701590 GCF_050624435.1 Tenrec ecaudatus
GCCTCTGAATGAAATGCTCCTTTCCATAGACATCTAGTATCTGTCTTTGACAACATAAGGTGTGAAACTAGTCAATAGTACGGGGGAGTACCTCCCCCCCCCCAAGAGGAATCATATTGGACTGAGTGGAGCTTCTGAAAACAGGCATTTTTCCTGCTACTCAAGCATCAAGCAACTCATTCTGAGTTAGTGCACCCAGTGGCATTGCCTGGAAGCTTCTCTCTGGTTGAGAATTTTCGTAAAAGTAGGTCAACTTCATGTTTTTTTGTTCTGACCGATTTTAGAGAACAGCGTGGCGCTATGAAATTTTGTTTCCTGCTAAGGAAAAATGCCGCAGAGACTGTAGTGATGTTGAACACAGTTTATGAGGACAGTGCTGTGGGAAAAACTCAGGTGTATAAGAGGTTTTCTCGTTTCAAAAAAGGTGAAATGTTGACTGATTGCAAGCCTCATTCTGGACATCCGTTAACTTCCTGAATGTGGACTCTTAGTCATTTGAAGTTTGTTCATCAGGTTAGACTGTTAATCAAGCTTTCTATTTAGAGGTTCTAAAAATATTGCATAACAGTGTGTTACCAGAAAGGCCTGATATGTGGCAGACGGGGCACTGGTTTTGCTACCATATCAATGAACCTGCTCATGCAGCCATCTCAGTGTGCCAGTTTTTGGCAAAAAACAAACAAAACAACAACAGCATGCCTCTCTTGCCCCACTCACCTGATCTTACTCACCTGACCTCACTTTGTGTGACTTCTTTTTGTTTCCATGAATGGAGAGGGACATGAAAGGACAGGGATTGGATGACTTAGAAGATGTGAAGAAAAAAAACGAGGGAGATATTGTCAGCCATACAAATATGATTTTGAGAAAATGTTTCCCAGAATGGAATCACAATTTGACAAATGTATTAAGTGTAATAGTGAGTACTTTGAAGGTGCTAAGGTTGTTTTCTTTAAAAAAAATTAAATACATAGCTTGAAAAAGAAATTCCATTTTTTGCACCTTGTATGGCTTACAAGTGTTTTCAGGTAATTGGGATCGCGAAAGATTTGGTTGTGATGCCAACAAATTGCACATTACATGTTTTATTTCAGTGTTTTTGTTTTTTAAAGAGGAGGCCACACAGCAAAAAGTGTTTATTTTGTTGGACAAACCAAACTAGTTCTCATAAACAACAACAACAAACTCACTGGTGCTTATCCAGAAGTAGTCTTGAGTGACTCCAAAACAGACCCCCTTAGTGCACGTGCCCAGGAGAGGAATCTGTGTATGATAGAAGTGTTTACATGGCCACCACGTTCATAATCACTGACATGAAAACTGGTGCACAAGTCCTGTACACTCTGCTATTTTTGGTACCACTTTTTTGTTGTTGCTTTGTAAAAGTGATAACTTTTAGACAATAAAATGTCGGTGTTAGTTCGACCCTGCGCTGTAGGGTCCTTATAAGTCGACATCGACCTGAAGGCCAAGAAGTCCTCTGCTCTGCTCTCTCGCTGCTGTTGCTGATTTTCTGCCACATTTTTCCTATCTTGCTGTCTCTGGGGTCGGCTCTGTCCCCTAAACCATAACAAGGCTCAGCACATAAGGGATCTTGAGGTCCAGAGGATCACAGTTCACTACTGGTTTTTCTTTCTTGATGGTAAGGAGATCTCTTTTACCTGCTTCTCCCCAGTGGTTTTATTCCAACCCGGTGGGATGGGAAAACTGACTAATTCCCTTAGAGTTTATCCACTCTATGTGCCTGCTCCCACCCAGTTCTGTCACAGGAGTTACAAAGACTGACTAGAGGAGCCATCTCAATTAAATTCACTGCATATAGACAGATTTTCCTACTACACTTTTCCTGAGCAGGGAAGCACCATATGAATATATATAATTGTGCTGACTCTTACATTCAGTTGTTATACTCCACTAGTTGCTTGGGAGTACTGTTTTCCGCAGTTCTCTGTGGGGTGTGTGTGTGTGGTGGGAAGAGATTGGTGTCACCTCTGTAACACACCTGTTGTAGGAGCCCAGCATTCAGTGAAAAGGAGAGAGACAGCAGTGTGGGTCTTTTCAGCTTGCCACTTGCGTAGACTCCCCTCCTTTGATCATGGGGAACGGTGAAGAGCCTCTATTTCTTGAGTGTGTCAAGGTGGAAGGAGGAGGCCCCACCATCACAAGTGCACTCACCTAGAACTCTGCGTAAGCAATGATTAGCTGGAGGAAGCATGAGGCAAGGTGATGTCCCACTCCTCTCAGGAAGAAATCCTGATAGCTGAGAGGAAGAGGAAGCCTGGGCTCTGCACTGCAACAACCTAGACTGACCTTTATTAGGGCTTGCTGATCTGGGAGCAGGGAGGGAGTGGTCTTAGTTCAGATACCAAGACTGTAGTTTTTCTTGCCATATTTTCCTGAATAGATGCTTCTTTATTTGGAGTACATCTTTAGGACCATTTCAAGAGCCCTGAAAAGGTTGTTTCTGTGTAACTTTTACCAGCTTTCCTGGGTAGCAGATCCTCAGAAGGCAGCCTTCCATAATTTTTTTAAGGACAAAAATTGGGGTAAGATTTCATATGTAATCGAAAGCTAAATGAGTTAAGAAGGGTAACGTAAACCTTAAATATTCAGATAGTTCATTTTGCTTAAGCTGAATAACTCAGTAATAGTAGTAGTAGATCTCCTATCAGGACATAAAGAATATCCTTATTCTTGATAACTCAGTAGTATTTAGTGGATCAATTACTATTGGTAGTTTTCTTGAAGAATGCCCCTCTCTGAGGGGTATTTTATGGGGTCCCTTGGGGGAACAAATTCTTCGGGTTTGACTGCAAACCAAAAGGCTGGAGCTTTGAAGCCACCCTGTGGGACCCCAACAGGCAGAAATAGTGATCTGCCTTGGAAAAGTCACTGCGTGGAAACGCATGGAGCTGCTCTATCCTGTGGGGTTGGCATGAGCCAGGTCAACTTGACAGCAGTTTACAACAGGGAGTGTTCTAGTTCACACTTACTTTAGCAGTGTTTAAAAGGGTTTTCCTACCAAAACATTATTGAGCATTGAGGTAACCAAGAGTATTATTGAGATTTGGAGCTTTGGGTAATTTGAAAGGTTAAAAAGCAAAACAAAATACTGTAATTTAACTACTTTATTAACAAGTGTTACTGAGCGTCTTTAAGTGTCTTTTGATAGACCTGGGGACTATTTCTACTTTTATTCAATAAGTTGTGTGTGTGTGTTTTCTTTCTTACAAATTTTCTGTTATTCTGATGCTTTGAGGAAAGATTCACTTTTATAAATTGATCCAAATGTTAGACATATCTCCCGATCAGAAGATTTTTATTTTGTATTTCACTGATGAATTGATGTATCAGAATTGGAAACGTTGGGAGAAAGCTAGTTTGAAGAGTGAGATGGTTACTTTGTGGATATTTTATTCCTCCTGTATTTGATCTGTAATATACAATCACAGTGTGAACATTGATAAAAATCGCTATTCTCTGAAACTCAGAATATTTATTTTGAAATAGAACTCGAGGCAGGGCAGGGTTACTCATTACAAAGTGTCAAAAACTAGAGTAGATAAATGGGATTGAGATTAATTTCTGTTACAGTCAGACCTAATGTGACATTTACTTCAGTTCTGAATATATGTACTGTTTCAGGCATAGGTTCTATGCTGTTTGACATAACATCCCACTGCCCTTGAGCCAGTTCTGACTCCATGCTTGGGAGGCTGTAAATCTTTACAGGACAAATGGCTTCATCTTTCTGTAGCAGTGTGACTGATGGGTTTGAACCACCAACCATGTGGTGAGCTCAACACTTACTTGCTAGCACCGTCAGGGCTCCTTGTTTGCTGTGGGAGAGGTTACATGGTCAAAATAACCACGTCCAAAGAGCTCACATTCTGGGTAGCGGAAGGGGAGGATGTGAGTGTGAGACCGACCGTGAAGACAAGAAGTACCATCTCAGGTGCTAGTGGTGTAAGCTGTCCTAAAGAAGGCCTCTTTGACAGAACGGCATTTGCCCAGAAGGAAGCAAGAAAACCACATAAATACTCAGGTGCGGGATATTCTAATGATAAGAAACCAAAAGTAAAACAGGCGGTCGGTGGGTGTGCCCTCAAGAAATGGTGAAAGGGACGGGACGGTCTAGAGCCATGGCATGAAGGGAAGAGCTGCTGGAACCAGAGAGCAATGAGTAGTATGAGGCCTTCTATTTCATATGAAAGGGCTTTGGCTTTTGGAATTGGAAATCTTAAGTTGGAAATCATTGAGGGGTTTGAACTGAGGAAAGATAGGACATCTTAAAAGGATTACTGTGGCCATTGTCATAGTGACACTACTAATAAGTACAGATGTTGACCACTGGAGAACTGGGCATTATTAAGCACTTTACCACAAGCAATTCATGCTGAGAAAACTGCAGCAGCATAGTTTATCCCCATGGATCCCTTCCACACTCGTCTAGGGGCTGTGTGCTTAGTGTACCCTGCGGTTATGTAATGCCCAGCCTTTGTGACTGTACTGGGTGGCCCTGTACTTGAGAATGGATGTGTTGGGTTTTTGTTTTTTTTTTAGGGGGAGGAAGTAATTAAGGGAGTGTACTCTGAGTTGTAGATGAAGCTCAGAAAATGAGGAGCAAGAAGCTGAGATGTAAGAGAGAATGGTGATTGTGGAAGTTTCAAAATTAATCTAGCAATTAAGTGTTAAAAACTATATAGTTTTATAATTCACACGTAGGAGAACTCTACACACACACACACACACACACACACACCACTCTACACACACACACACACCACCCCCACCACCCCAACTTTGGCTAAGAGATGACCTTTGACTTTTGTAAGGCATGATCATTCAAAAAATATTAAGAAGCTGAGATTTTCCATTTATCTCTCAAAAGACTAATAAACACTATTTGAAACCAGAATTATCTTACTTGAAAACAATCATGTTGGTTTTTATTTTAGTCAACATTGGTTTTTAAAACAGAATTCATGTATATCCTGTACTGAGATGATTGGTTTACATTCTTAGTTCATGTTTATGTGTAACTTCTCAAGGATTTTTTTTTACTGTTAAGTATTTATTTCTAACAATCCAGTAGGTTGATGCTTTCATCCTTATTTTAAAAAACTTTCATAAGTATAAGATTTATTGACAACAATTAGAATAATCTTTTCTTATAACTGTTTCCTTGATCCATGTGCTGAAGCCCACGTTACTCCCTCCCTTCTGCCCCTAATAACTTTGATCTCTCTATTTGCTTTTTCCCGTCCTTTTATATATGTGAAGTCATACAATATCTGATTTCACTCAGCATGTTTCCCCCCCCCCTTGCCCCTCCCATGTCCACCCTGCAGGACAAAGTAGAGCTCCATAGCGTTTCTTAGGCTGGGAGTCTTTATAGCAGCAGATGGCCTCATCTTTTTCGTTCAGCGTGGCTGGTGGTTTTGAACTACTACCTTGTGGTTAGCAGCCCAATGCTTAACCCCTTGGGCCACCAGGGTTTTTAACGTCTTCCCTCTTGTAGCACATATTGAGACTTCATTTCTCATACTGGTTATAATTTTTCATTTTATTGCATTCCAAGTGTACCGTATTTTGTTTATCCGTTGATCTGTTGATGGATAATTAGGTTGTTTTTCCCCACATCTGGAAATTCAATTTTGTGGCTGTCTGTACCTATAAAGATGCACAGCCTTTGAAACCTGCCCGTAGTCAGAGTATGCTTGATGGCAGTGGGTGAATTTACTGAAGAGACTTCTTACCCCTGTCACATGGACTTAGCACCTTTGCCACAAATCAGTTGCCCACGGATGTGTGAGTTGATTTCTGGAATCTCAGTTCTATTCCATCGGTTTATTTATCTGTTGATAAACTGACTTATTGTTAGGTGCCATCAAACCCGTTCCAACTCATACTGACATTACCGTATACAACAGCAGAAAGCATTGCCAGGTTCTGTGCCTGAGTACCTTGTCCAAAAAGCAAACCAAACTCACTGCCATTGAGCCCGTGTTGAGTCATAGCGACCCTGTAGGACAAGGTAGAACAGCACCTGTGAGTTTCTGAGACTGTGACTGCCTGTCTCTTTCCTGCTGAGTGCAGACGGCTTCAAACTGCAGTGGCCATGCAGCCAGCCGCCCAACATGTAACCATTACCCCCAGGGCTCTTTGAGTACCCTGTCCAGTATGTTTGGCCTTCAAGAAGTGTGAGTCTTTCTCTTTTGCACTTCTCTTCTAGGTTTCTAGTTTTCCCATCCCAGGAACTGACAAATCACTCAAATTATACAAGTTTTTGTCTTGTTTTGCTTTGCTTTCTTGAAAATCACAGAACCAGTTTGAGTCCCTGCTGTAAAAAGGGTTTGTTCATGTAACAGATAGTCGTAATCCAATGACCTCTTGTAGTGTGTTATGTGATTGAAAGACTCTGAATTCTGACTGAGTTCACCAACTATGGGGTCAACTTAAATTTTGGCAAATGTTCTACATTTAGTATGCATGGGCCTTTTAAGTTGCCTAAAGCATTTGAAGCACCGTATTTCCTTTTGAGAGAGTATTTAAAATTACCTATAGAGATTTCGGCATGTCACCATGATTATTTAAGATTTTATAACTATTGCTCAAGATAAAGTGACGTATATAATAGGTTGCCAGAAAAATATGAAGGGGCTTTAAAAGGCTTATTGAAAATTTCCCTTATCTTGGGCTCATTTTGTACTAATTTTGGGAAATTCACAATAATATATTGAAAAACAAATTTGATTAGTTTTATAATTTTATTTGAATACACCAAAAAGTGTATGCATTTGTTATTTGGTGACTTGGTTTTACGTGCAAATGGTAATAGTTTAAAAAATTGAGCTTTTTACCTTAAATTTATAATTTTAGATGACCTTTAAATCTCCTTAGCAATGTAACATTTTCTTTCTTAAGGTACTTGTTTCTTGAACTTTGGTATTTTGTTTGGCTTTATACCTCAGCTGAATAGAGTATTAATCAATCGAGAAAAGTTAATTTTGAAGTAACTTTTTGTTTGTTTGTTTTTCCTCATAAGCTGTTTGAACTGCTGGGACCTGAAGGACTTGAACTTATTGAAAAGCTCCTTCAGAACAGAATTATGATTGTGGATAGATTTCTTAATTCTTCAAATGATCATAAACTGCAAGCGCTTCAAGGTAGGAATGGATACAGTGTGATTCTAATAAAAGGAAAACTGTATTAGTGAACCTTCTTAACCTTGTGTATCCTTTTATCTCTTATGTAATATATTAGTACCACCCATTTAAATGTCTTGGATATGACTAATTATAACATAAATATTCATAACCTATATTGCAAAGAGCTCTGCTAGTGATTTTTGTGTTTGTTTGGATATGGCAGGGCAATTTTCAGTATTTCAAGATAAAACTGCTTAGAGGAGACTCTGTTTTTTAGTGTAACTATTTCAGAGTAGGAGCCTTGGTGGTGTAGTGGCTACAGGTTGGCTATTACCTGCCTGTCCCCCACGTCAAAACACCAGCAGTTCTTCCGGAGAAACTCTGCACTTTCTACACTCATAAACAGTCACAGTCAGAAACCTACAGGGGGTTGCTATGAGTCAGCATCGACTCCATAACAGTGTTTACTATGGGTCAAGCAAACTCTCATGCTAAGTTGTTGACAAATATGTGTCCTCCTCCTCCTCTTTCACCTCCTCCTCCTCCGCCTCCGCCGCTGACCAGTGGCAGGAAGTTATGGTACTTTCAAACTATCATTAGGCTTTATCTCAGGTGTTTTATGTCCTTGAAGGTCACCCTCTTGAATTTGTGTTGTATGTTTTCTGGTTTTTGGTATTTGAAACCCAGGATTGCTGAACCTATAGGGACAGCAAGTAAAATAAGAGTTTGAGGGGCAGGGGCAGGGGGTGGGGAGTTACACGGGTTGGGGTTGGGGGTGTAAAGGGAGATGCTGCAAGGAGTCCAAGAAGGAAAAGAATGTTGGGGAACGGATTGTGGCAGCAGCTGTACAGCACTGCTTGACGTGATTGCACTATGGAATGATAGGATATATGTCTTCCAATTATTCAAAAAACAAATCTGCCATTCCATTGTCATCTGCCTTGAATATTATTGTTTGAGAAATAAGTTACTAATCGTGCTATTTTGCCACTATTGAAGAAAGGGTGGGGCTTCTTTTCTTCTGACTTGTCATATTATCTCGGCCTGATTTTTATCTAGGCATATGTATATGTGTTTTCTCTCTCTCTCTCTCTCTCTCTCTCTCTCTCTCTCTCTCTCTCTCTCTCTCTCTCTCTCTGTGTGTGTGTGTGAGAGAGAGAGAGAGAGAGAAAGAGAGTATATACGTTTAGTACTGTAGGTGTTTTGCATGGTCCGCTGAGTGGCATGCGATAGGAAGACTCATGCAAGATGTCCAGAAAACAGACAGAATTTATTGCTCACAAATCTCAGAGAGGACCCCGCAGCACCCAGGATTGTACCTAGGGATAAGGTAACAGCAAGCTAGGTTGATAGAGAGGCCATATATAGGGGAAGCAGGGTGGAGTTAGCACCCCTCAAGTGTCAGAGTAGTCCACTTACAAGTTTCCAGTGCATTAATATAGGAAAAGACAGATTTTTTCATCAACAAAGCTATATGGGGCATGACTGGGACAATGAGTAACACAATTGGTAAAGTGGATGAAAAGATAGGAATGTCTTTATGGGAAATTGAGTGTAGGGTGAAAGGCATGAATGGATACGAGTGGAGATTATGCTGGAAGAAAGACAAGGCATTCTACTCCCAAAAGCAGTTACAGCTCAGAAACTCACAGGTTGGGCAGCTCTACCCTGTCCTGTGGGGTCGCTCTGAGTTGTAATCAGCTCAGGGCCAGTGGGTTTTTTTGGAGGTAGTAAATGCAGGAACCCTGGTGGTGTAGTGGTGGTGGTGTGGGTCATACTGCTAACCATAAGAGAAGCAGTTCAAAACTACCAGCTGCTCCACAAGAGAAAGATGAGGTTTTTCACTCCCATCAGGATGGACAGTCTTGGAAACCCACTTGGGCAGTTCTTCCCTCTCCTAGAAGGTCACTTTGAGTCAGAATCGATCCAGTGGCCATGAGTTCCAGAGGGTAGACAAGTAAGCAGGCTGCAAATTGGCCTTATGACTGTGGGTGTGTGTGCGCTTGTGCAAGTGCCCCCATGTGTACTTACCCTTTCTCCTTGAGCGTTTTAGTTGATAGTTTTCATCAGTTTGGGAAAAGTGAACGTATTCATTGTAGTTATATTTAAAGTTCTTGTATGCTAAGATATTTATTTGGATGACCTGTGGTCTTTATTTTTTTCATCTTTTTTTCTTTGGGTTTTTAGACAAGGTTTTTTTCTCTGATATGCCTAACACTTTTTAAATGAGTACCAGGCATTTTAGAATTATAGTGGCTCCAAATGATGTTTTCTTTCTTCCGAGAGTCAGAGTGTGGGCCGGCCACTGCAATCCATTTTCAGAGTCTGCTGTGTGAACCCTAGGTGGCTCGTGTGAAAGGCTCAGTGGACTTGCGGCTTATTCATCTTCTTGGGCAGCACACTCCTTTAGGGCCTTCAACCGAATCCCAGGGCCTCTCACCAGGCATCCTCCTGTTACTGCTTACCTCTGGTGCGCCGAGAACCTCTTAGAAACTTTCTTCTATGTTTCACACCTTGTTCATCCCCTTTTTAATGCTGTTTTAACTTGCTGCCCTGGGCAGTTATGTAATTTAACAGATGTCTTAAGGAGAATTGCAACCATGTCTCTGAACCATCCCCAAACTCCCAGTTTTTATCACTCCAGTTCTAAGCTGGAGTGACCGCAAGTGCCCTTTACTGCAGGCAATTCTTATCAAATTCATGTGGAAGAGTTGGCTGCAGATCACCAACTCAACTCTCTGTTCCCCTTCCTAAAATATTCTCTTCTGTCCTGTGGCTTCAGTGCCCTCTGATGCCTTTGAAATAGGAGTTTTACATTTCATCTAGTGCTTGAGCATTGGGATGGCAACCCACAGGGTCAGTCGTAGGAAACCCTCAGCTGCTTCTCAGGAGAAAGACAAGGCTTTCTGTGCCTGGAAAGCAGTATAGTCTCGGGAATCCATATGTGCAGATTGACCCCTTCCTAAAGGGTCTCTGTGAGTTGGAATCGACTTGATGGCAGTCAGTTTGAGTTTATTAATGTGAATCTGCTGCGAGCTATTTCATTCTCTCTGGTAGAGAAAACTATGACATTCTGTCTTATGTGGAATATAGGAGAACCTGGTAAAGAGAAGAAATATAGTGACTTAGTCCCTGGTACCACATTGAACTTAATATGATACTAGAGACTATTGTGAGACAAATTTTGGGGAGATTTTAACTTCCAAGGTTACAGGGAAGAATATACTTTAGTCAGGAATTAAGAGATGGCTAGGAAGCCCAAAATGTAAAAAAAAAATCATTGAGTGTTGTAACTGATGCCAACTTTGGGTTTTATGTATAAGCTGAAAATGGAAAGAAAAGAAAATGGGGTTTCTTAATTTTGTACAAATGTTCCTTCCCAACCTTACGAATAGTTGGCATTTTAAAGATGTGCACTTGGAGAGACGATTAGACAACCTTCTTCTAAATATTCAGTTTCTATGCTTCACCTGTGTGAGGCTATGTCACCTTTGCCTTATATTTTTGGGTATGACAGTAAAATTAAATGATGCAAAGAGCCTGCATTTAATTCTAAACTTTCTTAAGGATTTTAAAAAATCAAATACTTTGATTTCTGACATATGTTCTCTGAAGGCAAGTGGGTTTGAGAGTTTTAGAAACTTGGGACTATTGAATCTGGGAAGTTGGTTTTTCTGACAGTCTCTTGACTTTTGTGTGTATGTTTGGGCACCCATACATTGAGGATTACTAGACACACTGACAAGCCAACATGATTTAGGAGCATTTAAATATGTATTTCCCAGACAAAAAGGAATGTGTCTAAAGACATTGCTTGCAGTGTAGTAAATTCTAAGAATTTGGTGCTTTGTTTCATTAGTTCTGTAATAGTTTAATATAGAAATATATACCATTTCAAACTTTTAATACTACACTATTGGGTAAGCATGGGCTGCTAACCAGAGGGTCAGTGATTCAAGTCCACTAGCCACATCTCAAGGGAAAATGAGGCTGTTGGCTCCCATCAGGACTTACAGCCTCAGGACCTGTACAAAGGGTCATTGTGAGTTGAAATGGAGTTGATGGCAGTGCACTGACACGCAAAGAGCGTGTTCGACTGCAAACCCCACAGTCAGCAATTTAAACCCACTAGCCAGTCTATGGAAAAAGATAAGACTGTTTGCTTTTAAAAAGATTTACAGCCTTGGAAACCCTATGTCATTATGCATCAGAGTCAGACCCTATATAAAGTTGCAGTGAGTTGGAATCGGCTGTGGGTGATTTGTGATTTTTTTAAAGTTCAAGATGAATCATTTCACATATTTCTTTAGGTAGTTAACGTGTTATCTAACAATTCTAATTACCAATCAACCTGTTTTGAAATGTATTCTTTCTTTATTGTGTTTGTTCTTTTGTGTCATGCTAGATTATGATCCATGTTCCTATTATTTAAGAATTTTAATAAGTCTATTCTAGAATAGAACCATATACTTAAGCATTATTTACTTTACAACTTGAGTTTTCAAAGTCACCTATTCGGCTTAATCTTATATAATTCTAGTGTATTCTGATTGAAGTTTTATGAAGTTACCAGTGACGTAGACATATTTTCTTTCAATTTTAATGTCCTGACTGAATGATGACAAATATATGATAGGATTTTGCTGCTATCATATGTGCTTAAACTTTTAATAACATATGCATAGCATTTAGTACTCATTGCTAATAGAAATAACAATTTCTCACATGAAATATGTAATACTCATTTATGATAAGTACATGTCATTGTTCATACTTTCAAAAATTTTGCTTATCTGATTTGCTGGTTGAATGTCTAAAGACAGTTTCACCTTTTTTGTAGTTTAGAGTATAAATGTATACTTAGAAATCCTGTATTTTTTACACTGAAAGTTAGGTAACAGTGACTTTATTCATTATAAAATATAAGAGATGTAGGTGCTCTGTGGGTGAAATATGAGGTTATTTGCTCTCATAAAGATTTACAGCCTGATAAAGCCCCATCTAGGGTTGCTATGAGTTGAAATTGATGCGATGACAGTGGGTTTAGTTTTGGGGTATGATTTATTTGGAAAAAAATTTTTTAGAATACAAATTATAATTCAAATATACATGGGACTATGTATTTTATAATTTTGAGATATAATAGAGTGATACTTGTTTTCAAATTTAAGGCTGATAGAAATCATTATATAGGGGATGATTTCATGTGGTAGCGCATATTCAAATCATGTTATGAGGCAATGGGAAAAGTGTGATAATTATAAAGATCTTAGAATGAAGTAAAAACTAATTCCCCCATTTTGCTGTGTTAATTCCTTCTCTTTTTTTCTATATTAAGTCTTAGAATGTGATGAAATAACTTACATTGTAGCTCCTTCAGATTGTGGACGAGTCTCGTTGTTCATTGTCTGTCTTTCCTAGCAGCAATGCCCACAAAATAGTCAAGTCATTTCAGTGACTGTTCCTTTACTTAGAGGTTTCTTGGCACCAATCATTTTAGGGCTCCAGAGAGAAGTCCCTGTGTGGTGCCAGTGGGTAAGTGCTGGACTGCTAACTGGAAGCAGCTCAGGCCTATTTAGAGCAAGGCCTAGTGATCGCCTTCCAACAGGTCGCAGGCTTGAACATGCTGTGCATCACTTGTTCCTCTCTGCACCCTTGGGGCTGGGTTGCCAAAAGTGGCAATTGACTTGTTGGCAGCTAGCAATAACAACAGGGCTGCAGTGAGCCACCATACAGCTGTGTGCACAGATTTAATTAAAGATAGAAAGGAATTCTGTTGAAAAAGAATTTCCCTGTTTATTGAGTAAACTGAATCACACCTCCAAATTGTACCATGTAAATATCGAGGTTTGGACTGGACTTTGAACCAGTTTGTAAAAGTTGAGTCATGGCTTATATTTATAAGGGTAGTGTATGTATTGCCTAGAAACCCAATCTCGTGTGCGTCAGTTTTTGACTCAAATAGGAAACAAGCAGAGGGGCCCAAAGATGGTGGCCTCCACATACACATTCAATGTGTCTGCTCCCTTCTGTGAGTGAGGCACCTTTGTCTTTGCCTGTTCCCTGCTGACGTCACTTCTGGCATGCACACTTGTTTGCTATGCCACGGGCACTCTGCCTTTGTTATCGCGGGCCATGACTGAAAACACTATGAGCCAATTTGAAGCCCTGGGTTGGAGACACATGGATCCTATTAATGGTATTTGCCATTTTCCAAACAACTATATTTCCATTAAAAGGTAGGTTGCACTTTTTCTCTCTTTGCCTTAGTTGTCATGTAAGTATGTCATGTCCTTAGCTTTTGCTAATAAATTTTATTTCATGCATACAGAAATAGTAACATAATCATTAGAAAAGAGTAAGATATATTGAATAGGAAAATATGATATCTAATGTGTAAATAAGGAACCCTAGTGGCACAATGGTTAAGTGTTTGGTAACGGAAAGATTGGCAGTTCAAACCCACACAGCAGTTCCTTAGGAGAAAGATCTGGCAATCTTTCCTCATAAAGATAGCCTAGCAAACCCTTGAGGACAATCCTGTGCTGTCACAGGGGTATTATAAGTTGAAAATTGACTCAATGACACCCGACAATAACAACCCACCTATTCACTGCTATCAGGATTCTATTTAAGGTTTCCACAGTTGTGTAAGTCATTACAGGGGTGATAGCTTCGTTTTTCTCACTGCATCGGCTGATGGGTTTGAACTGCCAGCCTTGTTAGCAGCCCAGTGCTTATTGGAAGTGCTGTCTTAATCATAAGAGCAGTATGTGAAAAATTACTTTTACTTATTTAATCTTAACAGCAAATGCTAACTCACATTGAATGATTATTTATTGAAGTTATATAAAGACATTATTTTAAAATCATAGAATCAAATGTTTGCATGTCATGTTTTATATACCTCCTTTGTCATCATGTTGATCCTATTCACAGTGATCCTATATAGAATTTCCAAAGCAGTAAGTCTTCATGGGAGGAGATAGCCTGATCTCTCTTCTGTGGGGAATGGCTTGTGAGTTTGAACCACCAACTGTGGTTAGCAGTTCAACACTTAGCCCGATACCTTGTTTTTAACACTAGAATTTAAAAAAAAATCATTTTACTGGGGGCTTTTACAACTCTTATCACCATCCATCCATCTATCCATCCTGTCAAGCATAATTGTACAAAGTTGCCATCATCATATTCAAAACATATTCTTTCTACTTGAGCTCTTGGTATCAGTTCCTCATTCCCCCACCCCCACCCTCTCCCACACTTGCTCCCTCCCTCCGTCCCTCCTTCCCTCCCTCATGAACATTTGATAATTAATAAATCATTATTTTTTCATGTCTTACACTGACAGCTTCACCCACTTTTCTATTGCTTGTCCCCTTGGGGGTGTGGGTTATATGTTGATCATTGTGATCAATTCTCCCTTTCCCCTATCCCCACTCCTTCCCCTTCACCTGCCCCTCCTGGTGTCTATTCTCATTATGAGTACTGAGGAATTTATCTGTCCTGAATTCTCTGTGGTGTGAGCTCTTATTTGTACCAGTGTACCTGCTCTGGTCTAGCCAGATTTGTAAGGTAGAATTGGGTTCATGATAGTGGTGGGGGGAGAGGAAGCATTAAAGAACTAGAGGAAAGTTGTATGTTTCGTTGGTGCTGTACTGCACCCTGACTGGCTTGTCTCTTCCTTCTGACCCTTCTGTGAGGGGATGTCCAGTTGTCTACAGAAGGGCTTTAGGTTTCCACTCCGTCCTCCCCCTTATTCACCTCAGTATCAGGTTTTGGTCTGGGACTTTGATACCTGATCCCTTTGACACCTCATGATCACACAGGCTGATATGCTTCTTCCATGTGGGCTTTGTTGCTTCGCAGCTAGATGGCCGCTTTTTATGTTCACACCGTTAAGACCCCAGACACTATATCTTTTGATAGCCAGGCACCATCAGCTTTCTTCACCACATTTGGTTATGCACCCATTTGGTCTTCAGTGATCATGTTGGGAAGGTGAGCATCACAGAATGCTGGATTATTAGAAGAAAGCGTTCTTGTGTTGAGAGAGTACATGAGTAGAGGCCCAATGTCTGTCTGCTACCTTAATACTTAACATATAAATAAATGTGCATAGATCTATTTCCCTATAGTTATATATAAATATATTTACATATGTGCATACCTGTATTTAGACCTCTATAAATCTTCGTTGCCTCCTAGTTCTTTCCTCTATTTCTTTTTACTTTCCTCTTGTTCCACTATCATGTTCAACCGTTGTTTGAGTTTTATTACCATATATACTCGTGTATAAGCCGAGTTTTTCAGCACATTTTTTGTTGTTGAAGTTTTGTGGTAAAATTAAGCATCTCGACTGACATTCGACTTGGCTTATACTGAGTATATACAGTAATTCCTCTTGGCCATATTTCTCTTGTTCAAGTCCCACAAGGCATCATTTGCCCTCTTTGCCATTGATTTTAGAACCTTGTTCTTGATTTTAAATCCCTGCCATTGATTTTAGATCCCTTGTCCCTGGGTTTATTGGATCCCCACTTTCTTTCCTCTGCCTCCACCTCTCCCATGCCCCCCCAACCGAAGCTGTCAGTCTCATTGTTTCCCCCCCTGGATTGTTTAATCCCGCCTATCTTAACATATGCTAGTAAAATTAAACTCTAGTCTTCAAAAGAAGAAATGTGAGAAGGCTTTCTTAAATGAACAGGGAATGTCATTTAGACCACTTTTCCTCAAAGTGGGTGATACTGTCTACTGAAGGACATGAGCCTACCATCTCCTCTTTAGAAAAACACTACTCAGTGCCCCCCTGGTGTGCTGAGCTGGGTTGACTAGAGAAACAAATTCATTGACACTCATATATTTGTAAGAGAGTTTTATATCAAAGAGCAATTATATATTGAGAAATCATCCCAGCCCGGTCCAGATCAAGTCCATAAATCTGATACTAGCCCATATGTCCGATACTAGTCTTTAATTCCTCTTGAGACTCACGCAGATACTCACAATGTTGCTGAATTCAGGAAGATCACAGGCTTGAGGTAGCAGAAGCATCTCTGTGCTAGAGGGAGTCTCCACATGGCTCCTCCACAGGAAGATGAAGCAGAGAGAGAGGGTGTCCGGCCTCCAGCAAGAAAGAGAATGTGACCTGACTGACAGGCTAGACTCCACCCTTTCATTCTTATACATCAAGTTGACATGAAATTGTGTAACTACCAACCTGGCAATCAACAACTTTTCGACTACATCCCATAATCCAATATAAAGTCATAGGTATCTGCTTTTGCAGCCCGCTTGAATTATTTCCAGGAGCTCTGGTGGTATGGTAGTTGGGCTGCATCACAAAGTTGGCAGTTCAAATCCACCAGCAGGTCTCTGGCTGAGCTTTCTTTTGGCATCAACAGTTGCTGTCTCCGGGGCCTACGGGGTCTGCTGTGAGTCAGGCTTGACTTCATGGCAGTGAGCATTGAATCATTGCAGAGCCCCCAGGGGCAGGATCGGCCATTCTTGGAAGATCTGTTGCAAACTTGTGACGAAAAGAAAAGTCCCCCTTAAAACATGCAACTCAATATATCTTTTAATCAATGAATTTTTGGATTATGCTATTTTGTATGTTGGTGTGAAGGAAAAAATGGTTTTCATAAACATTAAATCAAGTACGAGATTTGTAAAACATGGTTTCTTCAATTTGCTCTGCAGAAAATTGCAAAAAAATTTTAGGAGAAAACGCTAAACCTAATTATGGTTGTCAAGTCACTATTCAGTCTGAACAAGAAAAGCAGTTAATGAAACAGTATCGCCGTGAGGAAAAAAGAATTGCCAGACGAGAAAAGAAGCCTGGAGATGATGGAGAAGTTTCTGGAGAAGGACTAATGTGCTTTGATCCTAAGGCATTGCGTTTGCAAAGGTAATAAATGCCAAACGCTGAAAAATGCTTGCACTGTAATTTCTATTTTTACGTATCATTATCATTTTTAGCTTAGTTTTAGCAACGTAGATAATTCTACTTCTAGTCACGTTTTCTTACAAGAATAGAATATTGTTGTATGACAACCTAATTTTCTGGGGTAAGAAAGCAGTGATCTGCCTAGTTAGAATCTTCTTGGTTGCATCCACATTGGTGAGAGATTTAGATTATAGAGGTAAGGTCTATTTAGATCTTGTGTACACTCCACTGGGTTAAGCTTTATGAAGCCTCACTAAATGTATTGGGACCCTTGTTTCTTAGTGGATACCATTTTGCCATGTTATTTAAAATAGAAGGGAAATGGAATAAAGGTTTCAAAACTCATTTAAAATGGCTTTGGATTGTGGAAAAGGCAATTATCAAGAACATTAAGTCAAACTTAATTGATTTGTGCCATCTAAAATAGCGTCTAAAGTGTGACACATCACTCTTTGGTTGTCTCAAAACTTCAAGATTGCTAGTCTTCCTTTTTCTTTTGGAATGTAAATCTACCTGAAATAATTCTAATAGTGATCTTGCTGTATGCTTTCCTTTTCAAGAGCTAGAATAAAACTTGCCCCATTATCTGTATCTTCATAGAGAACAGGAACTTCAGTGTGCCAGAAGCGTTCCAGTGTTGAGCAGGCAGAGAGATGTGTATATTGAGAAAATACGTTATCCCCATGTTTATGATTCCCAGGCTGAAGCCATGAAGACGTCGGCTTTCATTGCTGGTGCAAAGGTAAGCCATTGATAAGTGACCCCTTTGGGATAATACGTCTATTCTGACAAACTAACACAGAGTTTCCTTATTTCCATTGTACTACTAGTTCTAGTTTATTATAATTTGCTTACCGTATATATTCCAGTATCAGCTGACCTGAATATCAGCTGAGGCACCTAATTTTACCACAAAAACTGCATTAAAAATGTGCTGAAAAGCTCAGCTTATACACGAGTATATACGGTAATTGTACTTAATATTATTGATGAAAATGAAATAATGGAGTATATATAAAACTCAGAATAGAAACTACTCATTTTCATTATTTTTTTACGACTTGTATTCTTGAAGGTTAGTATTTGAATGACTGTTTTGATTAAGCTTTATACTGTGCCAGTACACATTTTTTTACAACTCACATGAATACATTTGTCTTCAGAAATATATTTGACTCATGTGCTATATGCAGAAAGATCCCTGGTGACCCACTGGTTTAGCACTCCATTGCTCGACCAATGGCCCTGCTGGAGAAAGATGTAGCAGTGTCATTCCATTGAGATGGCCACCTGGGAAACTCTATAGGGCAGGTCTACTCTGTTCTGTGGGGTTGTGATGAGTCAGAACTGACCCGATGGTAGCAGGTTGGGTCAGGGTTATGTTAGACTGCTAGTACATGAGTATTTTTTGTGTTGGTGCTTCTTTGTTTAGTTTAGGGTAACTAAAACCAAACTCACCACCAGCAAGTCAGTGTGGCCCCCAGGACCGAGTAGAACTGCTCCCGTGAGTCTTGGGGAGTGTCGGTTTTCACAGGGACAGGAGACGTCCTCTGTCGCCCAGGCAGAAACCGTTACAACGTTTTTGAGCTTCTCGCTTTGTGCTTGGCAGCAGCCCACTCATAGCTGTCCTTAGCTTGCTTCTATTAACTTGCCAGTATTATGGTGTCACATTCAGTATTGCTCTGTAGCTTGCTTTCATTTTAAAGAGCCTCTATCAGAGCAGTGATTTGTTTTTTCAATTGACTGTATTTTAATTTGTGATGCTGTTAGATGATCTTACCAGAAGGAATCCAAAGAGATAATAATAAGATCTATGAAGAAGTGAAAATTCCCTACAGTCAACCAATGCCAGTCGGAGTTGAGGAAAAGCCAGTTTATATCCAGGACTTAGATGAGGTAAGATGAACACTTTATAGAGCTGATCTTTTGATGCCTTGTTATGCTTACTGAATAGATTTGTATTAGAATATTTGTTTTAGATATTAGTAGTTGACCATTATAATCCAGAATATATGCAGTTGCCGAATAAAGTACTACAATAGGAGAATTTACACTTAAACATGCATATATACATATGTTTATTCACTAAAATTATTTTATGTGCGTCAGTATGAGTAGAGCAGACTCAATGATACCTAACAACACCACCATTCAAAGCATGCATAATTGCAACTATATAACTCCCCCTCCACACACACATAATTATTTTGTTTGTTTGCTTCTTGATTTCCCAGTTTAGCAAATGAAATCTAACATTTCCTCTGGATCATCAAGTAGTTGTAGAGAATATCAGCAGCATTAGCTCTAAAGTTCAAGGCTTCTATTAAGACTAGTTAATGAAGTAGGAAGTCTGATTCATTCAGTTCCTTTTGGTAAGAAATGATGGGAGATTTTCCTGCATCTTGTTTATGTCCCTGATGCTGCGTATGGTCCAAAGAGTTTGCCAAAGGGATGATAATGCTTGGGACATGGGGCCATAAGAATAATTTTCAACCCCACAAGTCTTCTTTTATAGTTAGAGCAAAAACATTAAGTGGAAAAATAAACCAGTGGGGATTTTAAATCAGTGTTCTATCACTACACACAATCATTCTCCTAAAGTTCACCTTTTGGATGCCTCAAAAATAGCGTTTTGAAATAAAATTCATATGGTATAAAATTCACCCTTTTAAAATGCACAGTTGGGTTCTTTATGATCATAATCAACATTAATCTAATCCCAGGTTACAGCCCATAGGGAGAATTTTAGTATGTATACAAGTTGTTCATTGATCGCAACTATTTAATTCCCGAACTTCTCTTTACCTCCAAAAGACACCCCTTTTACAGTACCAGTCAGTCTCCATTCGTCCTTTGGCTGAGCATCTGGAAATCACTAATCTACTTCCTGTCTCATGGCTTTGCCTTTTCTGGTCACTTAAGGTAGCATCCTCACTGTTTCTGGAGACTAGGTCATTTGGAGAGCTTTGGAGGACGGTGAAACTACTCGTTTACCACTCATGAGATGGATGATTACAAATTATTTAAGCATTCGCCCATTGAAAGATGTCCTAGTTGTGTATAGCTTTTAGTATTATGAATGAAGTTTCTATAGACATTGATGTACAGCATTTTAAATTTATTTATTTGAGATAAATGTCCAGGGGGCACACTTGTTGAGATGTATGGCACTTAATTGTTTAACTTTTTAAGAAACCGCCAAACCTTTTTCTCGAGTGCACCAGTTTTCCATTCCCATCTGTAGTATATGTGTTCTTAGTTTCTCTGCATCCCTGTAAGGGTTTGGTGTTATCACTTAATATTTATATTAATCACTTGAAAGTTATACAGTCATTTCTCATTCTGGTTTTTATTTCCATGATGACTCAGAACAATGTGAAAATAATACATCCTAATGCCATGTCACATATGATAGCAATATCAACCCAATATATAAACTCGTGCTGTATCATTATGGATGATTATCCTGCCATATAGCAGAATCTTGAGAAGTAAAAGAGACCTCAGGAGAAAATACAACTGTTAACGGAGTGCCACAGTTTAGTCGATGCTTCTGTTGACTTGGATCTTTTATACCATGTAGGATCTTTTATGTGTTAGGGAGAGTGCTATTTAAAAAAAATTGTTGCCTATCTTTTTTATTGAGATCATAATCACATGCTGTTACTAACAGTCCTAAGAAACTCTAGATAAAATGCTTTTATGTCTTCTTCCTGTCTGAATGTCATATTATATAATTTTGTCCTGTCTTCTTAAATTGCTTCTGTGATTTGATTAAAAAGATATATAGAGAATTTTAAAATTCTGAAATGATGTGTAAAAAATGCACTTACTGTCATTCAATGAGTTTTGTGCTTTTTTGGAGAGAGAACAATTGGAAAGTTTTAGATAGACTTAAGTATGTCAGGATCCACTGAGGTTGAAGTTACAGAATCAAAGTCAAAGCTAGCTTTAGCAAAGAAAACTGTTTGATGGCTTTTCTAACTGGAATGTCCAGAGGTAAAGCTGCCTGTGTGCTTAAGTAGAGATGCAGGGTTCAATGATATTGTAGATCCAGCCCTCTCTCTCTTTCTCCCTTCTCCTGACTACTGCTTTTCATATTACCTTTTACCCTCAGCTCCATCTTGTCTTTCTCCAGTTCTCTTCATTTCTTGACTGCCACATAGGTTTTCTCTGTCTCTCAATGAACCACTGACATGGAGCCAGTTCTTTCCATACCGACCCTGTTGGATACATTCTCCCACAGAGTGGCTGGTAGGTTTGTAACGTTGACTTTGCATTAGTGGCCCAATGGGTAACTCACTATGTTGCCAGGGTTTCTTTTTTTCTGGGGAGACCTTTAATGATGACTATAAGCATCTTTTATGTATGTACGCTTATATTGACTTAGGTGTCTCGTTAACTTTGTAGCTAAACATTATCTGTTGTAGACTGTAGAGTTCTTATTTGCCATATCAGGGCAGGTGTCCACTCATGCTTCTTGATTTGCCAACCACACATGGAATCAGAGAGAATTAGGAGGAAATTACTCAAGGAAAGGAAGGTGCTATGAACATTATAAAAAACAGAACTTGGCATTAATACTTTGGGTTAATGACTTAATGACTCCAGGATGTGTTTTGTTTATGTTTAATGTGTTGATTTCTACCAACACAGTTGAGATTTACAAGAGAGTAAGTCAAACAGTGTTGCTACTAAGAATCCAGTTGAGACACCTTGGTTTATTCCAAATAAGATGTTTTAAACATTTCTCTGCAGTCAGTGGATGCCTGCGGACACGTTCTCTCAGGAATGGCGCTCAGATTCATTAGGGAACCCCGATGGTGGCAGTAGGTTCTGAAGTGCAGTTTGAAACCAGCAGTAGCTCGGAGGGAGAAAGACGGTGCCTTGCGCTGCAGTAAGACTCACAGTCTTGGAAACCCAGAGTGGTTCTGCCACCCACCGGCGGCGAGTTTGATTGTTCTTGGTACATTTATTGTTGTGGTTGTTGGGTGCCACCAAGTCCATTCCAACCCATAGTGACCTTATGTTTGCACAATAGAACAAAACACTGCCGGGTCCTGTGCCATTCTTACAATTGCCCTTCTGCTTGAGCCATTGTTGAATCCACTGTGTCAGTCCATCCCCTTGAGAGCTGTCCCCTTTTCCCTGCCCTCTACCAAGCAGGATGTCCTTCTCCCTCCGGGGACTAATCTCTCTTGACAACATGTCCAAAGTATGTAAGACCGAGTCTCCTCCTCTTTGCATTGTGCTCAGTTCCGCTCTGAGAAAGCAGTGCCCTCTGACCTGAGCAGCCCACCCTCCAGCACCGTCTCTAATCATGCTCTGCTTCCGTTTCTTAGGCTTTCGGTATCTTGACGATGTTTTGAAGCTACGAATAAGGTTTTCACTGGCTTCTTCCTCTGAAGTGGGGAGCTGAGTCCTTCTTCATTGTCAGTCCTTTGGAAGCTTCCTGAAACCTGTCCACTCAGCATGACACTGCTGGCATTTGAAATACCAGTGACACAGCTTCCAGCATACAGCAACACACCAGCCACCACAGAACAACACATTGACAGACAAGTGGTGAGGTAGATTTGTAGGTAGATATGAAAGCAAAGGATACTTTTTGTGTCTTGTCAGGAAAAAAAAAGATTTTGAGATTCAGGTTAATACCAAATTTCTAGCAAAACTCAATCGAAGATTCTCCTAAATCATTGAGGCTTGCAACAAATTTATAGAAATACTTCTCTGCATAAAACAAAAGTCTTTATCTTGCCATTACAAAATTAATGTTTTTCCTCAAACTCAAAAGAACATTCAAAGAAACAGGATTTAATCTCTCAAAGATGCCAGATGTCATTTTTATGTGGTGTAGATTGGTGAATCCAGACTTCTTTGAGGAAGGGTTAGATGGGTGGAGGGATATATGGAAGAATAGCAGCTTCAAATTTTGACATAAAAACAAAAGTTGAGTAAAAGTGTCTGTGATTTTGTAGCAATATTTTTTACTTAGCTTTATATTTAGTCAATAGAACATTATTTAGTTAAAAAAAGAGGACTGAAGACCCACAATATAAGGGAAAATAGTATAAAATTTACATATACTGTTTCATTTGAGAAGTTGCCCAATTATTGAGAATTTGATATTTAGATTTTTTATGACCTTAGCTTAAAATAATAAATGTAATAATAAAAACTGACACAATGACATCATTCATAGAGAGTGGGATTAAAAATCAAGCCATCAACTAAAGATGAAACTTGAAGGCTGAGTTTGGAACCTTGAGGGAAGTAAAGGGGATTAGGTAACAGCAGAGTCGATATCGATAGCTTCCCTGTAGTTTTGTATTCCACAGTTGGGAGGTTTATAAAGACAGCTTTTGTTTTAAATCAAGATGTTTGCCACAGTGATTTCTATTTAGGACTCTGATGGAGAACCTCTTCCATTTATCTCCTTGTTTCCAGTGATACTTTGCATTTCTTGGCTTAAAGATGCATCACTTCAATCTTTGCCTCTGTCTTCATATACTTCTGTGTAGCCTTCTCAGGTTCTTCTCAGTAAAGATCCCACTCAGATTGGATGAAATCTACCCTATTACAATATGATTTCATGTTTTCTGATAGCATTTTCAAAGATCCTATTTTCAAACAAGATCATGTTCCTAGGTGCCAGAGTTGGACTTTTGACACATCTTTTGGGGAATAAACAATTCAATAAATAGCAATTCATTCATTTATTACAGTTTTATTGTGTTTTAGTTTTGCACCAGTTAATTAGTAGTATTTAAGGTCAATGGTTAATTGTTTCTATCTACATACTTTGCTGCTTATTTTTCAATTTCATTCAGTGCTTTCATATTCTATCACTTCCTTGTGTCTGCATTTTTCTTACTGAGAGTCTTGTGATAGCAGAATTTTCTTCTTGTCGGTCTAAATGGAATCAAAAGATTCCATTGATTGTTTTAAAGATCCTTGTATTCTGAAATACACTTCACTTGTCATAGAACTCATTATTAGCAGTTACTTTCTATTAGCACCTTAAAGGCGTTATTTCATCATCTGCTTTTCCTTTCTAACTTTGTATAATATTTAATAATATTCTAATTGTTATGTGCATTACTTTAGCCTTTTCCGCCTACTTTTAAGATCTTCCCTTGTCTTTATATTTTCAAGTTTTCTTTTTACTTATTATTCTTTTTCTCATTTTACTGTCTGCCCTATTACAAGTAACAAAAGGAAGGAAGATAAAAAGGACTTTAATTTTTTTTATACTCTTATTATCCAAAAGAGAGAGTTAGGTGATAAAGAAGGAAATGTGGGGCAATTCCCCTACCTGGTAGTATAGTAGTTCTGCATTGGGTTGCTAACCACAAGGTTAGCAGTTCAAAACCACCAGCTCCTCGGAAGGTGAAAGATGAAGCTTTCTATTCCTGTGAAGAGTTGTAGTCCTATAGCATTGCCATAAATCAGAATTGACTCAATGGCAATGAGTTTCCTGTGCTTTTAATGAGATTGAATCATAGATAACTGAAGATATTAGCATCTATATTGAGTATTTACATACCAGTATTACATAGAGTATGTTAAGTACAAAATCAGTAGTTGTACTTCAATGTAACTTGAGTAGAAAGCAAGTGAGAGCATTGTTGTTAATGAAGGTTTTTGGAAGGCATTAGACTTGAATTGATTCTTGACTGCTGTGATCTGGGGGTATTGGAATTTATGTAAAACATTGACTGTACTTAAGAATTGCTTACTATAGTACAGCCAGTGCAGAGAAATGAGTAGTTCTTAATTTCATGTTGAAAATATTATGTGGACTCAGCACATTTTTTAATGCCGTTTTTGTGGTAAAATCAGGTTCCTCAGCTGATATTCGGGTTGGCTTATACTCGAGTATGTATGGTAAATGTAAGTTATATCTCAATCATGTTGCTTTTTATTTAGTAGCTTCAAAATGACTAATTTTGTTCATAGAATTTGCTCACTGTTTGGAGAACCATTATGTTTCTTGATGAGTATTTAACTTGTTATCTTGGAAAATACAAAGATAAACTTTAAAATATCAGCTTAATCACCAAAGTAGTTGGGGAAATCTAAAGTATTCTAGTTGTATGTGTGAGCATCATGCTTCTGAGAATGATCCCTAACCTTCTGTTAGGGAGATCAATAAATGTTTAATATGTAAATATGTAAGCTGTTGGGTAAATTTTACTATAATACACGAGGGATTTTTATTTACCTGAGACTCCCAGAAGTTATTTTTAACTATATGATTTAAAAGGAATGGTTGCTGGTTTGGAAAAACATTCTATGGATCAAATTTAGGAAATGCCTAAATGATACATAGAAGGAAAATACCATCTGTGGTTTTCCTTCTAAATAAATTAATTTTGCCTGTATTCTTTAAATTTTTTCAGAATTTTAGTGCCATCACTTCTATGGGAGCACATGATATTGCTACAAGGAAAAGGGCACTACCTGCTAGCACACTATCTGCTAAACTACAGAAGAAGTTACAACTGTCATCTGCCTCTAGCTAGAAGTAGTCTTACAAGATACCTCTTTAGAACCTAGTCTTTATTGATTATATACAAGGCAATTAGAATAGAGAAGATAAAAAACTTAGACATATGGAAGTGATCCCAGAATGATAATTTTTTTAAGTAAAATAAATCCAAATATCTAAAAATTAGGTAGAATTTACTATGTTAAATCAGTACGTTTGAAGTGGACTTAGCGCATATCTTGTAATACAATGGGGCTTCAAAATAATTCCAGTCTCCAATGCTATTTTCCCCACACACCTTTTTGAAGAGCCTCCTATATATCCATGCTGTGGCTGCAAACCTATAATAATGAACAGAAATACTTGGTATGCTAGGTATGATAATGTTTTTATAAGCTTCCTTCTGTATATTTGACTCTGAAAATACATATGGCTTGGTTATCAATAATCAGTCTTGAGACTGACTTATGCTAAGTGTTGCTGTAGAATGTGTGTTGGGTACAAACACTTTAAGAACTGTGATCCTCCATTTAAAGATCTTGCTATCCAGTTAGGCAGGTGAATTTGTTGTTGCATTCCCAGCTTTGCATCTAATGATACATTTTGTGCCTTGGGCCTGGTAATATAACTCCACTGAAGTTCACTTTTCTAATTACGGTATTTATTTGGAAGGTTCAATGAGATGTCATACAGAAACTGTGTCTGGTGATACTTCTTAAGTGATCAGTGGATTCTGAGCTTGAGGAAAAACATCACGGGCAATGCATTTGACCTCCTCTAACTTCACTAGAGGACAGGGTCATCAAGATCAAGAGTTAGCCCTTGGCTAATTGTAATGAGGCAGAGATCATAGGTGACTCCGTCTTCCAACCTTTTTAGCAATCCTGACACCCAGATATCCTTCTAACTACACTTTCTACTTCTGTACTGGGTTTGTCATTTGTGAGAGTGGCCACATGGAACTCACAGATAATAATACTCAGAACTATGGGCTTGAACAACATGGTTATTTCTAAATTTCTATTTAAGGAATTAATAGCTATTATATATTACTAATCTTTGGAATAAATACACATTTGTATTTTAAATGGACTGAATGGGTCATTACTATGTTCATTTATAGATCACGTGCTTATATTAGAGTAAATACTAGTAGAAATAATTTATTCTTTCAAAACCGCTTGACTGATAATTTACTAGTGATAAAATGTTCTTTAAGAAGATTTATATTTAAAATGACATCCTATTTTATTTAATTAGCTTTGGAAAGTTTAAAGTCATACGCACTATAAGAAATAACTAAATTAAGAAATTACCCATAATTTTAACTGTCCATAGCATTTCATGGGATTGATTGACCACGTAAGGGTCCAAGTGCTTTACCCTCTTTAAAGATTTCAAGCATGCAATTGGAAGTAATTTAAAGGTTAAAATCATAGCTGAAACCAATTATTACCATAAATGCCAGCCAAGAAACTAAAGATGACATTTTCTTTGTGGGATTCATTAGAATTTGACAACGATGCTTTTGCTTCTGTTTTATTGCTGTAGTTAGAAGTGCAGCTGTTTATCAGGAGCCAAATCCTACACTTTGGTCCAACACGGCAAATCCTACTATTTGGGCCAATTAAATAATGGCGTCCTACATATTTGAACTACAGAAGTTCAAATATCATTTTGAAGAATATTTGTAGTCTACATGCAGCCACTATGAGTTCATTTAAGAAATTAAAATAACCTATTAAAATCTTAAATCTCACTTTCTTCAGTTCCTCCTTAGGGATATACAATTAAAATAACATCTTAATTTCATAGAAAATACTAGATTCTAGTTTCCAATTTCACCTAAATGTTAGGCCTCTGAAGTTTGTACAGGATCCCTGCTGGTGCAGTGGGTTAAACTTTGGGCTGCTAATCAAATGATCAGCTATTCAAATCTCCCAGCCACTTTGCTGGAGAAAGATCTCCCGTGATGATTTACAGCCTCAAAAACTATTAGGGCAATTTCTGTGCTGGCCTATTCGGTTACTCTGAGTTGGAATCACCTCGATGGCAGTGAGTTTGGTCTTGGTTTTTCAAGTTTGTATGCTTAAAGCATTAGTTCTCAAAACCAGCGTTCATTTATTACGGTGGTGCTCTCTAAAGCAGCGGTTCTCAACCTGTGGGTCGTGACCCCTTTGGGTGTGGGTCACCCAATTCATAACAGTAGCAAAATGACAGTTATGAAGTAGCAACGAAAATACTTTTATGGTTGGGAGTCACCACAGCATGAGGAACGGTATTAAAGGGTCGCGGCATGAGGAAGGTTGAGAACCACCTGGTCTAAAAGGAAGCAGACTACCTAGTGAAACCAAACTCATAAATGAGGTCAGCTGTCTTCTCAGTGATCATGAATGTGACTGTTGGCATTTACCTTTGTACTGATGGTTTAGAGGGACAGCTAAGAGTGCTATCACCAAGGGCTTTCTAGTGAAAACTAAGATCTGCTATAGTGTGTGCTTACTAAGTGGAGGTTGCAATCGCACAGCCCAGTTTTTGTAGCTCTTTAAAATGGATGCTGGCAAATTTTGGGTCCCTTCCATTTTCCCCATTCCAGGTTTCTCTGAAGCCAGGCCTCTCCTGGGAACAAAGAGGGCTCCAGCCCTTGCAAAGGGGGTTGGTGCTGCCCTTTGGTGCCCATTATACTAGGACAGTAGAGGTTTCTTAATGATTTTATCCTCCAGTTTCACTCGTTTAGATGCCCTTTTCCCCACGGCCCAATATGCCTTTGTGGGACTGTTTGCAATATAAAGGGCTTTTAGGAGTTTACATTTACTGGCATGTTGACTATTTTTGATTTCTATATTTATATAGTATAAAGGCATTTGGTTAAGCAGTATGACCGAGTTATAAATCATTCATTTTGATTTCTAATTATTTTAGCTGAGATTTTTATTGCTTTTCTTACATTTAATAAAATTTGACACTTTCATTTTAGAAAATAATGCTTCTGGTTTTCACAAAATCTTACATCTCATTTCCTTCAAAGATATAATAAAGGATTACTTACATATACTCCTGAGGTCCTTTGTTGCTAAAACTTAATTTCCGTGAAAGAGCTCTCGGGTCTCAAAATGGATTATTATCATGAAACATTCAAAAACATGATTCTTAAGTAAAGAAAAATTAGCAGAGGCCATGCTGTCTTTCATGCCTTTTAATGAACAAAGTTCAGTAATTTTTCTGTGTATTTGAAAAAGGAGCACAGATTAGACTTCAATATTTTGTAAATATGTTGAAGTCTTCATATAACTTAATGCAAGAGGTGAATTAGTCACTTTGTAGTATTGTAGATGTATTATATATATGTTCAAAGAAATAATACATTGTGATTTTGAATACAGCAGAACTATACAGATTAACTATTGTACCTTTTGTTTTTTCTCTTAATGTATTGCATTTAAAGAGAAAACATCTTTAATTTAAAAACTTTTAGGTATATAATATCTAAAGTATTATATCTGACTTATAAAAAAGTAAAAGTTCTTTCCTTGGAGCTGGAATTGTAGAAGAACTTTAACTTTTTATTTTACAAATTTGGTATGAATCTTCTCAGATGTTTTATGTGTTAATTTATACATAATTACTTATATTTCTATTCTGTAGCATATTTTATTCCCTATTAGACATATTTTCATATAAGCTATTTGATTCTATATTTACTATAATTTATGAAGAATAAATAATAAATATCACAAATTTCCCTTGTATTTATTTTTCCCATTTTTAATGTGATAAGAAATATCTCAGTGAGTGGTGAGGGGCTCACCAAAGGAAAGGTGGCAGCTGCTGGATGCAGTCCAAACTAGCTTAAGCTTCTGGAAACTGCAGTGAAGGTTGAAAACGATGATTTGACTAATATCTGTGATATAAGGTATAAAATAGTTGTCAAGTTCAATAAAACGAAAAGAAGAATTTATACACCAAGCTTCTGTTTTGGAGATAGTCATTATGTTTGCCATGGAGAGGTTTAAATATTATTTAATTTGTGACAGTTTTTCAACTGTGCCATTCACACTTGGTAATTATGATTTAATCAAAGTGTCTCAGCTGAAATAAGCACTGAGAGACAACATAATTGAATGCTTGCCATGTGCGAGGTTCTAGGTTAGGCATTAGGGAGACGAGGCAAAAAACATAATTCACAATCATTAGTAATCTCATATTTCAGAGGGAGCTAACCCCTTACATATATTATTCAGTACTTTAGAATAGTGTTTCCCAAAGTGGGTGATACCGCCCATAGTGTGGGGGGCAGGGGGCTGGCACTGGACTGATCCAGGGAGCACGCTACAAAAGCAGATACGTATGTATTATCCTGGGTGATGGGATATAGTTTAAAAGCTTTTGATTGCCACCGGATTGGGGGCGGGTGGTGGTGGTCGTGGTGTCACTGAGTAATCCCACCACAGGGAGATAGGCCAAGTAAGGTTGGGAACCTATGCTTTAGAGGATAGAAGTGATTTCAATTGTTCAGCTGAAGTAGTTGTCAAACTTCAGTAAAAATGAAGCATGAGGCATAGGTTGGAACTTAAGCCCTGAAATTTCATAGGAGGCATGGGTACATAGCCAGATGTGTTTTAGATCTTGGCTTAGAATGTGAGTGATTCAGTCAATTTTGGAAAAGAACATTAATTCCATTCCATGACACACTAGATAAATCACATGTTTTCCTATTTCTATGAATACTGTAGGTAACTTTGTAAAGCATAAAAGGACGGAAAGACAGCGTCTTTTCTCTTACTTCATCTTCAAAGACTGACTGATTTACATTTAGTGTGAAGCCTGTGGTCTTCAAATAATGGTAGGCATTTCAGCCCATGGGAGGAGTTCTGGATGCTTCCTTAGCTATGTTCTGACATCAGCTCTAAAGAAACCGTGTGAAGAATTGTTGTGCCCTTACAGTAGTGCTCGCAGCACTTCGTCGTAGCACTATTCACTTGTGCGCCACTTAACAGTTGACATGTGACTCGTAAGATTGATACGTGATATAAGTGTAAAATGAATTAATTTCTCATATTTTGTATAAAAAAGGATGGTCAGTGTAAGACATGAAAAAAAATTATAAATTATCAAAGGTTCAGGAGGGAGCGAGGGAGGGTGGGGGGCGGAGGGGAAAAAATGAGCTGATACCAAGGGCTCAAGTAGAAAGAAAATGTTTTGAAAATGATGGCAACAAATGTGCTTGATACAATGTATGTATGTATGTATTTATTATGATAAGAGCTGTTTGAGCCTCCAATAAAATGATTTTAAGAAAAGAAAAAGGATATGAACATCTCATTGAGTATGTAAAATTGTAATTTTTATATATTTTGAGTTAAATGAAATATCCTTTTTAAAATTCATGCATCTACTAAAATTTTTTAATTTACTTAAATGGTTCTAATATTTCTACTGGACAGTGGTAAATAAGATGCTGCAGGGTGGTGGTGGTGCTTGGTGTCTGAGAAAAGACTTAATTGGTTTGCTAACTTTTTATTTACCCCAGATCCTAAAGGTAGAATATGAGAGTGAATTAAAAAAACAACAAGATACTGCTTCTAGGATTCCAGTTCATAACGCACATGGGTTGCTTCCAAAGAAAACACATTTACATGGGTGCCTTTGTTGTAGCCTTTTCTTTTTGTACCCCAAAGGGCTAATCATGATCAATTTCTGTCATTGGATATAGGGTGAACATAGGAGCTTAGTATGAAGAAATGTAAAGGGAATAGACAACTATGTTGCTGAGGAAAAGGTCAAGAAAGTTACACCAGAATAATTTTTCCCCATCGTGGCCTTGTGTCCGCTCTTTAACTGTGGTTGGCCTTGTGTCCGCTCTTTAACTGTGGTTGGCCTTGTGTCCGCTCTTTAACTGTGGTTGGCCTTGTGTCCGCTCTTTAGCTGTGGTTGGCCTTGTGTCCGCTCTGTAACTGTGGTTGGCAAGGCTGTCTTACAAAAGAATTACCTGGAAACCTTACCCCATCAACTCTGCAGCTTTAATTCTCCTCTTCAGAATTGTTTTTGTTCCCCAAGCTCAAACAACATTTAAAGGAACCATGACTTGAGACCGCTTTGGTTCTAAAATTGCTCTTACAGTGTGTGAACCAAAGCACACAGCGCTCTTCCGAGAAAGATTAAATAAAGAAGGCCAAGCCTACAGACCGATTTGGAGGAGCTGCTGAGGGACAGCAGCGCCACGTTCTGATCTTTGGGTTTAGTAAAGGTTTCTGTGACTTTATAACAATGCTTTTTTACTTCTTATCCTGGTGACATTCTGTCATCTGCTTTTCATTGTAATGTGTGAGAGGATGAGGTTTGAAATTCATTTTTAACTTGTTTATTTTAACTCATATTTTGTCTAGGTATGGTCAAGATACCTACCCCAGTATATTTTCACAGTCTACCGGACCATATATTAAAACTGTCCTCACCTTGTCTTAATCCTTTGGCTTAAACCAAATCCCTGAGAATTCTGAACTTCTCTGCCTAAAGTCATTACTGAGAGAGTTCATGAGCTGTAAGGAGGCTAAGAATTAGAAAGCCATTTGAAGTAATGTGGTGATTTGAACATAGCTGTGATGCTGGATGCTGTACCAGTAGTGCCTCATATGCCAGCGAGGTCCTCCCTGGTGAACAAGTTTCAGTGCAACTTGTAGACTAAGACTAAGAAGGAGGACTCATCGGCCCACTTCTGAGGTGTTAGCCACTGAAGACATTGTGACTGGCAGCAGAGCAGTGTCTGATACAATTCTGAAAACCATGCCTAGGTTGAAAGACCCTCACAGCATGACTGGGCTAGAGCTCCTTCTCTCAGTGGAACCATCGGAATGCTATGGATGGAGCTTGCAGGACCTCTATCTGGAACTCAGATGATTCAGAAGCAGCTGCAAATGTCCACTAACAATCAGAACGTAAAATGTACAACGTATAAATCTAGAAACATTGGACATTGTAAAAAATGAAATGGAACCAGTAAAAATGATATAACAGGCATTGGTGAGCTGAAATGCACTGGTATTGGCCCCTTTTAAATTAAACGATCATATGGTTTACGATGCTGGTTATAACAAAGGAATGGCGTCTTATCTGTTGTCAAATATATTTCAAGATCTATCTCAAGGCTGCTTGTAATAAGATGACATCTGTATTACCACAATAAGACCAATTAATACTTTGTCTTTCTTGTTGTTAAGTGCCATTGAGTCAGTTCCCGCTCATAGGGGCCTTACTTACAACAAATCACACAGCTCAGTCCTGTCCCATCAGTACAGTTGTTGCTACTTTTTTAGCCCATTGCTGTAGCCACTGGGTTAACCCATCTCCTTGGTCATCTTCCTCTTTCTCACTGTGCTTCTTTCTACTTTGCCAACCTTGATGTCCTCCTCCAAGGACTGGTCTCTCCTGATAAAGTGTCCAAAGGATGTGAGACAAAGTCTCGCCATCTTCTCGTCCAAGTTGCATTCTGGCTGGTCAACTTTCAAGGCCCATCTGTTTGTTCTGGCAGTCCTTGGTACTTTCAGTAATTCTTCGTCAGCTCTGTAATTCAAATGCAACAGTTCATCCCTGTTGGAAGAACTACAACCAGAATCCTTTGCAGCCAGGATATCAAGACTTCATCTCACATTCTTGCAGCACCTTAGAACAAGAACAGCCTTAAAGGGACAACATAATCGAGTGTTAATTTTAAATTCTTGGTATAAACGTCCATTGAGTTGGCCCATGATTAGATTCCAATCCTGCCCACAGCTTGCACCGTTCCCACCATAGCGTATAGAGCAAACAATTGGGATCCCTAGGGCGTCTATCAGCTGATTCTCAGAAGTAGAACAAGTCTTTCTTTTTGATAGCACTTAGTCTGCGCTCTGCTGGTATTTGTTCAGCATCAGAGCTGATGGATGGTGGTGGCCATTTGTGAGACAGATTGGCCATTGATCAAACCAGAATTTCCTATATGGGGGTGAGAATTCTGCCAGTGAACCACCCGAAGCCCCATCTTAAATATTTAATGCTTTTTGATCAGCTAACAAAATAAATACTTACATATGCTTATTTTAGATAGTTAATGTGGTATTTTTAGAATGTAAGTTTTTTAGAATGTAATTTTAAAATAAAATTTTATTTTAGAATAATTTTAGAAAAAAATTTAGAATAAAATTTTTAGAATATAAATGTAGAATTTTGGGGGTAGCTAAACATAACACCCATATTATTATTTTTTATAGGTTGTGCATTTAAGAGCAGCCTTTGAATCAGTATTTGATAAGAGCTATGCAGAATTCCTGTATTGTCTATGCAATAGCACAGGTTAATTATTAGTCCAAATGAAACCATTGATGAGTGATTATAATAAATCTATAGTATATATATTTTTTTAGTCTGAAGAGAAAAATTGCTTTAATGCCAGTTGCCATCAAGTTGAATGAAGCTCCTTGTGACCACAAGCTGTGTCAAACCGGTGGCCCATGACTGGGTTTCAGAACTCCACCTCCAGACCCTTTGAGCCACCTTTGGGTAGACTTGAGCCTCGAATCCAGTGGTTCGTAACCTTCCTAATGCCACGACCCTTTAATAGAGTTCCTCATGTTGTGGTGACCCCCGCAAACATAAAAATATTTTTGTTGCTACTTCATAACTAATTTTGCTACTGTCATGAATCGGACAACCCCTGGGAAAGGGTCGTTCGACCCAAAAGTGGTCGCGAAGCAAAGGTGGAGAACCACCGCTGTAATGTTTGTTTAGCAGTCAGCCTCCTTAACAGTTGACAACTGCACACAATGAACTGTGTACGATTAATGTAAAAGGTTCACCCAAAACAACTCCCTACTCCACCATGGTTCTTCTATTTCAAGCAAAGGGTATAAATATGGGGGCAGGGGTTATTTGATTCTATTTTTCCGTGAGCTTTTTGAAGTGCCCTCGTGTATGCATCTAATATGTTTTCGGTGAGGACTTCAGATGGTCACCATATGTCTCCTTTCTGTAGATTGGGCAGCTGGCTTTTAAAGGAATGAAGAGACTCAATAGAATCCAGTCAATAGTCTTTGAGACGGCCTACAACACCAACGAGAACATGCTGATTTGCGCCCCTACCGGAGCTGGGAAGACCAACATTGCAATGCTTACAATACTGCATGAGGTTCGCCAACATTTTCAGCAGGGTGTTATCAAAAAGAATGAATTTAAGGTAGGAAACTACAAGCCAAACAATTTACTGCGAAATAAAAATGATTTTGCAGGTGAATGTTAGATGTATTTGGAAGTTTTTCAGTGTATTACTGAATGCTGGTTGGTTTACTTCATTACTATCAAGGCAATCCCTATTTGTGGTATGAAATCCTATTAGCTCTGTGAAAAGCTATGGAAATACATTTATCTTTGAGGCAGAACCAATTTTCAAAGTGATGAGGCTGTATAAACAAATTCCATTGTCCTTTAAGCAGCTGCACACTTATCCAAAAAAGATAAGCAGTTTTCATATATCACTATTAAGATTTTTCACTCAAAGTTGCTAGAACCATATTTCACAATAAATTGTGATTTGTATTGGCTACTATGAAACAAATGACACCATAGTTTGTACTCATTCATCAAGCTAGTGTTCCTTTGGTACAGATTGTATATGTTGCGCCAATGAAAGCGTTGGCAGCCGAAATGACGAATTACTTCAGCAAACGTCTTGAGCCGCTGGGCATCATTGTGAAAGAATTGACGGGTGATATGCAGTTGTCAAAATCTGAAATTTTACGAACTCAGGTATGTTGTTAACATAGATCTTTTCTGTAGTATCATGTTTTTGTTTTTTTAAATCCGGTCATTGTGAAATGTTTAAAGCAACTAAAACTTGAGTAGTTAATAATAATACAAACATAATGAAATCATTTTACTTCTTAGTTCTGCACTACAACGATGATTTCTGCGGATACCTTGTTCTTGTGGTATTCTTTCCATCTTCTGTGATTCTGGGTGTGTCTTGAATATTGTTAGATGCTATTTGTATGTTTTAAGTTTACTAACAGTAAATGTTGCTCTTTTGAAACAGTAGTGAGTGATGCTGTGGATGAGACTAGAGTTAAATGTTAACAAGATACCACTAGCTCCCAAACAATTAATAAGGAGGGTTAAATGTATTATAAAAGTTTTTTTCCTTTCTTTATTTCACAAAATGGAGAGTTTCTGAATCAAGCATTACATATACCACTATTGGGTAAAATAGATAACAATAGAATTGGTTACAATCCAGTTTCTGCCATCAAGAATTGTGCTTTCCAACAGTGTAGCTAAAATATGCATGAGCAGCACGTGGATCATTATTAATGGTAAAGTGGTGTTCACAGTGCTCTAAAAACACAGTACTGGAGAATAGGATATTACTAGTTTAGTTCAGGGAGATTTGATGGTATATAGATGATACAGCTTTTGAAACCAGTAATGGATACTGTTTTAGAATGTTATTAGCTCTAACAAATTCCTACAAACTTGGTCATTTTCATCAGGAATTTATTCTTTCATAATTCTAGAGGCCTGGAGTCCAAAATGCAGATGTAGGCAGGTTTGATTTGGCGGGGCTTCATGCCTTTCCCAGATACTGGCAACGGCCACCAATCCTCAGCACTTCATGGCTTGTATTTCTGTCACACCATTCTCTCCCTCTGTCTATGCATGCTTTCTGATAGCTGGACATTATCTGATTTCTTTAGCACACTGTACTGCAACATCCATATCTTCAGTGATCTCTTCATGAGGGCAAGTATTGAGTAATGTCATAACATAAGGACTTATTGTTTTAGATTAGGACTGTGATAGGCTGAAGTCATGGACTATGAAAATCTATTCATATGCCTATGGTTTATATATGCCTCTGGTTCACTTTAGAAACATTATTACCATTTTATAATAAAGAATATTATAACTGATCCCCATAGAGCATGAGGCAATTCTTTTGATCTTATCATTAATTAGAATTTGTTACACTTGAATAGAATAGAATTTAAAACACTTGACAAAAGAAATGTATGTGTGCATAGGCCAGCTTTTTAGACTACAGTTCATGGATTGTGGACTTGTAGAGATTAAACTCTGTAAATGACTAGACATTATTTACACAAATAATGAAAGCTGGGGATAGGGCAAAAATTTCAACTCTGTCGTCCTTCACTCACTTTTCTGTTCGTCCCCCTGGGAGGGGGTTATATATTGATCCTTGTGATCGATTCCCACATTTCTCTCCCCACCTTCCTTTTATCCTCCTGTTATCTCTATTCTCATTGTTGGCCCGGAGGAGGGTTTATCTATCCTGAATTCCCTGTGTTGCAGGCTCTTATCTATAGCAGTGTATATGTTCTGGTGTAATCCAATTTGTAAGGTAGAATTGAGGTCATGATAGTGAAGGGAAGGAGGTATTAAAGAACTAGAGGAAAGTTGTGTGTTTCATTGATGCTATACTGCACCCTGACTGACTCATCTCTTCCTTGTGACCCTTCTCTGAGGGGAGGCTCAGTGTCTATCTGCAACCTTAATTCTTAACACATAGATATAAGTATGTAGATCTATTTCCCTATCATTATATATAAATATATTTACATATGTTCATGTTTGTATTTAGATCTTTATAAATGTCCCCTGCTTCCTGGTTCTTTCCTCTCTTTTCTTTTACTTTTCATTTGTCCCACCATCATGTTTGGCCTTCATTCAGGTTTAATAATTTTTCACTGCTGTATTGCCCTTGATTAAGTCCTACTAGTTATCCTACGCCCTTCTCTCCATTGATCTTAGTTCACTTGTTGTTCCCTTGTCCCTGGGTTGGGTCGTTCCCCCTTCTTCCTTTCTCCCACATCCCTTTCCCATTTCCCCCGGAATCATTGGTCCCATTCTTTTCATCTCCAAATTGTTTATCCTGCCTATCTTATCTAGATAGACATGCAGAGACATTAATAAGCACAAAAACCAGGCAAAGGCAAACAAAACAACAGAGGAAGTAAAAAACTAACAAAACAAAAATAGCAACAAAAACAACAACAAAATAGCCACTGACAAAGATGGAAAAGCATATAAAAGTCTGCACTTTTGAACATATATAATCTTAGAAATCTGGATTACTCACATATAAAATTTTAGTTGTTCTAGTTAACTGTATCCAACTGTGTTACATTTATGAAAGAATGTTTATGAAAACGAAGTGGCATTTGAACTGAAATTTTGAGCTTATCACTATACTCAGTGCATATGTACACCCTCGTTTAGATAGAACTCATAAGAACTCTATTGGGTAGTGTCACCATTTTGTAGATAAAGAAATTAAAACTTATAGAACTTTATGTGGGTTTATTTTTTTCAAAAGTTTATGAATCTATCCTTCTCTCTCAACCTATTTGCCTGTCTGCATTTTGCTCCTCTAATCTGTATTATTTGTCAATATCAGTTATGTCTATAATTGTATGTGCAGGGAGCACATACAGGGCTTTAGTGTAGTAGTTGAATTGAACCTCATGTATCATCTTTATTCTCCTCCAGTGTAGCCCTACCACTAGTGATACTAAATTCCCTAAATTAGAAATTACATAGTTAACTTACTTCGTCCTTTGCTGCCTAGTTTCATAGATGCTCACAGATTAAGACCATGCTGTTGTCACTGCCTTCAGAAACAGCAAAGCAGAGGATAATACAAAGTATGTACTAAACTTTTGACATTTTAATTTCCTGCTCTTTTCTATTGAGTGTTTTGGATAGCACATATTTTTAAAAGAATAATTGCTGTATATACTCGTGTATAAGCTGAATTTTTCATCACATTTGTAATGCAGTTTTTGTGGTAAGATTAGGTTCCTCAGCTGATATTTGAGTCAGTTTATACTGGAGGATATATGGTAGGTTTTTAAGTATCAATGACTATCCTAATTATAATACTTTGATTATACTAAGTATAATCTTATCTTTTCTTTGTCTTTTTTATTAGTTTTAAAACATTTTCTTGTGAATTAGGTTTCCCTGTCATTTAAGAAAATGTTCTCGATATTCTTTATCATTTAAAAAATGATGGCAAATTAATCTCAATTATAATTCTCTCTCACACTATTCTGGTCATATTATTCCCTTGCTCATAAACTTTCATTGGTTCTTTATTGCTGATTGAATTATGTCCAACTACCTTGCCTATTAAGTATCTTATAATAAATTAAGTATAATGCTGTAATGTAGGAGCTAATCTGTTTTGTGTCCACTGGAGGGGCCATTTTATTGAAGTTGGAATGTAACATTTACAAGACAGGATTATTTATTTCTACCTGAAATAGTTTATGTAATGGCACATGCCTTTTTGGTATCCATTCATACAGAAATATTTGTATGGACCCATACTTTTGGGGGGAAGCAGAGGTGGGGGATAAAAACCTAGGCATGGGATTACGGGTCATATGACACATGCATATTTATCTACAAGAAACCTCTGACGGCTTTTCCGAAGTGACTGTGCCGACCACCTTTTATTCCCCCACGAATCATGGATGAAAGTTTCACTTCTTCCATAATTTCATCAACACTTGTATGGTGACTCCTTTTAATTTCAGCCGTTGTAATGGGTTTGTAGTGACATCCCATTGATTTCTAAATTTAAATTTCCCTAATGAGTTCATGAAGAGTGCCAACAGTCCCCACCAATTGGTCACCCTGTGGTTGTTTACCTTGCTGCTGTGGTGCTGACAGTTGTGCCACCTGTTTCCTTTACCAGCATCACTGCTGGTGGAGATTCAGTGGTGCTGCCTTCTTAAGATCAATTGGGAGAACGGCCAGTCTTAGGGTGGGTGCATTGGCCAAAAATTAGCTAATAAAAACTGTATATATTTTAACAGAATAGTATCCTATGTAGCATTGGAAGGTGAGCCTCTAGAGAGGTTAGAAATACCAAAAGAAAACCCAAACACTACCAAGTCGATTCTGACTTATCCTTTCAACTTCTATAAAGATTCATAGTCTTCAAAGCCCACAGGGCCAGTTCTACCCTGGGCTGCAGGTTTTAAGGCACACAATGGCTCAAATGTACCACTAGTTATGAAAGCTATTCAGGACTCGGCAGCATTTTGTTCTTTTACACATCAGGTCTCCGTGAATCAGAGCCAACTCACCAGCAATGATGAGTGATGTGTAGACTTTTTTCTTGTGCTTTTTTTGGCATCGATGAATATTCTTTAATGTTTATTTTAAAATATTTTGCTAATTTAATTGGTTAGTTTCCAATATTCTTGAATTGTTGGAGTTTTGTTTGTACTCTAAATATAGGCACTTGTAGGATACATATTTTGAGGGGAAATTTTTCCAACTAATGAACTTGCCTTTTTATGTGTATAAGAATGTCTATTGAAGAGCAAAAGTGTTTCATTTCTATAAAATTCAGCTTGCTGACCTTTTAAAGCTTATGTTTCTTTTTAATCTTATTTCAGAAGATTTGACAAACCCAAGATAAGATTTTCTTGTGTGCGATTTCTAGGGAAATTTTATGGCTTTAGCTGTTAGTTGTAGGCATTGATCCACTTTGAGTAAATTTTTTGTGTAAGGTGCAGCTAAGAATTGAAGCTCATTTGTATATGGACACTAATTTTTCTGGCACCAGTTTTTGAATAGATGATCTTTTTTGAAAACTAATCGACAAATGTAAGTAAAAAAGTATTGCTATTAGAGTTCTAGTACACGCATATGAGTTTATGCTAAACAAGACAGCAAAGTGTATTTTACAAAAATGGAATTATAAGATAACGAAAGTGTTCCATGAATTTTTGAAGCCCCTTCTTAAGGGTCCAACTGTGTTACATTTTAATGAAAGAATGTGGGAAAAGAAGTAGCATTTAAATGGAAAGGTACCAGCACCTTAATAATTTGTAAAATATAAAAATGCATGTTAGCATAAATCTTACTATTAAATATATACATTTGTTTTAAATTATTTTTGGACAAGAACAGTTGCCATCAGTTTTAAGGAGTCTGTATTACTATCCCAAAATCCTCATTCATCAATAGTTATTGATTATATACCAACCAGGTGCTAGACCACTTCTAGACATTGTGTTTAGCTGCCAACAAGGGATACGCTGTCCCTGCATTTTTTGTGCTGGATCTGTGTATCATGATGAGATGAAAGATATAGAGAACTTTACATATATGTAGTTTTGTTTTATTTTAGTAAATACCATATTATATGTCATGTATATATACAGAAAGAGATATCTCATAATACTTTTCATTTTCACTTAAAACCTATGTGTATAAACCCCAAACAACAAACAAAATTCACTGCCATCGAATTGATGCCTGCTCGTAGTGACCTTATGTGACAGTAGAGCTGCCTCTGTGGGTTTTTGAGACTGAAATAAGTTGTTGTTTTAATGTATTATTAATTGGGAGTTAATACATAGATCATATCATTTCCCAGCTCAATCACGTCAAGCAGTATTGTACAATTGCTACCACAATTAACCTTTAACAGGATTAGAAAGCCTCATTTTTTCCCCTTGTGGCAGCTGGTGGTTTCAAACTGCTAACCTATGGTTAGCAGCCCAACTCATAACCACTATGCCACCATTATGTATGGACCTACATCAATGCTTTTAAAAGAATATTATATCCTATGCGTGCATGGGATACTATTTTGAAAGTGAGATTTCTGGGCCTATGGTTTGTATATTTTGAATTTTTAAAATCTTTTTTTAATCAGCTCTATTGGCATATACTCCCTCCATACATCCTACTCTTTAATCATTCAATCATATTAAGACTTATGCATTTATCACCACAATCCATTTCACAGCATTTTCTTCTGATTCTTACTCATTGTTCTTAGCTACCCATTTCCTCCCCATCCTCCCCTTGCATGCCTCTATTCCAGTTACTGTCTTTATTGATCTACCTATCCTGGATTTTACATACAGAAAATCATATGACACCTAAACAGGAAAAACCAAAAGCCAAGAACAATGACTAGGCAAAACAGAGAAGAATGCCAATGAGAAAGAAAGAAGAAAATACTAAAATCAAGCAATTTAAAAATAGGTCAATAGGGAGATTAAAGGATAGGATAATTACACTTTAGCCTAACTAAATAGGCCATAATTGACTTCACAATGCTCTCTTGTCTGACTGGAAGGCTGGTCACAGCCCCCTCAGCTACTGTCAGAAGGCATTCACAGGAGCCTTAATCCATGTGGACGCCGATAGTAGACCTTGGACTTCCACTGTCCTGCATCGCCTGCTGCAAACCAGCTGTTCACGTTTCAAGCTCTAACACCATTCCCTCCTTGGATCTGGATTTTATTATTTACAGTGCTTGGATCACACAGGCTGTTGTGTTTCTTCCATGTGGATTTAGTTGAGGCCTCAATTGCATTGCTACTTGTTTAAAGAAAAGCCTTTAAGATTACAGAGGCTATTCTTTCTCATGACTGGGAACCATCTGGTTTCTTCACCACACTTTTCTACAACACTCAGATCATCGGTGATCTCTTCATGAGTGCAAACATCAAACAGGGGTAAGAAATAATAGTTCTTATATTACGCCTATGTCTCTGGTTTACTTTAGAGACATCATTATCATTTTATGATAGAGAACATTACCTAGAATGATTCTTCTAAGACATAAAGTAATCCTATTGATAATGTGTTTAATTTAGTCTGTGATATAGAATTTAAAGCTCTTTGGGGAAAATGATATTATACAAATAAAGGCTGGCTTCAAACCACAATACATGACATGTTTACTTGTGCAGATTAAACTCAAGTGACTGGACACTAACTACATGATCAGAGTTGGGGATTCGGCAATAATTTTAATAAAAATCATTCACAAAGGCACAGCCATGTGTGCCAGACTAACACATGTCATAAGAAAGCAAGGAAGGCATTAAAATAGTAAATAGATGTAGTCCCAGGTTACTATTTATTGGGTACCCTCAAAGTCAGACCAGAGTCTAACGATTGCCGATTCCATAACCTTGGGCCAACAGTCATCTGTTTCTTCTCATACTAGCGCATTTCAGCCTTAAGTCCAAGGGAGTATGTTGGTCCTTAAATTTGCTATAGGTAAGTTAGAGGTAAAGTCCTGTTCACTTAGTGCTGTTTCCACATTGAATCCTACTAGTGTGGCCAATAAGGAATGTTAGGTGCTTCTGAAAGACAGTGTGTCTTCAGGTCCAGTGGTTTTAGCATAGGACTTGGGTCACCAAGGGCTGCATAGACACTAGGTCAAAAATACCCAATGTGGAACATACAGTATGATTGGGTATATTGTCCCCAGGTTCTGTATAAGTATTGTTAATCATTTTTCCCTCAATTTAACAGGTTGTTCTACCCAGTTTACCCACTAACAGAAATTTAATTGCCTTTTCCGAGACATACATGTCACACTTCCCTCTATCTTAAATTTCCAGCAACATTCACTTACCATTCTTGTATGAATGTCCATTGATTTGGAGTGCCTTTAGCACAGTGTTGTATGGCAGCAAAGGAGTGGTCTTCTCCCAAAGCCCCATCTGGAAAACTGACCCCAGCTGAAGTGATGTCTCCTCTGTCAAAGTGGATTTTTTGAGGTTTTATTTATTTTTAAAATAAAAGATCATTTTTACTGAAAGCTCTTATAGCTCATATAACAATCCACATATGAATTGTATCAAGCATATTTATATATATATGTGTGTCTGTGTGTTGGCATCATTGTTTTCTAAACATTTACCATTTTCCTTGTATATTTTCTGCCAACCTTTTATTCTTAGTCTATTTCTGTCTGTGAGCTTAAGATGTGTCCCTTGCAGGCAACAGTTTGATGGATTATGTTTTCTGAGCCAGTCTGCTAGCCTTTGTCTTTTAACATGGTCAGTGGATTCATAGCTGTCATCTTGTACCTTTTGTGGTAGGTGTTGTCCTATTGCTGTGTTTGTATGGGAAACTTCATTCTTGCCTTCTTTTCCCGAAGAGGCCATGCTATCTTGGTAATTGCCATCAGCACGTTGACTTCTGGTTGGAGTTGGGCCACATGGTGGTCTCCTGCTTGGGCTTGGTAGATGCTGGTCTTGTGACCACAGTGAGTCAGCAAGGATTTTACGCAGGGTTGGGTGTCTCATTGCATACTCTTGAGTCTTTCCTTATCCTGGAAGTCTTGGACCTCACCATATATTATAATAGAGTTTGGCAGAGTACAGGATCCTTGGGCTGGTGTTCGTTTTTCTTGCAGTTTTAAGAAGAAGTTACTCCTTCTCTTCTCTTCATGGTAGCTCCTGATAGGTCTAAGTATATTCTTTTCTGAGCACCATTGTATGTGACCACACATACAATGATCTTACCTGAGCACCATTGTATGTGACCACACATACAATGCTCTTAAAATTTTTCTCAGTGCTCTTAAAATTTTCTTTTTCCTCGAAGTTGGATAATTTGACTATTATATGCCTCGATGAGTTCTTCCTGGGGTTTATTATAATTGGAGTCCTCTCTGCTTCCTATTATGAGATCCTGATTATAATTCATTAAGGGGGGGAGGTTTTCTTTCAGAAATTCTGTAGCTAATTTAACTGTTGACTTCATCATTGTGTCTTGTTCTGCTGGACCACTTATTCAAATATTGTTCCTATTCGTAGCATCTGTCATTGATCCCAGGTTTTCTTTTGCCTCTTTAATTATTTTGTTTGACTGTCTTTCCCATTTGTTGAAGTCTTCCAGATTGTCCCTGAGATCGCTGGTTCGATTCTCTTCCTCTTCTAGACTGTTGGTGAGATCCATGATCTTATGTTTTGTTTCTATTATCTCATCCATTAGCCCTTGTATTTCCCTTTCATACGTGGACTTCATCCCTTTATTGTGGAGTTCATTCCCTCTGTTGTGGACTTCACTCCTGTATTGTATCCTTATTCTGCATTGCTTCCCTCCTATTTTGTATTACTCCAAGCAGCCTTCTGAAGATTTGTGTGTGTGTGGCAGATCCACGTCTGATTTTTCTTTATGCGTCATTAGCTCCACTGTTGTGTTTTGTTTTTCTTGTTGAAGGTATTGCGGTATGTTGTTGTTTGCATGTCACTTTGAATGAACTGGGCACCATGTTTCTGGGAGACCACAGGGCCTGACCTCTTTCACTGTGTGACTGGTAAGAGTGTTTTCGAGGACTACCTTTGGCCTACTATGGTAGTGGGTCGAACTGCTATATAAGTAAGGTACTGGAACCACTCAGTGACAGCAGCAGTGTGGGGCCTCACAGTGTAGGCTGAGACTGGTGACTAGGCATGTTACTAGCCCAGGTTGGGGCAGGCCTGCAGCATGTGTGCAGGTCTGGCCTGGATTGTCAGTCCAGAATTTGCAGCCTTTCAAAGACACTCTTTACAGCCCAAGACTGGTAGGGCCTGTTGACTTTACCCTTTTTGTTGTGTTAAAAACCCTAGGCTTTGTTTTGAAGATTAACATTCTGGCTACCTTGTTATGCAGTGGATCCTCTTGGACAGAGTTCTGCAGGCTTACATGCAAAGTTACACAAAGAACCGCAGTCTGGAATTGAAAGCATTTTTACCACAAAAAAAATCGCTCCCTTTTTATAATGAGCTTGTGGCAAACCCTGGTTTCGAGGCTGTGCCATGCTGGCCCCCATGGAAGGGGGACCAGCTTAGAAGAGTGGTTTCGGGGCCGACTGAATCTGAATTAACCTCCAGCTGCCCTCCTGTGTACCTCTAGCTCTGTCCTGTTGGCACTGCTGGTTATGCTCTGTGAAACTGCGTTTTGTCCCAGGTAACTATCCCAGCGGCTCTTCAATTGCTGCAAATTATTGTCTAATTATCTATCGTTGCCCATGCTGGTGGGCATGGAGCGAGGTTGGAAGGGGATGGCTGATGCAGTCACTCCATTCCTGGCATGGGAGGGGATTTGCCAAGCCCTAGGCTGCATGCCCCAAGTGGCTAGCAGCACAGGGAACTTTGGTGTGAGGCCTTGAGGCTAGCTCTTAGAGGTTCTCTGAAAGCCAAGGGTTCTGACCACTTTTAGACAGCCGTTGGGACTATTTTACTGTTCACTGCGGGACTGGGACATAGGAAAGTGTGGCAGATGGTTTTCTGCTGGTCCTGGTGAGGGGTTAGCAGAGCCCACAGGCAGACGAAGTGAACTTAGAGCCTGTCAGTGAGTTCTCGAATCGCTTTGTGGGTGAAAATCAAAGAGGGAGGTTTGAATCGGACCCTAGTACTCTGAATCTATTTTTAGCACCCCATCTCCTGATGTTGACCTCCTTTCTTCTTCAATTTCTGGTGTGACTGAAGACTGAAGGAGTGCTGGGTGGGTGATTCTACCTGGACACCATCTTGACTCCTTATTTCCAAAGTGGTTTTTAAGATGCACCATATAAATGGGGTGATAGATGGTTCATAGGCATTAGACATTAGTCTGCCTTCTTGCTTGGGAGACTTGATTACCATATATACTCGAGTATAAGCTGACCTGAATATCAACCTAGGCCCTAATTTTACCACAAAAACTGCATTAAAAAATGTGCTTTAAAACTCGGCTTCTACTCGAGTATACAGTAGATTACATGACCTGAGAGTAGAAGTCTGACATTATCTTAAGTGTGTATCCTTAGAGTAGTGGACTCATAACAATATTTGTCCTCTGGTGATGACCAATGTCACTTAGCTTAATGGTTTCCAAGTCCATCCATGCCATGAAGTGTTTTATGGTGTCATTGCTGGTGTGACAGATATTGCCCAGTTATTTTCCAGGATGTTTCCACTAATTTATAAGGTCATAAAAATTAATATTAGCACTAAATACAAGAACAGACTCGCATAAAAAGGGAAAATACAAAAGTTTAAAACTGTAAGATGTTCAACATCATTAGCAATTATACAAATTAAGACAGCTATTTCTCCATGATAAATCTGTAGTTAAGATAATGAAAATGCTGCATGCAGTCAAACTCATAATGTATCTTCATTACTGATCGTGTTGTAAAACTATTTTGGAGAGTGATTTTCATATACAATCTGGTTAGTTAGTGGAAAAGGGAATGTCTATTGGCATTTTGGATCCTGGGGTCTTAGTCATTACCAGACTCAACCACATGTTTCTAACTTAGGTAGACTATCAGAACCCTGCAGCATTTTAAAACCACCTACCCCTCCTCGAACCAACATTAAATGACTGTCAATTACAAAGGTTAGCCGTTAGTAGCACCTTCTCCTTAAAAAATGTATGAGTTTCCTGGTTTTATATTAGTTTTAGATGTTTTAAACCTAGAGCTTTTGTGCCCCAAAGAACGTGTTGGAAGTGATGGTCTGGTGCCAGTCAGCATGTTGCAGAAGTAAGCCCCAGTTCTTTAGCGTGCACCGTGCTACGTGTGTTCTTCTCGCTTGGTTTCTTAGCTTCAGGTATTTGTTCTTTTCATTGTAAAGCTGCACTTAGGCTTTTCCACCTGCCTCCTGAAGTTTCTGCTCAGAACTGTTGCTTAACAATTTCTTCCATGTGCTTTAGCCGCTCTACATTCAAAAGCAAGTTTCAGAGTCTCTTTAGACATCCACTGTGATCTCTTTGTTCTTTAATAACCTTTTGCGTTCTTCGTGTATGATATTCTTGACCTCTTGACCTCATTCCCATGTCCTCTAGTTTATCATCACCAGTATTCAGTTTGTTCAATTTGATGCTGTGATGATCTCTAAATTTAGCTGAGATATACTCAAGTGGTAACTTGGGGATTTGTTTTTTAATTTTCTTCAAACTTAAACCTGAACTTGCGTATGAGAACTATGCATATGTGAAAATAATCCACTGTTGACCCTGGGCCTTGTTTTGGCTTTGATGATACTGAGATCCATGATTTCTTCCCACAAATGTAGTTAGTTTGATTCCTATGTATTCTGTCTGGCAAAGTTTACACATATAGTTACCATGTCGATAAAAGATATTTACAATGAAGAAATCATTGATATTGTGCATTTCTGTTAATCTCCAGATTTGTGTTCATGACCATATTTTCCAACTACTGATCCTTCTGCTTTATTTCCATTTTTTATATTCTAGCCACCGATGATCATTAATGTGTCTTCATTACATGTTTAATGAATTTCAGAATGAAGAAGTTGGTAACATTCTTCAGTTTCTTTGTCACTGGCATTATCAGCTGTTAGATGAATTTAACTACTAGTTGCCTTTACTAGTCTTCATTTTAGTTGTTTTGATATTATACTATCACAGACAGCATTGTACTTCAAGATATATCTTGATTACCTTTTTTTATATTGAATGGGGCACAGTTTCTCTTGAATATATTTTTCCTGGCTTAGTGAACCATGTATGATTCTCTGATTTAAAAAAAAAGAGTTCCAGTACCAGTCCATTTTATCTCACTAATGCTTAGAACGTCAATCTTTATGCATGCCTTTCATTTTTGACCATATCCGGTTTTTCTAGATTCAAATTTCATACACTCTTTGTAATCTTAATTTGCTTTCTCTACTTTATCTCTAGGTTCTAATATCCATTGCAATGGTTACAGAGAACTCAAAGACAATATTCATGATTAAAAGATTTAGTTAGGAAGTCATCAGGCTGTAGTGCAAGGGAGAAATGCTCAGGATGCAGTTGTTCCTCGGGACATGTTGCAAAGTTTTTACTGGACTGCTAGTAAAAGCTCAGAGGGGCATACCACTTCACTGGAAACCTCAACCCATGTGTATCCAACTCAAGGTCTGGAGTCAGCAAACCCATCTTTCTGAAATAAGTGTCCTGGGGCACTTCACTCCAGTACGCTTCAGCCCACGGCACTCAGCTTCACTTTCGTGGGTTATCAAGACCAACTTCCCCAATTAAGTGTCACCTACTCCACAAACCAGCTTCTTGTCCAAAAGCACCCAGCTTTACTTACTCCATGGGATGGGCAGTCCACCACTCTGTTTCAGGTCCTGGCTCCTGGTTCTGTTGTTGCTCCTCATGTCATAGCTGTTTCTGAATCCAGGAGGTTGACTGTGAAAGGATCTCAAGTCCAGAGCATGAGCTCCCCTCCTGGCTCTTGCTGGTGATGAGACTCCTCCTGTTTCTCAGAATGTTCATTCCATTGAATCTTGTTCCCAGTTACTCACAAGTGAATCCTATTGGTATCGTCCTTACCTTTTTACCAAACCTATTGCAGGACAAGGCCCTTGGTAGGAATTAGAGACATTGGATAGAAGAGTCACATTAAATAATTCACTGACCTTGCACCCTCCACATTCTGTTGATGGCTATTTGTTTTTTTCCATCGTTAGTTGTGCCCCAATAACAAATGAAGGTCCCCAAAACATCACTGAACCTGTTAGCCATGGGAGACCAGGCAAGTATTTTAAAACCTGTGACCTAACTTCTGGCAATGCTCAGGCTACCAAAGTATACCTGGCAGACTTATCAGGGAAGTAATACTGTAGGTGATTTTAAAGTATTTTAGTACTTTAAGTTCTCTGTTTAAATGTCAGCTATATACCTCTAATCAGTTATTAAATTTAAATAAGATAATATCAGTATATAGTGTCTGAACCTCAATCACTGATTTTTAAAATTGAGTCAAGTAATGAGAATACTACTTCATAATTATCGCACAACATTAGCAACTTTTTATCCAACTACGGTGTCTCTGTTATACTTACTGAGTATTGCAACTTCTTCTTTGCACACCCCTTAACCTCCCTAGAATAAAGATAAAAAGGCTGATATTTACTGTAGGTATGCTAATTTTTACACCTTAAAAAAGGACTATCATAAGATAGAATGTGGTGTATTGTGTACACACAGTTTTTTCTTGTTTTTTTATGAAAGAATAGTAAAAATTAGGTGCCTTATGGAAGAAGAACAAGAGCAAAGAGTATCTGAGAAGAATCATATTTAATCTTTCCACATGACCTCTGTATTTTTATGTAGTCATGCTTTTAAAATTATATATACAACATGTGTGTGATTGCATTCCGAGAACTGAACTTTCATATTGGTGTTTTCAATTTATCTACAGGAGCTTTAAGCAGTCACCACACGCTGTTGCTACAGCCTTTGTTCTGAAAGTGGTGCTGAAGGTACTGCCCATTGTGGCACGCAGCCTTTAAAGAGCTGTCTTATGGGGGAAACTGCTATTAAAGTATGGATTCTAGAATGGCACTTGTTACTGAGAATCTATTTTGCCTCTTTTTCGAGCCAGGTGCAGTTTTCCTCTGTGGGTGTCAAAAACTTTAGACCAGGTTTTTTTACTTAATCACCGGCATCCGTTTTGGTTAATCCCCAGGGTATGTTTACCGTTTACCACTTCTCAGGCGCATCTAACCCAGTAACAAAGAAGTGTTTTTTCAGTGTTGTAAGTTTGAGTGATAGAGTGATGGAAATTAATCAAAATGCCAGAAATACTATAATTTCACTTGTAACTGCATCGTAATTGGTATTGGCGCTAGTTCAACAGAGCCGGTCCCCACTGTGTTTTATAACATTGCGACGGGGTTAGTACCGTCCTTCCCTTGGCCTTCTGTGTTTTCTCTTTAAAGTATAATGCCCTAGTTTTTTACTTTTGTACTCCTAATTCCTCACATAGTGACATATATAAGGATAGTGAGTGAGTAAACCACAAATTTCTATTAGCAAGCTCTCCTTTGGATAACCATGTGTTATTTTTTTAAACTATTTAATTGACATAATTCACATACCATACAAATCAGTGGTTTTCATGTATTGAAAATAGTTGTGCAGTCATGACCACCATCAGTTTTAGAACATTTTACTCATTATTGTGCTCATTATATTAGCTCCTGTTTACCCCCCCCCCCCAAGATCTCCTGCCATTAGCCTAAGAAACCTTTATCCCTCATCCTTGACATTGTCTCCCTTTTACCCCTACCACCACTATACACCACCTTCCTGAAATCCTTGTTCTCCTTGCTGTCCTTGTCGTTTCATAAATCCTGGGTTTCACATGCCTCAAAATGTATATTCAATATATATTCTATATATATTAATTATATTCAAATATAAAAACACAAGAGGGTTACTCCAATGACATAACACATTGAGATAAACCTTAATATGAAAAAACAAGCAAACAAAATACAGAAAATGTTGAAAAGTACATCAGATCCAGTGTGCATCAGAGGGTAGTGGGGATCAGCTGACAAGCTCTTAGTCAGTCAATTCAGGTTAGCCCTTAAACCTTCTGTATTCATGCCACCAGTGCACTCTGTTTAAAGGGACATCACCAGAGGTTTACTTCCTGTGTAGTTCCCACAGATGGGTCTTGGGCCCCCACCGTCATCCATAGCCTTATGAAAACCGTATTATCACAATTGGGCTCTGATATTACTCCCTCCTTCAACTTTGGATTATATGATTTACAATCCTTTGGTGATTGATGATCACATGCTTCTTCCATGAGGACTTAGTTGACATCTCTCTTAGATGACTGCTTGTTTGGCAACAAGCCTTTAAGTCCCCAGATAGTATTTTATCTGATAGCTGGGCACCATCTAATTTCTTCACTGTATTTTGCTGTGGCGCCCATATCGTCTGTGTTCCCTCCCTGACAGCAAGTGTGGAGCAGGGTCATGATGTAAGAACTAGTTTTTCTTAAGTTGGAGCTAGGATTAAGTGCAAGCCCAAAATCTATTCCTGGATCGATGTTTGTTTTTTTAATCTGTCTTTGGCTCCCTTTTAAAACCTCCTTGTTAATTTGTGGTAGAAATTCTTATAGATCATCTCCCTGGAGCATAACAATCATCTGTTAATATTGTTTTTGATTAGTCCTTGGTACTAATTTTTTATTGCCCTAGTGAGAGAGGGATATTGGGCCAATGTAGGGTAACACCATATCACAGTACCTAATTATTCACTTGTACAGAATCAGCCATTTTGTGAATGAATGCTTTTTACCTAAACAATGGGGGTTAATTGTGAGGAAATATTTATAATAATAATCACTGAGAATGTCAATCACAGGTTTGATGGAATCATGCATGTCTTTTTACAGCATATAGATCATTGGTGTGCCAAGACCATGTTTGTCTGTCTACCAACAGTTCAGCAGTCTTGGTACAACTGTCTTCTGCTTCCTCACACACCATGAATTATTATTAAAGGGTCTACATGTGCTACCTTTATTCATTTTCTAAGTAAAATAGAATTAAAATTATAGACAATAAGGAGCTATTAAAAAACAGTTAACTCTACTCCCCACTTATTGAGCATCGTGTTGTCTGACATTTTATATATGTGACAGAAGTAAAAAAAAGTATCCGTCTCTTTTTGCCTTTTAACAGTGTACGCTTGGCACTAATGAGTCTTAGGTGTGAGGTCGTAGTAAAGTTGGCTGTGATGGTGAAGGTTATGTGTCACCTTAGCTACACTGATTCTCAGTGGCTTAACAGCGATTTAGTGGCATAATTTTGAAGTTGTGTAATGTTGTCCTCCCATTTTCACAGTGTCTGTTTTTGCATAATGATCTTGTCTTTGGAACACATAATCATGTTGGTAAGTGAGGTTTGGTTGTATTTCCTTAGTTATTTCATTTTTTAAAATTTCAGCCTTGCTATAATTTGTTGATTTGATTTGGATCCCCCATTTCTTTTGTCCACCTTGCCCAAAATGAACTTCAAATAAGCTTTACTTGTTCTTGAACAAATCTCGTTCATTAATATTGGGTTTCTTGAATTATTTTGTAGAGATTAAATAAGTATTATTTTGTGAATAACTTGCTAAGAGTTGTAGAAACATTTAGCTCATACTATTTACAGTTTTATTGTAGAACCACATCTTAAATTATTTCATGCTAATAGGATATTGACTGTAACATTTGGCTTTGCAAATGTAGTAGAAGAGGTGTTGACTGAGCACCTTTTCATAGTACTGTGGAAGTTTTTTCTGTTGGTTTTGTTTTTGTTTGCTTTCAATCAGAGCATATATTAGATTTGAGAAATACTACCCCCAAAAAACCCATAAACAGGAAAGTTATTGTTTATGAGCTATATGCCTTACAAAATAGAACTCAGACCAGAACAATTTGTTGCCATGAATTAGCTACATGTCAAGAATTTGTCTTTATAACTCAAAAGAAGAATCATTGTAAACCATAGCCAACATTTATTCTTGAAGACTTTGTGATGGGTCTTGTGGACAAGTAGATAGAACGATGAGAGCACGGTATTATTGGTTTGTACCCACACCAAAAATATATTTTAAAGATAGTTTTCACTGTTTCAAGGAATTACTAAACATTGTGTCCTTGATAAATATAAGCTTATCTATTTAATAAACAAAAATAATTTCAAAGGTGATTCCACCCCAGCTATAAATACATGCAGCATAGAATATTTCTTAAATGTTCAACTTTTAACCATGTATTTTTCCTTCATAAATTATAGATTTTTAAAATAAATTATATTTGCTTTATTTAGTAGTTATTAAATTTTAGGTATTAATAGTGATAGAGAATATTTTACTTGCACGAAAATACCAGGATACATTTCAAGTGGCATTATGCTTCAGCTTGATTGTATCTGTATATGTTAGCAAATGGAAGACCAATAGTAAGAATACTATTGTGACTCTAAGATTCACCAATTTTATAATTTCACTTTATCATTGAACTCCGTCATTCTTAATAATGTAAATATAGCCAGATCACACCTTGGAGGGCTTTGTGCTGTACAGTTTGCGAGTACAGGCAGTCCCTAGTTATGTGCAAGATGGGTTTACCATTTTGTTTAGGGCTTCAGTCGACTTCTGCCCAGTTCAGTCATGGCTGAGGACGTGTAGCCAGAGAAGATTGGGATATTTCAAGTTATGGTAAACCAGAAAGATACCCAGAACTGGATATTTTATACATTGAAGCCTTCTTTGTGAGGAATTTCCTCTTATGGAAAAGGGAACCGTGTAGGTTAAGTGGCATCCAAGCCTCTTGCCTTTGGGTTTGGAGGACCTTCTGCAACAGGGGTGCTAATATTGATGTATGTTGCTCAACTACAGTGCTGCTGTTAATCCAGCCTCCAGCATCAGGCTCCTGAAAGGGGGTCACTACACCTCTTCAAGTCTCCTGTTTGAAGGCTGCATCCCTCCATTGTTACCATTCCAAGTACTGTTCTGAAATTGCCAAATTGTAAAAGTTCAGGTACTTCTAACTTCATGTAGTTAACCGTTGACAGAACCAGGTTAAAGGTCAAGCAGAAGCTGTCTGTGAATCGGATTTTCAGAAACCAAGGCTCCCCTGTATGCACTTATACTTGTGATTTACTGGGCAACAGGAAATATAAAAATTCTAGAAAAGGAAATAGTTAGAACTAACCAATTTGCTGTAGTGTCCCAAGGGGGCAGGTACAATCTGAATGCTGTCAGGTCCCATTATCGAGGATGTTGGCATCAATCAGAGCTGACCATTGTATATCAGAGGTTACAGGAATTGCGATTATATGTGTGTTTATGGAATCTCAACTGTGTGATGCTTTAAATTAATCTTTAAATTTAAAAATCATATCATTTATAAGCATATTAGTTATATAGACCTGTGGTTAAATATTTTTGAAAAGGTGTAGACAAGCTGTTGCCTAGTCTACAACTATAATGTTTAATGTCATTTGTACCAACTCTGAGCTGACTACGTTTACAATAGAAGACATATTGAGGAAGTAGTCAATATGTAGCTTAATTAATAAATACCTAGCACATGGAGTGCCATGAGTTGGAATCAACTCTATGGAAACTAAGAACATTTATGAGTAAAAGTGCCATATTTTATCAACTGTTATGACGTATGTAAAAATTCATTTGAAGGCTTCATTCTTTCTTAATGTCACACAAAATAGTGGCATCGCTTGTAGCCAGTGACTGCTGAGATTTAATGAAATGCTATAATATATTGTAGAAATAGCTATGCATAAGTGTCTTGCTATCCTGATTTTTAAAAAAGGTCATTTGTTGATTATTTAAAATTTTTCTTTTTTCAATTTTCCATTGATCCAAGTTTTTTCTGTATTTTCCTGTTACTGGCTAACATGGAATACATTCCAAGATTTTAAAGATTAATTTTAAATGCTGAATTTTATAAAGACTAGATGTTCTTGATTGTCAGATTTATTATATTCTTTTTGATTTAATATTCTAAATCTAGTTTAAGTATAGGCATCTGCCTCAAGGAAATTAACTGTTCCAACTGTTAGAATGATTTTCTGAAATGCTTTTTAACGGATAAAATTCAGTATGATGTGAATATGGTTTCCATAACTACAATATCTCAAACAAGACTAATTAAACACAATAGACTACCTATAGGTAACACAGTAATTTCTTTGTGGCTTGGGTTGGTTATGTATTCCTCTAGTGACATAATTTCAGGACTAGGCAACTGCCTTTGAAATCAAAATATATTATCAGCACATTAAAATCTGTTTGTAAGGTTTGAAAATATACATGGAATCAAACCCAAAGCCTCTGCTATTTATTCTGTCTAACTCCTAGTGACCTTATACAAGGCTGTAAACCGTCACAGGAACAGACAGCCTCAACTTTCTCCCACTTTAAATGGAATACATATGTATAAATGGAATGAATACACAGATATCCAATAGAATATATCTGTGAAAGAGATGGTAGGAGAGACCAATACCATCCTATAATAAAAATAGGGGCTGGCAGTAGAACCAACCATTAAGTGATTATATACAAGCTTGGGATGAAGTTGAAGAAAGTTAAAATAATTCCATGAAGACCAAAATATGAATTTGAGTATATTCCACCTAGATTTAGAGACCTAAAGAGCAGGTTTTACACAATGAACACTAATGTCCAAAGCCTAGAATTTTGTGGAATGACATTGGTAACATCATATGTGGTCCTTAGCAAAGGGTCAATAAAAAAAATTTTTTTTAAACAGGAAAGAGCAAAAAGACCAAAATCAATGTCAGAAGAGACTTTGAAACTTGTGCTTTCAAATGTAGAATGTCTAAAATAAGTGGAAGGAATGATGAAAGTAAAAAATTGAATAGAGAACTTCAAAAGGCAGTTGGAGAAAATAAAGTCAAATATTATAATGAAATGTGCAAAGATTAAAAGAGTTAAAAAACCAAAAGGAAATAACATGTTTGGGTATCTCAAGCTGAAAGAACTGAAGAAACAGTTCAAGCCTTGAATTACAACATTGAGAGATTTCAGTGGGTAATATAGAATGACATCCAAAAAAGATGGAAGGAATACACACAGAGTTAATGTACCAAAAAGAGTTAGTTGCCATTCAACCATTTTAAGATGTGACAATGATCAAGACTGAGGAATTCGTCCAAGCGACACCGAAGGCACTCGCAGAAAAAGAGGATCCAGGAATTGCCAGAATACCAGCGGAATGTTTCAACAAACTGACTGAACGCTGGAAGCACTCACTAGTCTATGCCAAGAAATTTGGAACCTGGCCCACTGACATGAAATGATCTATATTTATACTCATTTTTAAAAAAAGATGGCCCAAAATGTGCAGATTGTAGGGCAATCTCATTAATATCACCTGCTAGTAAAATTTTACTACAGACTATCTAAAAATGGTTGTACAGTGTATATATATATCGACAAGGAGCTGCCAGAAATTTCAGCCAGTTTCAGAAAAGAATGTGGAACAAAGATTATCACTGCTAATGCTAGATGGATCTTAGCTGAAAATAGAGAAGACCAGAAATTTGTTTACTTGTGTTTTATTGGCTATGGCAAAGCATTCCAAAGTTTGTTGTGTGGACTGTAATAAACTATAGTTTATTACGTGAATGCCTTGAGAAGAATGGGGATTCCAGAAGACTTTATTGTGCTTATGTGGAACTTGAACATGTATCATGGGGCAGTTCTGTGAACAGAACAAAGGAATACTGCATGCTTTAAACTCAAGAAAGATGTGGATCAGGGTTATAGCCTTGAAATTATCGAGGATTTTGCCTTGCTTCGATTTGCAATCAATGCTCATGGAAGCAGCAGTCAAGAGATTAAAAGGTGTGTTGCATTAGGTACCATATACACTCGAGTATAAGCTGACCTGATCGGCCGAGGTGCCTCATTTTGCCTCAAAAACTGCATTTAAAATGTGCTGGGAAACTCAGCTTATACACGAGTATATACGGTGTGTCTGCTGCACAAGACCTCTTTAATGTGTTGAAAAGCAAGGATGTTAGTTTGAGGCCTAGATGCGCCCGACCCAAGCCATGGTGTATTTTCTACCATCTTTTATGCATGTGAAAGTTGGACATTGAATAAGAAAGAACAAAACAGAATTGATGCCTTGAACTGTGGGGCTGGAGAGGAATATGGAAAGTAGCAGGGGCGGCTAAAAGGACAAACGGATCTGACTTGGAAGAAGTACAGCCAGAGCGCTTCTTAGAGGTGAGGATGGAGACTTTGTCTTACATACGTTGGACATGTTGTCAAGGGAGACCAGGCCCTGAAGAATGACCTTTGATAAGGTGTCAGTGGTACCTTAACAAATCAAAGCCACTATCAATGAGTCCATTCCCACTCAGAACTGTCTTACAGGACAAAGTAAGGCAACTCGAGGATTTCCCAGGCTGGAATACTTGTAAGCAGATTGCCACGTCTTGGCTTCCTTAGACGCCTAGTGGATTCATACCTCTGACCTTTAGAGCATGTTAGTAAATGAAGAAGACAGAAACCTGAGATTTGAAACTTACCAACCTGAGAGTGTAGATGTCAGTTCATTTTATAGACCGAAATCTGTCTGGACGGGGTCAGGCAGGCCCCCTTCCAAACTGAAAACTGGCCAGGCCAAATGGAGCCCAGACGGAACAACCGGCTCAGAAAGCCAAACCCCGCGCCTGGTGCACAGAGCACCGCACGAAGCTGACAAGCCGTGCTCGAACAGCTTGTAACACCTGCCGCCTCCAATGGTTTCCCCATGCGCCTTTTAAAAAACACCCCTAACACCCTGACCACCGGTGCGACTTCCACCGCCTGCCTCGCTTGGTCACGGAACCTCGCCAGGTGCTCTTTCACGGCAATAAAGCTATCGCTGAACTTACTCCACTTCAGTCCGACTCTGGTTTCACTCCATACCTCCGTTTACCTTACAAAACCCAAGCCTACTCCACTGACTTTGATTCTGATCCATAACGGACTCATGTTGGAGAAGACAGCCTCATCTTCTCCTGTGAGGAGGCTACTGGGTCTGAATGTCCCACCTTGCGGCTAGCAGCCGCACGCCTAACCCACTGCTCCATCAGAGTTCTTATCCATTATTTTTCTCTCCTGTTACCCTTCTCCACATCACACCTAACCAAACCCAAACCCTATCCATCATCAAGTCAGTTCTGCCTATATAGTGTTTCTGAAACTGAAGACTAAATCTATCAGGAAGCAGACCCCTCATCGTTCTCCTCTAGACCTGCTGGGGGCACCCATTGTACCAATGAAGTCATCAAGAGCACTCAAAGGAAACTAGATATGATCATTTATTGCATATAGATGCAGGCAAAGATTTGCCATATATACTCATATATAAGGTGAGTTTTTCCACACATTTTTAATGCAGTTTCTGTGGGAAAATTAGGTGCCTTGGTTAATATTTGGGCCGGCTTATACGCCAGTATGTACAGTAAATATTTTGGTAAATTACCACATAAATTGTTGCTGAGAAGTCTTAGGCAGTCTGGATTTGACATTAAATTGATGGCATAGTTACGGTATATAAGCATTTCAGTGGTGCCATTTCCCAGGAGACAGGGCAAAACTAAATCCCTTTTGAATCCTGCTTTTTTATGCTGCAGAAGAAATAAGTACGTGGTCTGAAATAAATGTAGGTTGACATTACAAATATTGATAGTTAACCCTTGACTCAATAGGAGAGTAGATGGAAATATCTTGCATGAATTCCATTTCATTGAGCAAATGTGACACTTGATTTTCTAGCCATTCCAGTTCAGGGAACCGAATGGGTGAAACAGTGATAGAAATGAAGCCACTTCTCACTTTGTTGAAACTGACATATAGAAAACAAAACACTAGGTCTGGCAGTATAATTTTCTTATGTCTGGGGAAAAAATTGATTTTACAATACAAGTGTTACCACATTATTACCTCTGAAAGTTCATTATAATAAAGTGCTGGCTCAGTATTCTGAGCTCACAGGGTGGTAGGTAGGCAAGCTTTACATTTATTACTATAATTTAACGATATGCTGTATAGCTTTCCTAATTTTTTAAATCTAACTTTATTGTTTGATTCTTCACTTTATATTTTAAAATGAATATCATAGATTTGCTTTTAATTGTTGCTGTATTTAGAAAACAGATGGCCATGTTTTTCACGGACTTTTAACGCCAGGGTGTAATGATAGATATTGCCTGAGAAGGGATGTTGATAAGTGATCTATGGGTATACTTATGATAATATATCTTTGGTTATTTTGAACTTGTAAAATTTCTGTTTAGATTTATTGGGTTATTATAAAAAGATGTTAATTAATGTACAGTGACTGTTTCAGCCCATTTTGAATCTCAGAATTTATCATGCATCTGTTTCTGTTTAACTTCACTAGCGCATCTTTTGTACAAATATTGATGTGATCTCAACATTGCCATTTTACCTTTAGCAAATTAACTATGTAGCTTAGATTTATAGCATTTCACACCGTAGATATGTGTTAATCAATCTATTTTGTTACAGTTTGCTAATGAATGTTCTGTTAGCGTACCGTTGCTGAATTTTGTACTTGACATGGTACATATTTCACAACGATCGCAGTGATATCTGTAATGGTGCAATAGATCCTACTGGTAAATTAGGTTTGTGAATTTGTTAAAAATTTATTCATTATTTGCGATTTCAAAAAATAAAATTAATATTATCCTCAAAAGTAAGTTCAAAACAGACATAAAATATAAAAATGTTGAGAAAATAATCTGGCCACTTCAACACTTTCAAAGCATAGTTGAGCTGAAGCTCATCATCAGTCTTAGATTATGTAATTGGATATACTATCACCTTATGTGTACTTTGAATTTTACATGTATAGGCTTATTTTTTAATGTAATGTTTCAGTAGAAGAAAGAATTATTGAGACATCTTTTTTCCTTGTCACTGTGAGTTTTTAGAAGATATAAATTATTATATAAAAACCAAATATATTTATAATCTCAGGTTCATACAAAATGTATTTTTAAATGATGTTCATATTGGCATCCTGGGCCTGGAATACCTTTTGCTCTAATACCCTGGGTTTCCTGTGAGTAACGGCTTTGTGTCTGTAATGTATCAGTCATGCTTTACTCAATGTATTATTTGGGGGCAGACTAGAGGTTGGGACGAAGTTACATTGGGAAATATGACTTGGTGGCAAAACAGTTCAACATTTGACTGCTAACCAAAAGTTAGGTGGTTCACACTCCTCCAGTCACCCCTCAGAGAAAGACCTGATCTGCTTCCATAAAGATTAGTCTAGAAACCCTACCAAGTACTTCATCTCTCCCCATGATTGCTGTTGACTCAGTGGTACCTGAGAGGAACAACATAGCTTTTTCATAGAGTACTGCATATGCTGGTTGATATTTAAGGGCATTTATTAAACTTAGTATTGCATTTTCTCGTTTTCCTCAATTTGGATGGTTATAACGATTGTGCTTATTCTAGGATGGATCTGTGTGTTTCTTTCATTGACCTTGAACTCTCTTATTTTCTTGGTTCCTTTTCAAATAAACGTCATTGTTATTATCATTGGTGTTATTTAGTTGGTTCTGATTCATAGTAACCCTATGTACAACAGAAGAAAACACTACCCAGCTTTGCTCCAGCCTCATAATTATTCTTATGTTTGAGCCAATTGGTGAAGCCACTGTATCAGTCCATCTCACCGAGGGCCTTCTCTGTCTGCTGCCCCTTTGCTTTATCATGCATGATGTCCTTCTCCAGGAACTGGTCTTTCCTGACATGTCCACAATAGTGAGACAAAGTCCTCGCCTCTACAGAGCATTCTGGCTGTGTTTGTTCCAAGACAAGTTGACTAGTCCTTTTGGCAGCCCATGGTACTTTTAATATTCTTCACAAGCGTCATAATTCAAATTCAAATGTATCAATTCTTATTTGGCCTTCCTTATTCAGTGTGCAACTTTCATACACAGATGGGGCAACTGAAAATACTGTGGATCGGATCAGGCCTTAATCCGCAAAGTAATAGCTTTGCTTTTCTTGTACAGCAGACTTAGCCAGTGCAGTGTGTCCTCTGATCTCCTGACTGTTGCATCCATGAGTATGGATTGTAGATCTAAGCACGGCAAAACCCCTTTACTACTTCATTAATCGTGTCTCCATTTATCTTGTACCGTATTGGTATGGTTGTGAGGATTTTTATCTTCTTTACATTGAATGTTGTACTGCACACTGAAGACTGCATTCCTTGGTCCTCATCAGCAAGTGCTTCAAGTACTGCTTATTTTCAGTAGGCATGGGTCATCTGCATATCGTAGGTTGTTCGTACGCCTTCCTCCAGTCCTGATGCAGCGTTCTTTTTCACGTATTTTAGCTTCTTTAATTACTTGTTCAGAATAAAAAACGAATGTGGTGAGACAATATAACTCTGATTCACACCTTTCTTGATTTTAAACTGTGCAGCGTTTGCTTGTTTTCTTTGTACAACCGTGTCTTGGTCTGAGTACAGGTTCCCATGAGCACAATGAAGTGATGTGGAATCCCCACTCTTCTCAAGATTGTAGCTTGTTTTGATGGACACAGTGGAATGCCTTTGCATAGCCAATTAAAAACAAGCAAACATCTTGTCTCTGTTCTCTGCTTGGAGCCAAGAACCCTCTCACTTAACCATTGATATCCCTTCCTCTACATCCACTTCTTAATCCAGCCGGAACCTCTGACAGCACCCTGTCAATGTACTGCTTAAACCATTCATGGATGATTTTCAGCAAAATTTTACTTGCATGTAATGTCAATGATTCTGTTCTAAAGTTTGTACATTTTATTGGATCATCTTTCTTTGGAAATATAGCTCTTCCAGTCTGTTGGCCAAGTAGCTGTCTTTCAAATTTCCTGGCATAGACAAGTAAGTGTTTCATCAGCTTGTTGAAACATTTCAATTAATATCCCATCAATTTCTTTTGCCTTGTTTTTTGGCTAATATTTTCAGTGCAGCTTGAACTTTTTGCTTCAGAACCATTGGTTCTTGTTCATATGCTACTTCCAGAAATGTAGACTGCATATTAACTAGTTCTTTTGGGTACAGTAACTGTGTGCTCACTCAATCTTCTTTGGGTGGTTCATGCATATTTTCAATACTTTGCTCATAAAATCATTCAAACTCCAATCTTGAATTTTTTTCTTGAGTTCAGTTTAAGGTATGCTGCACGTGTTCTTTCTTTTTGGCGTTCAGTATTCCATGTATTGTACTTTGTTTTCTTGAGCTGCCCTCTGAAATTTTCTATTCCGCTCTTTGACTCCATTTCTTCCATTTGCCTTAGCTTCTATTAAGAGCAAGTTTCACATTCTATTCTGATGTTCACTTTTCTTTCTTTCCTTCCTGTCTTTTTAATCTCCTTCTGCTTTCTTTGTGACTGATGTCTTAGACGCCCTTCCACATCAGTTCTGTCACTAGTGTTCAATGCAGCAAATCTGTTTTGAGATGTTCTTGATATTCAGGTGGGATAGACTCAAGGTCATATTTTGCCTCTTGCAGACTTGTTTCAGACTTGTTTTAATTTTCCACAGCTTCAACCTAAGCTTACATATGAGCAATTGGTGGCCTATTTCACAATCACCCATGGGCCTGATTTTAGCTGTTAATATTGAGCTGGTCCATGATCTCTTCTCACAGATGCAGTCAATTTAATTTTTGTGTATTCCAGCTGGAGAAGTTCATGTTTATAGTCTCTGTGTTGTTGAAAAGAGTTATTTGCTGTGAAAAAAACTTTGGTCTAGCCTAGTCTATAACTGAATGGGTCCCAGGGAACTCTTGTGTGATTGAGGGGTACATATATAACAGGAAGGGGTTGTATTAGAGACATATATGTAACAGGAGGGGTACAATTGAACCTAACAGTATACACACAATAGGAAGGAGGTACTAGAGCCAAACATGTGACAGAAGGTACATACATAACTAGATGGGTGGGCTCAGAGTCAAGATGGCAGCCTTACCTTGGTTGTCTTTGAGTTGGCTTCATCTTACGTGCCCCTGCCTTCTTCTCCAAGGAAACAATCTGTGATGCTCGTCAGGAGGGAGTGGCCCATACTTAGAGTTAGATGGTCTGACTGCTTTTGATGGCAGGTAAGCTTTAGGCAGGTAGCCTTCAAGCAGTTGACTTTCAAGAGTATAGTAAGCAACTATGTGCTTGCAAACAGCACTTCAAAATTGGCATTTTTATGGGGGGACATGGACGGGAATGGTTTTTATTTAGGAGAATGTTACTGAAACACATGTCCAACTTAGGAACATGAAGGTCTCCCCATGGGAGCCCTGGCCCCCAGACTCCTTAACTTGTTAGCTTTGAGAGTTTGCAGACACTCTCTTCCCGGTTCTGTTTCTCACATTCTGTCATGAGCTCTCCAGTTCATTTCTATCACAAAGATGTTTTCCAATATTGTTTCTTCCTTTGTTTCCAACTTTTATATTCCAAATGCCAATAATTATCAGTGCATTTTGAATGCATCTTGATCAATTTCTAATCAGAGGTGTTGGTAGAATTCTTCAATTTGCAGCTTTAATGGTTGCTGTATAAATTTGAATGATAGTTGTACTGATTGGATTTCCTTGAAGGTGGACAGATATAATCCTTTCATGGACAGCATTGTACTTCAGGATTGATTGTGACTTGTAGAACTTGAGAAAATGGAGAATATTTTGTTGTGTATATTTTTGTAGCAATTAGAAAAAATAATGAATAATAATGAATACAAGGAGGAAGAAAATGTTTTTGAATTGAATGTGGTGAAAATGGTTCAACTTTCTTGATATAATTGAATTATTGGATATTGTGACATGTAGATGAAGTGCCAATAAAACTTTAAAAAGTAAAAGATTGATTTTAAAGTATCATTATGGGTAATGAATGCAACATGATTGCTCTTGTTGGTTTCATTCCCAGCATAGTAAGCCATATGATTTCCTGGCGTAAAATGACAAATGTCAGTCAATTTTAGCTCATGAATACCTAGGATATCAATCTTTGTGTATTCCATTTCATTTTTGACAAATTCCCATTTTCCTAGATTCATAGAACCTTCCAAGTTCTGATTATCAGTAGATCTGTTCAGGTGTTTTTTTCTTTTTGACTCACGTTATTTAGCATATGAAAGTCCCAAAGGTATTATGCCCACAAGCTTTACTCTATCAGGGGTCCTCAAATTGTGTCCCATCCCGCGGGCCACATGTGGCCCACCAAGGACATTTATCCCACCCACCTGGTGTTTTTGTTCCATTTTGTTTTTTACTTTAAAAAGGTGCAGTATGCATAGGAATTTGTTCATGGTTTTTTTTTTAAACTATAGTCCGGCCCTCCAACGGGTCTGAGGGGCAGTGAACTGGCCCCCAGTTTAAAAAGTTTGAGGACCCCTGACTCTATTCACGTCATTACGGTTGACCCTACTATGAGAAGGCAGATCTCTTCCGCAGTCATATTCTGAGTACCTTTTGACCTGGTAGCTCATCTTCTGATGCTATATCTGACATGGTTCTTCTGTTCATTAGGCCTTCAGTATCTGACAGTGTTTTTCTGTCCTGCCCATGAAGATCTTAGCATCTAATTACTCTGACATTGACCTATTCCCTCTTCAGAGTCTCTTCTTAGTCTGGAACTCTGCTGAAACCTGTTCATTTTGGTGACCCTGCTGGTATTAGGAATGCCAATGACATACCTTCCAGCATCACAGCAGCATACAAGCCATCATAGTACGACTGTCTGCTAGCAACGTACACCCACTCCTCACTTATTGACATGGTTTGTTCCAAAGAATGTGGTGGATGATGACAAATTGGAGGATATCATTTTATAACTACCACATTTCACCATTATATATCTGCCAAGTTACGTCATTACACAGCTACCAAAACTCCTTAAATTATGACCCAGCCAAGTTGACATGTAACATTAACCATCACAGCCAGCATTACTCTCACCTGGTATCTCAGAATTCATCATGTCATTATTGTGCAAGATAGACAGATAGTCGGCCTTTCATTATTATCGCTAATGTAAAACATCAGATAAGTATATAGTTGATAAGGAAAAGGTAAGTGTTAATTGCTTAATATCAGGCTAAAAGAAATGTTTTCTTGAAAAGGGTCATTATATATAATAAATTAGATATCATACCTGAAATGTTTTAACTGTGCCTCTTTATGCAGTCAATATTATGTTAGCGGATAATGTTTTATAGAACATAATTGGAATTTTAATATATATATGGATTTTTTTTCTTTGTATAGTTTCATTGTTTTTCTTGTATTACAGATGCTTGTGACCACGCCTGAAAAGTGGGATGTTGTCACAAGGAAGAGTGTTGGGGATGTAGCTCTTTCGCAAATTGTCAAGCTCCTTATTCTTGATGAAGTTCATTTGCTGCATGAGGACAGGGGACCAGTATTAGAAAGCATAGTTGCACGTACTTTACGACAGGTAAGAGTTCTGTATAACCTTGCTTTGAATGGATAGTTTATCTTTTCAACTTAAAATTTATCATGCACTGGCAATATTAATAAGTATTTTTCTAGCTTAGAGAGATCATTTTAGTTTGGAAAAAATCTTTGTATTTCATGTACATATTAACTGTTTATACTATGCATTTATATCCCATTTATATTTAAGAGAATACTTCAAAAAGTTTGTGGGGAAAAATGTATTATTTTCATTCATTCCATTTTGTCACGAACTCTTTCAAGTCCCTCATCTTCATATAAGAAGTTTTTGAAGAGTTCAAGATAGATAAACCCCTCAGAAATAGTAATTCAAGTAACGACTCCCTGAGGGGAGGGGTGGGGAGGAGAAACTGATAGCACTGACTGTCAAGCCCACTCAAGGGGAAAGAACTATATAATTTTACACTGGATGGTGTAAGGTATAGCAAAAATCAAACAATAATAATCAGAACAATACATAATGTATTAAGGGATCAGGGTGGGACAAAGATGAGCTGATATCAAAGAGTTCAAGAAGGTAGAAAATATTTTGAAAATGATGATGGCAGCAATTGTGCAACTATACTTGATCTAATGGAAGTATGGATTGTAATAATATCTGGAAGAGCTCCTAATAAAATGTTTTAAAAAGTGTTTCTTTCCATCTGTGGTAGTTACATAATCTGATGTCCATTTGGGATTTGAGAGGATTAAGAGTGAAGGGGTGGAATCTAGACTTTCAATTGGGTTATAGCCAATGAAGCTTCTGTGAGGGCATGGCCTTGGAAATGAGAGACATCCTCTCTCTACTTACTTCCTGGGAGATGCTCTACTGACAAGACAGATGGCACTACACTGATAGACCCTGCGCCCTGGGAACTGGAGGAACCATCTGGTGACCCCTGCCAGCGCTGAGATAACTTCTGCTGCCACTGGATCCACAAGACTTCGTACCCACTGGCCTGTGATCTTCCTCCATTTGGCATCATTGCATGTGTTTTTTTAATCTGAAGAGGACTTTATAGATTGGTTTCGGACATAAGGGCTAATATCAGACTTATGGATTTGATCTAGACTGCGCTGGGATGTTTTTCTCAATATTCAATTGCTTGGATTTATTTCACTAGTCCTCCCAGACTAACATACTATCTCATTGGATTTACTACCTTATTGTCATCATCTAAGATCAGACTCATGCCATTTTTTGCCCACAGTACCCGTATCTAAAGTAATTTTTCCTCTCGTTGCCCTCTTTTCCAAACTCTTCTTCATTCTATCAGGGTGATTCCTTAACATAAAAATTAAATCTAGTCTTAAGAATTTATCATTCTTTCTACTCTGTGAAAGCTCACAGTGTAACGGCAGTTAAGGCCTTCCTAGTTACAGTTTTGAAATACTCCTTTTGCTAGTTTGCTTTCCTTTTGACATTTTCTTGATTCATACTTTTATCCTTTTTTCTTAAGCTATTGTAGCATTTCCCTAACTGATCTCATTATCAGTAGTCCTGGTAGTGGTGTTAAGCAAGCACTGCACTGCTCCCTGGGGCTGTGTGTATGGGGGTGAGAGGGTTGTCAAACTATCTGTTCCCATAAAGATATATAACCTCAGAAACCTGCATAGCGTCACTATGAGTCAAAATCATGACAGTGGTCTCGCTGTTTTTTTGACTTGTGTTGCCTCTTCACATTGGCTTCTCCATGATACTGTCAAATTATGATTATATGTAGTTTCTCACTGTCATAATCTTCCAGTGGCATATTTGTTACTTTAAATATGTTCAATATTTTCAGAACATAGGCCTGATCTAATTTTAACTTATATGTATCCCTCAGCACCATAGAGTCTAACTTCACAAGATTATTTGTTCTTTTCCAACTGCCTTCTGTATGCCTAAGAAAATCATCTATTGCCCCTATTTCAGAATTGAAACAGCTTATTTATTTACAGCAGCAGGTGTTATTGGTTATGAAATTAAGAGTTATAAATGCAACTTATATAATGCAGTCTATCATTCCATAGATACATATATCTATTAAAAATTTAATCAAGCTCAAAATGTTTTTCATGAAGTCTCTTCCTTAGCTACTCAAGCAAAATAGATGAACAATTTCACATGTGTGGTCCCTTTATACTGCCTTTCTTTGTATATTTTTAGCATTGCAGCCCTCCTTATGGCTTTATAATGTTCTGTAATTTAGTATGTCTTCATTCATCCCACACTTAAAGTTAATCTCCTTGACATAGGTCTCTCTGGTTCTCCTTATATCTCCAGAATGCTAAAAAACTGCTCTGCAACTATTTTTACTAAAAAGCAAACTTAATTTTTTCTTGTGTTTACCATTTGTTCCCAGTAGATGGAAGTATTTCACATAACAGATCAGCATTTGTAACTAATGTTGACTCACATGGAATGCTAGTCCAGTGCAATGTAGATCTTGTTTGAGCTCAGAATTGTTTAGTGACATTAATGGGTAAGCTCATAACAACCGATAGGGGAAATTTGAAAAACATGAAAGTGTAAGATAGCTAATATCTGTTGCATGAGAGCCAGTCAAAGTATTGCTGCTGGAGTTTCACTTTATACCGGCTATGGTTTATGCCAAACAGAACCTGTTAAAACATGTTTCTGCAACTAGTGGATGGCCGTACACAGATTTGCTCAGTGGCGTATATGTTACAGTCTCAGCAAGGAGGTCCAATCAAAACAATGACTTGAGGGAATTTACTGGACCAATTAAATTCAAGGCAGAGAGGTCAGCTCAACAGCTTTTTTTTTAATTTCATGAGATAATTTTGATAGGTTTTCCTCAAAGGGCACAGGAGAATTATGAGGACTTATTATGAAGAAGTTTTAAGACAATGGAAAAATGCATTGGTGAGAAACAGAAAGTTGCAGTGGAGAATTTTCTTCATCGCAACCAAGCGCCTGCTGTGCTTTGAGGCTAACAAGGGCTGTCCAGTGAGAATTTCATTCGAAAACCTAACTCCATCAATGCTACAGCCCTACTTTTGCCACCTCAGACTTTTTTCTTCCCAAAACTCATACAAGAGTTAAAAGGAAGATGATTTGATTCTCTCAAGGATTCAAAAATTTCTGTTTTGATGTATATGTAATAGAATTCAGAATTCTTCAGGGAGACCTTAAAATGATAATAATACTGCCTTCAGAAGATCAACCTCATTGGAAAAAATACTGAGAAACTTCTGGTTTTGAAAATTTTAAGATTTTGATCAATTATTATAATACGTTTTTACTTATTTTAACCAACATTGAATTGCTTTTTTTTGAAACTAGGCTTACTTTTGGATAATGTATATACTCTGTCAAAACTAGCTTTTATGTAAGGAAAAAAAGTAATACAATTTTAGTGCTTAATATTTAATTCAAATATATAAAAAGGGGCTTTGAAAACTTCATGGAAATTTTCCACTATATTATAATTCCATTTTCCCAATGAACTTAAGCCCTGTCATATGTATTATCTTGAACTTGTAGTTTTGGTTTAGGACATAAATTCAAAATTATCCCTATTTAAATATAACATATTTCTATAACAGGCTTATCTATGATTAGAGTAAGATTATATTTTTATTAAAAAATGTTTAATTTATGTTAGCCAAAAAATGAGTTTTGTATTTGTCAGTAGTGTAGAATGTATATATTTGTTTTATAATTTTCATACTGTCAAATAGAAAACCAAATCAGGTATCATCAAGTCAGTCCCAGATCAGAAAAACCTTATGTGTGTGAGTAGAACTGTATCTGCATAGAATTTTCATGTCTCTGACCTTTGGGAGGCAAATCACCAGACATATGTGCCTAGCACCTCCAGATGGATTGGTGTTTGCAATGCAAAAGTTAGAAATAGAGATTAGTAATTGGAAAATACAGCTTTGATGATAGAAACTAAGCTGGGAATCCCTGGATAGAATTTTTAAGACCAACCACTTCCTCATTTTTAATACCTTTTCAGTAGCTTACACAGCAAATATATTCTTGAACCTCACTAGATGAGATATACACGAATCAAATTTACCACATTTGTGTGTAGAGACGCTGGAGAAACTCAAAACCATCACACCCTTTGTCTGCAAGATTGGGTTGAAACTGAAGAAAATGAAAACAAAGCCCCAAGAACCAAAGTGCAACCCTGATATCTTACCCAAATTAGAGACTAGCTCAGTAACCGATATGAAGTATCAACGAACTAATATCAGAAGACCCGACGAGTTTTGTGGTGACATTAAGAGTGCCATACATGAAGAAAGCAAAGGTCATTTACAAATAAAAGAGAGCAAAGATCAAAGTGGATTTCAGAAGAGAATCTGAAACTTGCTCTTGATCATAGCTCAAAAGCTGAAGCAAATGGAGGAGATCATGATGTCAATGAACTGCAGCAACATTCAAAGGGCAGTTCTGAAAAAATAGTCTAATGGAATGTGCAGAAACCTGGAGTTAGACAGCCAAAAAGAAAGAATATGCTCAGCATATCTCACTGAAAGAACTGAAGACAAAATTCAAGCCTTTAGTTAAAATAACAAAGCATCCCTTGGGCAAAATAGTGAACCAGGCTGGAAGCATCAAAAGAAGATGAAAGGAGTACGCGGAGTCACCCTACCAAGAACTGACCAGCGTCCAACCATTTAAAGATGTGGCATATGATCAACAAGTGATGTTACTGAAGGGAGGAGACCGAGCTTTACGGAGGCACTGTGAAAAACAAGGCTCTAGGAATTGATGGAATACCAATTGAAATGTGTCAGCAAGCTAATGCAGTGCTGGAAACACTAGTTCGCGTCAGCTACCTAACAAAGATCCAGATTCATGCCCATTCCAAAGTAAGGTAACCATTAGAATGTAGAAAATATCAAATAATATAATTGATATGATCTGCAAGTTAATTTTGCTAAAGAAACTTCAGGAAGGTAGAAGTGGTGCATCAATAGGGAGCTGCCAGAAATTTAATTAAGAAGAGGATGAGGATGTAGAATGAGGGGTAGCAAATGGATCTTGGCTGAAAGCAGAGAATGCCAGAAATAACTTGACTTGTCTATGCAAACACATGTGACTGTGTGAATGAAAGAAAACTATGAGTAACATTGAGGAGAGTGGAAGTTCCAGAACACTTCATTGTGCTCCTCGGAACCTGTACTTGGACCACGAGGCAGTCATTGAAACAACAGAAGGATATACCGCATGGTTTCAGGTCAAGCAAAGTATGCACCAGATTGTATTCTGTCACCAAATTCAATTGATCTCTGTGCTGAGCAAATAATCCCTTGTTTGGACTACATGAAGAAGAAGGCAAATAACTCCTTACTTGGACTATCTGAAGAAGATTAGAGGAAGGCTCGAAAGTAGTGGTTCTCAACCTTCCGAATACCATGACCCTTTAATACAGTTCCTCATGTGGTGGCCCCTTTCCGTTGCTACTTCATAACTATAATTTTGCTACTGCTAGGAATCGGGCCACCCCTGTGAAAGGGTCTTTTGAGCCCCAAAGGTGTCGCGACCCACAGGTTGAGAACTGCTGCTCTAAAGTAGACTGCAGTACACAGATGGCGCAGCTATGTTTGCTGATGGTGAAGAATACTTGAAGAATTTATTGATGAAAATCAAAGACTATAGCCTTCGATATTGATTAAAATTAATTACAAGGAAACAAATGCTCACAACCGGACCAGTAGGAAACATGATAGAGAAAAGATTGTAGTTGTCAAGAATTCCCTTTTACTTGGATCCACAATCAACATTCGTGGAAGCAGCTGTCAGGAAATCAGATGACTGATTGCATTGTGCAAGTGTGCTGTCCATGACACTTTACAGTGGCATAGAGCACAAGTGTCATATACGTATGAAGGTGCACTTGACCTAATTGAGGCATTTGTATGTGAAAGCCAGATAATAAGACTGGAGAAGAGTTGAAGTATTTGAATTATGGTGTTGTCAAAGAATATTTTAAAATACCATGAATTGTCATAAAAACAAGCAAATCTCTCTTGGAGGAAGTACAGCTAAATGTTCTTAGAAGCAAACATGTGCGACATCATTTCTAATACTTTGGACATATTTGGAGGACAGACCAATTCTTAAAAAAGACCATTGTCCTTGGTACAGGAGAGGATCAGCAGCAGGGAAGGAAGAACATGAACAAGATGGATTGTCCCAAATGTCTGAAACAGTGCCTCAAACATGACTTACGTTAGAATGGCACAAGGCGGGACAGTTCTTTTGCACATAGGGTCATTGTGAGTCAGAACAGACTAGCGTCCTGCCACATAGTGATTTGTCGGTGATTGCAAAAAGGGAAGGGTGGAGGGAGACTAAAGGCAAATTGAGTCTTTGGCATCACTCTTTGTAGTAAACAGTGAAAGAAAAAAGCAAATACCAGAGCTTTTCATGTACAGCCATATATATGATTCAAAGGGCAAATTATACTCTTAAAATGAGACTGGAATGGAAAAAATATTAATGTGTTATAAAATCCAATTCAAATATTAACTAATTCTTAAGCCAAATGTTTCAAAGAAAGCTGACAGAAAAAATAACGTTGAAAACAACATTAAATACAAAATACATGCTAGTACTTCCAAATGCTAATTTCCTTTTTTGAAAAAAAGCCAAATAAAGCACTTAACAATCCTAATCACAAATAACTATAAAATCTGAGTAAAAGAATTTGGAAGTGATAAGGAAAGCTTACTATAAAATGTATAGTCACTTGAATCTAAAATACTGTAAACTATTATAATTGAATTTGCCAGAAACAGAAGACATGGGAACATAATTGAAGGAAAATTGACTCTGTTGAGTGCTCATTAGCATGAAACTGCATAAACTCCTTTGCATGCTTTGTCTTACACTAGCTGGTGCCTGCTTCGTTTTCCAACTACATCTTCAGTCACCCCTCTCTTCCTTAACTCAACCCACTGGTTTGTCCTGCTAAATGTGTTACCTTGAAGCTGATCCATGCCTTGCCCTGAATGCTGTTCATCCTTTTGTCCCTGCCTTTTAGGCTTCTTTTTCTCACAATATCAGTAGCTATTATCTCAAAGTGCCTTCCTTGATATATTTATTCAAGTTGAAGTAGTGTTTTCTTATGTGCTCTTTCCTGTTTTTCAAAGAAGCTAAGTGTTTTTCATTAATTTACATATTGACATTGAATCTTGGTTCTACTAGTACTATGCCTAATACGAAGAGCTTACCAAATGATTATTGAACAAGTTAATGCTACTAGGAGGTGTCAGTTACAAAGCAAGTTAGAATATTGTACTATCCCAATAAACACAATCAAATGGCTTTATATATTTTGGGTAGTTTGTCATTTTTTTCTAAGTTTCATTTATTTATTCACACAACAAATCATTCTCTTTTATGATTATTGTTATAAAATGTTAAATTATTTGTACCTAATATGTTAACGACATAGGATAAATCATTGTTTTGGTACTCCAGAATGGACATTTTTTATTCAAATACGATATTCTCTACTGTTGGTTACTGTGATACACTAAAGGGAATACTATGTTATAATTAAAAAGTTATAGACTAAGTAATCAATCTACAAGGGAATGAAAACCCTGGTTTCTCAAATGTATCTTCAAAACTTTGAAAAAAAATAGTTATTGGAAATAATTTTAAATTTATATATGTATATCTGCAAATATTTAAATGTAAAACACTAGAATTATCTACCATAATATTTTTCTAGCTATATTTTAAAAGGAATTTGAAATTACTGATCTTAAGAATGAATAGCTAATATTTTTAACTCTTGACATTACCTATTGGTAAAACTTACATTAAAACATATTGTGTGGTGTATCCTGTTACATTTTAAGACATTTTAAAGGAATTAAAAGGAATTTTTAAGGAATTAAAAGAAAAAGAAAACATATTTAATAAGACTTTCCAGTCTAAGAAACATACTGAAATTATATTTATGATTATTTACATCATGCCAGATGCCTGGTGATGTCAGTTTTCATATTGGCAGCACTCTTTTAGATTATGTGGGGTTCTTCTGTGTTTGTCACTTTATTTGGAATATCTTCATACTCATTAAGTCTTATTTTAAACTTAATTAAAATCCAGATAGGTTAAACCTCCCTCATCCTTTTATTTTCATAACCCTTATAGGTTGAATCCACACAGAGTATGATAAGAATACTTGGACTTTCTGCAACATTACCTAACTACCTCGATGTTGCCACATTTTTACACGTCAATCCCTACATTGGACTTTTCTACTTTGATGGCCGATTTCGACCAGTGCCTCTTGGACAGACATTTTTGGGGATTAAGAGTGCAAATAAGGTAAATACCTTTTTTCCCAAGAGTATTGTTGTTGATATATTGAATATTTGTAAGGGAGTGTAGCCTCCCTTTTCTGTGGTGTTAGATATACCATCCTGGAAAAGTCAATCACACTTTCTTAACAGTGCATAATAAATTAACGACTGTTCCAGAAAGTTGCTTGCAATAGCTTTATTCACTGTATATTTTGTATTCTCAGCCACTATAAGCTTCAAGCAGTTATTTTGATATTATTGAAAGCCACTTTGATATAATAGATTCTAACCAAATTGTATGTAATTTTATATATTTATTTTAAAAATATATAGTGCCTCTTTTGCAATTATGCAATACCTTCATGATAGCCACTACTAAATGAGTCCTCCATACTGTTTTAAGATTTTTATCTATATTACTTTTATAAATGTTTATTAGATTTCTTAATATTATTGTGGACTATTTGTGCTGTAATGGTACCTGTTTTAGATTTTAATTTTTTAAAATATATTTTATAAAAAGTAATACTTTCCTCAATATTTAAACATTTTATCTTTCTATTTAACAACCTTTTTGTTCCTATAGAAGAAATAGCTTTAGAAGTTCCACGGGCCATTTGACAACTTTCCTAAAAGAAACCCAGATAGAAGTGTGATTTGATGTATTACACTCTTTCTTACTTAAAGATAATTTCATTAGTAAAATAGGGCAGTTTCTGTCCTACACTATTGTAAATAAACCATTTATTCCAAACATACCAGAAAAAAATTTCTTTATGTCAGTTCATCCGTATTGTCTACACTACAGAAAACATAAGTTTAGAAATACAGGGAGCCATTTCGGATTTTTGTACAAAAGGATAGTTTACAATATGGTAATAATTATGTGCATAATTTAACTTTCATTTATTATTTCAATTATTTTCTAGTGTTGCTTTGTCATGTTACATATATTTGATTACTTCATTTTAATGTTACATTTTAAAACATTTAAAGCTGTTTCTGTATAATTTTAGAATGATCTTTGATCATTTGCTATAATTGATGCTATCTGGTTTATTTCAGAAAGATAAAGCAGAAACAATTGTTTCAGATTTTAATCCCACTCATCTTATACTTTGTTGTTTTGGTTGTTGAAAACAGAAAGAACTTTAAAATTGTTTGACTGTATCTATAACTACTATATTATTCATAAAGGATACTGTCTTTTTAAAATGTTTTATTTTTTAAGAAGTAAATATTTTGAGGGTATTAGATGAGGCATTTTACATATTTTAAAAATTGCATTGTATTGATATCTGTGTACTTAGTCTGAAGGTAAGGATGCATTGTAATTGGTTGGTTTATAGCTAAGTTAGAACGTTTATAATTATTTAATTTTAATGTTTTAAAAACATTAAGGCACAGCAGTTGAATAACATGGATGAAGTATGTTATGAAAGTGTTTTGAAGCAAGTAAAGGCTGGACATCAGGTAAACTTAATTTCTCTATCTCATTTTTAGGTGGGATTTAAAAAAATTGCTAATTAGTCTGTCAATTTAAGAAATTTTTACTTGAATCATAAGACATTTGCTCAAATTAATGTTTTTGATAATTTTAACCAAATTGGTACCATATAAGTCACAAAAATATTCAGATATAGTACTGTTGAAAGTTGTGCTATTTTTTGTTTTGCTATTTTATGAAATAAATAAGATGTAATCTTTTATATTTATTTTCTTTGATTTTTTTTTAAATCAAAATTTTCTCATACCTCAAAAAGGTTAGCATATAATTTTCTTATATAAATATATCATTCTAAAATTGTTATATAAAAATGTTAATGTTATTTTTACTGGCTTTATCAATTAAAATGTATATATTGTCTTATTTTTATGTACTGGAAAATTAAACAATATTATTTTTTAAATGTCCACTCCAAACTCTTGCAGTAAAGATTTAAGCTTGATAATGAAAGTGTAAAATGAAAAAAAAAACAAAAACAAAAAAAATAAAATAAAAAAAAAGAAAGTGTAAAATGATAATTGCTTATAACAGCTTAATTGTTGCTCTTTTTTTATGATGTCTTAGAGACATTTATATCTATATTGTTGCCCTTTTATGACTGTGTACACATTTTTTCTGATTCTGAATTTTAATTTTTCTAGTTAGATTTTTTAATTCTTTATTCTCTAAAAGATTGATAACCACTTATTGTCTCAATGAATTTGTTCTAGATATTTCATATTTAGTGAGAATATATAATACTCTTGTGTCTGGCACATTTCACTTAGTATGTTTTTAATAGTATAACATGCTGGTGGCATGTAGCTGAACTTCATTTTCTTCATGGCTGAATAATATTCCACTCTGTGTGTATAATGGACCAGATTTATTCATTCAAATGTTGATGGGCCCTTGGGTTGTTTTCAGTTTGTCTGTTGAGAATAATACCATCATGAAAATTGATGTACATGTGCACATTTGAGTTGCTGCCTTCATATCTTTGTATTGGACTGACTGGGTCATATGAGAAGTCTATGTCTCAGGTTTGGAGGAATTGTTTCCCTCAGCAGCTACACCATTTCATCTTCCCACCAACAGTGTACACATGTTTCAGTTTCTCTTCATTCTCATCACAACTCGTAATCCGTTTGTTAGATAATGTTCATTTCAGTGGATGTTAATAGCTGTTCCGCTGCTGACCTAAAGGCTAAAGGCCCTAAGTCGCCAGAGTGTCCTGGGAAGAAAGACCTGAGACGCTGCAGCTCTAGAGATTACAGCACAGAGAATCCTGTATGACAGTTTGCTCTGTCCCCTGAAGTCACTGTAAGAAGAAAGGTCACACAGTTCACTGAACAGCAACAGCAACAGATTTAAAGTGGTAGCTCCTCCTCCTTACCCACCCTCACCCAAGACTTTATTCTGCAAAGTTTGGCAGACTCTGCTCTGGGGCAGCTACTTTCCTCATGTTGGCAAAGATGCTGCTCAACTCGTTTAAGTTCCTCTTAATATCAGTGTCCATCTGCATCTATTCTTGATGGACCTGAGCCCCCTATCTTTGGAGGAGTACCTTAATAGTGCACTGCTCATACAGGACAAAGCAGCGTGCCATGCCTCTTGGACCATCTTGCTCACATTCTTGTTGTAATTGATGAGGCACCTCCGCCATGGCCGTGTCTACGTTTGTCTTCACATTCTTGATCTCCTTCTGACTCTTGATGCCCATGGTCCTGAGGCAGCTCAGGGCCATAGTTTTGCTTGACATTTACTGTGGCCGTGGAAGGCTGACATTATGGTTTTAATTTGCATTTCCCCAATAACTCGTGATCTTGAGCATCTTTTCATGTGGTTGTTGTCCTTGTGATTGCCTTCTTTAAAAATGTCTATATTCTAGCTCTCTGCCCATTTTGTGATTGAGACAATGAAGCTTCACATTGGGAAACCTTCTCAGGCTTTGCTTTCTGTGTTCCTTTACTTGTTTTCTTTTTGGTTGTAATCTGTAGTCATAAGGATGATATAAACAAAACAAATCAACCACATCCACCATATGTTGACCCTATAAGACAGAGTAGAAATACCCTGTGGGCTTGCTTCCCAGGCTTTAATCTTTACAGAAGCAGACAGTGACACCTTTTGTCTATGGAATAGCTTAGAGTTTTGAACTACTGATCTCTTGCTTAGCTTCCCAGCACTACAGCTCTGCACTTGCAGGACTTTTTATGAATTCTATAAGCCATTCCATTGAATTATTGAACTCATAGGGGTTCAGTACCCACGTGGGTTCAGCAGATCCTCAATAAGCATATCAGGTGGGATCTTGAGTTTACTCCTGGCATGTTGAAAGGGTATTAGGAAATAAGCCCCCAAATTTTAGCCAGCTGGTCCGAAGTTGGGAGCCTTGTGGTATAGTGGCATTGGAATGCTAACCTCAAGGTCTGTTTGAAACAACCAGCTGCTCTTTGGGGGAAAGATTAGGCTTTCTCCTCCCATAGATACTGTCTGTGAGTCTCAATGGAAGTGAATTGTTGAGTGGTCAGAAGTTGGGGGTTCATGTGGTTCCCCAAGCTTGTAGCTGGTATCTGCTTGTTTAGAAGATGGTAACCTTTTAACAAGTAAGTTCTGACCTACCCACTTGTGACTAGGATAAGTAATAGAATGCTGGCGGGTGACTAGTGATGAGGTTGTAGGAGTGGGCATGTAAGGACTGCCTCTATCTCCAGATTTGAAGAATTGAATTCATTTTGATTCTTACTACGTATTAACCAAGATATATAACTTTGGAATGTAACTATGAAGTTTGTTTCCTCTGTATTTACATAATTACTTATATGCTATGTAAAATAATTACATAAATATTTCAATATCTCCATTTAATTTTGAAATTTCAGTAAATAAGATTTTAAAATTGTGGTAGTATTTCTTTCATCATAAAAACTTTTTTCATCCATAATTGATTTTGTTTTATGTGAATGCTCATAAAGCTTTTTAAATAGTGGAAATCCAACAAATACTTTAAAATAGAAGTTAATATATTTTGTAATTTTTCTATAGTCAGGAAAACATGTATCACTCCATGCTATACCTTCTATAATTGAACAGTCTTGCTTAAATATATATATATATTTATGAAGCCCTTGTGAGATTATTATATTATTTACAGAATTAAATAAATTAAATTACTAATACTAATTATTCTTCCATCAATTAGCATGTAAAGGCCTGGTAAGTACTTTCTGTACTTCTTTAGGACATAGGATTACTTCTCAGCAAGGTAAATCGAAGAGGTTTTGTTTGGGTTGAACTTATGCATGTATGAACCAAAACCATGTGTGGTGGCACAGTGATTAAAGAACTTACTGGGTAGCAGAAAGGTCAGCAGTTCTAACCTACCAGCTAATTCATGGGGGAAGGATGTTGCAATCAGTGCTAATCAATGAAAACCCCGTGGAGCATTACTATTCTACCCTGTAGGTCCACTCTTAGTTGAGATCGACTGGGTGGCAACTGATTAACAGGTTTATCACTAAATGTTGAGAGAATTAATAGTTATATCTTATATTGCACCCACTGCCATCAAATTGATTCAGACTCATATCAACACGATAGTTATAAGGCCTTAGATATTGATGGGAACAGAAAGTCTCGTCTTTCTCCCACAGAGCAGCTGATGGGTTGGCATTGTTGATTTTGCAGTTAGCAGCCCATGTGTAACCCACCGGTGGGTTCAAACCACCCCTATACCACGAGATGGAAATCCAAGTAGGTAGTGTAATGTGAAGAAGGCTGTCATCTCTTTCTAGCATAGTTTATCACTCTTCCAAAAATATTCAGACCATACTCACTGCCATCAAGTCGATTCCAACTTCCGATGGCCCTGTAGGATAGAATATAACGGTCCCGACGGGGTTTGGAGACTATTCTTTTAGAATGATTACTGATGATGTTTATTTTTTGCTCTAGGTGGTGTTGTACTGCTAACCAAAAGTCAATAGTTCAAACTCACCAGCTGCTCAGTGACAAAGATTAGGCTCTCTGATCCCATAAAGATTTATAGCCTCACAAACCCAATAGAGGGTCACTGAGTCAGAATTGACTGATGGCATGGGTTGATTTATTTGTTTTTAGTGTGGTCTTAAGTATCAAAAAATATCTCCATGTCTTTGTTGTATTTTAATACAAAAAATAAAAGCAATATTAACATTTTTCATAGTTATTATTTAAGCATTTTGATATTATTACTATAATTGTTTATTAATTTCCCTCTAGTCCTTTTGTCATGCATACATGTGGCTTTTAATTTTATTCATTCAAATTTAATTTTAATTTTTATGATTCATTATCTGATTACATTTATACTGTATTCATAGTCCTATGCCCATTCTTTTACTTAGTAAGTAATAAACATTTTTAATATTCCTATATGATCTTGACAATTTTACTATCTGCCAAAGGAAAAAAGAAGTCCTTATTCAAATTCCAAGTTTTAGACCCCTTTTAAGTCTCTTTGGAATTTTAATCTCCCCATCCTATTACTACATTATTCTCTCTTTTCCATATGAGAGGAAATGAGCCTAATTCATGCTTCCCAAGGTCACACAGTTAAAAGATGGCAGAAAGACAAACCTGTAGCAATAGAGTTGATGCCTACTCACCGTGGCCCCTGGAACCGAATTGCCCATGTTTCCAGGACTCTCGGTCTTTAAGGAAGCATTGTGCCATGGCTGCTGGGTTCAGACCACCAGCGTTTTGCTTACAGCAGAGTTTTAACTACTGTGTCATCAGGGCTCCTGAAAAGCATGGCGCTGGGATTTAAATGAAGTCTTTATGTTGTGTTTACATCTTTAGAACATTGCCCTGCCTGCCGCTTTACCATTAATCTTTCATTGGCTGTTCCTCTGTATTGTTTAATCCTCCACTGAGTTCTTATTAATGTTTGCCATTTTCTGTTATTAAAGGTAGTGTTGCAAAAAAAAAAAAAAAAAAAAGGTAGTGTTGCTACAGTGATTGGCTGTTGTTTTTTTCTTGTTGTTGATTTACAAAAAATAACAAAATAGAAAAATACTGAAACCCATTGCCATTGTCTATTCTAGTCATGGAGACTCTGTAATAGAACTGCCCCATGGCGTTTCCCAGGATGAGGTCCTCACTGAAGCAGATTGCCAGTTCCTCCTCCCGCAAGTGGGTTCTGGCTCCTGGCCTTTGGGCTGGCACTTAACCACCGCACTACCGGAGCTACTTGTTGAAAGATTTACTTGCAATGAATTTCCTAACATGGAGTTAAAGCCTTGCCACATGACTATACAGTGCATTCCAAATAAGTTATATTTTGTTGTCACAGCACTTTGACATGGGTTGCTATAAATTTCTGGCATATCCCAGCTCAGTATGATGTAAAATTATGATCTAACTTATGTTTGTCTTTTAAAATTATCTTGCAATCTGAAGGCCTGCTAAACAGTGTTGTCATGGCAATGGATTTTAAAAAAATAATACTCTAAATCATAATTATGAAAACTCATGTATTATTTGTCCCACTGTAGCTAGTTTAGCTGTGTTCTTACTTTGAATTAGAAGTTCCTGTTCTAGTCTGTGTCAGATATTTCCTGTTGTGCCTTTGTGGCTTTTTTCCTCTTTTTTATACTTACTCTGGTTTTTTAAATTAATTTTACTTTAAACTAAAATTTTTTATGTGTGTCAGGAGTGGGATTCGAACCCATGTAAACTACATTTTTAATGACATTGACAAATTTTACAGTTAGTCATACCAAAATGCAGAAGTCGGGGTGAAAAACCAGTATTAATTTTTCTGCTAGTGATACTTTCCCTTTTTTAAACACTTTTATTGAAACATTATCCACATATCATATAATTCAGTAGTTCAATCATATCAAGAAACGATATCTTCTCTTAATATGTTCTATTTTTTTAAAATACATTTAGCTCACAGTTTTCACTTTTTTCCCCAGTTATTCTTATTGTTTACCTAGTAAGATATTCTCATCCAAAAATATGGCAGAATCGTAAATAAAAATTAAAACCTCAAAATACAAATGAATGCTTTGTTTACAGGTATCCTATTTAAATTTTTTAATCATTTTGTTTTGTGCCATGTTCCCTTTGAGATGTTGTTTTCCAGGAGGACAGGTCCTACTGATTTTGATTAGCTTATACGGAAATATCATTGATTAGTCCCCACTATAGTGCCAAGTGCATGAGAATTCTATAGTAAATGTGACTTGATTGTGATGTGTCTTCAAAGATTTATGGCAAAGACATGTGAACCATGTCAAGATATCAGTAGTTGAAATTCATATCTAGCATTTCCGGTATTGAAATAACAGGTGAGCCATAACCAAACACCTTGAAGGAATGAGTCCCTGGGCCTGGGAGTGTGGGATCATAGCTTAGGGTCAATGGCACCCAGGGCAAATGGCACCATGTTGTCTACAGAATTCACATCTTGCTTTGTTAAGTATTGACTGGTTGGGGTCGTAAAATCTTATAGACAACTATCTATTTCTGCCCCACCTGACTGGAGTAAAGTGTGAAGAAAAAGAGGAAAGAAAACAATTAGTCCAGTCCATAACACTACTGAACCCTGTAAACATACGGGTACTTCCCCAATGCCCTCAGGGACCAGAAAACTGGATGTTCCTTACTAGGACTGCCAATTGCGAAAGGGATCACAATGAGATGCCCTAGATACAGTGAGAAAAACAATGACAAACGCGAAATCACCACAATGGCCAGGCTTGCTGGTCTGGTGGAGATTGTGGATCCCTGGAACTGTGACTGTTAGATATCCTTTCAGCCTGGAATTGAATTCACTCCCCTCCCCCAACTTTCAGATTGCCCTGTAAAGTGAGTAATAACACCAAGGAGGTAAGACTCATTAGAACAATCAACCATGTAAGGCCAATCTGACAGCATTTGCCAGGAGGGGTGTGGGGGAGATGGGGATAAAGCTCAGAAGGCTAGAAGGGTGGGACAGAAGGACAAGTGGAAATTGTAAACACAGGGAAGAAGTGAGGAGAGGGTTGTTACCTAGGGGTAATTGCAACCTGTGTCACAAAACAAAGTGTGTATGAACTGTTGAATGGAAAACCCATCTGCTCTCTAAATCTTCACTCAGATCACAATACAAACATAAAAATAAAATGGCTGTGCCAGTACCTTTAGTGATCAATACTGAGCTAAATCAGTGCCTTAGTTTTGTACATTGTATTAGTTAACTCAAATTAGGAGCTCTTTTAGAATGTAATTTGAGAACAAAACTTGCGATGTTTGTCATTTCTTAAATTATCTGCATTGGGTACATAATTTTGGGAATGTAATGCAAATCCTAAGACGTTCCTCTACGTCAGTGTTCTGGAAAGGGACTCCTTTGTCTGTTGGCTGTTACGTACTGGTTAGCCTGTAAAATCAGTTCACTTCCTAAGTGGCAGTTTCTGCTGACCGCCGCTGTAATGTGTCCAGAAGTGAAAACTGCAGTGTGGATACTTAGAATGCAGTTCTGTTCATGTATTTTGATTTTGGGATCTGGAGTAGATATCTTTTTAAACAAATTTGGCAATCCTTGATTTAATCTATCACAAAAATTGCCACTTCACAGTAGTCTTTGATTACTGAGGCACATGTGGAAGTTCATTTTTAGGGCACTTCGAGTCCCTCACTGAATTATATTTCTTTTATTAGCTCCTTGAGGAAATAGCTTTACTAAGCTGTGTTATTATGTTCTTTGCTTTATCAGAAGGTCAGCAATGAAATCCTAGTAGAATATTGTTTCCACGTTATTTTTCTCTCCCTCGTATTTGAGGTTGATGATAATGTTATCCCAGGCACTGGCTGTCTTTATATGTTTCCAAATGATAAATTTTAGCAAATGAATTTATACGCATACATCTATCAGAAAGTGAAAAATATGTAACCCAACAACCTTTTCAGTTAATCCAAAAAGCTGACAGCTTCATTAACCAGTTAATTATGTTACTCTGTCCAACTCTGATGATTAAAACAACTAGCTACTTCCTAAGAGATTATTTTGTCTCTAGAGGTGTTCCTTTGACGTGTTCAGCGCAGTAAATGATGTGTGTATGTGATTGCATGCCCCCCACACATGCACACAACAGGAAGAGAAAAGTGGAGAGTTGGTTTTGGAGTGTAATACAGTTAACTACACATTAGCAGGGCTTTGTTCAGAAAGCCTATCCCAAGGATATGCATTTCTTTGGTGTCAAAGCACTATCAGCATTTATTTCTTGGCCTGTGTTTGTAACAAACCTTGGTTTATTTTGTTCCCTTTTGGATATATTCTGGGAGACCTGGTGGCTTAGTGGATTATACTTTGGCCTGCTGACATTAAGGTCAGCAGTTTGAAACCACCAGCCACTCCTCAGGAGAAAGATGAGTCTATAGGCTCCCATAAAGAGTTAGAGTCCTGGAAAAGCCTGGAACTAGTTCTACTCTATCCTGTGGGGTAGCTGTGAGTCAAAACTCACCTGATGGCAATGAATTTGAAGTTTTGGACTTTAAAGATGCTCTAGCAGTGTGTGTGCGTGTGTAAACCCGTCACTTAAATTAATGGAGTTGTCTGTGCTACCACCTCATGTCCCGTCTCCCTGTCCAGTCGGTTCTAACACAGCGATCCTCTGTACAACAGAAAAAAAGCCCTGTCTGGTCTGGTGCCAGCTCATAATTGTTCTTATGTTTGACCCCATCGATACAGCCACTGTGTCGAGGCTTGTCAAGGGTGGTCTTCTTTTGCCCTGCTACTGTACCAAGTGATGTCCTTCTCCTGAGCATCGCCCAGTTAAACAGGCATTAAGTTGGGTGAAGGAAAAGATTGTAATCTGCAAGAAGGAAAAGAGAAATCAGAGGAGCAGGGCTTAGGAAAGCTAATGGGGCTTTGATAACAAGCTTAGATTGTTGAATATGAAACTGATATCTGGCATGTAAACCTTTACTTAATCCACAATTTAACACAAATATTCCAGTGAATAGTACTCTAGGTTTTGTTTGCTGTTCTTGTCTTTGAATTGTGTCGTGTTTTGTCATTTCTCCCCTGGTTTGGTTGCCCTGACTAGTTTTATCAGAGTAGCTATTTTGCAGACCTTTAGTAAGGTAACTGAGACATGGACCCTAAAGTCTAAACACACACCCAAATAGAACTTTCCAGCTGCAACTTTTCATGCTAAAATTTAACACAATTTCCTCCTAAACATACAAACCAATTTGTACGTTCTCCCATTTTGATCAGTGTAGAGTGGAGGAAATTGTCTATGGAAAAGCCTTGCTTATGTTCCTTGGCCACACTATTCTATAGGTTTCCGTGGACCAGTCATCTAACTCGTGTGCTCAGGTGCTTAATAGATTTTATGTGCGACTTTGCTTGAAAGTACCAGAAACAGCAGGGGGCAGTTGTGTTCCACTCAGGCATGTGCGATGACAGATGGAGAAAATCTTGTCATGTTGCCTTTCAACAGCCATGCCCTGCAAGACTTCAAGCTCTTCTTGGCTATTAGTAAATTAAAAGTTGGCGATTCAGCCTTTAATTTTGATCCATCTGCTCAAACTAATGAGACATCTCATTTGTAAGCTTCTCTTTGCAGTACCAAATGCAAGTACAGCGTTATCACCCCTGTTAATAATTCCCCTCCTCCTGTGCAACTTGTAAAATGGGAAAATAATTGATGCCTTAACTCTATTGAGATTTTTCTTGTTATAGAAACTTTATTACAGTGATGAAAAGAGAAACTGGTAACTGCTTCAGAAATGTTTAATAAGCTAACTTGTTCAATTTTCAAATAATAAAAGATTAATATGTTTGTTTCATAGCTTTTTAACCAAAATTCTATCTCTAATTTTAGAGAATGAAGAGTTTCTCAGTATTGGGGATGGGGTGAGGGTAGTGGAATCTTCCTCAGTATTGGATTAATGCTAAACAATAGCATTCATTTAAGTTCTACACATGTGTGTGATGATTTTTCTTTCTTTTGTTTTCTTACGATTTTCTAGGCATGTAAATGAAAAAAAAAATCTTGTAACATGAAACTAATAATTTTGGAGTAATAAATGAGAAAAAGATATTGAGATTACTTATATCCAATCATTTATTTGTCCAACCCTTTAAAAGGACAGTCATTTATTATAGATATAGTATGTTTGAGGTATTTAGAATAAAGAGTTGAAGTGCGTCCCAGGTCAAATGCCAGATGATTTAGAGCTACATCGATGCATGGAAGGATCTTCTGGCATCACATAGGGGAAATGTATCAAAGTTAATATAATTGCAAAGTTAGTGGTTAGGTAAAAGGTAGACACACAAGACAGCACTGGTGGTTGTTCTGTGGATCCTGCAGTCACTCTGTAGTGTGTTTGTGGTACTAGTAGATACTTTTGTCTGAGCACCAGGGACGAGCCAGGCTCGTCTCACCCAATCTGCGTATGTAGAGAGTTCTTTATTGCCAACAAATTCTTAATCCTTCCTTACCTTTAAAGTCATAAATTATTAAGTAAAGAGATACCTTGTTTCTCTCCTAAATGTGAAGATTTGGTTATTTTTAAGTGATCATCTTTTTCATTTAAGTAAACACACAATTGAGGCTTCCTGTAGTGCTTAAAGAAGATGATTTCTGAATATCTTCAGAAATATTTGTTGTTAATATTAAGTATTAGTGAAGATTAATATTCTCACTTTTAAGAATATTTCTAATAGCTTTGTGTTTACATTTTTGTTGTATGCAGTCATTTAAAAAGTGGTTGGTCTTAAACCTTCAGTCTACAAGTAATAAAAATGTAATTGGTTTCTAAAATTGCAAAATTATCGTGATATTTATCAACATTAAATGAGATGCTTTGTTAATATTTCTTATACTGTTGAATCAAAATGTATAGTAACATATACAAGAAAGCGTGCTACTTTTACAAAAGACTCGGTCATGACACACATTTTCTGCATGTGACAACTGATAGGTTTGGTCAACCAACTTAACCACTGTGTGGCCAGGGATCCTTTATTTTAACTATAAGCTTGGAGAACAGCAGTAAGTTTTTCTTGTTTTTCTTTTTCTTCATGAAAAAGATTGACTGGAGAATACAGTACAGATGTGGGTAACTGTGCTACTTTTCATTTGTGTTTATGAGCCAAAAAAACCCCCCATTATGTTGATTCTAAATCACAACAACCTCATAGGGCAGAGTAGAACTGCCTCATAGAATTTCTGGGATTTGTATAAGCAAACTACCACATTTTTCTCTCATGGAGTGACCGGTGAGTTTGAATTACCAACCTCGTGGTTAGCAACCCAACACTTAATTAACACACTAGACCACCAGGTACCCTGAGGATGTTTATTTATTTATTTTGAGGATGTTTATTAAAGCATCCTAAAAAAAACAATAGTAGTGTACAATAAGGAGTCAATATAAGAGGAATAACAATTTTATGAATTCTCTTTATAACAGTATAGTTTTAATTAATCTAGCTACTAAATTTGATTTGGAGTATATTAGGATATATTAGTATATTAGTATAGTAGGATTTCTTTTGAATATGGAGGTTTTTGGAAGATAAAATGAATTCCCCTACAAAGAAGTTCTTCAAGTATGTCACTTGAGAATATTAAGTGCACAGTTGGATTTTAAGAAATTATAACTAGTGATTGTTGTATAAGAAAAGAAAGAAAAAAATACTGATAAAAGTCTTAAAAATACATTTTTATGTCTTACATTACTGAAGTTAGATTTAGTTGGAGCACACTATCATGTTGAATAATAATAGGCCTTCAAGTCCAGTGGCATCTGTAAAATGAAATTGTTAGCTCTCTAATGAATTTTATTTGCATAGTAATAAGCTAGCTGGTCTTGCTTAATTTCCTCTGCAGAATAAATGTTACTATTTTGGGGTTGTCAGTAACAAATATCACTGCTGTTTGGACTGCCTTAGAGGTCAGTAAACTATTTTTTCTGGGTGTGATATTATAAATTAGTGAATAAGCGTTCCTCATTGAGTCTTGTCTACTTTCATTATTGCTGTTAAGTGCCATGAGGTTTGAGCCAGCTCATAGCAACCCCATGTCCAACAGCAGGAAACACTGCCTGATCCTGTGCCATCTTCACAGTGATTCTGAGCACAAATTTATGCTGATTTAGGCGGAGCCATGTCTGGACTCTGGGGCCTAACTGGGAAGAGTCAAAATAGTTTGAGTGACTTCAGTCAATTTTCCGTCATATTTGAGAATATCTCCAACAGAGCATAGTGTCTTTGAGTGGTGCCCATGATTAAGTGTTGTGCTAACGTCAGCCACTGAAAACTCACGTAGCATAATTCTACTGCGACACACCTGGGGCATCACATGTCAGAGTCAACTCTATGGCTACTGGTTTGGCTTGGGTTTTTGGTTGACAAAGTCAGAATTCAGGGTGTTTAGAATTTTAGCATTCCTGTGCTCATCTTTTCCCTTCATGATTAAATTGATACTTACAGCTAGGCTGGTTTCAAAATATATTTAAGATTGTTGCTTGCGTCTATGTCATATGAATTCTCTTAAGTTAATAGTACATATGTTTTATGCAGAGCTGAACTTAAAAATAAGTTTCTAGACTTAAGTAGTTTTAGAATACTAAGAATGGTTTTTTGGAGCTCTGTCTATTTTTGTTTGTTTGTTTTGCTTTAAGGTAAGAACTACCCTCAGCCTAACACCTTTCCTCTTTCAGGAACAAGGAAAGTAAGGTGTTGCCTTTAACAACCATTGTCCTTTGTTGAAAACCTGGACCATGCACTTATTAGAACCATAATCCTGTTTGTCAGGTGTCTCAATGCTCCCCTCAAAGGGACTATGGGAATATTGTTTAGTGGACAGGCATGAGGATTCCATGATAAACAACTTGAAATAGAATTAGGAACCTCAACACACCCTCTAAATGCTTCTGTCATAAGTGAGTCTTACCATAACTAACTTAACCAGATAATCTAATTTTCATCATAACAGACATTTCAATATTTTGAGAGCAAAATATGCATACTTGAAACCAAGACAAGCAGTAATTTGGGGGCCAGGGATGAGAAAGTAAGTCAAAATGAGGCATTTGGGTGGCATAATAATGGGTTTCGAGTTGGGCTGCTAACCGCAAGGCCAGCAGATCAAACTTACCAGCCAGTTTTCAAGAGAAAGATGAGATTTTCTGCTCCCTTAAAGATCTCTCAAACTCTAACCTCATTCCCATTGAATCAGTACTGCCTCCTAGCAGCCTCCTTTGGGCTCCCAGGAATGTTACTGTTGAGGGGAGTAGAAAGCCCAGTCTTTCTCCTGAGGAGCTGCTATGGTTTTGAACTGCCAACCATTCAGAGCACAGCCCAGTGTGTAACCAGCCTCAAAACGCCACAATGGCCTGTCTACTCTGTCCTGTAGTGTCGTCATGAGTCAGAATCGACTTAATGACAGTAAGTTGGAGTTTGATGTCAAAGTAAATTGCTACTCAGGTTCCAGGTCATATGTACACAAGTTTATTCCAAACAAAACAAATTTCAACACGCCTTTGCCTTCAGTGAATGACTGCAGACAAGTTCTCAGTAAGACACCCATCTTACTCTCCTTACCAAAAAGCAAAACAAAACACCTCACTGCCATCGAGTCAGTTCTGACTCATGACAACTCTATAGGACACCGTTAATGTCCGTGTGGGTTTCCTATGTTGTAAATCTCTGTGAGATGAGAGAGCCACATCTTTCTCCCGTCGCATGCCTGGTGTTTTCAACCAGCTGACCTTTCGGTCAGCAACCCCACTCATAGCTCACTCAGCCACTGGGGTTCCCCATACTCTCACAAGGTTTCCTTAACACAAATGTTTTGTACCATGGAAAATGATTTAGTCTTTCTCGTAAAGATGGAATTCGGTCTTCCACTTTGTCATATATACATTGGACCAAGCAAACTAGCGGTTTCCTTATGGCCCATAATCCCAGGTTTAATACTAAGGGATGTACTAGGTGAATGCAATTGCCTAGAACAGCAGTTCTCAGCCTGTGGGTCACTGACCCCTTTGGGGATCAAACAACCCTTTCACAGGGTCATCTGAGACCATCGGAAAACACATATTTCCGATGGTCTCAGGAACCAAAAAAGACACCACTCCTCTATCTGTCTCCAGGCGGGTCCGCCCACATTCAGATACACCCACATATGAGTACCCGGTGTGAAGCCTGTTACCCCATGCTACACCAAGCTTCCAGACAAAATTTCATTTGTCATTAACAATAAATCACAATAGAGAATTGCATATTTTTGTGATGAATCACAGTGCTCTCATGTTGTTCAATTTGCAACAATGAAAATACATCCTGCATATCAGGTATTCATTTATATGACTATTCATAGCAGTCGCACAACTACAGTGAGGAACGATCAACACAAGTAACGTGATGGCGGGGGTCCCCACCACGTGAGGAGCTGTACTAAAGGGTCACGGCACCAAGAAGGCGGAGAACAACTCCCTAGAAAGTTTCAAAATGTTTGCTTTTTAATCTTTTTTAAAATCGTTTTCTCACAGCCTATGTAACTTCTTTCTCCTGTAATGAGGTATGCAATCCAGTGCTTGTGTATAAGATAAGACAGTCTGAAAAATGCTAAAAGCACTGTCCCAGCTGCACATTAAAGCTGAGCCAGAGGAAGAGAGGGAACACTTCCCCACTGCTGAATCTGTGTTGTGGGCCTTCTTCTTTTATTGTCTGCTGACTCCACTGGCCCTGCAGTGTGTTGACTTGGGTAAACGTTCCAAGTATGAGTGCAGTTAAGGGTGTGGCATACATTTTACACATTAATTACTGCATAGAGAACACATTTCACAAATAGTCATAAATACTGATCTCGAAATGAAATTTCATCAAAACAATTTGAATTTTTGCTGACAATTCTACTGAGATGTACCAAGACACTTCAAAAGTTTGTGGAAACATTTCATTATCTTTTAGTTCCTAAAGCGATTTGTAGGTTGTACTTCTTAAATCTTGTATTTTTATCATCACTCGTTCAGCGCCTGAATCGTTTTATTTCAAATGTATTCTAAAGACAAGGTTGCATAGGTAATTACATGCATTTTGTCGTTGAGTCTGTGGAAGCATGGTGAAGTTGGCTTAGTCCAGCTCCTCATTTACAGGCAAGGAAACTCCGTTTAAATCATATGCCCACCCTAAGAAAAATTGCACTTGATGGTAGGCAGGTTGCAAAGGCAAGATCAGCACTTAGGGTGAGGAACCTAAAACTGCTCCCATCTGACAGGTGTATAAGCTATCCAATATGGTTCTTTTCAAATTAAAATTAGAATTGGAATAAAAAACATATGCCCAAAGACGTAACATGAAATAAATTGCAGCACTTAGTTTGGAACCTATCATTTTACTTGTCTCTTCTAGTGGTTTGAGTTTTGCTTTATTTGTACCTTAGACAACTTGAGAATAAATGTATACGTTACAATGGAAAATTGTGTGGCCTCAGGAAATCATCAGCAGTATGCACGAGAAGATTCTACTGACTGAATATTGTTGAGAGATGCAATTGAACTCTTTCACAACACATGGTCTTTATAAGTGCCACGCACCTTTTCCACCTCTGGAAGCGATTGGGAGGCTTCTTCCTCTGTTAGAGAGCCCTTATGGCATTAGGGCAGGGGTTGTGTAACCGTATAAAGCAGAAGCAAGTTTTAGTTATGACAATATTGCTGTATTGAGAGGTTCTTGTGGGGGGGGGTAACATTTGGGAGTGATTGTGTAAAGCATTTGTTTCTGGGCAAAGAGACTTGTAAATATTTGCTGTTTTGCTTATGTCATTAAGAAGGCATGGTGTTGGGATTAGGTCATGTTCAAGTGATTATTTTTCCCATGCTTAATCCTACCTATTCTACTAGGAGGACTCATTGCGCCTGTATGTTGCACATATTTATCAAGCTTCAGCATGCATTCTATTAGCAACAAAACAAGTATCTACAAAATCTTTTTTTAAGGGTAATGAAGTGTTAAAATGACATCCTTTGAAAAAGGTATATGGTCCTTGAGGTCCTAAATTTTTTTAACATTTAATATATGCCTTTATACAAATCTAAGTATTACTACAAAATCATTGAAATCAAAATGCGAAGGAATCGTTTCCCAGCATATCCTCCATCAAGGTCTATGCATTTCTGAAGGTGGTGTTTCAATATCCTTAGGAGTTCCTTGAAGAATTCTGTACTTTTCAATTTATACCACATCAAAATGGCAGTTTGGGCATCCTGACAGGACTCAAGTAGCGTCCCTTTGAATGTGCTTTGAATTTGAGGAACAAAAAGATGCCTGAAGGGACACAAGTAGGACAGGAGTTTGGAAGGGGATAGACTACCCAATTTAAGTCTCCTAGGATAGACAGTTCGTGAAGAATAAGTAGGCGCACTGGTGTGATGGGGGAAATTCCTCTGTGCGACTTTCCTGTCCTGAGCCCTTTAAAAAATAAAGCCCATTGCCATCGAATTTGAGCCAATTCCAACTCCACACAACTGTATAGGAGAGAGTAGAACTGCTCCATCAGGCCTTCAAGACTGTAAATGCTTACAGGAACAGACCGACATATCTCTTTCCCATGTAGAGGCAGTGGGATCAATCCCATCTTTTGCTTAGCAACTAACTGCGTCACCACAGTGCTACCAGAGCCACTTCGCACCGAAAGAACCTCCTTTTATGTACCCATCTTCCTGTTAGTACATGGGCACGATTGTTTACTGTCCCACAATCTTGTAAGGCAGGTACTATTATCTGTATTTTACAGATAAAATTGAAATACAGATAAGCTTGCCTTATTTTATAAATGCTCAGTCATGATTTAGAGTTTTACTTGATTTTAAAATACTGGTAACATTCAAAATAAGTCTATTTTATAGATTAGACTAGCATCTGAGAAAAATGCCGCCATATTTTCCCATGTATCACACCCATCTAAATGTGCACATGTGCATGTAATATGCATAGCACATATAGGAAACAGATGAGAGAGCTGTATAGTTAGTTTAAAACTGTATGGCATTTAATGTTTGTGAAATTATAAACAAATAAGTTCATATTCTTGATTATTTTTCTTTTATTTGTATGTTATAAAATTGAATCAAAATATAGCACATTAAAATAATTAAAATGCAGCTTTTATCTCTTGTTCATTTTATTTGCTGCCTTTGGACTGGCCTTGGAATCATGGCAACCTTGTGTACAACTTCAGATTGCAGTTTTGGGATCAGTAAGGTTTTCTTTGATTTTTTTCTGAAGTAAACCACTGTGCATTTCTTCTTCTTCTCTCTCTGTTTGTAAAGCCTACTGAAATCTGTTCAACATCACAGAAATATATAACCCTCGGTCAGAGGCAGGCAATTGCTTGCTGAGGCCCGTCGGCTAGAATTCAAATCTAGGTCTCTAGCATTAAAGAGGAGGAGTCTGTCAGTGAAGCACATTTAATGTGCCGTCCATGCCATGTTCGAGTTTTTACAAGTAGTGATTTTGAAAACTGTATTCATGTCTTAGTAGAGCGCACTAAATATCTCCTTGATTTGTGTGCCATCCAATCAGTTTTGACTCACAGCGGCCCACATGACCGGATAGCAGTTCCCCAGAGGGTTTCCTTGGCTGTCATCTTTAGGTAAACGGATTACCAGGTCTTCCTCCTGGGAAGCTCCTGCTGGGTGGGTCAGATCGCCAACTCCTCACTTAGCAGCCAGATGCTTACTGGTTGTGCCACCTGGGGGTTCCTAGTGCTGTGCTGTATGTAAGATGTGCCCTGGAAGTACGTAGTGTTACGCGTGTAAGATGTGTGGGTATGAGTGTGCTTCAGTGCCATCCCAGGGTTCCCATTTGTGATTTAAGAGGACAAGAACATACAAAATGAATTATTCTAACAGTGTTTTTGGTGGATTGGGTGGTGGTTAGTCTAGACTTTGAATTCAGAACTATGTATTTGAATTCGGTGACTCTACTTAATCAAGTTTATAAACCAAAATAGCAGACAACTGGTACATATCGGTAAACAAAGGATTCTTCCCTTTTTTTTAACAAGAGAAAGTTTTACATTAGTACATTCGGATTATTTCAGTAAAAATATTATTACTAAAAATAGGCTAAGGAGAATACATTTGGAACATTTATTAGCAAACATCCCTGACACCCAACAAAATTACTGGAGTGTTTGTTTTTCTTTAAAAACTTGGGTAAACATTTATCAGAAATACTATGAACATATAAACAATACGGTTAATTTAGTCTATGTTACCATCAAAGAATACTGACTGTATAGTTCTCGGACCAGTCTTCATGCTTTAAATTATGCAAATGAACCAAGAAAAGTCATCTGGAGTAGAGCGAAGTGGTTGCGTGGCTCCAAGCTGTGTAATTAGATGTGCATCCGGCAGTTGAGAGCCAGCTCCTGATGCTCATGCTGAGAACCTGCAGTTCTCAAGAAACCGAGGCTTTTAAGTGATAAAGAGATTCACGTTAGCATTACTGACATACATTTAGGGCACTGCTCTGAATGTGAAGCATAGCTTTTGGCAAAGGATTGTTTTAATATTTATCAGTTTGTACATTTGAGTTGTTGGAGCTTTAACTCTGCTACATTAAAACAATTACACCACATATATTAGGAAACCTAAAAGATACTTATTAACAATATATGTACACATGGGGGTGGGCACGTGGGGGAGACAAACCCCAAAAGATTGGCGGTTTTAACCTACCCAGAGATGTCTCAGAAGGCAGGGCTGCTGATGTGCTTGTGGAATGCAGTTTCTGTTTTGTACACATGAGGCCACTGGAGTTAGAATTAACCCCAATACAATTGGTTACTACTTAACATAATAGTGATATCAGAGTATTGTCACTTTGCCTGTCTACTGTGGTGGCTTGCATGTTTCTGTGACATTATAAGCCATGTCACCGGTATCTCAAGTACCAGCAGGGTCGCCAAAGATGAACAGGTTTAAGCAGAGCACCCAGACGAAGAACAGACGACTCAGAAGGAATAGGGTATCCACTGTGAAGAATTCACCACTGAAATTGTCAGCTATAGTGCTGGAAGATGAACCCTCAAGTCAGAAAGACTCCCAGAATGAAGAAGAGCTGCTTTTCAAAGGCAGAGTCGACCGTAATGACATGGGTGGACTTTCATTTGCTGATGGCGCATGATTCAGCGTGAGAAGAAACAACTGCAAACATCCGTTTATAACCAGAATATGAATCTAAGAAAATTGGAAGTAGTCAAAAGTGAAATGCATAGAGGGCAATGTGCTCAGCATTAGTGAGCTAAAGTGGACTGATAGATACAGTGTTGGGCAATCATAGTTGACTCTGCCGGGAATGACAGTTCCAAGAGGAATGGTGTCACACTCATAGTCCAAAGCCACATTTCAAGATTATCTTGAGTCGTGTTGTCTCTGGTAGAATAATATCTATACACACACGGAAATCCAGTTAATTAAAAGAGCCATTAATGCTAATAATGAAGTTGATCAAAATTGCAATCAAAGTACATTGATAATTATTGGTGACTGCAGTGCAAAAGTGGGAAACAAAGGAGAAGAGTGACCCCTAAAAGGGGTGTCAGCCATCGTGACGTGGATGGAGTGGGGCCTCGGGGATCTTAATTTGCTGGTGGGGAACGACTCCGAATCAGAAGACACAACTGCAATCGTAGTTGAAAAGGGTGACCTTGGAGATAGAAACCTGTGGGAGCTGTCTTAATAGCATTCTGTGAGACAGAAGATTTCTTCATTGCAAATAGCACCTTTCAACCAAGTACACAGTGATTACACACATTGACTTTGCCAGATGGAATTCGCACAAGTCAAATTGACTGTAGATGAGGGAAGAGATGCTACAGAACCTCAATATCAACAGCAAAAATGAGGCCAGGAGCTTACTGCGCTCATGTGTAAGATCAGTTGAAGAAAATTAAAACAAGTTCAGTAGATCGAAATCATGATCTGGAGTATATCTTACTTGAATTTTTAGAACATCTCAAGCATGTGGTGATGATTGCATTAGTCCTTGATGTATATGCCTATGAAACTATTTAAAAAATAGATTTAACTGAATGGACACTTATGATAGAAGACCTGACCAACTGTGGAATTAAATCAAGAGCATAATACGTGAAGAAAGCAGGAGGTCATTAAAAATACAAAAAAGAACAAAGTGGCTATTAGAAGTGACTGAATCTTGTTCCTGATGTTAAGAGTAACTAAAGAACATGTAAGAAATGATGAACTAAAAGAAATTTCAATTTATAGTATGTAAGATAGGCAGGATAAGCAATCCCAAGGAGATAGGAACAGGACCGATGGTTCAGGGGGGTATGAGAGAAGAGGAGGGGGATGGGAAGCGATGAGGCAGTAACGACAGAGACGGGCATAGCAAGGGATCTAAAATTGACGGTGATAAGGGTGTAGCGCTTCTGGTCATGTTTGATCAATTCAAAATGTATATGTGGGGAATTACTGAGAGGTGAATGATGGGTAAACCTGATAATGGGGTAGGAGGAAAGAAAAAGAAAGTAAAAGTTATATATAGGTATGTATATATGTGAATAAATAAAGATGCATTTGTGAGTGTGTGATAGTTAGATTATTGTGCCAACCTGGCCAATAGGAGCGCATGGGATTAATCAGGTTGCAGTTTGATTGGAGGACAAAGGGAGAAATGGCTCTACAAAGTCTTCCCCCATCTCTTGCTCTCTGGTGATGAGACTAGTGTACCTGCTGCTTGAGCTAGTTCTCAACCTGTAGGCTACACCACCTATGGGCCAAGCCAATTTGTGGATCATGTCATGGATTGTGTAGTTAGAGCTTGAGGCTCCTTCGAGACCTGTTTTGGCACTGCTGGTGGATACATCGCTTGAGCTTGAAGCTGGTAGATTGAATTTGATATCCCATCCAGGCCTGCCTTGCTGAGCACCCAAGCTACTGACTACTACTGACCCACCCTACTACTGTGTGCTGCCTGTAGGCAGGCTCTGCCTGCCTTGCCCAGGGAGGACTCTGCTGTCTGACCTGGCAGCCCACATAGGAGTTGAAGGACTTCCCGCATATTAACTGTTCCAGGAAAGTTTGTTTAACTGAGCCCTCTTTACTGCTGTGTGGACTAATTAGCTGTTATATTCCTTCCTCCTGTATCGACCTATCCTCTTATATACACATAATCATAAGTGTCCTGGTTTTGGTTCTCTAATGCAGTCATTCTCAACCTTCCTAAGGCCATGACTCTTGAATACCGTTCCTCATGTTCTGGTGACCCCCAACCAGAAAATTATTTTCATTACTACTTTATAACTGTCATTTTGCTACTGTTATGAATCGAGTGACCCCTGTGAAAGGGTCATTAGAACCGCCAAGGGGTCGTGACCCACAGCTTGAGAACCACTGCTTTAGAGACCCTTGCCTAACATAATATATATGTAAATACAATAAGGAAGCAGATGGACTTGGAGCCTCTACTTAAATCTTACCTCAGTACAAGAACAATGTGTTCTGTTATTGTGGCAATGTATGATACTCGCCTTCCGTACAGGTTCACTGAAGACAAAATGGGTTCATAAACAAATGTGGTGAAGAAAGCTGATGGTGCCCAACTATTAAAAGATATAGTGCCTGGGATCTTAAAGTCTTGAAGTTAAACAAGTGACCATCTAGCAGGGAATCAACAAAGCTTACATGGAAGAAATACACCAACCAATGTGATCATGAGGTATTGATCAGAATGGGTATCAGAAGTTCAAAAACAAGCAATCAAACTGAAGGAGCGTAGACCAAGTGGAGATGCAAAAGCCACCTGTAAGATACTTGGACAGTCTGTCACAGAAAGGTCACATGGAAGGGACAATATATCCAGGGTGCTGTATAACTCTGAGGAAATGCGTAGCTATCCTCTAGTTCAACTCTCCTGTAGTTCTTTTACTATTTCCTCCCCTTACCATTATGGTTTAAGTTTTACCTCATTAATCTTGTTAGATCTGTGTATGTTCATTCGTATAATTAAGATCGTTCAGTGCATGAAATCCAAGCTATCTGAACCATTCAGAAAATAGTAATGGGAGCAATGATTCCCTGAGGGGGTGGAAAAAGAGGGTGGGGCAGGCAGTGGAAACCCATAGCAATGACAGAACAGCCCCACTCAAGGGGAACATGTAACAGAAGTATAGGTGAATACATACATCGGATGGTGTTAAGATACAGCAAATAACAATATACAGTGGAATAATGGTTCTTGGGGTAGAGGGGGGAGGAGGGGATAAAGGGAGCCCATATCAAAGAGTTCAAGAAGAAAGAAAATGTTTTAAAATGACGGTGGCAGCAATTGTACAATTGTGCTTGATCTAATTGAATTATGGATTGCTATAATATCTGTAAGAGTGCCTAATAAAATAATTTTTAAAAGAAATTTCACAGGGTGGCTCAAGAAAACAAAGTAAAGTATTATAATTAATTATGCAAAAACCTGGAGTTAAAACCCAAACTGAAGAACATGTTTATCATATCTTAAACTGAAAAAAAACTGAAGGAAAAATGATGCCTTGAGTAGCAATATTGAAAGACAGTGGGCACAATATTGAATCGTGAGGGAAGCATCAAAAGATGAAAGAAACACACCTAGTCACTGTACCAATCAGTTATTTCAGGAGGTAGCATGTGATCAGGAACCAATGAAACTGAAGGAAGAAGTGCAAGCAGCACCGAAAGCATTAGCAAAAATCAAGGGTCCAGTAAATGATGGAATACCAGTAGAAACTTTCAACAGCTGACAAATCACTGGGAATATTGTGTGCACCTTGATAAGCACTGGAAGTACTATCTGTGCCAAGAAATTTGGAAGACAGCTACCTGACCACCTGACTGCAAGAGATCCTTATTTGTACTGATCCCAAAGAAAGGTGATCCAACAGAACGTACAAGTTATCAAACAATATGATTAATATCCCATGCAAATAAAATTTTGCTGAAGATCATTCAACAAAAAGTGCAGCAATACATCCTCAAGGAGCTCCTATAGAGTCAAGCCAGAGTCAGAAGAGGTTGTGGAACAAGGGATATAACTACTGACCTCAGATCTTGGCTGAAAGCAGAATACCAGAGAGATGATTACTGGTGTTTTACTGACTTTGCCAAGGTATTTGACTGTTAAGTATCCATAGCAAAGTATGGGTAACATTGAGAAGACTGGGAATTCAGAATGTTTCTCATGCAGAATCTCTACATGGATAAAGAAGTAGTCATTTTAGCAAAGCAAAGGAATACTCCATGGTTGAAATTCAGGAAAAATCTGAATCAGGACTTTATCCTCTCACCATATTTGTTCAGTCTGTATGATGAGCAAATTATCTGGTAAATAAACAGGATTATGGTATATGAATAAGAACTTTGCATAGGATTTAAGGAAGGCGTATTAACAACCTTCAGTAACAACCATCAATAGATGACATAACCTTGCCTGGTGAAAACGAGAAGGACTTGAAGCACATGCTGATGAAGATCAAGGATTGCAGTCTTCAGTATAGATTACACAACTCAAGGTAAAGAAAACAAAACTCTTCACAACTGGCCTAATGTAATGATAAAGGATGAAAAGATTGAAGTTGTCAAGGATTTCATCTTGCTGAGATCCACAGTTGATGCTCATGGAAGAGAGATCTAAGGATGCATTGCCTATATCTGCTGCACAGACCCGTTTTAAGTGTTGAAGAGCAAGGATGTAATTTTGAAGACTAATGTGTGCCTGGCCCAAACCTTTGTATTTTCATTCACCTTATAAACCTATGAAAGCTGGGCATTTCAATAAGGAAGACCTAAGAAGAATTGATGCATTAAATTATGGTTACATATTGAATGTAACCTTTGATAGAACAAACAATCTCACTTGGGCAGAATACTGCCAGAATGCTCCTTTGTCGCAAGGATGACAGGACTTCATCATGTGCTTTGGTCATGTTATCAGGAGAGACTAGTATGAGGAAAAGGACATCATGCTCAGTAAAGTAGAACAAAGAAAGGAACACTTTCAAGGAGGCGAATTATCTGACACAGGAGCTGCAAGGAGTTCATCGTAACTCCTGTGAAGATTTGTTTTGTTCTGTTGTGCATGGGGATGCTGTGAGATGGAACTGATTTGATGGCACAGAACATCAACAGTATCAAAGCACTTACCAGTAGCAATTTTAGTTTATTTAAATGAAACTAACAAAATTAAATATCTAATTTCTTAATTGGAGATTAGCTTTATATTTCACATAATAATGAAGGTGGCAACTAACAATAGCCAGCACTCTGTTACAATTCATAAACATTTATTTTCAAATATCTTATTAGAAAAAATGAATGTCACGTGAAAGCTATCTTTAATGTGATAATTTCAGTGATCATTTGCTGAGTGCCCATTGAATGATTAAAATAGAATGGATAAGATATGACAAGGTAACTCCACAGTTAGGTGTAAGCCTGTCCTCTTATTCCGTGACCAAATACAGCTTGATGAAAGTGAACCGGCTTTAGGCTGTCAAATCTGAGACTAATTCTGACTTTCAAAGTCCCTTAAACTCTTGAGAGTCACTTTTCTCATTTTTAACACTCTAAAAAAATTGCCAACTACATTGTATTGTATTAAGAGAGTGATTATATGTAAAATATGTATTACTAGGTTTAGCACATAATAAGCACTCAATAAATACAAATGATGGCTTTTATTATTATTCCTAGTAATTATTAGTAGCAGTAGAGAGACCTCTTGTGAGCGCATAAGGCAGAAGTATGTGCAAAGTGCTGTGAGAACGACTAAGTTTCTCTGGAGAGAGTGGATAAGGACAGTTGTAGCGCTTCCACAGGAGTTGGTGGAAGGATTAAGCATTTCCTTAGAAGCAGACAGACGCACAGAGGAGGAGAGGTGACACCAACAGGATGGAGGATGAAGATGCTAGAGTAGCGTGACCTCTAAATCAAGCGCTTTGCTAGCGTTTATAGGACCCTAATTAATTGCTAAATTATGATTTTTAATTTTTATGTTTATAATTCCTTCATAAATTGCACATTTGTGAACTATAATCCAACATTAAAATAACTAGGCAGGACACAGGTCCAATGTTGGACTTGCCCAATGTGCTTTCATAACATTGTTGGATGAGTGCAGACAAGCAGAGAGGAGTTCAGCATCAAATAGGTAATATTAAAAGGTAGGCAGTGATACATGATATGTGAATTCTTTGGCTATGCATGACCAAAAATAGAACACTGCTTATAGCTGGAGGAACTGAGCTTTCTTATTTAAATAATAACACAACTCCCATCTTTCCAATGTAGATGTGATGGTTAGTTTTGTATATTTACTCTAATGAAGTTTAAGAACTAGATCCAGTTTTCAGGGAATTTAATATCTTCTAAAACCAAACTCACTGCCATCAAGCCAGTGCCAGCTCTGGAGGGTTCCCGACACTGTGTTAATTAACGGGCGTGGACAGCCCAGCCTTTCTTCCATGGAGCTACCCTAGTGATTTCAGACTGCCGACTATCTCAGCCCAACACATAACCATTACACTGCCAGGTCTCCCAAGCTTTAATATAAAATCTTTAAATCAAAACCCCTATTTCAAAATCTATTTTCCGCACACTAACTCTCACCGAGGGCTCGTTCTCTAAGAGCTTTATTGTTCATCTTCTCTTTTCTTAAAAGAACATTTTTTGTTTTGCTTTTAATAACTTCTCTCTTTAACTTGTTTTACCTATATGTCCCCATATTAATTCATTTAATTCAAATATAATCTTTTGAGTATTTTAATATATTTTGTCTCCTTTTTCCTATGTTCACTTCCTTAAAACTGTATCACCATGTAATGTGGATTTTTAAAAGTACAAATTCATGTTCTCTTTACTATGATGAAGTTCTCTTCCCTTAAACTGTTGATTTAAGAATATTTCTCTAATATAAAATTGTTTTTCCAATAATTGCTTTTCTGAGCCTAGAATGAGTTTCTGTTTTTCTTAGTGCATATTTAATTTATCATGAGCTTATATTTTGTTTTTCCAGATGTTACTGTTCTTCGGTCCATATGTTCACTTCTGCCTTAAATCTCTAATAATTTCCATATGGATTTACTTTTCAATGTCCTTGAACCTCTTTCTCTTAAAACACAGTTTATTTCCTCCAGCTAGGCAATTTCTCTTCTTATAGCACTTCCAGATAAACTAAAACAAGATACATTTCCCACTTAGACCAAAAGTACCACCATCTCCCTAATTAATGCATTGTTCAATAAACATGAATTCCTTAGATTTTTTTCTTAACACTATGAATCTCTTAGCAATGAAATTGTTACATCATATCTGCTATTATAATAGCATCAGTCTTGGAGGAAACAAAGCCAGAATGTTTTTGGGAGACGAAACTTGCTACCCTTGAAGAATGAGCCAGCTGTCTTGTCATAATGGAAACAAGTTTTGTGGCATGACTTACCTGGCATTTTCTTGCCATTGCAATGTTCCGTTTTCTTTAAAATTCTTTATAATAAGCCCTGCTGATTATCCTGACACTGATTTTCTCTTGAGAGAGAATCTCACAAGATTCTCCCTTTGGAATAAAAAGTACCTGTTGCCTTAGCATTTTCACCAGGGTTCTCTGGCTGGAATTGAATTGGCCTAGCAGAACCTCTCAGAGTCATGATTTTGGTTGGGCATTTTTGTAATAAACACCCGGAGTAGAATAAGACAAGTGTGTTGCTGAGGGAATGTTATTGTAACCACCCACTGGTGACACATTGGCATAAACTCGTGTATGTACATGAATTGGAGCCTTAGTAGGAATGCATTGTTACTTGTGTTCAATTTCAGATGTGCCAGCATAACTTATTCCTCATTGCAGTGACTGGTTATTTTTTCTTTCCAATGTAATTTTTAAATTATAAAACTGTTAAAGGTTTGTTTTGATGAGTAAGACTACACACATATACCCAAAAAAGCAATTATCTTTGCATCTCCTACTCTCCTTTCCTTGTCCTACTTTTATTCTCTGAGATAATTAATTTTGATGGGTGATAAAGACACTCGGGATAATATTATGCAAATTGTTCTTTTCACTGTTTTTCCTCGTAGGCATCTATTGTAGATGACGATAATCTATATGTGTAATGGTATTTGTGATGGCAGCATTGAGCTCTGGGCCTATGTTTGCTTTTCTTCTACCACTCAGTGCTACTGATATTAACTCATATGTTCTTGACATATTTTCATTTCCTAGTTTGTGAATTGCAGAGAACAATGTTGACAGATATAAATAAAGAAAAATTAACTATTTCTCTACTGAAACATGTCGTCTCAAAAGCAAATTCAGGAAAAGAAGCATAAACTAAGACCAAATATTTGCCTTACTAATATGAAAATAGATACTTATATATATACAGTGAACTGCACCTATGACTGTCCGTTTCTGTTTTTGTTTCATATAGCTTATCATTAGTAATAAGATGAAGCTTTCTTCTGTAAGGTTTTGCAGTCTTGGAAACCCGTAGGGGCAGTTTAACTCTATCCTATAAGATTGCTAGTTGGAATCCCGTTGGTGGCAACGAGTATATATGCATTGTTGAAGTGCATAATTTGCTGATAGTGCCATAATCAAATTATGATGTTCAATCCTTTGTCAAAACACTGCTGTATAGCAAGCCGAAACACTATATTGAGGAAGTTACAGAATGGTGCGTGCAGGCTCTTTGAAATACTAAAACTCTGAGTGATGTGAACATGCTATCAGCATTTGATCTGGGTAATCTGAGGGAAGAGATCAGTGGGAAAATCCTCCACGTGGTAAGACTTCTACTGAATTTAAAATTTAACACTATGATGTGAAACAATGCATAGATCATGAAGAAGGTGAATTGACAGATCAGGACTTGATGGAACTTAAAGAGAAAAGAAATGCACAAGAAGAATAAATAATGAGGTACTGGAAGGATAGAAGGTATCAAACATTTGGAGTATTTTCTAAACTAAATCAAAAGCTTCTGTTGCTTGAAAACATAGGCATATTCTGGAAGTAGTGAGATGGTACCTTGAAGTATATTAAGAAAAAAATTTTAAAACCATATGAACAAGTCTTTAAACTTCTGACCAGAAATGCTAACCCCCATCCCCAAGAAAAGCCCAGACTCTACAGAGCCCTCTACAAGTGGGGTTATTACCACAGCGGACAAACCACTACATATTGTCCAACTGTGTTTCCTCATCAAAGTGAAATTTTATAATCTGTGTTTTTATGGATTATTGAAACATATCTGTAAGTGTATATGTAATATTTACAACTCCAAAAGTCAGCTTTATAGAGATGCTATACAGATGAAGTGATACAGATGAGTGGCACTCATAGGAGCCCTGGTGGTACGGTGGTTACGCTTTGGGCTGCGATCGGCATGATCGGCCATTGAAAACCACCCACAGCAGCTCCGAGAGAGAAAGACCGGGCTTTCTACTCCCATAAACAGTTACTGTCTCAGAACCCCACAGAGGCTAAGTCAACAATAACTGAATGGCAGTGAGAGAGAAAGTGAGTGCCATTTCCAAAATTATGGCCCTTAGTCGCCCTTCAGATCTGAACCTGAACTCACTCTCATGTTGGAATAATCACTCATTTAAGATTAAAAGGGCAGCATTTACTCAATGACAACATTCAGAGGGTTAGGGGAGGAGAATTGGAGATAAAACAAAAGAAGTGGAATCAATGATGTCACATTTCAGGGATAGCAGTGGATGTGTTGAATGTAAAACTGATGATATGCTTTGTAAACTTCACCTAATTCACAATAAAACATTTACAAATAAAAGACAATGAAAGCTAAAATAAAAAGGAAAATTTGACCAGGCCAGAACCAACTTATGGCAAAGTCTTCAGAATGGAACTCCATTGTAAGTGGGCCAAGACCTGAACAAAAAGCATCTGCGAACTCATATGAAATAAAGAAACCGTACAGACAAGGAAGTGGCAGAAGGTTCATCATGAGGATGTAATTCAAAGACTATTTCATACGTACTTGCTCCAGTAAATTTTCCCACAAGTATGTTCACAAGCATATAATGTATGTGATTATATCATAGCTTTTGATTAAAAAGGATTAGAAACAAAGTGCATGTCCATGCAACAGAGTGTGTGTGAGTAAATCACGGTGTTTCCATGAGATGGAATATGACACCACAGTAAGCAGTAAATGAGGAGCGCGGGGGGCTTAGAGGCAGCTCGAGCCTGACTTAGGAGGTCACAGTGAGTTGGAATTGATCGGATGACAGTTGCGAGGTTGTTGGGTTTGTTTGTTTTTGCGGGGATGGGGTGGGGGATGGGGGGGAGGTGTTGAGACAATGAATAAGACAACTGCACTGATGTGGAAAGATTTTCAATGTGTGTGATTCAGTGAAGAAAGCAGAGCAGAACAGTGTGTATAGTACACTTCCATACAGGAACAGAGGCATTAAAATTACCAGTGTATATTTGTATACATGGAGGGGCTTCAGAAAGTTGGTAGAAAATAGAATTTTCCAAGGACTTTTGAAGTTCTCTCTCTCTCTCTCTCTCTCTCTCTCTCTCTCTCTCTCTCTCTCTCTCTCTCTCTCTCTCTCTCTCTCTCTCTCTCTCTCTCTCTCTCTCTCTCTCTCTCTCTCTCTCTCTCTCTCTCTCTCTCTCTCTCATCTCTCTCTCATCTCAGAAATACACTGTGGTGGTTACTAGAGTTGCAGGCCGCATTAGTAGGAATGGAGCAGGGAGTCTTTACTCAGTAAAGATGTTCATTTTTACACCGTGTGGATATATCATCCAGTCAAAACTTGAATCATCAGGAGAATTGCTTTCAAAGAACTATTAACAATTATTGGTCACTGCCTATGTCTCTTTTATTTGTATTATCTCACCTCAACTCTGTGAGGTAGGTTTGATGATTAGACCATTTTCCCCAGTCAATTAAGAATTATGCTAAATTCATAGAAGAGAAGCTTCTTAAAAATATATATATACGATGCATCTCTAAGTCAGGTTCTCAACCTTTTAACGCCTCAGAATCACCTGGAGAGCTTGTTAAAATAAATTGCTAGGCCTCACCATGAGTGAGTTTGTGATTCAGTTCTGGGGTGGGGCTGGTAATTAGGGGGCTGGTAGTTCTAACAAGTTCCCAGGTGGTGCTAATACTGATGCTGATGCTAATGCTACTGGTCCTTGGGCCCCACACTTTTAAAATCAAGACTTTTCATCAAGGCTATTAAAGCTTAATTCTCTTGAAGATGTGGGTTAAGAAAGATGAGAAGCATTGAGAGCAAGGTAGTAAGGGACTATGTTTGTTAGAGCAAAAATATAAATACTGAGGCAAGCCAGCTTCCCAACCTTAAACCTCATTCTCCAGCCCTCAGTGTGAGAGCCAGAGCCAGATAGTACACAATACATATCTCAGCAGCCTTTTTCTAAGGGACTTCTCTCCACCGTCTTCTGTCTTTCTCAGATATATTTTCATTTTCTGAGATGAAATTCCTATAAGGTAGTTCCTCTCGGAACACTTAGGGTCACCAACTTGAATTGTCTCTGGCGCAGCTCGCACGAAGATGCTGACTCCTTGCCCTCAGCAGAAATTGTAGGAAAGAGGCTTTGAGTCAAGATTTTATATTTAACCCTTTACTTGCCTTCCTCCTGTTTTCAAATAATTTCAACCCTAAAAGGTCTCAATAAATACACACACACCTACATATATGTACATTGCCAAATTACATAATTACCTAACTGCCAAGTCATTGCAGATCGTGACCTCGTCAAATTGACACATAGCCTTGCCCATTTCAAGTTCTATGCTATTCTTTGCATTAGCAACCAATTGCCCAATTCCCTGGGTGGACCATAATTCCTCTTGAAATGGTTGGTAAAGGGTCAGTGATTTAAAGTATTTTGGGTGATGTCTCACAAAATAAACATTTGTACAAAAAATAGTTAAAGTTGCTAAAGGAAAATAGCTGTCAATTTATAGCATTCGTTTACTGATTTAACCATTCTAGTCTTAAGCCAATGAGTCTTACTGACTTTTATCACCACTGGTGCTGTAATACTTCATTATTAATAACTACTGCACGACACATGTTCTCACAGTTTCTGAGCGAGGAGTCAGCATGAGACCATTCATGTTGGTGCCCTGTGTGTTCCGAGAGAAACGGCCTCATGGGGTTTTCAGGACCATGGCCATTGGAAGCCTGGCCCTCCTGCCATGTGCCTCTCTCCGTGTGGGATCCAACTGACAACTTCTCTGTTAGGAGTTCCGTGTTTAGCCCTTTGTGCCACCCAGGTACTTACGGTAGTTTTAGAAATGCACTTTGTGTCTTAGCCCTGAATTGTGAAGGCCAAACTGCAAAGCAGCGACCGTTTGTGACTTCTAGATTTTGACACATTCTAAAATTTGCTAAATTCGAGATTTTTTTCCTTTACCTTATCACCCATATTCTTCATGCTTATTCTGGGGGAAATTAGAATTAAGGCAATGAAATAATTTTTTCTAAAATACACTGCTATTTAATATTATTTCAAAGTAGAGTTTTTGGCCTTTTAAAAAATTATCTGTACTTCTTCTGATAGATCTTGAAAGAATATCAGTTACGGAAACATTCCAGTTTTTAAATGATTACTGAATTTAGCTTTTTAATTATCTTAATCACCATCTCATATAAAGAACACTTTCTTTGCCAAATTAAGTACCAGGGACAGTGCTCAAATTCAAACACATCCTTTCCTAGTGCAGGGCTGATTCTGCTATACACTTAAAAACCTAAATGGCTGGTTAACCTGAAAATACCTACGTAAAATATTTGTAAATATATACATAAATCTTGTAAATCAGTGTAAAGGAGTATTTAACCTAACAAACCTTAAGAGAAAATATGATAGTTTTATTAAACAATCAAAATTTGTCAGCATTGCTCAGTTAAATCTACTCTCTTAAACTTGCTTTTAATGACATATGTCCATTTAACTGCTATTCAGCTACAAACCATACTTCTTAAGATTAATTTGGAGTTATTTTGACAAATGAAGCAGTGCTATCTTCTTTGCTAGTTATAATTTTCATATGAGTCTATTTAAATTAATTAGCCAAATTAACAAGCCATAAAATCAAGTACGTTTATAGAGACCCAGAACCTTGTAATAACTCCATATTGGCGCCTCGAGACAGAATATTCATATTAAGAAAGAGAATTTACCAAACAAGACGTGATAGATCTTTTAATAAAAAGAAATTGCTACTTTAAGTTGTAACTAATATTTCTGTTGTCTGTGGTAGAATATAATTTGCAAAATGGTAAGTGATAAATCATAATGAAGTAATTAATGAAGATTTAGTCATATTTTATTTTTCTGTATGTTCTCTGTATCTGTTATTTAAACAGAATTTACATAATGTGGCATTTGGATTATGATAAATAACAATGTAGTTCCTAACAAAACCATAGCCCATCTGAAAAAATTACTATGTATATAAAATGTCCCCTTATTTTTTTTTGATGTTTCAAATGCATAAGTAAGAGTAGTTTACTAGAGTTGTTTCTTTGTTACGTGTTAGCATGTCTTGGTAGTGGCGGCTTTACTTATTTTTGGCTTGAACTGTCTGTTTAGGAAAGACACATGATCTCAAGTCAGTGGTCATTATTAGCTCACTTCCCGCAGCAGGACTACAGTCATATCAGCAGTTGTTACTCAGTTTTCACCTCTAGTACTTTTGCTCTTTTGGTTGTCAGTGCTTCCTGGAGTTTGTATTTTAACAAGCACCGGGCAGTGCTTCTAGTGACGTGAACCTTGGGTTTTGATGAGAAGCAGTTTTGTAAAGAACATATGGACTTGCTAACCCCTGAACATATTACATAGTGCTAACTGGTCTCTTCCATCTCATCCAGCCAGCGCCCTTCTTCTACAGCCAGGAAAACTTTATTTTCAAAGTGACATATCTTCTCTATAAGAACTGTATCCCAATTTGGAATCTAGAAACATATTTATCGTTATATCTTTGGTGCTCTTGGGTTTTGATGAGAAGCAGTTTTGTAAAGAACATATGGACTTGCTAACCCCTGAACATATTACATAGTGCTAACTGGTCTCTTCCATCTCATCCAGCCAGCGCCCTTCTTCTACAGCCAGGAAAACTTTATTTTCAAAGTGACATATCTTCTCTATAAGAACTGTATCCCAATTTGGAATCTAGAAACATATTTATCGTTATATCTTTGGTGCTTAGTTCAGTGCACATAGCAGGTACTCCATAAATACTTACAATGAATAAATAGATACAACCTACTTGATTCAACCTCTGAGTTGGATAACCTACATTATCTGCATCCCTTCCCTTTGGTTCAGTTGCCTAAATTATATATATATATATATATATATATATATATATATATATATATATATATATATATATATATATGTATATACACACACACAGAGTTTTATCTACTTCTTTAGATCATACATCTATTTCAGCTCAGGGGCCATGCCCTATCCACTTTCATATTACTTCTTATATAGTATATCATACCTATACATATATTTATACATAAATAACTTATTTTCGAAGGGTCAACACAATGCTTGGTTTTAAAAGGTAAAAGTTAAAGATGTCCCAGATGTCCAAATTTATGAAACTGCTATATCACTCCATCTTCTCCTACATCACTCACTGCTCCTTTCCTCAGTCTTTTTTTTTCCCTTCTGGTTTTGTGTTCCATACTGCCCTGGAACGTCTCATAGAACTGACAATCCCCTAAGGAAATGACTCCCACAGGTTCTAAATCTGTGGATCAGGCATCAGTTTGAGGCTCCCCTTATGTGATGGCAGGGGCTGACCAAGTCATGTTGTAAGGCCCGATGGTGCAGTGCTGGCTCGTGTTGCAAGAACTGGTGGTCAGATGATGATGAAGTAGAGGTAGGAACCAGAGCGAGAGAGAAAGCTGTGAAACCATTCATGTATGTTAGATGCAGACTGTACCATCAAGGAAATTCCCCTCGAGCAAGGCGGTTCAAGGCAGTGAAAGGTCGCAACTTAGTTAAGTGTGATAACTTGAGTTATATTTTCTACTAAAATGATGACTCATTAAGGCAACAGAAAACTCACACCCAAATGGGACCTCTTTGTCATAGAGGTACATTGCCAAATTATATAATTACTTAACTGCTAAGTCATTGCAAATCATGACCTAGCCAAATTGACACTTAAGTATTCCAAGTTCTATACTATTCTTTGCATTAGCAACAAATTGTCCAATTCCCTAGGTAGACCATAAGCACTTTATGTTCATAGTCTCAACCAATCACTTATGGATTGTCACAGTGACTGTAACAAAGAACTCAAAAAATAAAAATTATGAGGTTGCTCAGAACTGAGGAATGCTTGATTGTGTTGCGCAAGAGATCAAGTTGGAACAGACTCGGTGGTGCCTAGCAATCCAATTGTGTGGGAATCAGCGAGACTGTGGCCATACAAACCATATTAAGTAATTCATTGATTTGCAATTTAGTAGCTATTTATTCATATAAAATAGTGTTAGGGGGTTATTTTGTCTATCACAGTAGATAAAGGGATGAGACCTTGCTTCTTTTTTCTCAGAGGTTGAAAGTGATGGCTTGCTCATATACATTTTAATTAATGAATAAATTAATAGTGATAATAATGTCATTGTAATAAACATTCCTTAAAGCTTAATGTTAAGTCTATGAGCTTTAGCTATGTCAGAAGGTTTTTATATGAGAAAAATGCCCTTTAAAAAGAAACAGTCGAAATGTGCCTCCCTTTTGCACGAAACATGATAAAATTGAACAGATTTCAAACTAGTGAGGTTGCTGCTTAGCATTGTGTTTAGTAGAATTTTCTGTCAAACAGTATTAAATAGCTTATATCTGAAATGAAGATGTCACAGTGAGCCTTTGTGACTGTCTCCTAATGATGTCCTATGAAGGAAAGATGTTTCCCCATAAAACCAGTTGTCATTAGGGACTGTTAGTCAGCTCCAGGTCTTGGCAGCCCTGTTTACTCAAAGCAACCCTGCATGCAGCAGAAGGAAACACTGCCCTGTCCTGGGCCATCCTAAATTATTCCCCTGACTGCAGCCACTGGGTCAATCAATCCCATTCATCTTCCTCTTTTCCCTGACTCTCTCTACTTTACCAAACACCGTGTCCTCCTCTGGAGCTGGTTCCTCCTGATCACCTGGGCAGAGTCTGAGGTTGGTCTCACCATCCGTGCTTCTGAGTAGTATTCTGACTGGGTGTTCCCTGTGCTTGGTGAGCACCATCACTGAGCTGTGCCATTGTTCTTCCGGCTCCTTTAGTCACTATCCAGTCTTCCCGTGCATACGAGGCAATGGGAAACACCACAGCGTGCATAATGGATACCTTGCTCATCAAAGTGACGCCGTTGCTTCTGACACTTTAAAGAGATCTTTTGCAGCCTAGTACAATACTTGTTTGTTTTGTATTTTGACTGCTGCTTCCGTGGGCATTGATTGTGGATCCAAGTAAATGAAATCCTTGGCGATGCTCCTCTCTTCTTCACTTACCATGCTGTTGCCTGTAAGTCCAGCTGTGGGCATTTTTGTTTCCTTGACGGTGAGGTGTTATTCATACGGACGTCTGTATTCTTCTTAAGTAAGCGCTTCACATCCTCTTCCCTTTCAGTGAGTGAGGATGTTTTGTCTGCACATTGCGTATTGTTAGGGAGTCTTCCTTCACGCTTGATGCTGGAATTATTCACCTTCATATAGTTCTTTGAAGATTATTAGATTGGGATGCATATTAAATAAGTGTGGTAAAAGGTTACAATCCTGACACACACCTTTCCTGATTTTAAACTATACAGTGTCCTCTTGTTTGAAAGCAAATATTTGTATGCTCCTTTTCTTTCAAAGCGTGTTAGTATCTGCAGCTAGATTAGAACGGACAGTGTGAGAGACCTCCACTTCTATGCCTGTGATGGCTCACTGACGTGTGTTGCATTTCTCTACCTGACTTGGTGCTTTCTCTTAAAAAAAAAAAAACAACAAAGTCCATGCTTTGGAAATTTTTCACGAGGAATTCTGGTCTTCTGAAATTCATCTCTCCTTTACTTTCAATATGCCTTAAAAATATCAACTAATCAGTTAATTCAGTCTCTTGTGTGATTGTTGTATAAGATTTTGTTTGCTTTTTGTGAATTTTAGTCAGCATGCTATATGCAGAGCATTTTCTTTGACAAGTATATAGACATAAGATTACTGTTTGTTAAATGTATAACGTGTGCTCTAGACCCCTCTCTGTCACCCTCTTCATTCTGGCCAATCCTATGCCTCCTTCCCTTTTCATTCTTATGAATCCTCCAAATATGCACCTCTGTTATCAATGTGGGCTCCCATGAGCCCTGTCAATTTAATACCCTGAGTAAAAATAATTGCCTGCATATCTTCCTTAATGTGTTGCATAAAGTAACACCAAAGCTCTTGCTTACCCTGCAGAAAAAGATAATTGAGATGAGAGCAGCGGTTGGACTTAAGACCTCCAAGTTGCTGAAGCCTAAGTGTCACGCCATCCTGACTCCAGAGAGTTTTAGAAGTTGTTGTTTGGTTGAAAGCTGAGGCTGAGGATACTTGTTTCTAAATTGTGCATAATAAGCAAAAGGCCTGTTCTTTAGCTTATATATGTGTAAGATTGAGTTTTTAAAGATAATTTTATTCACACTATATAAAAATTGAGAAAATCAGCTCATGTGAAAAATAAAATTTGGGTTTTTTTTCCCCAAACTAGTGAATAGCTCTTTAACCCTTTAATGCCCCCTTGAGACATAGAACACCCACCTATATTTTACTCCTGTGGGGTTTCTATAAGGCAGCTGCCATCCCATTGGTGGTGAATGCAGTTATTAACAGAAGAGCTCAATGACTGTTTACAGTGGGAGAAAGGGTTTGTACAGGGTGTTGGATGAGGTGGTAAATCCCAGAGGTGTGATTTTTTTTTTATAAGACTCGGATTTTTTTTAACTGAGACATGTTGTCTAGTATATTTCCAGGTTCCTGTATATTATTTGGAAGTTACTTTTATAAATACTAAGTGACTCAACTACATGTGAGTTTCTCATAATTCCATGTTCATGCAATTGCCTCATTCTCAGAAGCCCTAAATCGTATGCTCCTGTCAGGGGATCAGACTCTATAGGGGCATAATCCTACCCACCCCCCTTGACACAGTGGGAACATTGTGCCCCACATACATTTACCCCATAGTCCAGTATAACAAGTATGCTCCACATAGCCCTGCCCGAGGGTCTAGTGTAACATATGTTCCAAGTAATATCTGTAAACTTGATAATTTAGGAACAAAATTTCAGAAATGCTTTTTTTTTTTTTGCCCAGGACAGCTTTATCTCAGACTAGGCATGAACTCATGGGGCAGGGCCCCAGCAGCTCGGGCTCCTTCCCATTGGTCTGCACAAGGTGGGCCTCCTGGAGGGGCAGGCTGGCGCTTCAGCTGCACCCAGGTGCCCTTCCTGGGCTCCTTCTGGCCGTTCTCCTTCCCGCGCTTCAGGAAGCTGTTCCGCCTCTTCTGTGCTCAGTGCGCACGTTGATTCTCTTGGCGAGGATCTTGCCCTTAACTTGCTTGTTCACAACAATGCCAACAGCATGCTGGGTCATGTTGTAGACACGTCCGGTTTTGCCATGGTAGCAATTGTGTGGCATCTCCTTCTGACCCGTGCCCCTGCCCTTGATGTCCACAATGTCACCTTTCTTGTAGATTCACATGCATGTGGCCAGGGGGACGACGCCATGCTTCCTGAAGGGCCTGGAGAACATGTAGCGGGTGCCCCTCCTCTTTCCCTGGGTGCTCGTCAGTTTAGAGGTCACTGCCAGGAGGCATTTCCGGCCGAAAAGCTTTTTGATCCATCATGCCTTCCAATAATGAGAATAAGTTGTATCAAAATAAAAGAGAAGCAGAAAGCATTCTCATGACAGGTTAAAGAGCCCTTTGATGTAGTGGTTAAGCACACCAGCTACTAACCAAAAGGTGGGTGGATTAACATTACCAGCGTCCTCATGGGAGAAAGGCGGCACTTTTTCTTTAAATATTACAGCCTTGAAAACTTCGGGGGCCAGTTCCACCATATTCCATAGGATCTCTGTGAGTTGAAATCAACTCACACACAGCAATGGGCTTGGAATGGCTCTTTGGGAAGTGAGGGGTTAAGGTGACTGGGAAAGGTGGAAGCAAAAAAAAAAAATCATTTAAAAAAAGCAGCAGCATAGAGGAGCGATTTTGTAGGCACGGAATATGCTGTAGATGCAGACTGCCAACTCTTCCCCCCTATATTCTCTTCCGTTACATCTGCATTTTCCCTCGTAAAATCCTCAGAAAGTGCATGCGGCCACTTCTCCTTGAGAAAACATCCAGATAGAGACTCTCCTGTTGAGATTTCTACCATCAGTGTTGAAGGTCTACTGAAGGAAAGACCAGCATTTCATCTCCAGCAGTTACCAAAACACATTCTATATGCTTGCTCTTAGACATTGATGTCTAAAAAGGAATATTCTTTATTTTTTAGATTTCCATAAACATCTTTATGATTCTGAAAATTTCATTTGATGTAGTACTTTTCCAAGGAGAAGCAAGTACCTTGTTCTTGGTTTTTGTTTTTAACTATCTGGACTCATAAAAAATTAGTGTGCTTGTCAGCCATCTCATTAAAAGAGAAATGTGTACATTTATCTGTAAAGTGTGTAGAATACTTAGTTCAGTTCTGATTTTCACTGGCTCAGAAGTCGTCTGGTAGTGAATAAAGTCACATACTGTATTTTCTCAAACTTGTCTTTTATTTGTATTTTGTGTACTTTGTTCTGACTTAAGGAAAACTTGGAGAACGCGTAAACTGAGGGCTTTGTTTTAAACAATTAAAATATATTTCTATGTAGTGTTTTCCAGACCAGTATGGATGAATTTGAATAGTAAGTAGATTGCTTTTCTTTCTTTTAGGTGATGGTGTTTGTACATGCACGAAATGCCACTGTAAGAACAGCAATGTCTCTAATAGAAAGAGCAAAAAATAATGGCCAGATTCCCTTCTTTTTGTCTGCGCAAGGACCTGAATACGGACACGCAGAAAAACAGGTAGGGGTCAATGACAGCAAGGGCTAAACAAAGACAGACTGCACAAATGGACCAAATGTGCCAGGTGTTTTGTGTGTGGAAGATCCTAGTCTCCCACTTCCAGGAATGTTATCATCTTGATGTTATCTTAACTTAATGATTTCATAACGGGTCCCCATTACAGATTTAATTTTGTCTGCTAGAAGGTATATATTGGCTTCCTGGCACTTACTATCCTGTGAATAGACTGCAAGATCTACAAAGTATAAAGTATTTGCTGTCTGGACTTTGACAGAGAAAAATTGGGGATTCTTAATTTAAAGCTTTGAAAGTAAACTTTCAGATTTAAAAAATAATAATAATTTATGGGTATATTATACCTCCAAAAGTATTTATGTAACAAAAGCATATGTGTATACATTATACTTGTTTGTGTACATTTTACTGATGTAATGCCAAATATGTATAGTTCTTTATGTGCTTTGATGTTTACTGTCTTGATAGAATGAATTTAACCCCCGCTGCAACTCAAAATGTTGTCAACTGAGGTTGATAATTTAGATTTTGATTGTGATAAGCTAATGTTAGTTGTTTTAAATATCAAGTCACTTTCACATTAGAACTCCAAAATGTATTTATTGTCTTCATTTTATAAAATTTTCTTTGATGAAACATTTGGTACACAGCCCCCTATTCTTCCAGCTACTTTTTAATCATTAATTTCTTGAGAGTACTTGAAAACCTAAGTTTTATAAACCAGTTACAAGTCCAGAAATGTAAAGCATTGCTGATAAATTTTTAAGCCGAGCTTTGAGAGCCACCTTGTGGATTTCTTGCTGCTTAACACCTCTAAATCCTAACAGCCACCGCTACCTTAAGTAATACAGTTTTATTGTTTGTGTTTTTATTTTCTTTGTTAACAATAATATGTTTAACATCATATATTGAGTTTTACCAATCGAGACACTTTTACATTCAGTCCTTAGAATCCTATAAACTTTATTTGTACTATTATTTCTTGAAACAGCACATGTAAGTTAAGTCAAATATAGCAGGATATTTTCTAAAGTTTGTAGAAAACTCATGAAGACTTTCTATTATGTTAAATGTATTGTAAATATATGTGTGTGTGACAAAACATTTCCCATTTCATCATTCACCAAAGACAACTTCCCATAGATTATTATGTTGAGAAAGAAATAGTCCGGGAAAATAAAAAGTTTTAATACAGTGGGAAAACTTTAAACCCCTAATCATCTGGTTTACACTTGTCTGGTATCTTTGTTTATTTTTTCTTTTCGATTCGTTTTATTGAGCTCTGACGGACACATAATGCAATTCACTTGTCAGTAATTTTCAGGAGGTTATGCTCCGCTCGCCACAACCACATTTCACACATTTTCCACCTTTTTTTTAATAAATCATTTTATTGGGACTCATACAGCTCTTATCACAATCCATACATACATCAATTGAGTAAAGCACCCTTATACATTCGTTGCCCTCATCATTCTCAAAATTCGCCTTCCACTTGGGTTCCGGCAGTCAGCTCATTTTCCTTTTTCCCACCTTCTTGGACCCATTGGACCAGGAGTTTTGTTGGCGTAGTGGTTATGCATCGGGCTGCTAACCTCAAGGTCAGCAATTTCAAACCACCAGCCCCCCGGTAGTATAAAGAAGAGGCTTTCTACTCCTGTAAAGAGGTACAGTCTCAGAAACCCACAAGAACAATTCTGCCCTGTCCTATCGGCTCATCATGAGTCAGAATCGACTTGATGGCAGGGAGTTTGATTCTTGGTTTTGGGAGTACTTATCTGTGTTGACTTTCTATTGCCCCACTCTCCCTTTCTGTGCCCCCCTGTAATAATTGTTTCAGCTACTCTATTTTTATTATGATTGATTTTCATCTTGATAGAACTATAAATATTGGGCTTTTGTGGTATGAATGAGTTACATAAACATTTATTAAGCACAGTTTTTTGAAGAACATTGTCCTATTCACCATTATATTTCTGGCCCTTCATAGGGCTGATAACAAAAACAAAAATCCAAACCCATTACCATTGAATCAATACCAACTTGTAGCAACATTACACAGTTTTCTGAGACTTTAAATTGTTACAGAAGCAGACAACCTTCTCTTTGTCCATGGCGCAGTGAATGGGTTTGAACCGCTGACCTTATAGTTAATTAGCAGTCCAGTGCCGCCCAGCAGCACCAGGGCCCGTTATAGCAGCCCCCAAATTACTTCCCCCCATTTGTCCTATGAAACAGACATTATTAAAGATGTTTTCCTTTTCATCTTCCATTTAATCTGCACAACTATTCTTCCTTTAAAAATTCTTAATCTCATTTTACTGTTTAGGAAACTAAAACTCATAGATAATACATAATATTCCCAGAGAGTCCCAGGAATATGTAGTGCAGTCTTGATTTGAACAAGGATCTGACTGGAAAGTTCTGCTCTGTGTTCAAAAGCAAACAGGCTAACCTCCCAAGCTTTTCTCAAGGACTAAGTCACTGAGTCTTTTTATGTTTTTGTTGTTCATTTATTTTTAGTGAAGAACATTTATTTAGCCCAATCATATTCCTCTTAGATATTTTTAATGTGTACCTCTTCAGACTGGAAATTATTTTTATTGAAAAAGTATCTCTCTGAATGTTTTCTTGAAATTCCAGAATTTAAAATTATTTCTCTAGTGCTGATCATATTTTTTTTATTTCTTGAAATTCCATATGAACTTGAATGGTATTAACATTCTAGCAACCCTAAGAAAGCCATTACCGTGATAATAATAGATTTCCCTCCTATGTGTTTGAAAAATGGGAAATTAAATGCTCAAAACATTAAAATTAAATTAGAAGGTAAATGTGTTGTCTAGTATATAGGAACTTAGCCTCGTGACTCTTGTTAATTGAAGTACTGCTAAATTCCTGTGGTATCACAGTGGTGCTTTACCCCGAAGTGTTTAATGTGCCCATCTGAGTTCTTGACTTACTAAGTACAGATCTTAATGCATTTGGCTGCAGCCTTATGGAATACAACAGAACTTTATATAACTAATAAGTAAAACTTCAGGAAGGAGATGCTCCTCTTCTGTATGTTGGTGCGTACGTGTGTGGGAAAGTATACAGACGTTATTTCTGTGCCTCTGCCATGGTTCATATTTCTCTCCAACTGGTAGTAATCCTTCTCAGGCTCTTCTAACTGCCCCTGTGTTTGCTGTTAGTCACCATCAGCTCAGAAACCACCCGTGTTTCATTTCCTCAAACATTAAGAATGGAAAGGAAAATACTCCAGCAGTGGCTTGAGCTAAGAGATGTAGCTTAGTGTTCTCCCCAAAAGCAGGGCAGGCATCTCAGGGTTGTCAAATAGGGTCCACAGCAAGAGACCACGGTTTTGAAAACCTAGCATTTGTTACTTCCATGGAAACCCTGGGGCCTGAGGTACATAACCTTTCTGAACCTTAATTTCTGGTCAGCGAATGGGAACAGTACTGGAGTAAAGCACGGCTACTCTAGTGTGTTACGGTGAAAAACACATGGAGTAGTAGTGTGTGTTTCTTTAGGAACCAGGCTGAACAATGGTAAGACTGTATTTATATCATAGAAATCTTATTTTTAGATAATATATCCCAATAACTGAAATTTGAAGATCATGAGCACTATAGCTAGACCAACGCAGAGTAACTCAGCAGGACAGAGCAGAATTTCGGAGGCTGTGAGTCCTTGCCGAGCCACACTTTCCTCCCGCACAATGGTTGGCGGATTTAAACGGTTAACAATACAGTTCCTAGTCTGCTGTGCCACCAGGACCGTGCATCTTATAATATGTCCTTATTCTTTCTCCTCCAAAGATTGCTGTCTCAGGAACCACATGTTCTGTAACACAGAACATACCTCACAGAATAATCACAGCCTGTATTACTGTGCCCTGGAAATGTAGCAGCGTACACATTGGCTGCTAGCCACAAGGTCAGCAGTTCAAAACCACCAGCCTCTTCATGCAGAAAAGTGTAGGCTTTCTAGTCCCATGAGGGTTTGCAGCCTTAGAAACCCACGGGGGCAACTGTCCTGTCACAGGGTCATTGTGAATTATAAGCAACTTTAAAGTGGTAAATTTGGTTTAGGTCTGGTGTATTAACGTGCTGACAGAAACAGATACATCCTTTAGAGCACAATTTTTATTATTTGTTAAGCCATTGTTTCCTGTTACGATACAAATTTAAGTTACATGAATGTTTATCTATATGTTTGTATCTTCAAATTATGTTCACTCACAATCTCAGTCAAATAAATCACCTTTTCTTTAGGGGCAAAATATTTTACAGGTTTAAAATATTCTAGTACTGAGATCGGTATTCCCTTCTGCCGTATGCAATATTTCTCTGATATGGGCTAAGTTTTGAGCATATAGGAGTAGACATGGTATATCATATAACTTCCCTTATGATGCACTTATTGGAAATATCTATTGAACAAGTTAGAACACTGAGACAAATCCAATACTAATAAGTACCTTCAAGCTACTTAAAAGTGCCATTTTTATGCCTTTTTATTCTAGATCCACAACTGTCCCCATGTTGTTTTCATAGATCCAGCTGCAGTCTTTGCTTAAGTCGATAAAAGCTGGGTTGATATAAGTACTTTTATGCTTACTGTGGATGGCAGCCTTGCAGTGTCCTCCTGTCCCATTAAAATGAGAATTTCCCTTTCCTGGCATAGATGATTATCTGTTAACCTAAGACAGGAACAGGGTGCTTAATACTCTCCTTTCTCTTAGTTTTTATTTTAATTTTAGGCAAAATGTCATCCTCTCAACATTTCCTCTTTTCCCATCCATACATTATCAATCTCTCTTCCCTTTGGAGCTGACATCATCATTCTAATGCAACGTTTATGTTGCGATCACAGGAGGGATGTCCACATTTATCAAACCTTTCAAGGCAAAGACCTTTCAGAAATAAAAGAGGATTTAATGGGACCTTTGGGAGTATGCCTCCTCTGTTTTCGGATGGAACCACCTCGGGCAGATGTGGGGCTTTGGAGCCCCATCACTGGGGTTTGTTTTGACAAAGACGCCTAACCGCGCCTCCTGAATGACCGCAGGCCACAATTGCATCACTTGTGCAACGGAAGTCGAGCCCTGGTTGCGAAAGTTGGGCTGCTAACTGCAGCGTCAGTAGTTTAAATCCACCAGCCACTCTCCAGGAGGAAAATGAGGCTGCCTGCTCCTGTAGAGACTGACGACCTTGGACCCCACAGGGGCACTTCTCTGCCCTGCAGGGCAGTTAGTCGGAATCAGCTGGCTGCCACTGTTTAACACCTACATTTTTCTATGTATTCTTATTAAGAATAAGCTAAACATCGGCATTTCCAATAAGTAAGTGAACAAAAAATACAATTGGTAAATATACTTTGGAAGAAGATGTACTACTAGATAAAAATTATTAGTTAACAGGCTCAGTGAGTCTTCAGTAACTGACAGTGATGACAGTGGCTTCGGAAATGATTTGAGGTTCTGACACACTCATATGTGGCCTAGGGAAACTATCAGTGTAATCTTTTAACAATCCTTGAGATAACCTATTTTAAACGCCGAATTTGTCAGGCCCTTTAACCTAGAAATCTTAAGCTTAAGCCTCTTTACCAGGAAATATTAGAAGAAAAGTTAATATATATTAAGACTTTTACTATCAGAGTCTTTATAATGAGAAAAATTACAGAAAAGAGGAAGCAAAACAAGATGGCAAAGTGAGTGGAGGCTGCTACTTGCTTCCCTAGCTGGGACTTCACTGAACAACAAATGAAAACGGATATAGGCTGAGATCTCAGAACTGCAACTGGCAGCTCAGGTGATAAAGAGTTGAGCTAAGTCCAGAAGTGGAGGAGGCGGGGGGTGGGCAGGGGGGCGCAGGAATGGGGAGGTCACAGGAACTGGGAGAACCCATCTGCCGAGCATTAGCCCTTGCACATGGCAGCGGTTTGGGGATGGTGCTGGGTAACATCTGAACAGTGAATTCACCAAAGGAAGCTGTCGCCCGGGGTGTGCGCGCCGTTCTCCAGGCAGCACAAAGTGGCCCTTGAGAGGCCTTACAATTGGGAGGGGTTATAAAGCAGCAGTGGCTTCTAGAGGGTACCCCTGAATCTCACAAGCCCAGGATAGATGAGCATTAAGGCAACGAAGGGCAGCAGGGTAGGGAATGCTGCAGATTGATTGCATGCCACAGCCTGTGCAGGCACATCCATGGCAGAAAGACATAAAGAGCCCCCACCCCTGTTTCACCTTAGGAAAGCTTAGCTCCATCTCTTGTGTTAGTGTCTATAAGCAGCCAAGCCCCTCCTGTGCATGGATATTGAATTCTAGGAATCAAGCAGCTAGAACCTTGTAAATCCACGATGGAAATACAAACCCCCCAGAACCTGAAGGATAAGAATGCTCCCTATTGGTTATCAGGAGAAAAGGCAAAGCCTTTGAGTCCATAATGACTTGAAGCTACCTGATGAGAGTGTGTAGTTACCCCTGGGACGCCCAGTGCTGGGTCTGCAGAGATAGGCTCTGTTCTTTGCCTTGCCGAACATCTGGTCGGTGCAGGCCCTGACCTTGCAATTTGCAATGAGTGCTCGATTTCTGTGGAATCAGGCTATCCAATTATAACATTTTCCCACAAAGCAAGAGAGACAAAATACAAAATGTAAATAATAAGAAGAAAAAAACCAGCAAGATGGTTTGTCCATGTTCAATAAAAAAATAGTAAAACCTATAAAGTTGTAAGTGACAAACCAGTCTAAAGCAAAACATAAAGAGGGATTTTCTCCAAGGGAGGAGGAGGGCAGCTTAGTGTAAGTAATTGATCATTTTGCTATTATAAAGAAAGTAAAGAGCACACAGAATACAAGCGAGTGGAGATCAAGAAACAAATGGACAAAATTAAAGACTCACTGTGGAAATTAAGACATAAGCGAACAATATGTACACAGAACTGCTGCAACTGAATGAGAAAAAGTAAGAGAAGCATTCAACAAGAGAGTCTAGTAGATGGATGATGAAATGGAAGAATATAACAGCATATATGAAGAGAAAAGAAAATAGATGATCAAACAAATCCAAATAGAAATATGATAATTAAGAAATCTAATTAGGATTTATTTTAATGCCAGGGCACTAGGATAATAAAGGTGTAGAATCAGAGACGGAATCAGAGAGAATTTTTGAGACCCGAACAGAAAATCAAGCCAGTGAATATAGTAAGCTACATTAATCTCAATTTTTTAAAAAAAATCATAAAGACCAGCTCCATGCCATATCCTAATAGTTATTGAAAACAACACAAGGAAAGAATTTTGGAAGCAGCATGAGAAAAACAATGTAGCATACCAAGATATCCACCAATATGAGTTTCTCACCAGAAACTCACTGACCAAAGAAAATAGAGTGGCACGTAAAGAAACTCTTTCCAACCAGGAATTTTCCACCAGTGAAGTTCTCATATGAAGATGAGGGGAATCTCAAACGGTTTGCCCCCACTAGAGCCGCTCTGCAAGTATTGGGCACAGAAGCACTCCAAATGGAAAGGATCGGCGTTAGATTGTTTAAAACTAAAAGAAAAAAAACCCACACAACCAAATTCACTGCCATTGAGTCTATTCGGAATCAAAGCAACCTGCTCTAAATCTTCATGGCAGGCTTAGCTTCCTATTTCCGCCAAAGGGCCGGCTGGTGTGTTTGAAATGCTGACCTGGCAGCACCCACAGAGTGCACAGAGGGGAAAAATAAAAGTTAACAGAGAGATCTTCAAAGTGCATCACTTCACAGGCTGTCATAAGGACCCAAGTAGATGACATTCTGGGGGAATAAACTCTAATTCAATCCCACCAATACAACATTAAGTTTGTAAGAAATCATTAAGTAAACTTATGAAATATAGGTTGTAAATGGTCATGGCGGCGTCAGAGGACTATTTCAGGTGTAGAGTAATGTTAATGTCACACGTGAAGTTTTCTCATGTGTTGTCTGCTGTGGCAAATGTGTGTCAGCATACTTGGTAAACACTAAGAAATCACCAACAGGAAACATCCTGAAGAAACAAGGAAAGTTAGCAATATAGCACATCAGAAGAAAGCAGCTAAATAAATACAGTAACAGAAAATTCAGAATAGAAAAAACAGTTGCAAAGCACAAACAAATAGCAAAGTGAGTGATGTAGATACTTAATTTTTAGGAATAATCTTAAATATGAAAGGTCTAAATGCCCTACATAAAAGTCAGAAAGCAGATTGAATTAAAATAATCCAAATGAAACACGATCTAGTCTTTTGTTTATAAGAAACAGATCTTAAACCACGGGACACAAACGGATGGAAAATAATAAAGAGATAGAGAAAAAGTGTCAATGCAACTACGCCTGATCTGGTTTTCAACATTTTCTAGGCCTTTGTGTTTATTCATATGGGGGTTTATCTCAGCTGTGTTAAGTTATTAGGGGTCTCTCTCTTGATTTTTTGTTACATATTTTTCTGTTTTTCAGTAAATGAAACCCAGGTGGATGTACCTATAGGGACAGCACATAGAACAAGGATTTCTGGGGGTACAGTGAGGGAGGGTATAAAAGGGAAGAAGGAAAAAAATGTTTTCAAACTGATTGTGGCAGCCGTTGTACAATACTGCTTGATGTAATTGAACTATGGAATGATATTGGATGAAACTATTTTAACAGAAGAGAAATGACCATATTGAAAGCTACTAAAATAGACTTTAAATCAAGATCTATTATAAGAGATAAAGGCATTTCATATTAGTAAAGAATAACCCAGCAAATAGGCATAAGACTCGGAATCCCACAAGGACAGTTCCACTGTCCTCTATGGTCACCATGAACCAGGAATCAATTTAATAGTATTGAATTATGCCCCCAGCATCAATGCACCAAAATAAAATAAATACCTAATATAAAGAATAAATAGTAAAAGCTGCAATAATGGCAGGGGTCAACACCACTTTCAAGCATGGACCAAACTCCAAACCAGACCCACTACCATACAGTCGACTCTGACTTCCAGCTACCTTATAAGTCCAAATAACTGCTCCCTTGGGTTTGCAAGTGTATAAACTTTATTGGAGCAGAAAACCTTGTCTTTCCCTAGATTCAAACTGCTCACCTTGCAGTTGGCAGCCCAAGATGTAACTCTCTATACCATCAGAGCTCCTTTCAATTATTAAAAGTTTCTGAAGGCATTGGGAACGTAAATCAAACTATAAGCCAAATAGACCTCATGGACATATGGAGAATGCGCCATCCAGCCATCAGAACCGTGAACAATACGTGCTTTTTTCTAGCACACAGATTATTTTTCAGATTGACCGTGTATATGCTAGGCCACAAAACAAGTCTCAAAAGCTTTAACAAGTTGAAATTATAAAGCATTTTTCTGATTAATGAAACTAGAATAAATACATGGAAATTAAATAGTATACTACTAAAAAACCTATTGAATCATAGAAGTCAAAAGTTAAAATTTCTAAACAATGCAAAATTGACAACAAAATAGCTCAACATGTTTTGGACTCAGAAAAAGTAACGAGAGAGAAATCTATGACAGTGCCTATATTAAAAGAGAATGACCCAACCTATAAATATGTGCATGTAGATCTATTTCCCCACCATCCTATAAAAATATATTTACATATGTGCCTGCCTATATTTAGACCTCTATAAATACCCTTTGTCTCCTACTTCTTTTCTCTATTTACTTTTACTTTTCTCTTGTCCCAGATGGACATTGGACCTCCACTCAAGTACTTACTCAATGCAAGACCATGTGCTATTAAATTGGCATTCCATGATGCACACCTTCCTGATACGATCACTGAAGACAAAGTGGGTACATAAGCAAATGTGGTGAAGAAAGCTGATGGTGCCCGGCTATCAAAAGATAAAGCGTCTGGGGTCTTAAAGGCTTGTAGATAAACAAGCAGCTATTTAGCTCAGAAGCATCAAAGCTCACATGGAAGAAGCATACCAGCCTGTGTGACCACAAGGTGTAGAGGGGATCAGGTATCAGACAGCAAAGAACAAAAAGATAATATTAGTGGGTGCTCACCTTCCTGATATGATCACTGAAGACAAATGTGTGCATAAGCAAATGTGGTGAAGAAAGGTGATGGTGCCCGGCTATCAAAAGGATTTAGTGTCTGGGGTCTTAAAGGCGTGAAGATAACCAAACAGCCATCTAGCTCAGAAGCAACAAAGCCCACATGGAAGAAGCACACCAGCCTGTATGACCACAAGGTGTAGAAGGGATAAGGTATCAGACATCGAAGAACAAAAATCATATCATTGGAAATGAGGGTGAGTGTAGAGTGGAGACCCAAAGCCCATGTGTAGGCAACTGGACACCCCCTGACTGAATGACTGTGGGGAGGAGATGAGCCAGTCAGGGTACAGGGTAGCAATGATGAAACATACAACTTTCCTCTAGTTCTTAAATGCTTCCCCCCACTATCATGATCCCAATTCTGCCTTACAAATCTGGCTAGACCAGAGGATGTACACTGTTATAGATAGGAACTGGAAATACAAGGAATCAAGGACAGATGGCCCCTTCCAGAACAATGAGGAGAAGGTGCGGTAGAAAGGGGGAGCTTATTACAGGGATATCTACATACAACCTTCTTCCTGGTGGATGGATGACATAAAAGTGGGTGAAGGGAGACATCAGATAGTGTAAGATAAGACAAAAATAATAATAATTTATGAATTAGAAAGGATTCATGAGGGAGGGGTAGTGGGGAGGGAGGGGGAAAATGAGCTGATAAGGGCTCAAGTAGAAAGTAAATGTTTTGAGAATGATGATGGCAACAAATGTACAAATGTGCTTGACACAATGGATGTATATATGGATTGTGATATGAGTTGTACAAGCTCCCAAAAAATGATTTTAAAAAATAAAGAACAACTCAAAATTTATTTAAACCAACAACTTGAACAAAAATCAGAAACTGGACACAAAATATCATCAATTGGCCAGGGCATTATCATCCTTATTTTATGGACCGGAAAGGGAACTTCTAGCATTGTGCCCGCTGCTGAAGTATGCCGATGGATCGTCTGTAAATCCCTGGAGCTTCTTTTCACCGCTGCCTTTATTGCAACTTGAGCTAATTCTGTCCGTACCACTTACTCTGATCATATGCCATCCTATGAAGTGATTTTTTTAAATGATTGACCAGTTCTTTTTGGTACAGTGTTGCTGTGTATTCAATCCCCCCACCCCTGCTTTTTAAAAAATCATTTTATTGGGGGATCTTACAACTCTTATCGCATTCTTCACTTTAATTATATTAAACATTCGTACTTGTTGCAATCATCATTATCTAAAAATTTACTTTTTATTTGAGCCCTTGGTATCACCTCTTCATTTTTTCCTCCCTTACCCCCCCAACCCACCCTGGTGACCCCTTGATAAATTATACATCATTATTTTTATATTTTACAATCACCGTTGTCTCCCTTCACCCACATTTCTGTTAGTCATCTCCTTGAGGGGAAGGGGGCGTAGGGAGGATGGGGGCAAGGGACTTATGCTTCAGTCATTGCAATCAGGTCCGTTCCTCCCCTCCTCTCCCCAACTTCCCCCTGGTATCACTGCTCCCATTTCTGTTCCTGAGGGGTTTATCTGACCTGGGTTCTGTGTGTCATGAGTTCCTATCTGTACCAGTGAACATGCTCTGGTCTAGCCAGAACTGAAAGGCAGGACTGGGGTCATGATAGTGGGGGGTGAGGAAGCCTCAAAAGTGAATAATTAGCTCAACCAGAATGGTTTACCGTTGTGGAGATGAGGTCAGCATAGGCCAGTCCTGCACCCTCCTCACAGTTGTTCTTATGTGTGAGCCCATTGTTTCTTACTTAAATGGCATAGTTAGTTCTCCACTCTACTTGTTTATGTACATGAGCTTTATGCATAATTTTTTAATCGTTTTATTAGGGGCTCATACAATTTTTTCCACAATCCACACATACATCAGTTGTGTAAAGCACATCTGTACATTCATTGCCCTCATCATTCTAAAAACTTTTGCTCTCCACTTAAGCCCCTGGCATCAGCTCCTCATTTATCCCCTCCCTTCCCGCTCCCCCTCCCTCGTGAGCCCTTGGTAATTTATAAATTATTATTTTGTCATATCTTGCCCTGTCTGACGTCTCCCTTCACCTACTTTTCTGTTGTCTATCCCCCAGGGAGAAGGTCATATGTAGACCCTTGTAATCGGTTCCCTCTTTCCAACCCACTCTCTCTCTACCCTCCCATTATTGCCACTCATACCACTGGTCCTGGATTCCCTGTGTTTTCCATTTCCTTTCTGTACCAGTCTACATCCTCTGATCTAGCCAGACTTGCAAGGTAGAATTCGGATCATGATAGTGGGGGGTGGGGGGGGGGGGTGGGGGGGAGCATTTAGGAACCAGAGGAAAGTTGTATTTTTCATTGTTGCTACACCGCACATTGACTGGCTCGTCTCCCCCAAGACCCCTCTGCAAGGGGATCTCCAGTGGCGGACAAATGGGCTTTGTGTCTCCACTCTGCACTCCCCCCTCATTCACTATGGTAAGATTTTTTTGTTCTGATGATGCCTTATACCTGATCCCTTCGACACCTTGTTATCACACAGCCTGATGTGCTTCTTCCATGTGGGTTTTGTTGCTTCTGAGCTAGGTGGCCGCTTGTTTACCTTCAAGCCTTTAAGACCCCAGATACTATACCTTTTGATAGTCGGGCACCATCAGCTTTCTTCACCACATTTGCTTATGCACCCATTTGTCTTCAGCAGTTGTATCATGGAGGTGAGCACACAATGATATGATTTTTTGTTCTTTGATGTCCGATAATTGATCCCTTCAGCACCTCGTGATCACACAAGCTGGTGTGTTTTTGCATGTGGGCTTTGTTGCTTCTTAGTTAGATGGCCACTTGTTTACCCTCAAGCTTTTAAGACCCCAGACGCTGTATCTTTTGATAGCCAGGCACCATCAGCTTTCTCCACCACATTTGCTTATGCACCTGCTTGGTCTTCAGTGGTTGTGTCGGGAAGGTGAGCATCATAATATGCCAATTTAATAGAAGAAAGTATTCTTGCATTGAGGGTGTACTTGAGTAGAGGCCCAATGTCCTTCTGCTACCTTAATAATACTAAACCTATAAATATAGACATAGATCTATTTCTCCATCCTCGTATATAAATATATTTGCATATGTACATGTCTTTATCTAGACCTCTATAAATACCCTTTGCCTCCCAGCTCTTTCCTCTATTTCCCTTGACTTTCCTCCTGTCCCACTATCATGCTCAGTCCCCACCTGGGTATCAGCAATTCCTCTTGGTTACATTACCCTTGATCGTGCCCTACCAGGACTCCCACACCCACCTCACCACCAATTTGGATCACTTGCTCCCTTGTCCCTGGGTTTGTTAACACCACTTCCTTTCTTCCCACCTCCCCCTATCACATGTCCCTCTGGAACTTTTGGGCCCATTTTTTTCTCTTCCAGATTGTTCATCCAGCCTATCTTATTTAGACAGACCTGCGGAGATAATAACATGCACAAAAACAAGACAGAGCAAAACTAAGCAACAATATACAACAAAACAACAAACCACTGACAAAGCACAACAAGAAAGAAAAGCTTGTTGTTAGATAATTTTTAAAACAATAAATATTAACTAAGTGTAAGTTACCATTGACTGTGATAGATTGATAGCTATCAAAGATGAATAGGCTTTGCTGTCTACCTGTTTAGAGTAGATTGAAAATTGCATGACTTGTATCATTTGGGATTCAGTAAAGGAAACAAAAACCATTATAGATAAAATGGAAATACAGATTGTGGGGTTTTTTTATGAGAAATGTAGCCCATGTTAGAATTTCAGACCCTCCGGAAGTGACTGTACCCACAGCAACAATTATGAGGATGCTGTTGTACATGCTATTGCTGTTAGGTGCTGTTCTGTCAGTGCCGACCCATAGCAACCTTATCTCTGCACAATAGAAGGAAAGTGCCCAGTCCTCCTCTCAGGCAGAGCGACAGGCCAGCCGCTGCTTCATCAGCTCCCAAGGCTGAGCGATAAGCGTTCTCCCACAGACCATGAACCATGGAAGGTGTTGGTCCTGTCTCATTTGCCAAAGGAGCGAGCAACTTTACCCCCACATCGAAGCCTTGCCATCCTTGCCCCTAAAGAATACGCCGGGCCTACTTGCAAGACTGATTGGTTTGACCTTTTAGTAGTCTCTAGGAATTGGAACCTAACAGCAGCGATGTGCGGGAATTTCACTACTGGCTCATCTTTCTCACTGGAGGTGAGCGTGAGAGCCCCGCTCCTACTTCTGAGTTCACTCGTTTTCTATCCAGCAGGATGGCAAAATCATTGTTTGGTGGGATTAACGAAGACTGGATAGAAGGGCCAGACCAAATAATTCCCTGCCATTTGTCCTACACTTCTTGAGTGCAGTGCCTTCCAGACATGCTGCATTCTTTCACCATTCTTTTTCTACTGCCTCAAATAGCCTCCCTCTTGCGACAAGATTTTACTTTTATTTCCAGACCCACATTTCACATATTTTAGTAAAGGCTTCTCTGATAAAACTAGCTGATCTTTGACCCATTCAGGCAGAAAATGTGGATTCAGTACCAGCAATGTAGAAGGCACTCTGCCATGTCTGAGCAACACAAACATAAATTAACCATAATGCTACTCTGCACTTTTCCCACGTTCAGTTGTGTCCACATGGTAATATAGCAAACACAGTTAATAGAAAGAAATTGAGTGTTCGTCCGGGCGTCTGTCTTCCTTACAACTGAAGATTACGCAGCCCATACCCAGGGATAGATTTCAGGCTCTGGGTCAATTCTGACTCATAGTGGCCCTGTCGGTGGGGTAAAGCTGCCCTGGCAGGTTTCCGAGACTAACTTTTTAAAGAAATAAAACTCCTTGTCTTTCTCCCAAAGATTGCTGGTGGTTTTGAGCAGCATCCCTTCCACTTAGCAGCCCGTGGTGGTTGTTGTTGCTGTTGTTAGGTTGCTAGCAAGTCAGTTCCAACTCATAGGCGCCCTATGTACAGCACCGCCCAGTCCTGTACCCTCCTCACAATTGTTTTTATGTGTGAGCCCATTGTTGTTTCTTAGTTAAATGTGACTTAGTTCTTCACACTACTCATTTTTCACTATTGTGCTTTGTAAATTTCTTAAAAGTACTGAAGAATGTAAATGATTATATGATGACTATGCCATTATTAACTCTACATCATCACAAGCTCCGATTATATAGCTGTACTGTACATAGACAGTGTTTTTCTCTCAGGAACTGTGGAACTTAAACTTTACTGTCGACCAGATTAGAATTAAACATCCAAGCACATGAAAAGGAAGAACTGAGATTAAAGTTACAAGGAGATGTCACCCTATACCTTATGTAATAGCTGAATTTTAAAAATAACAATAGCAAATGCTAGCAAGTATGGGAAGGAACTAGAATTATTCGCTATTCCTGATGACAACGAAAAATGGATGGCCACTCTGGAAAGTGCTTTGGCAGTTTTTATTAAGTTAAACATGTTGATAATGTAATACAACACTCTCACTTTGGGCATCTGCTCTAGATTCCCCCATATTTACATAAATGTTCATAGAGGCTCTATGGACAATTGCCCAAAACTGGGAACCATGCAGTGTCTTATAATGGGTATGAATGATCATCTGTAATATACTCATCCATACCATGGAATACAACACAGCAATTAAAAACAGAGAGTGAGAAGTATTAATACCCCCCCAAACTAGCTCAATCTCAAAGGCCTTGCACGGAATAAAAAAAACTAGTCTCAAACATTTATCTATTGTCTGATTCAACTGATACAGCATTCTTGAAGTGACAAAGTGTAGGGATGACGAACAGCAGTGTTTTTTGAGGGTATTATTGGGTGAGGAGAACATAAGACCAGTTTGGGAGGCTAAGGAAGTATTCTGTAACGTGACTCCGGTGGCAGTTCACGATTGTGTGTCTGTGTTAAAGTTCAGAGAACTGTGCACCAACAGGGTAAAAGTAGTCACATTTATTGCATCTTAAGTTTGAACATTTATACAGCCACAGCTCCCTGGGTTTCATTCTTAGGGGTTTCAGTTTCTTTCCACAGTGAGCTCTGTCAGACAGCCACTGACTCATCCAGATTAAAATACAGTGCAGGAAAAAACAGTCTGGACATTTTTTACATAATTGTTCATGCCAGTACCTGCTGAACCAATTTACAAAGAAACAGAGTGGCAAGAGAGGAGTGGCCCTTAGTACCTCTTAGTTCCTCACAGAGTCAGGGAGCATGCTCCAAGTTAGTGGGAGGTGCTGGCTGTAGTCTGCTTGCTACTTCTTGAGAGTATTCGCATCATGGTTAAATAAGCCTGTGTTTTACTTCCTGTGTCATCAGTGCAAAGGTCAGAACTACCCACAGCTACCTCACCTGGGCTTTCACACCAGGATAAGCCACTGTAAGAAGTCCATCAAGGAAACAGCGCTCCAGCCATATGCTTACGTAGAGTACCTCCTCCAGACCATGGCTTTTAGTGTTCTCTGTTAGGTCTGAGTCTCTGCTCCTTACTGTTAGAGCAAGAATGCAGTAGATAAAACGTTTCTCCTCTTCCTACCCTTGCCTCTGAAAGAACTCTGTTGTGTCTTGGCAGATACTCCACAAGAAAGAAGCTTTGCCCTAAAGTTACTCCTTAAATGACCTGTGATTGATTAGGTGAAATGCTTATAAAGTAGAATATAATGTGATCTTGTACTAAATATGTGATCAAAGAAGTAAGATATCACAAAGGAATTTAGTATTAAATTGAGAAAACATAAACAAGCAGCTTGGTGCTTTAAAATATGATGAGAGATCCAAACTTGTTAACAATAAAAGTTGGGCTTTTATTCTGTTTCCCTTCATAAAAAGTGCCGCCAGTGCCTCCCATATTTTAATGTTTGTTTGCTACAATTACTTCATTAGTCTATGGCACACTTTTTAATACTCCTGTTTTTGACGTCGAACCTTGTGCAACGTTTTAGCAGTGATGAAATGGTCCATATAAGAGCAACCTAATTAATGATGGGTGGGGGAAAAAACTACTTTAAGAAGATTGGCAGTGAAAATAGTGCTTGTCTGAGAAGAAAACTGCTGCAGCCATATACCTCTAGCATATTTAATCAAATGTATATATAGAATGCAGAATGATTTCTAACAGACCAAACACACTATACAAAAATAGGATAGGGATGTTATCCCTCACACACTTGAGACTTGAAGAAGGTAGTCTTTTTTTATGAATAAATGTTTTTGCGGTTTTTTGGACTCTAAAAAATTCAAAAATGTGTAAGTTGCTATTTACCTCTCTGGCCACTAGATGGTGTGGTTTATTAATGTGTTTACCTTCAGTATATAATTGAAGACAGTTTCATGGAGTGCTTGCTACTTTGGATCCATTTTTAATTATTATTAACATTGCATTTGAAGTGACCCTAGATATAATTAAGTTGGGTAAGTCTGGACTAGAACCTCAATCTCCTGAAACTCCAAGTAACCCAAAGTCTTAGGTTCAATTCTGACGCATAGTGACCCTACAGGGCAGAGTAGATGCCCTATAGAGAATCCAGGGCTTCAATATGGAGGCAGCAGACGGCTACCTTCTTCTGTGGACTTCCTGTGGGTTTGAACCACTAAGTGTTTGGTTATGAGTCAAGACCTTAAACCACTGAGCCCTCAGATGTCCTCTTTGAGCCCCCGCTCGCTGCCAGTATTGTTTCCTGTACCCAAGAACCGAGGGAAATGTTTAAAGGACACTACTAAACGAGGGATAATGCAGTGCCGAGACCCTTAGCAAGTAAACATGTCCTGTAATGCCCACACAGAAGTTCTGACTCTATAAACACTACTTTCATCCCTGGTGGCAGAGTGCTGGACTCCTAGCCACCAGCTCCTCCACAGGAGGAAGATGAGGCTCTCTACTCCTGTGAAGCGTTGCCGTCTCTGAAACCCACAGTGGCACTCTCACCCTGCCCGGTAGGGTTGCCGGGAGTCAGAATGACTCCATAGTAGTGAGTGTATGTGCGTTTATATTTTTATGGAAATTCCCCCCTTAGGTGATATGCCATCGATGATTTATAGCTCCTTGGTTATAGCTCTTATGAAGCTGCATATACAACCAAAGAAAAGACTGTGATGTGAAGTTGTATGCTTAGACCAGATATAAAGTTGAAGATCTAAGGCAAGTCATCCTATCGAAATTCACCAGAAACACCTATCGGTGAAAAACGGTTGGCTTTCTTGACTCCTTGCAATGAGGACCAGTACATACCCTGGGGAGTCTTGGAGAATCTGAGTAGGAGGATATTAGAAAGGACTCATATGGGATTAAGGCTTATATTACAGGATTCTTTTTTATGCAGGGTTCAAAGAAACAAGACTTTGCTTTAGTTTAGAGGTTCTCATGAAGTGAGAATGACTAAGATTTTGATCTTAAGTCTTATCTAACCGGGGAGAGTAATAGGATCAGGCAAAAACTGTAATTGGTGAAAAAAAAGCAGCTACTCCTTAGCCAGCATAGGGGATGTGTGGTCATTTTTGTAGTTTGGACAGTGTTTGTGTTTTACTTTGGTTCCCACACAATGACAAAGTGGACTTGCTTTTGTCTTTACCACCCTGACACCAAGAGCCTGGTCAAATGACTGTGGTTGTTCACGCCCAACAGGTGGGGCTGTGAGTGCTACCCTAGCTCCTAGCCACACCAAGGCCCACGTGGTAGTTAGTTGCAGACCAACCAGCCCCTGGCTTTCAGGGCCTTCTCTCCTTTTTATCACAGGAAAGGGAAACGGTCAGGCTGTCCCATTGTGATGCTGGGCGTGTGATCCCAAAGGGTTGGAATCCTTGATTCGGCATACAGTGGAATGTCCTTTTGGGAAGTTTGTTGAAGAATGGTTTGAATGACTGGATAACAATGATTGTCATGACGGTTATTGGTTTTAACAATCCATGTATAGGAAAGCACTGCATGATAAACCAAATAATGCATGTTTGTGTGAAGCATTGATAACGTAAAATATGATCTTGTATGAAATACATCTAGCTAGAAAGGCATCACAAAGTACAGGAATTTAGTCTTAAATTGAGAAAGCTTAAAGAATCTGATGCATATGGATTAACAGAGGAGTGAAAAAGAGATTCTGAATATGAGGATATACTAAAAGGATCTAAATAGACGTTGGGGCAAGGAAGACAGCCACAAAGGCTTTTCGATGGTTTGGTTGAAAAGGGACAAGAGATATTTCAGAATATTTAAAGAATAATAATTGCATGTTAATTGCCAATCTTAACGTACCCAGGTTTCAATTGCTCCCCCAAACATACTCAGTTTTTCTCTGTCTACATCCTACAGCTGACTTCCTCCATGTTACTGCTTCTGTTTTTCAAGATTCATCTTATAACATTGTAATCACCCCCTTGCCAGTACTTCCCTCTCTCTTGCTCCTTTCCCCTGTCCTGACAGAAATCACAGGTTCAATACAACCTTCTCGTCATGTGCTACCTGATCATCTGGAAAATACTACCATGGCAACTAATCTTACTTTAATTTATAATCACAACCTGCCAGCTGGCCTAAGGAAGAGCGAGTGTGTGTGTGTGTGTGTGTGTGTGTGTGTTGGGGTAGGGGGGCTGTTGAGAGGCAGCCTCTAATAAAGGCAGAAACAAGATGATAGTATGGGTATACTATAGTATGGGTATACTATAGTATGGGTAAAGGAGGTAGTCTGCCAGGCAGTGAGTCAGGAACAGAAGCTGGAAAGCCCCTGAGATAGAGTCAGCAATAAAGGGACTTAGAGAAAAAGCAGACCCCTTCTGCTTGGTGTGCGTAAGGGAGGTTTGGGCACAAGATTGAGGTTTACATGGCTTTGCATTGTAAGGAATCAGATTGTTATTCTGAATGAGTTGGGAGCCACTGAGATACGTAATTTCAAACATTATTTGTATAAAGTACAATATATGTAGGTTTAGTAATATCTGAAGATGTTTATAAATTTTATTCTTTCTTCGATAACTCACTCAACAGCATTGCTAGTAGTTGAGGTTAATACAACGTAATAATTACTTTCTGTTTTGTTACTATCTCTACTAGGTACAAAAGTCAAGAAATAAGCAAGTACGAGAATTATTCCCGGATGGTTTTAGTATTCACCATGCAGGAATGCTTCGGCAGGACAGAAATTTGGTTGAAAATTTGTTTTCGAATGGGCATATCAAAGTCCTGGTCTGTACAGCTACCTTAGCCTGGGGTGTCAATCTCCCTGCTCATGCTGTCATTATTAAGGTAAGAGCTCGCCGTCCTTTGCACATGGATTGTCTGTATCTTAAAACAAACCTGGGGACTGGTTCACCTAGAAAAGTGTCCTGATGTTCCTGTTTCATTGAACATGAATGTTAGTACTTGTGTAGGCCCAGAATGATTTTCTCCAGTAAGAATCTCGTTCACATTGAGAACGTTTAGCTGTATCGTAGATGAGGAAAGGATTAGTTAGAATAAACGTTTGAGTTATTGTCTTATTTGCCTAATTTCAGTATTTGGCTCATCAAGATGATATCTGTCTGTGTTTATGTTAATTTGTATTAACTTTTCCTTGTCTAGGGAACACAAATATATGCTGCAAAAAGAGGATCTTTTGTTGACCTTGGGATTTTAGATGTCATGCAGATATTTGGCCGAGCTGGAAGACCACAATTTGACAAATTTGGGGAAGGAATTATAATCACAACACATGATAAACTCAGCCATTACCTCACGTTGCTCACTCAACAGAACCCAATTGAAAGTCAGTTTCTAGAAAGCCTCGCGGATAACCTCAATGCAGAGGTAAGATCTAGCAGTTGAAGGTTGGAATAGCATTTTCAGCTCTGTAAGAGTGACCCAAATAAAATAAGAGTTGAACACATTGCTATTTTGTTGTATTTAGGAATATGTCTTATACCATATGTAGTTGTGAAATAAAATAGACTGAATAGTAATGTTTAGTTTTGCGAAGTATAGAATGTGATTGTAACTGACAAGAGCATTACCAAGAGGCTACACTTTTAAACCCTGAGGTTCTATTGGAGGTCAGCATTCCAATGAGAAAGAAAGAAAGGCGGCAAAAGGACCAATCACAACAATTAGCATTTGCCATATATTACAAAGTTTTAAATGTGTTTTATGAAGCTCTTTTACCTTTATTAGGTCATTAAATTAACTTTGTTATATAAAATGATTGTTTAAATTGAGGGTAGAGTATGACAACTTATTTCACCTAAGTGTATTTAATTTTGTGCATTTTATACCAAAATATAAATACCAAACCCTGGAAGCCTGCTTAACTATTAACGTCTTAATTGGTAATGAGGATAAATAGCTTACAATTTAGAGTTCAATCATTTTAATGTCTTTTTACAAGTGTTCTGTGGGTGAAGGTTTACAGAGCAAGTTGGTTTTCCATTCAAGAATTCATACACATTTGGGCATTTATTGGAAGCGCCCCCCCCCCCCCCCCCCCCCCCGAAAGAGCAGTTCTCTTCCCTGCCGCCCTGTGTTTACTATTTCTCTTTCCCGGCCTGCATCCTGAGCTTTGTCCCTGGACAAAGTTGCCTTTTGTGTCTGAGTGGTTGATTGTTCTAATGCACAGACACCTCCTTAGCCCTGTTGTTCACCATATATGGCAGCCACCGCAGTGAGTTCATGTCTAGCCTTGGTTGGTTTCTCCAGGACTTCACCTCCAGTTCAAGTCTCTATCAGACCAGTAAACCTGGTTGTTGTTTTGGTTTGGGGTTTTGTTTTTCTTAGTAAATCATTTTATTGGGGGGCTCTTAAAACAATCCATACATTATTGTGTCAAGCACATTTGTACATATGTTGCCATCATCGTTTTCAAAACATTTTCTTTCTACTTGAGCCCTTGGTATCAGCTCCTCTGTTTCCCCCCTCCCTCCCACGCTCATGAACTCTTATTAATGATAAATTATTATTTTTATATGTAACACCATCCACTGTCTCCCTTCACCCACGTTTCTGTTGTTCATCCCCCTTGGGGGTGGTGATTTGTTTCCGTATTTCTCCCACTTGATCCACGTCTTCCAACTGTATCTTTTCTGGTACCTTTTCAGGACAGTCATCACTGGTAGCTAAGAAATATCTAGTTCTTTTGGTCTCAGAACCACAGCGTCTGATCCATTAGTCCTCCGGGCTGTTAGCGCCACTTTGAATCATCGCTCTTGCACTCAACATGATTCTACGCTGCACCCTTTCCACCTTTGTAGTTGACTCAAATTATTTTTATTGTGGTAAATAGATGTTTAAGAACACAGTTTACATTTCAACATTATTCATATGCACAGTGAAGTGACATTGTGTTCAATGTGAAATAAATGAAATCTAGTCAAATGTTATTTATCACAAGCAAGTCTTAAATCAGGTACTTCTAAACTGTTTGTAGAAGTTTCACTTACGTTCTAAAATGGCATTTCAATTATAAATCTCTTCGGGGGGTAAAAAACACCTGTCATCCCTTCTGTTAAGAAGCATGTAGTCCACACCGGGAGAAAAAGTTACCCAAATATGGTACGATGATGTTAGAAAGAAGATAATAAGTTCAACTGAAGATACCAAAATAACTGCCAAAATGTAGAGAAAAGAGAAAGTAGTTTTTGCAGCAAGTATCAGGAAATGGTACATAGGAGCTAAAACGGCGTCTGGGTTCTGAAAGATCTGTTTCAGAAAGCCTGGTGGGAAGTTAGAAAAACGGCATGTGGGACACTAGATTCTTCTATTAACACAAGTACAAGAAACGTGAAAAGACTCGATGGATAATCAGAGTGGTATATGTGTGCAATGGAATCGTATTCAGCATAATTCAGCTAATAAAAGGAATGAGCTCGTGGAGGGACAAGACGAGAGCACTCCTGAACTGTCCCATGTGCTGCAGCTCAGTGAGGGGCCTGAGCACTACCCAGCAGCCTCCTCCTGGTCATTGGCTTCCTCCTCTGATGCTTTTCAATTATGGTGCTGGCAGAGAAGATTGAGAGTACCATGGACACCCAAGAAACTGTCTGTCTTGGGAGAAGTACAGCCAGAGTACACCGTAGAAGCAAGGATGGTGAGACTCTGTCACATACTCTGGACATCTTACCAGTCCTTGAAGGCAGAGGGGCATTGAAAAAGAAAAGGCCTTTGAAAAGTTGGATCGACCCAGTGGCTGCGCCGATGGGCTCCAAGGTAGCAGCAAAGGGGAGAAAGGTGCAGGGCCAGGCAGTCGTTCATTCTGTTGCGTACAGTCACTGAGTCAGAACCGACTGGACGGCACCTGGCTCGAGAAGAGAATGACTCTTTTTCAGCCATTAAAAACTTTTAATGCAAACACTGTGCTAAGTGCAATAACGCAGGTACAAAAGTACAAATATTGTATGAACCCACTTACACAAAGAGTCTAGAATAGGCCATTGATTAGAGATACTAGAGGCAGGGGCAAATGGGGAGTTACTGCTTAATGGGTATAGAATTTCTGTTTGAAGTGATAAAACGATTTTGGAAAAACTGTTCATGGTTGCACACGATTCTGAATATAACTAACGATACTAAATTGTACACTTAACATCAACTGTTTTATATATACATATATAATCGCAATTTTAAAAAATATTAGGTCTTTGATCAATAATAATTTTGATAGAATAAAGTGTAAAGTAATAACAATTGCAGTGGACTGAAGACCTGATAAATTCTGTGCTGGATACTTGTATATTTTCTCATCCTCTCAGAATGCCTCCTAAGTAGAAATTGTTAGATGGAAAGAGAGAAAACTTTTCCAAGATCACGCTGCTGGTTTTAGACTTCGGGTATCAACCCTCCCGCTCATGCCATCATTTACCGTATATACTTGTGTATACACCGAGTTTTTCAGCACACTTTTATAGCAGTTTTTGTGGTGAAATCAAGGAAGAGTATATCATAGGCACCATAGAACATTTTGAAGGAGTAAACATGAAGTACTGGTATTATTTTGCAGAAGACACAAAGTGAGTAAAATGCTGCCTCAGAAAATTCTTTTTCTTGGGGACTATAAAATACCCTCAGTGAAAGGTTTTGATCAAGCTGTGAGAAATTAAAACTAATTTGTGATCCATGGGTTCATCTCATATTCATCAAGAGCTCATTAGGTATGTCATTTCAGAAATGTCAAATAGCTGTATGCATAATTCTGTTTAGTATCATAAATCATATTCAAATAATGAGATAGATACCTTGAAATTTGTAGCTAATAGATACTTCAAAAATTTTGTGGAGAAATTCCATGTTTTTTTATTCCATTTTTCTCTGAAACTTCTGAAGCCCCCTTGAATCATGCGTTATAGACGTTGCTAACATTTCCTTCTAATATTTTGGTCTATTGCAATATTTTCCTTTGAAATTAATTTTTATTAGGGAAACAAACTCTGTCATTGTGCTCCGTGGGGTGCAGTCTCACGATTGATTTAGAACATGGTTGCTGCAGAGAAGGAATATATTTCAGAGAAACAACTGTGGCACATATCTGTTTTATAAAAAGTACCTGTGTGTGTGCCATTAAGTCATTTCTGACATGTAACAACAGAACAAAACACTTCCCAGTCCTGCGCCCTCTTTAAATCATTATATGTGATCCGGAGTTGCAGTCGTTCCACCAAAGTCTTTCCCCTTTTTACTGACTTTTTATTTTACCAAGCATGGGGATGCCCTTTCCGTGCCCTGGTCACTTCTGAAAATATGGCCAGAGTGTGGGAGACAAATCCTCACCATCCTTGATTCTAAGGATTATTCTGGCTGTACTTCTTCCAACACAGAGTTACGGGTTCTTCTGGCAGTGCGTGGCACATTTGATATTCTTTGCCAACACCATAATTTAAAGTACAGCACCACAATTTGACTATACCAGTTCTTTGGTCTTCCATTTTCATGTCCAGCTTCCACTGGTAGCCACTAGATGACAGCAAATATTTACAAATAAATTTTATTTTTGTCACTAGGTGGCATTTGAGGATTATCCTCTCAATGATATAACTTGTGAATTTTGGAGGGTGAAGGTAACCTCCTGCTATTGATGAACATTTAGAGGACTTGCGTTATTTTATTCTAATTCCTTTCCTTAACTCTTAGAATTAATAGCTGTTAATTTACTGAATCAATTTAGAAGAGATCAACCTTTTGTTTCCCTTTGTTAAATTTTCCTCCCGTAAGAGAGGTGTGATATTTTAAAATACAGGTCATAAAAAGTTAACCCAAATTTGGCTGTCAAATAATAGAATCACAAATGAGTGAGATTTTCCGTTTCGTAGCTTTATCACCAAAGTACTGTCCTTTCCCCCAAGCATTCTAGAAAATATTTAACTGATGCCCCAATAGTAAATATTTAAATATTGTAGCATAATGTCCTCACTTGCTCGGTTTTGTTCATGCTACTTTTATCTTATGGGAAGCCTTAAAGGATTGTTGTCTGGTGCTGTATTTCCCTGTGCTGCGGGTGGGTGGTTTGGGCATTTTAAATAAGTCAGTGTATATTTTAAAGGAAATAAAATACCTTATTCTTAATTTTGGTCATTTTTCTATTATCAGGGGAGTTAAGCTAGCAGCCCGTGGGCCGCATGTGGCCCCCAAGGTAATTTTTTGTGGCCCACAATGCTCTGGAACAAAATGAAAATAGGAAAAACTTGTTATGAGAAAAATAGCGCTGAGGGGAGATGGAGGCAATGGCTTACACATAATATTCCCTCGTTAACCCTTTCACTGCTGAAGAGTACACACGTGCCTTTCCTGGGGGCCGGTGGACTTGTGTAAACGCGCTGACTCAGTTCCAGCAACATTTGGAAGTGATATGTCTGCCACTCTCTGTGACACATAATGTAAACAGATAAATCCTCACTTCAAAATATAAATTTAACAAAATTTGTAAATGTGAAGTGGCCCGCGTGACTCTTGCCTGATATACCAAATGGCCCGCGTTTTAATTGAGTTTGACACCCTGCTCTATCTAATGACAAAGAATGTGTTATATTGGTGGAATAAGATTTATACATTTCTATATCTTAAATCCAACTAAGGACAGATAAGTGTCTACATATTTACTTCACAGTCACTTCAACAGAATATAAACATTAAAGAAAACATAAAAGTTTTCATGTACTCTGATATCCTACACTAAAATGAGAGGGTTATTTTTCTCCTAAAATATAATTAGAAAAAAGATTATATCTCCTCCTGTTATTAAATTAAGAAGTTAGAAAAAATTTTCAGGCAAAGGTTTCTAAAAATTATGATATTTTGACACCTGTATTAATTGCTAAAAGAAACATTTTAAAAGAAAAATGACTACAGATTCATTAGCTGAAGAAATACATATGAAACCTTTCATTAAAATTCTGTCTTAAAGTCATTATCTAATAATTCCTTTACTATTGCTATTCTGTTTTTAATTTATTTTATTCCATTAAATTAATAGTTAAGCTATTTTAAAAATGGTACTTTATTTTTATTTCCTTTAAGAATGTGATCCAAATAATTGTCCAATATTTATTATTATTAAAAATGTATAAATATCTACTTTTTCAAGAGTTAGTTTATACTTACCAGTTAAAACAAAACTAACATCTGCTCTTATTGTGTGACATTTTACAAGTGTTATGTATAATTAATATGCTTAAGTACCAATAAAATTCACTTCATTTTTATGCATAAATTAATGAGTTTTTTGTTGCATTCATATTGTATGTTTATACTATCAGTTCTTCAAACAGGTATCCTTACAGGTAAATCTAGTATCTTCTGTGGTTGTGGTATTAGTACACCAAACCACCAGCAAGAGCGATAATGCAGTGAATACTATTTTGACTTGACACAATTCTATTAATATTTTCCATAGTGTGATCACATAAAATGCAAGCTAACTAATTGAAAAGTATCTATCATACCTGACTTCCTAATTAAAATATAAGGTTTGATTTTTATAACTTTTTACAAAATATACTTTTGATGTGATGTGTATGCAATTCTAATGTATTTCTTTAATTTTTGCTGTTTTCTTGTTTTGCAGATTGCTCTAGGAACAGTGACTAATGTGGAAGAAGCGGTGAAGTGGATAAGTTATACATATCTTTACGTGCGGATGAGAGCAAATCCATTAGTATACGGCATCAGTCACAAGGCTTATCAGGTAGACAACTTTAAAAAACCTCCAAACTTTCTGTTTAGTTCTATAATTCTTTCATGATATGAGAGGATAGGTATTTGTTCCTCTTGCTCCATCTGTAAAGAATTATATACCTGGAAATATAAATAAAGAATGTTAATTTTTTTAATGCCAAGGAAAATTATATTTGTTCTCTGATTTATTTGCTTTTTTTAATAAAATAATTTCTTATTTATATCATTATAAGTAAATGTTCATATTGTTACCAATTTAGTATTCAAGTATATTTGCATTCACTATTTTGCTGTGACTTTTTTAGACTATATAATACATTTAGTTGTTTTTCTGTTGTTGTTTTTGATTTTTTAAGAGAAATTCTCAAACTAGCACCGCCACCCAGTAGGACAGGGTGGAGCTGCCTCTTTGAGTTTCCAGACCGTAATCCTTACTGGAGTGAGAGCCCTGCCTTTTTCCTGAGAAATGATGCCTAGGAAACTGGAAGACCTTTGTTAGTGACCGTATATGTTATATTCAGCATGTCCTTCTTAAGGGACTGCTTAAGCAGTCCCTCAAAGTCCTATTCCTAAATACAAGCTAGCTTCAATGAGCCTTTACCAGTCTGTTGGCGAGGATCAGTGCGTGGTAGCAGCGCTTCCCACACACTCTACAGATGGGTGGTCCACATGGCTCACAGATTCTGAGATCTTCTCGTTTCTTTAGAACTCTGTTTTATACACTGATTGCTTCCTCATTCCAGGTAAAATCCAATTGTTAGCCAATGGAAACATTATTTCACCATCATCAAAATAAGTAAAATTATAGGTCTCCATTTACTGCAAATTCATTATATATATGGTATCAGAGCAGTTGGCTCTCGCTGTATGTAAGTGTGTGAGTGTCTTTTCCTGTGATGTGACTATGGGAATTTAAGCTGAAGACTTAGGAGGGGGTGAAGGGAGAGGGTCAGGAAAGTAGCAGCAACAGGTAGTTTTAAAGCTGTTAATCTGAAACCATTGGGGGTTTATTCTTAGATTTACTCTAAATAGGATTCAACTCTCTGTCATCTCATTGAAACATCTGATAAATCTTCAAATGGTTATCTTGTATTTTTTTAAGCCAAAGTTTTTTCTTTTCCAATATGAAATACAGGTTCATTAAAACCGGTGTCTTTACACATTTTAAAGAATGTGGCACTAGCTATCTCATTTCATATATGGGCTTTGTCTAAATACTGCCACTATGAAAATATTCTGAAGAGATAAAAAAATACAACATATCTTCATAAGTTAATTCAACTCAAATCTTGGAACAAAATAAACACATCAATTGTTTCAAAATACTAAGATCAGAAGCCATTTTGTAAAAATTTCCATCCAATATTTAAATAAAAATTTTAATCATTCTTGGGGGCTCTTACAGTTCTTATCACAGTCCTTACATAACCCATTGTGTTAAACACATTTGTCCATATGTTGCCATCATCATTTTCAAAACATTTTCTACTTGGGCCCTTGGTATTGGTGGTCAGGCACCATCAGCTTTCTTCACTACATTTGGTTAAGCACCCATTTTGTGTTCAGCGGTCATGTCGGGAACCTTCAGTGTCATAGAAAGTGATTTTTTTTACTTCCAAAATACGTGGTTTAGCTGCCTGTGCAGTCAGAGATTTTTTAACTTCTTTTAACTCTTCTGTTTTCATTTTGACACTCAATATTTATTTGTAGCTACACAGCACAAATTAACTAACACAGGTCAAGTGGTTTAACATATCTTTATGGTTTAATGATGGGGGGTTGATAAACTGTTTTCAGATGAGCCTGGCGTATGTAGTATATCACCTATACCAAAATTTAAGCCTTTTGAATCTGGGTTATTTTCTACAGCTATTTCTTGCGTCTCATTTTTCTGGCTTTTAGATTTAATGTAGCGGTGGTTTTTGCCTGATTAAGCTGCTATGAAAATTGAAGTACAGACAATGAGGGCATGCATCACTTGTTTCTGAAGTATTTTTTAACTCTCTCCCCTTTTAAAGGTCACAGTTCACTTTCTTGCTAATGAATCAGAGCTTGACCTTCAGTATTTGATGTGTGCATACACACAGATAGACACATACATGGATTCAGGTACAGGTGTGTACATGTGAACACACAAAGACATCATACTGACAAGAACATGTGTTACTAGCTTATGCTCAAAGCACCAGTGCTAAAGTAAGATGTACAGTCTCAGAAACGCTAAGGTGTTCTACTCTTCTGCCTACAAGACCACTATGAGTTGGAATCAGCTTGATGGGAGGGGAATCTATTTTAATGTGGGAGAGAGAAGGCAGGCGTTGTTTTCACCTTATTCTTATATCTGATTTCTGAAATCTTAGAAGTTATGACTGTATAAACATTTTAGATTTGAAAGTCTTACAGATAACCTGAAGATAACATATAGACTACTAATTTTAATTAATTTTTAAAGCTTCTTTATTATGGTATCTCCTTAGTTTATAAAATATACTTCCTTAAATACTATGATTAAAATTCACCTATTTTAAGTAACACCTCAACAAAATATTCAATTACCATAAAAATGTATGTTTGCAAATGATAATTCCCTTTAAAAAGAGATATTTAAGTGTTTTTTGTTCCCCTTCTAGATGGATCCAGCATTAGAAAAACATCGAGAACAGTTGGTCATTGAAGTTGGACAAAAATTAGACAAAGCTCGTATGATTCGTTTTGAGGAGCGAACTGGATATTTTTCTTGTACTGATTTGGGCAGAACCGCCAGTCACTATTATATTAAATACAACACCATTGAGGTATTATTGTGCAGAGTTGATCAAATGAAATAGCATGTTTGTTATTAGCAGCAAAGACTTCCTGGCCCTCAACATACATTATTAATGCAAAATATTAAAACCAGTGCTTTCAGCAGTGCATTTACCTTACCTTCCATGATTCAACAGTACACACGTGGTAAAGGGAAACAAGCTTTTAAGTATAGCTCTATGTTACTTTTCTCCACTGCATATTCTGTGAACTGAATGCTATGTGCTTGGGACATGGTGTGAACATGCTGTGAAAAGTTGATAGGAGCCCCTGCCCTGCTCACCCTGCTTCTGGCAGAGCTGCAGGACAGGATGGCTGTGGCGACAGCACAGGCCGAGAGGGCAGTAACTAGCGGGAGACAGGAAGCAAGCAGACAAGTAGCAGCGGACGCGGGCTCCCCCAATACACCTCCCACCTGAGCAGCAAGAGCAGAAATTTTAAAAAGATGAGAACTTCTTTCCCTTAAAAAAAACAAAAGAAAGAAAGACACCTCCTGAGACCATAGCTGTATAGGTAACGAAACATTGCCCAAACAGATATTGAGCAGCACATGACTATTTTAAGAGCCCTGTTGCCATCCTGCTTAAGGGGTGTATGGCTATCAGTGGAGCCACCAAGTCTGAAACGGTGAGAGCATGTTCGTGAGCCCTGTGGAATAAGTACCTGAGTAATTTTAAGTTACTGTTGTCACTAAACAGTTAAAACTTAATTTCAGTTTGTGGAGAAACACCGACTAAGGTCTAGGAGGAGTAATAAAATTACGTCAGCCTGATTGTCGCATATCAGCAATTGAAGAAATTTGTAAGGAACTATGACTGCTCAATTTAGCCTTTCCTATTGTCTTTGAATATAGTTCTATGTAAGATAATATGCCACTATAATTACATTTTATAAAGTACATGCATGTATTCCTGTAAGTTCACACACACATTCATACATATGCATATATATATATATTATATATAGGAATACTCAAGAATCTTTCCTATGACTAGAGGTTTTACATGTGAAGACCCATGGATAAGGTCGGAAATGTGTTCAGGTGGATTTTAGCCTTGAATTATTTAATAAATAATTCAAATATTTTTAAACAGAATTTATTAAAAATGAATTTTTTTCAGAAATACAAATCCCTTGACCTGTGTGCAGCATAGGTCTTTGAGCATGTGGGTCACCCCGTGCCCCTGCAGGACAGAGTAGCTAGCTGCCTCTGTGGGTTCGGTGGCCGCGCGTCATCACCGAAGCGGAAGGCCTCCGCTTTCTCCCACAGTGCACCTGGGTTCCACCTGTCCACCTGCTTAGCAGCCCAGCTCCGAACCCACTGCACCACCAGGCTCGCTGTGAGTCAGGATCATCTGGACTGTTATTATTTTTCATTTATAGCCTATTGGTGCTGTTGGGTAAGCATTGGCCTCCTAACATCAAAGGTGGTGGCTCAAACGCACCAGCCGCTCCAAGGGAGAAAAATGAGACTCTCTGCTCCTATAGAGATTTACAGCGTCACAAACCCTATGTAGGTTCTTTAAGAGTCAGAATTGACATAATTAGTCAGTGGTTTATTTTTAAAATGTTTGCACTTGGCTGCTGACTGCAAGTGGTACTCAGTTGTACCACAGAAGAAAAGGCCTGCGGATCAACGTGCATCCAGATTAAAACCCTGCAGGGCAGTTCTACTCTGTAGCCAACTCAGCTGCCCGGAGCTGAGCCCACCAAGAAGAACAGCAACAGCAGAGGGGTTAGCCAGCTCATTGCCACTGCATTGATCCCGACATGGTGCTTAATGGGGTCAGGAAACATCTTTCCATCCTTATAAACTCTCCCCCTTTCCTCACCAAAGGACCTTGGTACGGTGTTCTAGGGGTTTGCATTGTCTTTAAAATATTTATTCTCACAACTTTCATTGGGTGATTGATCATCCCAACCCTTTTTTGCTAGCCCTTCGCTTTTTCTTTCACCGCAGATTAGCCTTTCCTGTCAATCCACTTGGTGGTGTGCTTACTGTGAAGATAGTTTTGTCTAGTTTCCATCTAGTTAATTCTAGCCTTTCTTTAGCATTGGCTTTCTTTGATATTGGTGATTGCTTGTTTGTCTTAATAGCCGATATTCTAACTTTCTACATACCTTTGCTATTAATCATGTGACAGACTTGCCAGGATCCTCAGGTTACTCATTTTTAGTTTTGCTTCTGATTTTTACATGCTGTACAAATAAGCTGAAGCAGTAAAAGTAGCTGCTGGGTAGCTGACTGAAACTCATGACAGCGCCCTGGGTTTTCAATGGCTGGATTGTTTGAAATACATTGCCAAACCTTTCTTCCAAGGCACCTCGCGTGGGCTCGAGCCTCCAGTTTTAGACTAGCCAGTTTATCCATGTATAGCACTTAGGGGAGGGGGGCTCCATGCCCAGTGTAGGACGGTGAGTGGTGCGTGTGTTCCATGTTCTGAAAATAAGCACAGACCAGCATGTTATGATGAACATTTGTTTAGACCTCTAATGCTGGTTTTACTTCCCTCTTTTTTCCTTCTAAAGTCTTTCATAGCGGATTCATTTTTAGTCTTACTTTGATACGTTTGATGATGTTTTTGAAGTAACCGTTTCGAATGCTACAGGTGGAGCATTAAAGTTTCTTTAAGAATTTGATTTATCGTCATGTTTTCAATTTCCAGTGTTATACTGAACTATCTATTTTAATCAAATATAACACTTATTTTGTAGACTTTTAATGAACTCTTTGATGCTCACAAAACAGAAGGCGACATCTTTGCCATAGTGTCTAAAGCTGAAGAATTTGATCAAATCAAGGTAAGATTTATTTTGGAGCTTCAATCAAGTACATGTAACAGATACACTTTAATGTATATATAAAAGCTTATAATTTATTGTTATTCTTAATGCAATATAGATGTATGTTCTTTATCAGCAGTATCCACTCTCCTAAGTTAGATGCTGTCATTTGTTATGTCATACTTCGTTCCAAGTCATATGTAATGTAAATGTGTTGTACAGTGATGAGACTTTTCAGGAAATAATAGGGTGTACATTTTGTTTTATTTGCAATATGAGGTTCACTGAAGAAAATATAAAAGACATGCATGATTCAAACTTAGATGTGGATATTTCTGTATCAGTTATAATTTAATCTTATTAACAGTAAAAACTTTATTACTCTGAATTATAGTACTTCACAACTTTCAAATATGAATGTGTTATGCCATATAAAAATATATGCCTGTAATGAATGCATTTCAAGATAATTCAAGTTTGCCCTAATCCATTTGGGCAGAGGTCTTACTCTGGTCAAATAAAAAATGAAATCTCATCAGTTGAAGGATGGTGAGGTCAGGGATTTAATTTTTGTGGCATATCAAATTTTTGTATGTCAATGGCAGCTTTAATATTAGTGATGAATAATAAAATATGATTGTATGAGACTTAAGATAGTTTTTATATTGTATTTCATTAGCTCTGAGTAAAAAAATAGTATGATTTAGCTACATAAAAGGAAAATGTTCAATTACAGTAAATTGAAACTTTTAAAAGCGTGGATGTAGTTTAATGTAAACATGAAAGACTTTTCATAAATCTACCCAAATATTCCTATTAAAACATTGATTTTTCCAGGTCAGAGAAGAAGAAATTGAGGAGTTAGATGCCTTATTGAACAATTTCTGTGAACTCTCAGCTCCAGGGGGTGTAGAAAACAGTTATGGGAAAATAAACATCCTACTTCAAACTTACATCAGCCGAGGAGAAATGGACAGTTTCTCTCTGATATCAGATTCTGCATATGTTGCGCAAGTAAGACTTTTGCGTCCTTGCTATTTTCTATTCTTTATTTCAGGGAATCAGAGAATTAGGTCATTCTGAACATTGTGGATGTACTAAATTGTGATGTGCCACCAGTTTTCCTTTGTGTCTTAAAATGGTTTCTGTTGACTTTGCTCATCTTTTATATAGTCTGGAGGATTAAATCAGGCTTGGGATATGATTTGATGATTATTTTGACTATTGTCTGATATTACTGTTGTGTTCATTATAAGGATCTTAAAATATCAAGTATTTTTAATTCTTGTTACTTAAGAACAAGTAACTGGTTTTATATTTTAATGGCAAAGTTTATGTCTTGTGTTTACAAAAAGGAAATGAATATTTAAAGCAAAAAGGGCATTTGGAGGCTTTGTTGCATCCCTCAATTTGTTGAACATATAAATAAATCTTTTTAGCTTAAGTGTGTCTCCTGTCACCATTCAACATGGCTTGGCTCTAATTTTAAAAAATAGAAATAAATTGATGGTTAGTATCAGCATATCGATTCGAAGCCAGGTCTGAATGACACTCACTAAACTTGAAACTACTGTCTTCCTGGATAAAACCCTGGATTCATTACAAACCAAACTTTGGGGGCGCCAATAATATGGGTAGTGCACTCATCAGAGTTTCCTTTGTCATCCTTCTTTTATTAAATTTTCTCCCTGTGTCCCCAAATCTTTCATATTTCACCTGGAAATAGCTGCTTACATTTAATCATCAGGCAGTCTGCCCAGGACCATCCTCAACGCTTCCACTGTAGGTGGTGTCAACGGCCTTTTCTGCATGCCTATACCCTGTCTTCCTGCTTGCTTCCATTCATAGAGTATAAGAGTGGAACTTCCTAAGAATTTGGAACTATTGCTACTCTTGGAGAATGAAATGGTAGTATCCATGTATAAAAGATATGCTTGTTATACATAGAATAGTAAGGATAATGAAAGTCATGTGAAAGTAAATGTTGCCCCCAAATTAAAGGACGATGCGTGACTTATATTTCTTTTGAAACTGAGCCTGAATTATAAACGTACTGGCAAGTGTAAAAGCACAGTGGACCTAACCACCAGTTTCCCTTTCTCATTCTTCAGAATGCAGGTCGAATTGTCCGTGCCCTTTTTGAAATTGCTCTGAGGAAACGTTGGCCCACCATGACCTACCGGCTCCTGAATCTCAGTAAAGTCATCGACAAGAGGCTTTGGGGTTGGGCTAGCCCTTTGAGACAGTTTTCAGTCTTACCACCACATATTCTTACAAGATTAGAAGAAAAAAATCTTAGTGTGGATAAGCTGAAAGACATGAGAAAAGATGAAATAGGTAAGAATATACTCAAAGTATTTATTACACTATGAAAATAAAATATTTACTGGATATAAAAATATTAAGAATTTTCCCATTTCTTAGAATTCATTTCTATCCTTTTAAATGACGTTTCTTTTGATTTATCTAACTCATCCATGGGTCTCTCCAGATTTTATGCAGTTGCTCCAATTAGATATTAAAATGAAGTTTAGACGTCTAGCCCTTATTTGACTATTTTACAGATAAAAAGAGATATATATGAGCAATTACTTAATAAAATTTATTCACAATTGTTTTAATGTTTAATTTATTTCAAGACCTTTTATTATGTATAGAAGGAGTATGATAGTAAAAGAAAATGGGAACATCAATCTCTGCATATCTACAAAATGTCGAAGGGAACTTCATCCTTAACACATGTATACATCTGTAAACCTAGTTAGTAGCAGTGTATCCACTGCATTTGGTAATCTGCGTTTTTAACATAACACAAGCAAAAATAAAAACAATCCCTTATAGCTTAATGTTTCATTAACTAAATATATAACCCGTTGAATATATATTTTGCCAAACTGATGAGAAATGAGAGGCTAGATTCCTATTGGGAAAAACTCTCAAGATATGAAAGGAATGTGAAGTCTATTTTTCCTTTTTGCCGGTGCAGAAGAAGGAAAACACTAACACCCTTCTCACACCACTTGCTAATGAATATGACTTTTCTAACCCATTATCTCTGTTACTGCCATCAACCAGCCTAATCCTGGTAGGTCTGGGTAAGCGAAGGTATGGGACGACACTGAAAGGATTCGGTTGTGAGTGATTGTTAACAGGACTGATTGGGATTGCCATCTGGCTGGGTATAAATGAGCCATGTTAGATGCAGGAATATGGGTTTCTCACTACAACCAGGAGAGAAGAGCCTGGAGTGATTCTTTGGACCCCAAAACCATTGCACACTGAACCTCCTTAATCCAGGAGATAGCTTTAACCCCACAGGAGTGCCAACAGCTGATGCAGGAACCAGAGCACAGTGGACTTCCCATTCCAGAGATGAAGTAAGGCTGAATGCTTTCTCACGGGAAGCTGGCATGTGAAGTGGTGTGCCTCCAGACACTTACTGGGGGAGCTAGAAATGAGCATCTTTAGGGAGAGGTTTATGGGGAAGTGGTGTGCCCTTTGGGCACTTATTGGTTGCACTGGCACAGCTTTGCACCATTGTTTGAGCAGGGCCCAGGAAACAGGCTTGAGAGGCCAAAGACTAGAGAGGGGCCTGCCTGCTGAGAAGAGGTTCCCAAGAGGCTGTCCTGTATGATGACCATCTCTTCATCATTTAAAATTTGTCAACTACTAAAAACACACACACATCCACACAGGAGCCCTTGGGGCATAGTCAATTACAAGTTGGGCTGCTAACCACAGGGTCAGCTGTTCAAACCCACGAGGCTCTCTGTGGTAGAAAGATGAAACTGTGTAATCTCAGAGATTTACCCCCTTAGAAAACAAAGGGGCAATTTTTCACCCTTGTACAGTGTAGATATGTGTCAGAATCGACTCTTTGGCAGTGAGGAATTTTGTTGTTGTCTGTTTTTAACTTCCTTAATCAATCCCATAATCATGAGTATTATCCATGAGTTCTGAGTGGGTACTGTAATTGAACGCAGCTCAGAAGTGAGGGTGCTGTGGAAAAGGACAGTTGGTGTTAGAATTGGTAGGAAGTTTAGAGCTGGAGGACATGAGGCTCAACTTAGCCTCCTAGAAATCTACTTAGGTGATACTGAAGTGGAGTTTAATTTTCCATTCCGTGTGTGTAACTGGAGGAGGTCAGACACTATCCTCCCACATTATTCTTTGTTATACACACCCAAACAGAGAAATTTGGAGTTATCAAGGGAAGTTGAGGTTACGCGCATTGAGGGAACATCTAAATATTTCATCAAAATCAAGAAGGCAGTTGGAGTTTCAAATATGGGTAAGAATAAGATATTTAGATTCATTTATAAATGTTATTTTTAAAACTATTTTGAAGCACTAAAATATGCAGGCAATTTTGGTACATTGAGATACAATATATTTTCACTCATTGCTGTGTCTAGAGTAGAAAGATTTTTGTAATTGGACAACTTGCTTATGCGTTGCTCCTTGACACTCCCATGCATATCTACATTCAAGAACTTGACCCTGTATTAATATATATGCTTAATTTTGTGCCAGAATGGCCATATTTTATGTTTTCAGGGAATAGGATGAATAGATGAGTTATATTTGGTTACCGAAGCAAATAGATGGGGAATAAATTAATTTACAAAGTACTAAATATTCCTCTACACTGTTAATAAATTAACTAGAAGAAAATTCTACCTGTTTTTAGTGATTTCAACAGTATCCTGTCTTATAACTTTAAGAACCCTAGGAACAGCCAAAGAAACATTACTACTGGTTTTCAGAGCTATGAATTGCTAATTCAGGTTAACTATTACCAAATATTCAAACATGCCAGGTCAAGAATGTCAGCTATTCTACATGGCAAATCATAAAACAAGCCATAAAATCACCGCCGCAATCCCATTTACAAGTCAGATTCTACTGCTTTTCTTGTGTCTGGATACATTGCTTCTATTTTCCTTGCAGGTCACATATTGCATCATGTGAATATCGGTCTGAAGGTCAAGCAGTGTGTCCATCAGATTCCTTCGGTCACAATGGAAGCGTCTATTCAGCCCATCACACGGACTGTCCTCCGCGTGACACTCAGCATCTCTGCTGATTTCTCGTGGCATGATCAGGTAGGGGGAGGCTTCTGTCTGTGCTATGCAAAATACACTCTGCACACGTGCAGCTGTAGCTCTGTGCTGAAGGCCTCTGAAAATGAACCTGTATTACTTTCAGAAGATCAGTTAAAACATGACAGAAATGCCGTCTGTCATCCTCGAGAAAAGCGCAGTGTGATCTAATTAGGTACGTCAACCTTAAGAGCATTGGTTGTAGTTCTGTGCCGTCTGGTCAGTTTCCCCTCATAGCTATTCCGTGTGCAAAGAATGAAGCAGGGCTGTGTCCCTGAGCCCACGGTAACTGCTCAGTGCATCGCGCTGAGGGTCTTCCTCTTCTACACTGACGCTCTCACTGTACCAAGCAGGATGTCCTTCTGCATTGCGAGTCCGAGCGTTCAGGAAACATAAAACTTGCACACTGTACATTAGTGCAATGAATTCAACTTCAGAGGGACTTTCCCGTATTAGCTACATCTTCTTTCGTGCTTCCTGTGGTCCTCAGTTTTACCATCTCTGTTGACTTGGTCATAGTGGCCTACAAAGCTCACTACTCTTCCATGCTTGCAGAACCATTTTAAAATCGTCATGCCTCTCAAATTGCCATCTCTCCTCTGCTCTTTTTTAAATCGTTTGACTTCTAAAAAGCTTGTGCTACATGTACCTCCACTCCCTAGTCACTCGTTTGTTTGCCATTCGGAGTACTTCCTCCTCGGCCCCGTGGAAGTAAGTTTGTTCATTGCAGGGCAGTGATGCGGGCTTCACGTGGGCAGGGCAGGCTGTAGAGGGACGTTTTCTCTCTCATTGGCTCTGCGCAGAAATCCATATAGCTTTGCAGCATCTGTACATTAGACATTCCTTGGAGACCTCCAGGGCCTGAGTCTTCCCCTGGGTTTAGGAGTTGCTCAGTAGAGGTATCCCAGGGCCAAAGGGTGCCCTCCAGTTCAGGCTCTGTTTTATTCGTGGTAGCCTGTCTCTCTCTGATTCTCTCTTATTTTGTCTCTTGTCAGATAAAAGCTGTTGGCAGATCACACCCCCTTAACATCCATCAGGGTTGTGAAAGAATTAAGGGTGTGACATCCTAACTTTAATCATCTTATTGGTTTATCACATCATAGATCATTACATAGCACCTAACATTATATCATTACATAACCCCCCAGGCATTGAGGCTCATGGCCCAGCCAAGTTGACATGTTTTTTGGAAGGACACAATGGTATCCATGACAGAAGGTTATTAGCTGCACAAATGGAAGATTTGACTCAAACTGACTCAGGCAACAAAAAAACATATTATCTGGCACAATGAAACCTGATAGGTCGAGCCAGCCGTAAGGACCATTGAGTTCTCTGTTTAATAACATGATCCCTTGTCCAGGATCATTTTATCTCTGCTCTGCTAGTACTGTGAACAGTTTCCTAAGTGTTGTCCCTAATTCCATGCTTATATTTGGCAGCAGGTAGAAAATATACTCATTTCACCAGCCCAAAGGATGGACTTATATGTCCTTCTCCTCAGTCGATTTTGACCATGTTCCTATCACTGCCCACAAGCCGTTGGCCAGAGAAAGCCCGGAGCTGATTGCCTATGGCAGTCAGAATTATCCCAAAAGAGTCAATATTTCCTGAGATGAATATTGAACAAGACTGAGCTTAGGGGGAAAAAGAGAGCTAGAAATGAATCTAAATATGGTATGTGTAATGGAATTTTATTTAACAACAAAGGGTCTATTAATTCATTGCTACAACATAGTTGATACTAAAAATATCATAGTAAATAAGTCATTCAAAGAAAACCCATCTTTTATGACTCCATGTATGTGAAATACCCAGAAAAGCAAGCCTGTAGAGATGCTGGATCTCTGGTGACATAGAGGGTTATGAGCTGGCCTGCTAACTACAAGGTCAGCAGTTCAAACCCACCAGTCCCTCCACTGGAGAAAGAAAGGCTTTCCTTTGTAAAGATTTACAACCTCAAGAGCCCAAAGGGGCAGTTCTACTTTGTTGACAGGGTGGCTGGGAGTTGAAAAGTATTCTGGGGCAGCAAGTTGAGTTCCGTTTGTGGAAAACAGAGATATTTGTGAGTCGGGCTTCCTAGGAGGAGGAAGTAATGATGATGGGAAGTGGAAGTAATAACTAATGAACGTAAAATTTATTCTGGAGTGATGAAAATATTTTCAACTAGCTTATGATGATGGTTTCACATCATTCCTGGGTATGGTGAGAACCTGGGTATGGTGAGAACCACTGAACTGCATACGCTAAATGGTTGAATTGTATATCCTGTAAAATATGGGGCAGAAGAGCTGAGAGAGATGTGGGCACACAAACAACAGTGTGCCACCCTTTTGAGTTTTGATATGCATGGTGTTAGGATGCCGTTTCTCTTCTAGGTCCACGGGACAGTGGGGGAACCCTGGTGGATTTGGGTAGAAGACCCTACAAATGACCATATTTATCATTCTGAGTACTTTTTAGTTCTGAAGAAACAGGTAAATATTATCCTATTGTGTTATTACCAAATAAGAAAATACTACCTAAATGATTTTTTTGTTTTCACCTTATTTCCCCTGAATTTTATAGTGCCGTTGAAACCCATTTTGTTTCTACTTGACTGTAAAAGAAAATAGAAGTGGTTAGTGCTGACTCGCTCCATGTGAGCGGAGCTTGATAATTTAGTTGTAATCGCCATACTTTGCAGTATGGATCCCCGAGGAATGGTGGGGAGTATGTACAACAGGTGGGGCAAATAATTTTAAAGAATATCAAAATGCACAAGGAAAATGATGTTCCTTTTTGAATTGTTCTCTAAGTTCCAAGGGAAAACCTCAGTTTGATGCTAGCATGTCTTTAATGCTTTGTTCGTAATTTTTCTTTTACCAAAAAGAAGGCAAGCCTCAGACTGACAACTTTAGGTGGGCTGCAATAGGTTTTCATAGCAGGGTTTGAAATGAGTTTCATGGCATTTGTCTTCATGAGAGCCTCCTATTTCTCCTGTAGAGTCGTGAGTGTGTGTGTGTGTGTGTGTTTCAGTGCACGGTCGCGCGTGTGTGTGCAATGTCTGACAGATGGTTGGGAGCTGAATGTTGTTTTTTTTCCACTTAAGATAGTGATAGAGTTTCAAGAAAAAATATAAGTAAGTATATAGTGATTGATGATCGAGGTGAAAGATGAGACTGTCTACTCCCATGAAAATTTAGTCTCAAAAATCTTCTATCAGGTTGCTGTGTGTCAGAATTGATTCCGTGGCAGTAGCTGGGATTTTTTTTATTTGAATATAGTAAAAATAATTAAGTTATTAAATAAATGAAGTTTGGGAAAATCTGATGGTTCAAATTAGTAACCTGTTGATACATGATAATATGCATCTATAAATATAATTAAGTGAATATAGATTTTACTGTTCTATCAGATGCCTTCAGAATGTAGTCCTTTGTGAGTTTCTGAATGTAAATTATCTGTGAGTTTCTTAAATAAAGCAGTTGCTTAGAAATCCAAGATACTTTTGGTTTTTAGAACCTCTTGCTGAAGAATGTCATTGCATGAAAATCAGACTGATTAAAACGTTGTGATCTTAGAATGTCCATATTCATTTTCACCTTTTTCTGTATTAGGTCATTAGTAAAGAAGCCCAGCTACTAGTGTTCACAATCCCTATTTTTGAGCCTCTGCCTTCCCAGTACTACATCCGAGCCGTGTCTGACAGATGGTTAGGGGCGGAGTCTGTGTGTGTCATCAACTTCCAGCACCTGATTCTGCCAGAGAGACATCCTCCTCATACAGGTAGGTAACGGGTAAGATAATAGCTTGACTCAGTGAGTTCCCAAATTTATTGTTTGAATTATTACTGAAACTGTGTGAGTTCCTCAACGACATTAATATTGTTTAAATATACATCAAAATCTTAACTTGTCAATATAGTTCGAAAGGAGACTCTTCAGACTCTGAAATCTCTGTGTATCTATATTATGTAGAGCTTAAGAATGGGCCTTAAGTTTCGTTTGAGTCCCCCAAACATTAAATCTAGACCAATTCTACTACTTCTAACAGGCATGGAATTTGTTATTTCTCTTTTGTCTCTATTTTCACACAAAATTACTATATTTCTCTACAACTCCTTCCTTTTATAAATTTCATTTAATAATTCTTCCTCATAGTTATTACAACTTATTTCTAGTACATTAAATTAATTAAAATTAGTCATTTCTTGTTTACTCTCTGATTTGCTTCTATATCCAAGAAAAAAAAGTGCAAATATTAAGCGGTCACATTATTATCTATATCACTTCAGAATGGGTCAAATCTAACTAAAGTCAGTTCATGTACAGCAAACTGCATGAGCCTGTTATATAGTTCTGTTGCTCCGCATAAGCAGTATAAGGGGGCCTATTAGCGCTAGTTTTCATGGTTATAACTGAAAAAAAATCCATTTTAGTCAGACAAATGTCTTTCTCTTTTGACTTAATAAAGAAGCAAAAATTAATAAATGTTAAAATAAAATGAATAAACATTAATAAATGTTCACAGTACTTTCCAATGTGCCTCACCAAAATCTACTTCAGAAATTCTCTAAGAATATTAATCAGTGTATTTATTAGTGTATTAAGTTTATTTGGTTTTTATTGAAATTTTTAATTTGAGTATTGATTTCAGTAGGCCCTTGATTACAGAAAAAATAGAAGTCTTTTCCATATTATTTTTCCAGAAAAAATATAAATCATTATTCAGAATTGAATTCTAGTTGTTAAAGTGTTTTAAAGGGAGCATATTACTTGCTAGTTTTTGAGGAGTGAAAGACAGCCTTAATGTGACTTTAAACTGCCACTTTTGTCAAATTAGCATATTAGCATAATTGCACTTTTATGTCTTAACCAAAGTGATCTGAAAGACGCATCACATAAAAGTGAGACTACATTAGCTACTGATCTTCACACTTAAAATGATCGTTTTTTCAGATTTTTTAAGGTAAATAAGCTTATGTGTGAAATCTAGAAACTAAAAATAATATACATAGAAAGATTTAGTACTTAAATTTGAAATGTGTGCTATAAGCATCGCTTCCCCGTTTTTTGGAATATATCACATGATCTTAGCATGCTGTAGCATTATTTTTTAATGCTCATTTAATCTGCTTTGCTGAGTGGCTATCTATTTATTTAATTAGCTGATTTCCAACTCTACTCTAAAAAACTGAAATGCTCCACAATGCCATCTCAATTGATATTAAAAATGTAAAATGTAGCTTCATTCTTCCAAGTTTTATTTGCCTCAAAATATATACAAGCATCCCTTTAAGCCCAAGTCAGCCCCAAAATCTTCATCTTTAACAGACATGAAGCATGTTAATTTAGAAAAGTCAATATATATGCAAATATTTATCATCTCTAATAAGACCGAATCTGTTCTCTTGATTGACATTTGAGTTTAGCCTTCCCTCCTCCCATCTTGATTTTCAATGCTGCAGAAAAATAAGAAATGGTGATGTGTCGTGCAAAGTATGCAAGTAGCTCTCTGTTCCTTCAGGTAAAAGAGGAGAGAAGGATGGAAAGTAGAAGCATTTTTACTCTGAAGTGCATTTGTTGATGAGACTCTCTTATGCTTTCCCTTCTGAAACTATGAATATGCAGGCCACCACATCATCTTACTGATTTTTCTTGTCTTCTCAAACCTCAAATTAGTAGAATCATCTTCAGTGAAATGACCCCAAAAGTAAAGCTGCTTTCTGGTTTTCTGGTTCCTGCTTTTGGAGGCTTGGGGGAAAGACAAGGTCTGTCGGGAAGCTGTTATTTGGTTGCTGTTGAATTGCTCCTTCTCGTGGAGCGAGACCCATGTGTGCATGGTAGCGCCGCTCCCTATGGTCTTGAAGGCTCTGACCTTGCAGCAGCAGATCACTGGGTTTGTCTTGCAGTGCATTGGGTTAGTAGTTAAGTGCTTAGCTGTTTACTCCTCTCTGAGACTCAAGGATAATTCCTCTGCTTCTCCAAATAAGTTTAATCTTCTCATACCCTAGACCTTCAGTCTGGGTATTGGGTAACTACTAGATCTCATATCTTGCAAATTTCCTGAGTGCAGTTCTAATTCACTCCCATGTTTTAATATTCCCATGGTTCTTCACAGAATTATTATAAATTCCTAATTATTTAAGCAACTGTCATGGGGCTTCGTACTTCCAGAGAGCAGTATGGCCATCCCACTAGCCTTCACCTGCCTGCATGGCACCATGAAGCTTGTGGTGATTGGAGCCCTCTCCTCACCAAGGTCACTAACCAGACTCATGTTGGAACCTCTTCTGGAGCTGAAAGAAACTTAAGATATGCCTTCTTGTGCCCAAGCGTGCTGTAAAACATCCTCTGGCCTCCATTGCGGCGTCTTTTGGATTTCAAATGGGAAAGACTTAATCTCTTAAACCTCACTTTTCCAAAGGATGTGCTTTTATTACTCACCAACTTATACTGTAGATAGAGTCGGGAAGAGATAGACATGACGGCTCATGCTCACTTTCCCTTGGAACTCGCTTCTCAGCCTTTTGTTTAGCGCTTAGGACAGTACCGCTAATATGCAGGTGGTGGTAAAAGGTAAAAATTAGATCTTTTGTGTCTGGTTGGTATATTTCTAACCTCTGCAATCTAATGTCTGTGGTTGAATGTAAATGGTCACAGAGAAGAACCAAAAACTAGGTAATTTCTCCAATGAATATTCAGCCAAAGACAGATAATGGATAAAAGAAAAATATTTCTGTTTCAGAAGTTTAAGCTTCATGTTATCTTCTCCTACCTCTTAGATTAGGAAACATGCTGTCGTTTAGACTCAGCAGTCTCATACATGCCTTAATTTCCTTTGATGGAAATGAGACACATATTCAATTTGGCAATATCACTTACTTTTATAGAAGCCTTAGTTTTGATCAATGAGTTTTTGGTTTGGCTTTCAGCTCAGTTTTATTTACACTTATTTTATAATACTCTTATAGTAGGCACTTTCTTCTAACTTTGAGCAGTTTAAAGACAGAAATTCATTTTGTAGTTGTTTTTCTTAATAGATGGGGAAAAACTCTCTTATTTTCAATTGGCAAGAGCAGGGTTCGACAAACTTTTGAGACAAAAGGGCCAATCCTGTCCTTCACAACAAATTAAAAGTTACCCAAGACACATAAATATATTTTTACAAAAAATGAAATCATTATCTAACTGATATCCTTCAAAATATTTCAATTTTACTTCAGAGCCTTAGATACATACCAAAAAAGCCCAATATGGTTCAAGAGCCACAGTTTGCCGACCTGGGCTAGACTTATTCAGTTGTGCAACAAATAAAAATAATTTGTTAGTAGTAGCCAATCCAGAACTGACGTTTGCAAATGGGCTACATTTTTCTTGAAATTGGGATAATTTTGCTTTTGTTCTATAACCTCTTTACGCTTGCACACTTTATCACTCAGGTTGCTTTCCTGATTGAGAGTGAAAGATATGATATTATAATTAGCTGTGGAAGGGGTCCATTATGTCAATATTATAAGTGTAATGACGGGCCAGGGGATATCTGTAACAGAGAAACCAGCCTGTGTTCGAGCATTTTCCCCTTGTGAAAACCTGAGGATCATTGTGTGGCGTTAATACTGTGCTCTGTTCCAGTCACGTCTGACAGTACCTGTTGCATCTTTCAGAGTTGCTGGATCTTCAGCCTTTACCAGTCACGGCTTTGGGAAATAGACAATACGAAGCCCTGTATAAATTCACCCACTTTAACCCTGTGCAGACACAGATATTTCATACGCTCTATCACACGGACTCTAATGTTCTGCTGGGAGCGCCAACTGGGTCAGGGAAAACGGTTGCCGCTGAACTGGCCATTTTCAGAGTCTTCAACAAGTACCCGGCGACAAAGGTTTGTCCAAAGATAATCACATGCATGCCTTCATTTAAGAAAGGTGATTTGTAACCTCTAAACTAGCCAGTTGTGCATATACCAGCAGGACCCAGTGAGCAGACTTGTTATTCTGGCAGTGAATTTCAGGGGTTGGGGGGGACAATATTGCATCATATTACAAAAACTGGCCACAAGAACATTTACCTCAAATTGTATTGTGCTCTACCCTAGAGTTCAATGTGCAGAGTGGTGTTCACACATCCTTTCTTCATTGTAAGATGAACACAGTTCATAGACAGTTTCATTGGGAGATAATGAGCCCGGTCATATTTGTAAGATATGTAATAATCAGCATCCGGTTATTTGCCTGTGGAGCAAAGCCAGTGTGATTATATGTAGGAAATCTAGCTAGAGTTTTCATTCCATACTTTTCTAAATAGCCATAAGTCATTAAAGAATATGAAACAGTATTATAAATGAAATAGGTAATTATATAAAACTGTGAGCAACCATGATTTTAAATTGTGGCGATACAGTAAGTCCCCCGGTTACTAACACCTCATTAACAGAATCGCACTTGCCCTTGAGTGTTCCGTAAATTTGCCTTCACTGTGAACCAGCCGAAGCAGCCCTCCTACAACACATCTTTATCACCATTACCGTGCCTTGCTGTGCTAGCCCGTACTCCTTGAAAGGCTGTGAGGCTTTCCTGGGACTAAAGCAGCTAAATAAGGCCCCTGTGTACCGTACACACTCGAGTGTAAGCCGACCGCAATGTCCGCCAAGGCACCTAACTTTACCCCAAAGACTGCGTTTTAAATGTGCTGGAAAAAACTCGGCTAATACTCAAGTATATACGGTACCTGTTAGGCTTACCTAAACATGGCTCCAAAGGCATGGTTAGCCATGGATATCATTCATTACCTGGAGACTGCATGTACTTCACGTCTTAGGATAGAGGTACTTCAGAGATGTTGTTATTAAATTATGTGCTTTTCCTTCATATTTTGCGCTTCAAAGATATTTTAACTTCATTAATTAGGGATTTCCAATTATTAGCTCTTTTTACTTGCTTAGTATTTTGTTTCTGCTGCTCAGTTTCTCCGTTGTATGCAACAAAGGAAGGGCAGCCTAAATTTGAAACCCTTTACAGAGGGAAGAAATCTTTCTTCAGTGGATAATCTTTGCATAGGTTCAGTTACTCAAAATGAGGTTGTTCTTGTTTAAGAAGGAATACTTAGAATGTGTAATTGTGCTCCCATAAAAATCTACATTAAAATTTAAGTAAATAATTTGGCTTTGAAACTTCATAGTTAGTAACTTTCTTCATAAAAGAATTACACAAAGATCATGTAAATCTGGGTTATAATAATACGAGACACTTTTAGAAGTATTTCTCGCAATGTAATGTATAATTATTTAATTGGTTTCACAATGTGGTAGGAAATGATTTCATTATAAAATACTCAGAGAAAATACCTGTGCCACTTCTCAAAAAAATGTTTAAAATTTGTTCATATGAGTGTATTTATGATAGAAAGTATTATGATGTATTCAATTCCTGTATTATTTGAGATATAGTGTGATTAAACTAATGATTATGACCATAAATTAGAAACTTAAGTTTTTCAATTGTAAAAGATACATTTTAGAAGTACACTGTCATATTTTAACAAATTTCAGCAAGTCTAGTTTTATTTTCAAAATTCTGCCACTATTTTCATGATCTTGTTTTTTGCCCCTTTCCCCTTTTTTTAGGCTGTGTATATTGCACCCCTAAAGGCTCTTGTACGTGAACGAATGGACGACTGGAAGATTAGAATAGAAGAAAAACTTGGTAAAAAGTAAGTTCTTTTGTTCAAAAGAGATGCCTACAATAGTATAAAAGGATAAAAAAATAAATACTTTGAATAAAATTAATTGAAATGCTACTACTATTAAATTTTTATTCATATCTTCCTAATCTCTCAACTAGAGTTCCACAGTCACCAGTTCTAAATACATTAAAAGGATTGTTTAAGATTGCGTAATCAAATCACTTTAATCATATCATATGCGTAATTTTCTTTTCTTAGAACATTTAGTATAAAAATATCCTTAACCTACAACAAATGAAACAAAATTATGTTGCTTTGTTCTTCTTTCATATCATTCAGAATATCTTCCAAAACAGCTTAAAACATATTTTACAAGTAACTTATTTTTGTAAAACTTAATGGAAGTTATTTGCAGAACACGATGCATTTTTAAAGATTATTTTAGTATTATTTATTGAAATTTTGTTTCAATAACAAAAAATTTCAAGCAACCTAAATGTTCAAGAGGATATCAGTAACTAATTATAAAATATTCAGAAAATATAAAATATTGTATTACTGTATAAAAACGAGGTCTTTATGAAGAATTAAATGAATGATTTCTACAAATAATGTAAAAAAAAATAAGCAAAATATCCTGCGTTGTTTCATGGTTGAGAGCAGAGTGGCTGGAGGATAGGAGGGATGTTTTAGAGAATCTTTCTACATACTCTTTGAACCAGATCTATGTTCAAATAGTAAATAACATCTAAGAAAAAATAAATAAAATGGTTTTCCAAACAGTATCATTGGAAGTACTACTATGGCCCCTTTTTTCTATTTCAAAAGTGTTAGCATAAAATATAGAAATTATTTTCTGACTATGTAAAATTTGGAATGAGCCTCTGAATTTTCCTACCATGCGTTAGGTTTTAAAGTCTATGTCTCTTATTTTCCATCTTCTGTAAACAGGACTGCTCAGTAAGGTGGCACATATATTCCGTAGCTTATATTTTTTTCTCTCTCCTCACCCACCTCAAGCTTGTCTTTTATATGTTTGTATTAGCATACAAATATCTATAGAAAGTTTTAGTCTAAGTAATGAGCTTATGCATAATTGTATTCATAATGGATGGCTCGCACTGTCTTAATAAGCTAGCACTTTCGTTGATTAGAAGGATGTTTATTCTGCCATCTGAAAAGGGTTGTATAAGTTGAACTCTATAAAGCCTCATGCAGGTCAGAAATCCTATGGCCATAAACTAAAAAATTGACCTTTGCATGTTTGTGTCAGTGTTTGATTTTACATATCCTTTATGTAAGAAATGCCTTAGGACTTAAAAACACGTATTTTGGACTCAATAAACTGAAAGTTTTCAAAAATGAAAAGAAGATACTTATAAGCAATATCAAATGTCACTTCAAAAAAGATGTATTTTTGCCTTTCCAAGGTCATGTGTTAGCTGAAAAGTTAAAAGGCTGATTTTTATTCCTCTCCAGAGTTATTGAACTAACAGGGGATGTGACTCCTGATATGAAGTCCATTGCCAAGGCTGACCTTATTGTCACTACACCAGAGAAGTGGGATGGAGTCAGCAGAAGCTGGCAAAATAGGAGCTATGTTCAGCGAGTTACTATTCTCATCATCGATGAGATCCACCTGCTCGGTGGGTACCACTCTGTCCAAGACAATTTACAAACTCCATCTCTCATACTGAGGCAGCCAGAATTGAGGGCTGTTAAATGATTAATGTACATTATTCCTGTTTCCTAGGGGAAGATAGAGGTCCTGTTCTAGAGGTCATTGTATCTCGAACAAATTTCATCTCATCGCACACAGAAAAGCCTGTTAGAATAGTTGGTCTGTCGACTGCATTGGCTAATGCCAGAGACCTTGCTGACTGGCTCAATATTAAGCAGGTATGTGGAAGAGTAAGAAATCGGGAATTTAACAGTGTGCTTTAGGCGACCACATTACAAGAGGTACTGTTGGGTAAGCACTGGACTGCTAACCACAAAGTCAGTGATTCAAGCCCACCAGCCTCTCCACAGGAGGAATAGGCTATAAACTCCCGTACTCATTCATAGTACCAGAAACCCCATTTATAAGGTCAGTATGAGTCGGAATTGGCTCAGGAGCAGTGGGTTTGGTTTTTGTTTGGGGTTTGGTTGTTGTTGTTTATAGCTCTATAAACTTAAATATATAAACTGAAAATTATTTCTCCCATATTTTTAGATGGGCTTGTTCAATTTCCGACCATCTGTACGCCCAGTTCCACTGGAAGTTCACATTCAAGGGTTCCCAGGTCAACACTATTGTCCTCGCATGGCCAGTATGAATAAACCTACGTTTCAAGGTAAGCATCAGGCTCTTGTCATGACATACTAAATATGTAGTAACAATTAAGTGAATTCCAAATGATGTGGCCTTCTCTTAAGATATGTTACTGCTTCAACTTCCACAAGTATCTAAAGCTGTTTACCTTAACTGTTAAGGATTACTAATATACCATATGTGGAATTAACTATTAGAAATTAGGGATTTCATAGATGATAACTGCAGTAGAATAAAAGTGTGATTTTGTAGTCAAATCACTGTTAATATTAATTATTAAGGTGTCTTGTGGTAACTAGCCAGAAAAATGACAAAAGAATAATTGAAGTTAATCAAGTATCATGGTAAAAATAATCTCAATTTTTAACCAAAACTGTAAGTTAGAATTTTCAGTGCTTTCTTAAAAATATATTTTTCTGTTTTTCCTAACAAATTGGGCTAGCAGGACGGATTCAGAAAGTAACACTCCTGTTTTATTAAACACGTTTTCTGCAGGCTGCATAAGGAATATTTATTATATCAATTAAAAATAACCTTCAAAATAAATTCTCTCATGTGAACTGCTGGGGATTGTGAGGTGACAGTTGTGAGGTGACTTTTTAGTTGCTGTAATTAGCCTTATGACAGAAGCAAAGTATTGATTGTGAACTAGAGACCAATCTTGGCAGTTTAGATTATTTACACCTCTATGGAAGCATTGCACAAAATCACTAATGAACAATAAATCTGTGAGCTGTTTAGCCACACCTGTTCTTACAGCAGCAAAAATCCATTAACTGTTGTTGTTTTTAAAAAAGACAGAAATTCATTCATGGTTATGTGTATAAATGATACCAATATTGTACTAATACATGAATTTTTCACGTTACATCTTTAATAAGATTTATGTAAACAGTACCATTTTACAACTGTAGTGTTCAAATACTTTAATTCTGAAAGTAAAAATTAAAGATGAATTTATTTTTTAATATGTATTGTTGAGATTATGCATATCTATATATGTTTTTTAAATGTCTGAATACAATACTGGAAGTAAGCAACACATGTTATCGTCAGCCGTTTGTCATTTTGTCATCTGGTGGTGATTTGAGAGTGGCTCTGATGGCAGAAATGATGTCATCGGTGTTTCTAAAGCCACGGGGTCACCCGTTGTGGACAGGTGTCGTCTGAGCCTCGAGACGGAAACAGACCATGAAAGAGAACCTAGGCAATTTACTCCGGGCCAGGGGGGGTGGGGGGGATGAAGTTGGCCAGTGAAATACTTATGAAGAACATCATCTGATGTAGCCCATCAAATCAGAAGGTACTCAAACACAGAACACACCTGGGGAAGAGGTACCTTCTCAAAGTACAATTGACTTTATTGACATGGGTGGAGCAAAATTTTCATGACCTCCATTTGCTGACACAACATAACCCCAAAAGAAACAATTGCAAACATCCTTTAATAATTGAAGTATAGAAAGTAGAAACTAAGATGATTGGAAGTCATCAAAAATGAAATGGAATGTATACAGATCTGTATCCTAGATGTTAGTGAACTTAAAATGAAATGAAGTGGCCTTTTGAATCAGAATGTTATATGGTTTACTATATGGGAAGTGATAAATATATCAGTGAATGATATCACATTCATTGTCAAAAAATTTTTCAAGATATTTTGAAATATTTCCCAGTGACAGCATAATATATGTGCACCTACAAGGTACATGAGGTAATTCAACTATTGCACTGAAACCAATGGTGAAGAAAATTACCAATTTCTGCAGTCTGAGACTGATGAAACGTACTTAAGGTGCATTATAATTACTAGTGATTGGAAACAGTCAAGATCAGTAATTGGAAAATAAAGCCTTGGTGATTATGTTAGGGTTCTCTAAAGAAGCAAAGCCAGTGTTTGGCAGGGTTCTCGGAGAAACAAAACCAGGACACTTATGATTTTATATATATATAAAAGAATAGTTTTATAGAGCAAGAGGGAATATAATGCCCAATTAGTCACACAGCAGTGCAAAGGGCTCAGTTCAACTCACTTTCATGGAACAGCTAATATACTGAGAGTCCTTCAACTCTTTCTTGGCAGCCAGTCCAAGATCAAAGAAGCAGGCAGTGGAGTCTTCCCTCAGGCAAGACAGGCAGAGTGCAAAGGCAGCAGACATCAGGGTGGGGCAGCAACAGTTAGTAGCACTAGAGCTTAGCAAAGCAGGGCCTGATGGGGTCTCAAACCAAGCAATGCACCGTGACAGAATCCACCAGGCTCAAGCTCAAGTGAAGTACATATACTTGAGCACTGCGGTGAAGCAGATCTCAAAGGAGACTCAAGCTCTAACGACAAGATGCATGAGTGGCTCAGCCCACAAGTCGTGCAGTGCATGTTTGAGGCAAAGAACTAGGTCAAGCAGCAGCACGCTGGTCTGATCTCCAGGGAAGAAGAAAGAAGGGGCAGGCCTTGCAAAGCCATTTATCTTGTCCCCTCCAGTCAAACTTCTATCTGATTAAACTCCACCCACATGTTCTTCTAGAGGCCTAGGAAGCAAAATAAACCTAACTATAACAGCCAGCAAAATACATAGAGAGATACAGAGATAATTGATATCAAGAAAATGGCCCACACAGTTGTAGAACCAGGTAAATCTAGTCTGCTCTCGAGTCTGTGGGTAAGATATTACACTGGAAGTTTCTCCTGACTCAAATAGCTTTGGAGATGGGCAGATGCCTCAACATCAGCAGAAATATTACAGATGGCAAGGACAGATCATTCCAAGGTCAGTAAACGAATCCAATGTCTGCAGATTAGATGGTAGGCTGCTCATGGCTCCCAGGATTAGTAGGCAATATGGTTGGTTGCTAGTTCAAGTCCAAAGAACCAGAGGTCCACAAGCCAGATGCCAGAGCCAGAACCAATGGGGGGAGGGGGAGCGGGAGGGGGCGGAGAGATGCTTTCTATGGCATTTATTTATGTAGGATATAGGACATATTCCAAAGAAACCTCCTGTAATTTCATCAGGACTAAGAACTGAATAAGGGATTGTACTCCATCCTAATCTTTTAACAGCTTGGCTGCTCACAGCAGATCCCTTCAAGGACTTCATCATATTGTGTACTAGGCCTCAACTGCTAAACCATGGAGAAAGCTTACCCAGTCAAGTTGACACAAAATCCAAATATCACAGTGATACAACCAGTAATAGAATTCTATAACACCACTGACCCAGTGACTGTGAATCTGTTTATCCAACAACTTAATTACACAGGGATCACATTGACTTCTCTATGAGAAGAGATGATAGAGAAGCTCAACGTCATCGGCCAAAACAAAGCCACCAGTGAGCTGCTCACATGCAGGTGCAAGTCGAAGCTGAAAAAAATTAAGACAATTCCACAAGAGACAAATACAACCATGACTATGTCCCTCCAGCAGTTAGAAACCACCTCAAGAAGGGTTTTCATGCATTGAACACTGGTGAGAAAAGTGCAGACAAGTTGTGGGATGACATCAAAGATATCATGCATTAAGAAACAAAAGGTCTTACTTAGAAGAAGCACATCAGCCTGACTGACCACGGGGTGCAGAAGGGACCAGTTATCAGACATCAAAGAACTAAAAATCATATCCGTGGGTGCCCACCTTCCTGACACGATCACTGAAGACAAATGTGTGCATGAGCAAATGTGGTGAAGAAAGCTAATGGTGCCCCGCTATCAAAAGATGTAAAGTCTGGGGGTCTTAAAGGCTTGAAGATAAACAAGCAGCCATCTAGCTGAGAACCATCAAAGTCCATATGGAAGAAGCACACCAGCCTGTCTAACTACAAGGTGTAGAAGGGACCAGTTATCAGACATCAAAGAACTAAAAATCTATGAATGGGTGCCCCACCTCCCTCATAATGATCACTGAAGACAAATGTATACATACGCAAATAGATGGTGAAGAAAGCTGATGGTGCCCGGCTATCAAAAGATATAGCGTCTGGGGTCTTAAAGGCTCGAAGATAAACAAGTGGCCATCTCGTTCAGAAGCAACAAAGCCCACATGGAAGAAACTCACCAGCCTGTGTGACCACAAGCTGTCAAAGGGATCAGGTATCAAGCATCAAGGAACAAAAAATCATATCATTGTAAATGTGGGTGAGTGCAGTGGAGACTCAAAGCCCATTGGTAGCTAACCGGACACCCCCTTACTAAAGGGTTGTGGGGAGGAGATGAGCCAGTAAGGGTACAGGGTAGCAACAATGGAACATATAACTTTCCTCTAGTTCTTAAATGCTTCCTCTCCCCCTACTATTATGATCCCAATTCTACCTTACAAGTCTGGCTAGACCAGAGGATGTACATAGGTACAGATAGCAACTGGAAACATAGGGAACCCGAGACAGATGACTCCTTCAGGATCAGTGGTAATAGTGGCGATGCCTGGAGGGTGGAGAGAATGTGGGGTAGAAAGGGGGAACTGATTGCAAGAATCTATGTGTAGCCTCCTCCCTGGGGGATGGACAGCAGAGAAGAGGGCGGGGGGAGACATCAGACAGTGTAACATATGACAAAATAATAGTAATTTATGAATTATGAGGTAGGGGGAAGTGGGGAGGGGGACGAAATGAGCAGCAGATATTAAGGGCTCAAGTAGAAGGCAAATGTTTTGAGAATAATGATGGCAACAAGTGTACATATGTTCTTGACACAATGGATGGATGTATGGATTGTGATGAGAATTGTACGAGCCCCCAATAAAATGATTAAAAAATAAATTTTAAAAAAAAGAAAAGAAACAAAAGGTCTTATGTAATAGACGGTCACAGTGTCGCTTGCTCGCTCATACACTCGCGCGCTCTCTTTCTGTCATCATCTTGGTTCCACCATCTTGTACAGAATGCCCAGTGAAGCTACAGAAACGGACCCTGCTACAGCACAGGAGTTGCCGTAGCCCCAGGCTGAGACAGGATCTGGAACAGGTTCTTAACTGTGATGAATCAGTAGCAGAGATCCAAGAGCAGGATTCCAGGCAGGCAACACACAACAAACCCAGCTGGTGGCAGCAGCTCAAATTGAGGAACCAATCAGTAAATCAAAGCAGAGTCTGTTGAAAAGAAGACACTCAGGCTATCTCCGAACTGGATCTTGGGGATGTTAAGGGGGTTACTAGAGTCACTCACTCTCCAGAAATCTAAGATTACCCTCTTTGTCATCACAAAGTCAGATGTCTCCAAGAATGCTGCTTGAGAAACCCACATAGCTTTGGGGGAACGCCAGAGCAAGGATTTATCTCAGCCAGCACAGCTAGCAGCTGCTGAGAAATTCAAATTTCAAGGGGAAACTGTCCCAAACATTCAAGATACCACCAACCTGCAACTATACAAGAAGAGAGTGAAGAGAAAGAGGCTGATAAGAGAGGGGTGGAAGTTAAGGACGTGGATTTGGTCATCTCACAAGCAAACTTAGGGAGAGCAAAGGCAGTCCTGAAAAACAGCAGCAATGTATCTTAAACCTTGTTGGATGTTTACAGTGTAACCATATGAAGATGCTATTTGTTTTCCTTCAGTGTTTCAAAAAGTGACTACAGATTGGTGTAAATGTATCAGTTTCTCTGGTTAAGTTTCGGCTCTGGTTAGATGAAACAAAACAAATTGTGAGAAGATCTAATTTTCCATCAACTGAGGAGAACACATAGAGGAGGAAGTTTCTTTTCTTTTTTAAATAAATCATTTTATTGGGGTTCCTACAGCTCTTAAAACAATCCATACTTAACATCCATTGTGTCAAGCATATTTATAAAACTGTATCCAGCACATTTGTGCATATATCGCCATCATCATTTTCAAAACAATTTCTTTCTACTTGAGCCCTTGGTGTCAGCTCATTTTTCCCTCCCTCCCCCACAATCCTGCCCTCATAAACTCTTGATAAATTATCTTCATGTTTCAAATCGTTTGTTGTCTCCTTTCACCCACATTTCTGTTCGTCCCCCTACAGGGCAGGTTATATGTCGATCATTGAGATTAGTTCCCCGTTTCTGCCCCTCTTCCCCCACCTTCACTCTACCTTCATGATGTCCCTACTCCCATTACTGTACCTGAGGGGTTTGTCCTTTCTGGATCCCGTGTGTCAAGAGCTCTTATCTGTAGCAGTCTACCAGCTCTGGTGTAGCCGGCTTTCTAAAGTAGAACTGGGGTCGTAATAGTGGGGGAGAGGAAGCATTAAAGAACTAGAGGAATGTGGTATGTTTATTTGGTATTTTACTGCACCCTGACTGGCTCATCACTTCCTGGTGACCCTTCTGTGAGGGGATAGCCAGTTGCCTACAGATGGGCTTTGGGGCTCCACCCGGACCCCCATCATTCACATTAATATAATTGTGTGTTTGGGGTCTTCTGATATCTGATCCCATTGACACCTATGATCACACAAGTGGTGTGCTTCTTCCATGTGGGCTTGGTTGCTTCTCAGCTGGATGACTGCTTATTTACCTTCAAGCCTTTAAGACCCCCGTCTAATATATCTTTGGGAGTGCATTCTTCTGGGGAGGGGTCCATGTAGCTGGGATTGGGGCCAGGCCTCATTTCCCCTATTTTCGCTCCTTCATGCTGGTATGTTCCCCTCAAGGCTTGGCACCCAGGTTGAGATCTGGTCCTTCTCATCCTTTCCTGTGGAGATATAAACGATACCCTCCCCGTGTGGGGGCTAGTGCCCTGCTCCCCCACTGACCACGTCCACAGAGGAAGTCTTCATGGCCCTCCCTTCTTAGAGATTTTTCATCAGTTACCCTGTCCAATGATCTGTCTAGAACCACTTAGCCCTCTAGTATCATTGATTATGCAAGCAGAACTATATCAGAAACACAAGTCAGGAATAGGAAACTCAGCCCAAGACTTAATATGGATAGCTCTTAATGGAGAATCTCAGCCTTTAAATTCCTCCTTCCTCAGTAGCTTAGAACAGAACTTAAAGCAGACATTGTTAAATCTTTATTGCCCTACATAAAATTAGGCCCCCTGAGTGGAACAATATCATTCATATACATGCAAGTTAAATATAGCTGAAGATAATCCACACAATTACAGCAATACTTTGACAGCTGCCAGAGGTTTAATCAAGATTCATAAGATGACTTGGAACAAGGAATATTGTTGTTCCTGTCAGGTAGATATTGGCTGAAAGCAGAGAGAACCAGGAAGATGTATACTGTTGTATTGACAGTGCCAACACATTCAACCATGTGGATCATAAACTATAGATGGCTTTGAGGAAAATAGAAATTCCAGAACACTTCATTATGCTTAGTCAGAACTTGCACATTTGAATCAAGATTCGGATCAAGGGGCAGTTATGCGAACAGCACAAGGGAATACTGCCTGGTTTGGAATTAAAAAAAAATGTGTGATGGGGTTGTAGTCTCTCATCACACCTGTTGAATCTGTATGTTGAACAAATAACTAGAGAGACTAGATTACATGAAGAATAATGTGACTTTGAAGTTTTCTTGCTTAGATCCAAAATCAGTGATCGTGGAAGCAGCAGTCAAGAGATCACAAGATCTCTTGCATTGGATAAATCTGCTGCACAAACCCTCTTCAGAGGGTTGAAAAGTAGGAAAGTTATTCTAAGAACTATGGTACCCTGACCCAAGCCATGGCATTTTCAATTACCTCGTGTACATGTGGAAGTTAAACACTGAATGAAGGAAGGAAGGAAGGCCAGAGAAGAACTGATGAGTTTGAATTGTGGTGCTGGATAATAATACTGAAAGTCCGTTGGACTGTAAAAATGTCAAACAAATCTGTTTGGAAGAAGTATGGCCAGAGTGTTCCTTACAGGCAAGGATGGCAAGACTTTGTCTTAACGTACTTCAGGCATATTGTCAGCAGAGAGAAGGACATCACTCTTGGTAACGTAGAGGGACGATGAAAAGAGTGGCCCTCGATGAGATGGACTGACACGGGGGCTGCGTCTGTGGGCTCAAGCACAGGCGCAGTTGTGAGGATGGCATGGGACTGGGGAGTGTTTGTTCTGTTAGACGTAGTATTGCTGTGCGTCTGAACTAACTAGATGGCGCCTAACAACAACAAAATGAGCCAGACTCCGCTTACTGGCACTGAGTTTGGATGAATTTAAGTAATAACCTAGTTTCTCCACACATAAAATGAGCACAATAATAAAACCTGCCTCATAAGGTTTTTTTATGAAGCTGAGATGAATTAAAGCAGAGAGTTTACATAGCAGGATTCGCTAGTGTTCCCTTCTGTGTGCACGAGGTGTCTCTGGGTTGGAGGTGACTCAGTAGAACCTAATAAGAACAGGTGTACTCAGCATCTCTCTTTCTCATTTGCCCAGCATGTTGTGAGCTCCATAGAGTACCTGTAATCAACATTGGTAATGTACCCATATTGTAATAATTGGATTTTGATATGTGATTTACCTTTTTATTTTCAAACAGCAATTAGAAGCCATTCACCTGCCAAACCTGTTTTGATATTTGTCTCGTCAAGACGGCAAACTCGCCTGACTGCTCTAGAATTGATAGCCTTTCTGGCTACTGAAGAAGATCCGAAACAGTGGTTGAACATGGATGAAATAGAGGTAAGCAGCATATTTTATCTCCACTTCTCATATATGTCAGGTATGTTGTTATAATGGAAATTACACACTTAGCTATATTTAGTTTTCATTGATACTAAAAATACAGGATAACATTATGGACATTTGGAAATATACAAAGAGGATCTCTGCAAGGCTATGCACATCCCTGGTCCACAGTCATTGACAATTCACTGGAGCCTTAATCCACGTGTTTTCCCCTTTACTTTTTCTTCTTAACTGAAGCCACTTTTTAAGTGGGTCAGAATGGAGATCAGATGACATTACATTTTAACCTAACTGTGTCTGCCATATCAACTTTACACAATGCTCTTTGTGTGTTAACATGGCTGGCCTGATAAAGTCCCTCGACTGTGGTCAGAGAGGTTTCCCTGGAGGCTCCATGTGAGTGTGGCCCTTGCAGATGGATTTTGGGCTTCAGCAATACTATGAACTGCAGTGCTGTCGTGCATATCCTTCTGCAAACCAAGTGTTCATGGTTTAAACTCTGATGTCATTCCCTCCCTTGGATTTGGATTTTATTATTTAGAATATTTAGATCACTCAGGTTGATAAACTTCTTCCATGTGGACTTAGTTGAAGCCTCACTGAGATTGCTGCTTTTTTAAACATAAGCCTATTAGACCCGAGACACCCGACTTTCTGTGCTGGCACCATCTAGCTTCTTCCCCACACTTTGCTTTAGCACCCATATCTTCATGAATCTCTTCCTGAGGGTGACCACCAAGCAGGGCCTTGTCATAAGAACTAATTGTTCTTAGATTGGGGTTGTAGTTCCGTGCAAGCCCAAAGTCCATTCATATAGCTGTGATTTATATGTGTCTCTGGTTCACCATAGAGACTGGTTTACCTTAGAGACAGCTTTTTATGCCACGTTATCTATCATTTCCCTGGGACATAAGGTAATTCCATTGGTATTGTCCTAATTTAGCCAATGGTATGAATTTAAAACACAGTTGAACAAAGGAAATTATATAATCTATAGCCCAGCTTCAGACTGTAATGCATGAATTGTTGATTTTTACAGATTGAGCCCTGAGTGAGTGGACATCATTTAACAGTGAGGATTGGTGATAGGGCAAAACTTTCAATAATATTTGTTGATAGTGACAGAATCACACTTACCGGATGAATACATGGCATACTAAAGTAAGGAGGGCATTGATAGAGTAAGTACATGGTGGTCCCAGCCCACCATTCATTGGGCACCCTCCAGGAAAGAGATCCAAACCAACATCCAACGACGGCCAGCTGTATACCCTTGGGATAGCAGTCATATGCTTGTTTTCACTCTGGGAAGTCCGAACCTTAAGTTGAAGGGCTACAGGTGAGTTTGAGATGAAGCCCAGTCCCCTAGTGGGGTTTCCACATCAAGCCCTTCTGGTGTGGCTTAATAAGGATGTTGTTTGCATTAAAGAACAGAGTCTAAAGTCCCAGTAATCTGTAGAACGAGGTCTCAATCACCAAAGTCTAGATAGAAACAAGGTCCAAGTAATCATTTGGGAACACACTACCAGGTATATTCTCCCCTTGGGTTCTATATAAGTCTTGTTAAGCGTTTTTTCACAAAGGGAAGTTACTTCATCCTGTTTTCCTATCTTCCTTTCGGAGACATGCATGCTCCCCTCCCCTCATCTTGACTTGAATTGCCTGTAAGGTCCTCTTATCTTCTCTTTTTCTATGTGATTTATATGTGTGTTCAAAATACCTCCTCAGAGTGACACTTCTTTGTTCAAAACATTTGATATTCTTGTCAAAGTAGTTTTCTCCTTATATGATGTAATTAGTATGTCTGTTATAAAGCCAAACTAGTATCTTCACTTCGGTGTCAAATAATGAGGAACATATCTGTAGGATATTGGCAGTATATTGTATGTGCAGCATCTATTTAGCGTTCTTATTTTCTCTTGTGTCTTATTCTTAAAAGTGTTCCAATTGGAGACTTCTCTTTGAAGTCCAGGTACAAGGTACATACCTGTTGAAGACAGATTTGGATATTTGCTGAAAGTGCATGGAGACCGGACATTTAGCACGTGTGTGACTCAGCTTAACGTCCACTGTGAGCCGCGTGTGCTCTTCCCAGCTGTAGTGCAACCCTGTTTTCTGGGTTTTTTTGGGGGGTTTGGGTTATTTTGTTGTTGGTATTTTTGGTTTTGTTTCCATTTTTTCCATTTTATCCTATCAGACCTAGGGACTATAGATAATTCAGCTGTTTTGTAAAATTACTTCTCTATTTTGTAATTTTCTATCACTACCAAATGTCATTGGAAACTATGGAATTTACTTGCATGGTTCTGCTATTTTTAGGGACTTAAATTATTAAAACTGAACAATTGGAAATTATGTCATTTCCAGGTATTTAGTTGTACCAATCACATCTCAAGAAAAAGAGAACTGAGGCTTTATTTTATAAGATCAGTATTGCAATTTATTACTATATAAATTCTATCTGAATGTGTCAAAACTTAGGAAGCAAATATTTCCAATTTTGAACTCCTAGATAATTACCTTCAAATAGCCTTTCTCACATTTTTATTTTTACATGGTTATATTCCAAAATGTTTAGACTGGTAGTTTAGTGACTATGCCTGTTGCTGCTTCCTGTATAGTATCAAATTAGTATTCTGTGCTAAGACAGTAATGCTCTGGTTGGGACTCCAGTGTTGACAACCTGAGCATGTGAAGGAGGCAAGTGGACACAGTAGGAGCTACCATGGTAGCTGTGGAAGAACGTGCTGTGTCTTATGGCGCAGCATCTAAATACTTGTCAGATTGTGTGCTCTTGAGATCTGTCTGTGGACACGGAGCAAAAGGAAGGGGTGAGGAGAGAAAAGGCAAAGTAGAAGAACATGACAAGAACAGCGAGGTGTGCTCTGTTTTATACTTTGACCCTTGGCAAAATCAAATTGAATTATTAATTTATCTTCTTAGCCAAATATAATCAAAAGTAGAATACACAGAATAGAAAGATAGCTTCAAAAGTATTACTGATACAAATCCAGGAAATTCCCAAAGTAATTCCCTTTAATGTTCATAATTAAGCACATTCATTGATTTTGAAAGTTCTTGGGCAGATGCGGCCATATCAGTAGGCTCTCTATTCCACATTTCCCCGATAATCTCAAGACTCATATCATTGAGTCTTTCTCTCAGATTTTAAGTTCAAGATAGAAACATATGAGGGCCTGAGCGTGACTGTCCATTAGGAAGCAGACAAAGGGAATATTTTCACCCATTGGCTTCTGTAGTTTTTTCTCTCCCCGAATTCATTCAGACACCATTGTCCACATACATTCTCACTAAATAAAAAGAAGAAAAAATGAATTCTCTTTGCAAAACAACCCTCCTCCAAATTCACACATTCCATCCCGAATGGGAGAGAACCTAATATCTACTTCATCCCACACTAGGAAATCTTGATCACTCTATTATATTGATTTATTCTCTTTGATTCTTTTGAAATCGCATCTCAGTATTTCCTATCCAGTTGACAAAAGTATAGTTTCTCTCCACCTACTCATGCAGTCTTCAGTCATGGAGATTACAAGGGAAAACAAGAAAAGGGGGCTGCAAGGAAGAAAATATGGATAGGAGCCACAATATTGTACTTGACCATTGGCCCAAACAGCTTTTTTTTTTTTCTTTAACATTCAGGGTACATATGCTTACTTAATCCCCCTATTTTTTTAAATGTTTTATTAGGGCCTCATACAACTCTTATCACAATCCATACATACATCAATTGTGTAAAGCACATCTGTACATTCATTGCCCTCATCATTTTCAAAACATCCGCTCTCCACCCAAGCCCCTGGCATCAGCTCATTTTCCCTCCTACCCCCTCCCTCATGAACCCTTGATAATTTACATATTATTATATTGTCATATCTTGCACTGTCCGACATCTCCCTTCGCCCACTTCTCTGTTGTCCATCCCCCAGGGAGGAGGTTATTTGTCGATCCTTGTAATCGGTTCCCCCATTCCAACTTATCCTCCCTCCACCCTCCCAGTATCGCCACTCTCACCACTGGTCCTGAAGGGATCACCCACCCAGGATTCCCTGTTTTCCCAGTTCCTGTCTGTACCACTGTACATCCTCTGGTCTAGCCAGATTTGTAAGGTAGAATTGGGATTATGATGGTGGGGAGGAAGTATTTAGAAACTAGAGGAAAGTTGTATGTTTCATCGTTGCTACATCACACCCTGACAGCTTGTCTCCTCCCCCAGACCCTTCTGTAAGGGGATGTCCGGTAGCCTACAAATGGGTTTTTGGTCTCTACTCCGCACTCCCCACCTTTCACAATTATATGATCTTTTGTTCTGATGCTGCCTGATACCTGATCCCTTCGACACCTCATGATCACACCGGCTGGTGTTCTTCCATGTGGGCTTTGTTGCTTCTCAGGTAGATGGCCCCTTGTTTACCTTCAAGCCTTAAAGACTTCAGATGCTATATCTTTTGATAGCCAGGCACCAGCAGCTTTCTTTGCCACATTTGCTTATGTACTCATTTGTCTTCAGCGATAGTATCAGGGAGGTGAGCACACCATGATAAGATTTTTTGTTCTTTGATGCCTGATAACTGATCCCTTTGGCACCTGTGATCACGCAGGCTGGTGTGCTTCTTCCATGTGAGCTTTGTTGCTTCTGAGCTAGATGGCCGCTTGTTAACTTTCAAGCCTTTAAGACCTCAGACGCTATATCTTGTGATAGCCGGGCACCATCAACTTCACCACATTTGCTTATGCACCTGCTTTGTCTTCAGTGATTGTGTCGGGAAGGTGAGCATCATGGACTGCCAGCTTAGTAGAACAAAGTATTCTTGAATTGAGGGAGTACTTGAGTGGAGGCCCAATATCTTTCTGCTACCTTAATTCTAAACCTATAAATATATGCACATAGATCTATTTCTCCATCCTCATAGATAAATATATTTACATATGTACATGGCTTTATTTAGACCTCTATAAATGCCCTTTGCCTCTTAGCTCTTTCCTCTATTTCCTTTGACGTTCCTCTTGCCCCACTATCATGCTCAGTCTTTATTTGGGTTTCAGTAACTCCTCTTGGTTACATTACCCTTGATCACGCTCTACCAGGCCTCCTACACCTTCCTCACCACTGATTTGGATCACTTGTTTTCCCTTGTCCTTTGGTTTGTTAACACCACTAGCTTTTCCCCCACTTCCCTATCTCCCATGTCCCCCTGGAACTGTCAGTTCCATTGTTTTATCCAGATTGTTCATCCAGCCTATCTTATTTAGACAGACCTGAGGAGATAATAACATGCATAAAAACAAGACAGAGCAAAAGCAAGCAACAATATACAACAAAACAACAACAAACTAATGACCAAAAAAACAAAACACAAGAAAGAAAAGTTTGTAGTTGTAGTTAGTTCAAGGATCATTTGTTGGCCTTTAAGAGTGTTTTCCAGTCCAGTCTGTTGGGGCACCAAACCCTGGCCCCAAAGTCCACCTTTGGCATTCCCTGGGGACTTCACTGCTCTATTCCTTTTCTGTTCTGTTTCACCCCCTTAGTGTTTTGCCTTGGTGTGGCGGCATCAGATCAGACACAATTCCCACACAGTGTCTCTGGTGTTGTCCCCTGTAGGGCTATGGGTCAGTGAGGGACATCGTGTCTCATAGTGGGGCCGACCGTGTGGTCCTCTCGGTGGACTGGCTGCTCTGAGCGGGAACATCCTCCACAAGGCCTGGTGGGCCAGCATGTGCTCCACTCTCCCTTCCTCCCCCTCTGCTCCCGTGTGCTCCGATCAGAAATGTCCCTCTCCCAGAGCTGTAGATTCAATGCCATCCTCTGAAATAAGTTCTTCTAGGGGGAGGGGCAGGTGTCCACATAGTTAGGATTGGGGCAGGCCCCTCCAAACAGCTATTTTTTCATTAAGTAAGTTTCCCCACTATCTGTTTCCTAATTTTTCTTTAGTCAACACCTAATATAATCCATCAGAGTCATCTACACCTACATTCCTGAGGAATTAAAAGTTGGATTTTAGCTTATGCTTAATATATGTTATTTTTATTGGTGACCAGAGAGTCAACTGCAAGTAGTACAACAGAGCAAAACATTACCTGCTCCTGTGCCATCTTCATGAGCATTAGCTTACTCAAGTTCATTCTTGTGGCCACTTTTGTTTTTGTTTTTTTTTGAGTGCCTTCCAACCCTTATGGACCGACCTTCCAGAACTATCTCAAACAGTATTTTAGGGTGACTCAGAGTTTTCTTTGGTTAATTTTTGGAAGTAGATCACCAGATCTAAATCCATCTTAATCTGGAAAGTCTGATGAAACCTGTCTATCGTGTGTGACCCTGTAACATTTTTTGAAAGACCAGCATCATAATGTCTATGCAAATGGTCACAGAACACCAAACTGGCAGGTGGGTGGTGGACTTAAAATATAGCAAAGCAAACACCTTCAAGGATTTCACTGGCGTCCATGTGAGTTTCCCAAAGCTCTTATTGTGTCACAATGCTTCAGTTTATTCAGGATAAGACACCCCAAGCTACATGTTTGACCACATTTTGCTTTTTCCCACTTTACATGTACCCTGAGTGCCTCAAGCGACCACATGGCTGGTTCTGCTTCTGGGTAAATTGTCATATCTCTTGGATATTAAAGCCTCCAAACCAGCAAAGGTAAAGTTGTAGGAAAGGAAACAGTCCCCCCCCCCCCCGGTTACCCGTATTCCAACTGACTGCTCTTCTAGACAAAAGGGAGGTTATTGGTTCATGTGAAGCTGTCTACGCTCAGGAACCTTACACAGGGCTGTACTGAGTCGGAGTCTGCTGGGTGTCATTGGGTGGGGAAGTGACTATCATCACAAAGAGCACAAACCCACCTTCCCTTCCTGGTTCCTGGACTGTGTGTGCTGGCAAAGAGAGAAAGTTAATCATGCACTGGGTCAAAGCTTCAGCACCTACGACACAAGGTAACACCCCAGTCTTGCCAAGGTATTTTCTCCCAGACGCCCCTCTCAGTCTTTAAGAAGTCTTTTTTTTCTTTCTGTGAGTGCAGCTATTTCTGGATGAGAAGAAATGTAATAAAACCATTATACCTCATTGCATCAGCTCACTGTCTTCTTTTCTCTAGAAATTGAACTCCTTAGGAACAAAATTTTAAAAGATGTCATAAGAGAACTTAATTCATTTAATAATTCTGCCCCAGTTCTCCTGACAGAACCATGATGGGGCGAGAAAAGAGACTCCAAATCTGAACATGTCTATTGTGTTGCAGATAAGTAGATTTGCACTCTCTGATAGAAGGCCTTAGGTTTAATCTCCTTACAACCAAGTAATTATCTGAATCTGTGGGCCTGGCAGTTTGTAATGATCCCAGGTTAGTTTCTTTTGGTAACTGCTAGGTACTGAGCAATGGCAGTGGTTGTCTGCCTCAAAAATGAAAAACCCTCATCTTTTCTACCTTGACCATTTTGTAGATATTGCCACTAAACCAGACAGAAGAGCCAGCCTGCCTGTTAGCCTTTAGAAAGGAAAGCTGCCGTCAAGCTAATTCCACTGTAGATCACTTCTAAGGTTTTCTCTCACAGAGCAGCTGTTGGCTTTGCCTGCTGTCCTCGCATTGCTCAGTGCCAGGCTTGTCCACAGCCCACTCTCTCTCCCGTGGAGAGTGCCTCAGAACTTGTCATTTGTTCCCTCTGCAAGTAGCAGCAGTATCTGCAATGTGTTCTTACTGGTAAGCCTCCTCAGGGGATCCACCTAGTCTTTTCTTCTGGGACCATTCTAGAAGTTCATCCACAAACAAGCTTGCCCTGCCTTCCTTCGGTCTGTCTTTTAACAATATCCGTGCCATGCTCCTGTCATCTGTTCATTAAGAATGCACAGAACAGAGTGGCTCATTCACTTATATAATCGCGGTCTGGGGGTAAAATGTTAGATACTTAAGACCCTACTTTTATTCTTTACCCAGAAAGCAGTACTGCGGTACTACCACATTATTAAAGCCTACTGGACATGGAATTGCTGGACATGGAATTGTTTTCCTCCCATTAACTTGACATAAGAAATATGCTCTGGGGCCTAGGTGGGCTGAAGGTAGAGATAGTATGTCAGAAGTTGGCTTGTACAGGGCATGTTTATGAATTACCTTTCCACACAAGCCTCTGATTTGGTTCTTTGACATCTGTTTATGGATTGTTGTTAGACACAGCCAGACTTATAGCTGGATAGATCACATCGTATCCCATTCATGTTCAGCAGCATTGGTTGTTCTGTCACATGAATATCAAGGATTCAGGTTTTTATTTTGTTTTGTTAAAAATCATAATCCTCTACCTCAATAGGTAACCCTTGCTAGAATATGTATTTATTCATATGACAGACATGTTTTTATGAAATGCCCACTACTTCCGAGCATTGTGCTAGGTAACTGATAATAGTTGTCAAAGAATCTTAAGTATCAAAGACAGACTAACAATAATCAATAAAATATTATAAATTATAAAATTGCTGTGAAGGAAATAAAAAAGAAGTGAGATCAAATAAGAGAATGGGAGTTTACTTGATAGGGTAAGACCTCCTTACGGAACTGACCTTCAAGCTGAGTTCCAAAGAATGACGAACGTACTCAGCTGTGCTGAGAGAGGCCACCAGTATTTCAGCTCAAGGAACAGTGTGCCAAAGCTGCTGAGGAGTCCCGTTGGGAAGGAGCAGAGTAAGCTAGGAGGAGCATAGCGCAAGGCCTTTTTCTATATCTTTCTGTGTATCGCATACTTTTCTAAGAAGCAGAAGGGCGCAGTCATGAATAAAATAAATTTCTTGCCCTTGGGGAGTCAACATTCTAGTGAGCGGAATAGACAATAGATACATAAATAAATTTTTATGGTGAAAAACTAATCAGAGTAAAGAGAGAAGTAATTGTCGGACAGTGTAAGAACTGACAAAATAATAATAATTTATAAATTATCAAGGGTTTATGACGGGGGCGGGGGATGAGCCGATATCAAGGGCTTAAGTAGAAAGTAGAAAGCAAATGTCTTGAGAATGTTGATGGCACAGATGTGCAAATGTGCTTGACACAATGGATGTATGTATTGTGATGAGTTTTACGAGCCCACAATAAAATGATTTTTTTAAAGAGAGAAGTAATCAAGGTAGCACATTAATATGAATTAAGAAAGTCTCTCTGAAGGAAGCAAGTCAAGCAAACATTGAGAGGAGGCGTGTCCAGGACAGCGAAGATTTTAAACTAGACAGATTACACGGCCCAATTCACATTTGAAGATCGCTTTTGCCTGCTAAATGGCAAATGCTTTAAAGAGGAGTCAAGTGGAATTGAGGGTGGTGACCTGGGGCCACCTACAGGAGATGGCATTGGAAATGAAGAGAGACGTTTGGACTACGATCAGTAGGAATGGAGAGTAAGAAGAGGAAAGGAATCAAGAATGGCTCTTCAATAGTAAATGAAATATTGGGGTACATAATGTGGGGGGGGGTCAGATGCCCACAGCCATCTTCCCTGAAGGCAGTCCCCGCCAGACTGCTGTCTCCCCACACCACGGGGGGGGGGGGGGGGGGGGGGGGGGCCTGGGGCCATTAGCTTGGTTCCTGTAGGTGGAGTTCACACCCCACCGATAATGGTCTCTATCAGTTGAGCCAGGGAACAGGTCAAACCGGCTCTGTGACATCCAAAGTTAGGCTGCCATCCTGTATCTAGGATCGCCCATCTTGCCACGTGTATGCCCCCAAAACCTCCTCTTCCTATTATGTGGATATCCCTAGATCACCCTCGCCCATTACTACTTATAGCACAACCCCTTCCTGTGACGTAGGTCCTCACCTGTAATTAGGGGGCTTGCATGTCCCCAGAGAATATAAAAAGCCTGGGCTAGCATTAAAGTCTCGCCCTCTCTCCTTGTGGACCACCAAGCGGGGCTGAGGTGAGCATGCTACCATGAATCGTGTCTGACTCCATTTATTTCAATACTTCTCTTCTATCTCTCATGCTCTCTATAGCTTTACTATGATCTTACTTATCACTGTGCAATTGTGCCTACCAGACCAGTAATGATGTGTTAGGGGCTGGCTTCCCCTGACACATAATGGTGTCATTTGCTGCAATAAGGGAGGCTGACAGTGAAAGATGAAGGGAGGGAGACAGATTTGAGCTAGAAAAAGAACCCAAAGTTTTCAGTTAGGTGTATTAGGTTGTATGTCCACCACGTTCAAACGGCGATCTCTCGGCGAACGGATATAGAAGTAGTGTGAACGATCCAGAGTGTGTCAGAGAGGTGAACATATTAGTAGAATAGCAAATCAAAACTCTCTGCCATCTAGTCAGCCAAGACCATGAAGAGGGTTTCCAAAACTGTACATCTTTATGGGAACAGACGGCCTCATCTTTCCTCCTGGGAGTGGTTAGTGGGCTTGAACTGATGACGTTTTGGTTAAACAGCCCAACACCTAACCTACAGTGCCATGAGGGCTCAATTAGTAGCGCAGAAATAGCATTCAAACCCAAGTGAACACCTGAGACCCTCGGGCCAAGAATGGAGAAACAAGACAGGTATTGCAGTGTGACTATATCAATTATCTCGTAGTGCTATAACAGAAAAGTTACAAGGGATTATTTTTTCTCACAGTTTAGGAGCTTAGAAGTCTGAATTCAGGTCACTGGAACCAGGGGCCATCTTTCTATGTCTCTGCCAGCTCTAAAGGAAGATCCTTGCCTCTTCTGAAGTTTTGCTCCTATGACTATCATTTTCATGTAACTCAACATCTCTTCCCTTATCTCTATTCTGTTCCCCCAAATACTTGTTTAATCTTTTTATATCTCAGAGAAGAATAATTTAAGCCGCATCCTATAATAACTCTGCCTTATTAACATTACAAAAATAACCCAGTCCCAAATGAGATTTTAACCACAGCTAGGATGTATAAGCAGCATTTGGGGAGAGCACAGTTTACTGTTGCGTTAACTTCAGTAGAGACGACGAGCTGACTCCTACCATGGACAGCTACAACACTGTAGAAGAGAGCCTCGCCTCGCAGAGGCAGGAATACACATGCTAGAGGGAGGTTGAGTGGAATAAGGACAGAGACACGCTTAGCAGGTTTATCCCATGGAGATCCTAGACAAATTGACCAAGATTTCAGTGATCTGTGTAAACGGAAGCCATTTTGAAAAGGGTTACATGGGGAAAGAGGATGAAATGGAAGCAGCTAAGACACGTGCTCCATCTAGACCCGTTTAAACTTGTTCTCATCCAGTGTGTAGCAAGTATGGCCTGTCAGCTCCCACCAGCAGTGCAGTGCCGCCCCAGGTGCCTGAGTCAATGATTCTAGCATCTGGATAGTTGCCAGGTGGCACTAAAAGGTAAAAAGCGGGGGGGTGGGGGGGAGGGGGGAGGCTCTCCTGAGTGCTAGTTACTGGTAAATCAGAAAAGACGGTCACTATCTCATCGTGCACACCTTGAATGAGATGTCATACCTATGGAGGGAGAGAAGATTTTTGAATGGAAATTCGACTTTATTCTCTCCCTCGCTCCCCTGTGGACCTTGTCAGTTAGCAGCAGAGTCACCGCTCTCTTTCTCTACAATATTTAGTGAGTCCAACCCCCCAACCAAACTCCCTACCACTGAGTTCATTCCAACTCAAAGATAGAAGAGAATCGCTGTATGCAGTGTCTGAGACTGAGGCGATGGACAGCCTCATCTTCCCACAAAAGAGCTAGTGGTGTGGATCCAGCTTGCAGGGAGCTTAGCATTTAACCCATTGCAGCACCAGGTAGCTAAATTAAATATGCATCAAAAAGCACCAGCCACTTTGGTCTAAGCAAATGAAAATGAATTAGAATTCTGCAGGGCGTCTTGTCCTAAAGTTCTTAGACCACTATGTTCTAAGTTGTGTTCTGAAGTCTGCATTGTTCCCAAAAGGTGGATCTGCAACAGGATATGCAATTGCTTTCTTACTAGAGGGCGCCATGGCAGAATACATGTGGAGGTAACATGATGGCCAGAGGCTGACATGTGATGAGCAGGAAGAGTTAGGAAAGAAGGCATGGAAATGTGGCGAGGACGTGGGATAAGTGATCGGACATTGTGGGGATTGCAGTCACTGACATGAAATAAAATGTGTATGAATTATTGAATGAAAATTCTGTTTACTCTGAAAACATCCAACTGACAGTGAAAAGGTTTTTTTTGTTTTGTTTTTCTTTTTCTAAAAAATGAATTCCTTGGGACAGCAGAATAGTACAGTTAAACTTTATAAATTCCAACTATTTGCCTGGAAGGCTCATCTAAATTAAGCAACACTATTAAATTGTTCATTTGAATTTGCACTGTACTTCAAAGGGGTTCATGAAAAGTTACTATAGGTGTACAGGTAAAAGTCTTAGCTAAACAAGACGGATAACAGTTTCACAAGCTTAAATACTAGGAAAATGTTCTTACAGGTTTGAAAAGTTGATTGTTTTATGGTAAAAATGAGTAATCCAGCCTTACAAAGATGAACTTTTGTCTGGCTTTGCTCAAAACTCCCACAATGTCAGATTTGGTGGAATTTCTACTAAAGATAGTTTGACTTTTTTTCTATCTTTGATTCATTTGCCAGTTCAGTGAGATAAGCGTGTTGACCTCTGAGGAAAGAGCACCTAGTAGCAGGATTTGAAATAAACTTTGCAATTGTTGAAAATGAGAAAATAAATCATGTTTAATACAGAGTTAACCATCTCATTTTTATTTTGAAGGATGTTGTGTGATGTTGGATGTTTGGGTTATCTTTTGTTTTCTCCAAAATCAAACTAAAATTGATTGACCTTATAGTGTAGAATCCCTACTCCAAGGGCTTTCTGCCTTGATCAGTCTCTACTGAGACTGAGCTGGCCAGTAAAGTAAATACTAGGGTGAGAGATTGTCCAAACAGACATTATCTGCAAATATGGTGACCATTGGCTATTAGAATGCATCTGAAACTCATGGAGTATTTTATAATTGAGAATAGCCAAATAGTACACATGACACGCAAGATAGGAAGTTGTTGTATTTTATGTTGACTTAGTTCGTGTCAAGCCTGTCCTCCCTAAAGAAAGAAGTGAAGCTCTTAGTGTAATCGTGGATATATTTCTTTTAGTTCACAAAGGGTTTACATGATCTCATTTCATCATGAGTTTGGTGAGGGTAGTGACAGTTATATCAGTTTTACAGATGCGGAAGCTGAGTTTAGAAGAGTTAAGTGATTTTCTCAATAACAGAAAGCTATCAAGTGGTTAATTGGGGACTCTAAGACAGCTAATGCAGAGCCTGCCAAATAGTAAATGAAGTCATTGACAACACACTAGCTGGGAGAGATCAAAACATCACATAGGAGAGCTGTCCTCGACAAGGACAGAGATGCAGTAAACGTAGAGAGAGGACTCAACAGCTAAAATATTCCCCCCATAGCAAACAAACAAGAGTTGTTCCAATGCAAATCATGAGTGAGATGAAAAAGATAACATCAAGTTTAGATAAAAAGATCATTTTAGATATCTTCATTTTCAGATGTAGGTGTGGAAGTACATTCAAGTAGTAAGCTGTGAATCAAACACATTATTGATTATTGCAGATCATCTTGTTTCTACTGTACAGTCTAAAATAACAATCCAAATGAACAATGTCACTACTGTAAATTGTTCTTAATGTATCCCTTGAATTCCATTGGTGGTTAGAGGTTATCATTTGTGGCTAAGAGCCATGCTTCCAGGGATGTAGTATTGGCAGCTATGTGGTGTTGGGGCTTGTTTAACCTTTCGCCTCCTCTCTTCAGCTATAAGACCCATACTGGGTGTGATGCCATTGATTTTGGCTCATTGCAGTGCCCAAATGTGTCGTGCTAGATCAGTGCTTCATAGGATTTTCTCAGAAGTAACTCACCATGCCTGAGGCACATGTAGATGGACTCAACCCTTCAGCATTGCAGTTAGCAGAATATTAAGTTTGTACGCCCAGTGACTTCTCATGTATGCAGAGGATAATAGTAATCCCATTTTATGGGATTGTTGTGAAGAGTAAGTGTATTAATACAGGTAAGGTACTTTGGGAATGGTGCTTGGAACTGTTGAAGATTCAATAAATGCCATAACTTATTTGTATGGCACTGTTACATTTCTTAGCTAAGAGTTGCTGAATATTGCTGGAAGGAGTGGTAACTTCATCTTGGTTATATTCTCTTTCTTTGTAACCATTCACAAATATATTTCATATTAATGCAGTGTTTATTTGTTTAAAAGTGTGCTACTTTAGAAAGCTCTATAATGTCCCTTTTAGCAGCTTTCATGTATTTTGAAAGCATTATAATATGTGGAAATTATCTCCAAGCATGTTGTGCTGGAATCTGAAATCTCAAAAAAATAAACCCAAACTGTTTATTCAAAACTGTATGTGAAGCACTTCCATGGGGATTTCATCCCAGGAGTACAGTACATTAAATTAGAATGTTATAGGAAGATCTTTTCATATGTCACTCTACAATCCAGCTTTCCTACTGCTGTCATCAAGATTGGACCAAGCTAAAGATCAAACATTGCGAATAATGCTGTGTATATATGGCAGATAGCAAGTATTTACATCTTATTTTCCAGGTCTTATTTGTATATTTAATTCACATGTAATGTATGTACAAATAAATTTTTATATAAGCAGTATAGTCATTTGGTGGCTTCAGGGGGCCAACAGAGGGGAAGAAAATTAGTATTGATAAAGTTCAGAAAACTTACTTTTTATTGTTAGTTCGCCCCACCTCAGTCTATGAAGTTTTATCACAGAAATTCCTTTCAAGAAATTAACATTTGGTAATTATAAGGAAATGTTTTCACTTTAACATCTGTACCAGATGTGAGATGTTTTATTATTTTTATAAAATAAAAAGTGTCTTCCTAACTTTCATGACTCTCTTTATGGCGCATCTTTCTTTTACTGCGCATTTTAAACAATTGATAAGTATTATTCAGTGGCATATGGTCTGAGTCTGACGTGCTTTGAAATGAGTACAGAGGTCTGATAATGAGGATTCTGTGAAAATGGGAAAACCAGCACAACAGATATCCTTTGAGAAAGTGCGGGTTTTTAGCATCTTGAAACAATATATCACACTCAAAGGAGCAGACTGGGCTGTGCAATCTGTTAGCTCATTCTTGTCCAATCTGGTCTCCTCCTTTCTTTTGGAGCCAGCATTGTCATCAAGTCCGTGAATTATATCCTGACTGGAATGTATTTCAGGCACAGAGTAATGTGTCTACTTAGATGGAATCCTATCTTTCTATAAAAGCGTTTGAGTATAATAAATTTAAAATACAAAAAATTTCTATCAAGTTAAAGTAAATGGTCCAACGGTTTACATATGTGCCTAGTCCTCCACAGTGGAGAGAGAGAGACTGAGCAACCACTTCTTACGGAGCATAGAGTCTTTAAAATTGGATACTGTATTCAGGTATCAGATTGATTTCAAAAGATTATTTATTGGAAAGATTTTATATATATATATATATATTACAGAAAATGTTAATTGAAGAGAAATGAACTGCAGAGTTAAAATTTATCTGTAAAGATTTACCGCCCCGCCCCCCGAAAAAAATACACACACACACACACACACAAGACATGTATTTAAATTTTTTTACTAAGTAATCTTATCCTCTTCAAAGGACCCTCCATTACATTTAATACATTTGTTAAATCTGCGATTCCATTCTTGGAAACATTTTTCAAACTCATCTGTTTGGATGGCTGACAGCACCTCCCGCGTTTTTTCTTCATCTTTTACATTGTCAAGTCACTGTCCTTTCATGTTCCTTCTTCATTTGTGGAAACAAAAAGAAGACGCACAGAGTGAGGTCAGGTGAGTAAGGTGTGTAGGGCAAGAGAAGCTTGCTGCTTTTTGCCAACAATTGACACACTGAGATGGCTGCATGAGCAGATGCATTGTCATGGTGGCAAAACCAGTCCCCTATCTGCCACAAATCAACCGGTTTTAGTCACAGTTGTATACAATCTTTTCAGAATCTCTAAATGGAAAGCTTTATTAACAGTCTGATCTAGTGGAATGAACTCCAAATGCACTATTCCCTTCACATCAAAAAACAACAAATGAGCATTGTCTTGATCTTTGATTTCACTCAGCAAACTTTTGGGGGTGAGGTGGTGATAGCACCTTCCACTAACTTGATTGATGTTTGCTTTTGGGGTCATAAAAATAGCACCTTGTCTTGTTACCAGTAATGACCTTGGGTCACTGTGGAGCACAGCATGTTTCCAGTGAACCCAAGTTCCAACACTGAACTGAGTTCCACGATAGACCAGCTAACTTTCCAATCGCCTCAGTGGTCCATTGTCAGTCTTTGACTAGAAGTGCATGCATTTTGTTGGCATTTTTGTTCATTTGGGAAGTTAACCAGTGTCTAGAACAAGGTTTGTCACCAATCAACATTTCACTTTTTTTGGAAACAAGAAAACCACTCATACACTTAAGCTTTGTTCAATATCACAACAGTTTGTTCAATATCACAACAGTTTCTGTGGCATTTTTCCCAAGCAGAAAACAAAATTTTCTGCCCACTGTTCTTTTAAATTAGCCATCCCAAAAAGATCAAGATTGAAGTGAAACTTCTTTTATGAAAACATTCACTGTGACCAGGGAGAATCTTCCCAGGCAATGCAAGTGGGTGCACTGACTCAGAGCCAGTTGCTGGATGCGCGTCTCACGAGGAAAACTGTGGACAATGAAAGCTCTGCCCATTTGAGCTGTTTTCTAGGGTTTGGGGCACCCCTCATATAATGAAGGTATTTGTCTCCAAAGCATACTCTCTGGAGAATTGGGAAAATAGTGACTCGTGTATTTTTTTAAACTTCATTTTCTTAGACAACCACATTTGTAAAGTCTATACTAGACTATTCAAGGTCACTGAGGCTTCTTATTAATAACTATTTTGTTATGTAAATGAATTGAGTATTATATTAGAACTGTTATTTTATATAAAATATTGCCTGTGGTAATCTTTATAAAGTACTAAGCACAATGTCTGGCACATAATAAGGGACTAATAATGATATCTATTATGTATAAACCTTTATTATCCTAAGATTGTTTATATTTTGATAAAGATAAAACTTTGTTTATTTTAATGACAGTAATAGAGATTTATATGTTTAAATTTTGAGACCTTTCAGAATTAAACACTCAGTGTTTATGCTTAATCATTAATATCACTTACAAAATTTGCTTTTTATAATGTTGGAATAATTCAGAATTAACCCAAACAGACTGTGGAATAAGTGAAGGGAGGGTATGTGTATGTGTGTGTATGCATGCTCCCTCCCATAAGACATAAGGAATTCAGGTTTTTGCCAATTCAGATAGGCAGTGATCATGTGAATTTAGAATGGGGAGGCAGTCAACGGGAAACTGCATTCCCTGATGCTAAATGATGGAATATTGGTGCCTGAGCAGACCTGCTATACAATTCTGTGGCTTTCTTTGGGTTAAACAAGGTTGGTTTGGGTTGTGGCCGTGTTGTGTATTGTCCAGTAGATGCTGACTCGGCAACACGAGAGGACAGAGTAGCACTCCCCGCAGTTTTCCTGGCTGTCACGCGACCACAGCAGATTGCCGTCTCTTCTCTCCTAGAGCAGCTGGTGGGTCAGACCTGCTGAGCTCTGGGTTAGCCAGTTCCCCACCAGGGGTCCTAACGTAATAACCGTTGGACATAACAAATTATAACACTGCATTGCTATTCAGGCCATAAAGACGGAAAGACAAACTCTCCAAAATGAATGATCAGAGCAAGAATAACATTGCATTTATATTTTGATAGTGTCATTTAAAGCTGTTTGATGCTGTGATCTATGAAACAAAAATGGATAGTAGGCTGTCACTTGATAATGGCTAATTTATGAGCTAAGACTAGCGCTTTTTTTTTGGTAGCATGCATTTGTATCAGTTTATTCTGTGCTAATTTTAAAGGAGGAGAGATGGGCCTATGTTTATATATTTTTATATTCCTGCTTAATAGTTTATGAAGAATCCCAGAAAATCATGCCACCAATGGTAAACATGTAACAGAATGAACTGATTTATATAGTGCGTTCAGTTCATTAAGACTGGTAAATACCATTCTGATTTGTACGTCCTTTCATCTTACCTAATCTGTGTGATATTTTCACACATTATTAGTTACTTATAATGTCAGACGTCTCATTTTATGAATTGTTCGTGTGAGACAACTCGCTGCTGCATAAGAAAGATTGAGACATCCTAAGTCTACTCAAAGTGAAAAAAAGAGAAAGAAAACAATTGGAATATGACTTGTTTGACCTTGTGTTTTACTAAATTATAGCACTCCATTTAAAATTAGCTAGCTGGCAATTTGATGTACTACTAATTAATTGGCTTATGCACAATCTAGAGGGTAAATGGATTGAAAGTGTGGCTGTGTATGTTAAAGGTGTTAGTAGTAGAGGAGGAGAAAAGAAATGAGGTAGACCTCGGCAGTGGATTAAACATCAGATATTAATCGAAAGGTCATCAGTTCAAGCCCACCAGCCACTCCATGGGAGAAAGGTGAGACAGTCTGCCCCCCAAAAGACTGACAGCCTCTGAAACCCTAGGGAGCGGTTAAAGCTTGTCCTATGGGGTCTCGAGGAGGCAGAATCGGCTTGATGGCAGTGGGTCTGAAAGAGTTTGTCCGTTGTCCCACAGACTTTCTCCTTTATTTATAAAGGCAATGTGGTTGAAGTCTAAACTTTAGTTCGTATGTAATATACACTCTCACTAAGTAGATACTCTTTAATTTGTCATGCTGTGATCCTAATTGTAGATGAACCTTTATAGGGGCAGTGCCATGCATGCGTGCACGCGCACACACAATTCAATGCAGCCTTGCTAAGAAAGTAGATCAGGTAAGGCACCTACATGACGTAATGACAGTGTTTTCATTCAGATGGACAACATCATTGGAACGCTCAGAGATTCCAACCTGAAGCTGACACTCGCCTTTGGAATAGGAATGCACCATGCTGGACTGCATGAGCGGGACCGGAAAACAGTGGAGGAACTGTTTGTGAACTGTAAAGTCCAGGTATTTTCCCTGTGCGTGTTCAAAGATAACTGCAAAATTGTATTTTAGTGAGATGTAAAATACTGTCTTTTATCTTTTAGGTTCTTATTGCTACAAGCACATTAGCTTGGGGGGTGAACTTTCCAGCTCATTTGGTAATTGTTAAGGGAACAGAATACTATGATGGAAAAACAAGACGTTATGTGGATTTCCCGATTACAGGTAATTTCTAAAGTTTTACAGAACTATATTAATCTTCTTTCTTAGCCTTGTTAAGATAAATATGAATGAATTTAATGTTAGAGATTTGGTCACATATCCATATGAGCAGATTATAAAATTTTTATTAATGTGAATGTTATAATTTATTTATTTTTAACCTTTAGCTGCCTTATTTATTAATAATTGTCAGAATAAAATTGATGGTTTCAAATTCATAAGTAATTTAAAGTACTGATTTATAGTGATTATGGATTAAGAAATTGTGACGAAATTTTGCTAATGTTAAATTATAAAGATATTTCACTAGAAATAAGATTTACAGAGCCAGAATATTTGTTGATGCATTTGCACATAAATGGTCCATTTAAGATATATTTGAAGTTTTCAGTGGATTATAAAGAGAGAAATATGTTCAATTATCTTCCTCAATGAATATATATAGATGACATCAATTCTATCTGAGAGATTCATTCAGTATAAAAAGTCTTATAGTACACTGGTAGAAGTAAAGAAAATTGAGCATGATTCATGGGGGGAAATAATCACGACTCTTTCAATGAGCTTTTTTCTGTGCAGAAGTTTGATTGTATGTTTGTGTTAAATTTTCATTTTGTATTGTTAAGCATATAACTAAAGAAAGTGTGTTATCTTTTACAATCTGCAAGAGAGGCACTTGTAGGAGCCATGTTTTCCATCTTCGGGAAGTGATCATTGAATTATAAATTTTCTGAATAAATAATTTTGTGATCGAAGGAACTCAAAAGTAGATACCAGCGATAACATCACATGCTCTTAAATATTATCTTTATTCTTCTGTGTCAGAGAAGCATACCAGAATTGGTAAATACGCCTTGTGCTCTGTGCCGCTTTGTGAAATATCCTTGTGCACTCCTGTTTTAGATGTCCTCCAGATGATGGGGCGTGCTGGAAGGCCTCAGTTTGATGACCAAGGCAAAGCTGTAATTCTGGTCCATGACATCAAAAAAGACTTTTACAAAAAGTTCCTCTATGAGCCTTTCCCTGTAGAATCAAGGTAAATTTTGCTTTAAACTTATTTGAATGGCATTTTTATATGAGAGGGCTTTAAAAGTTTGTGCGGAATTTTCATTATCTCTTAATTCCATTTTTCCATGAAGTTTTGAAACCACCTTGTGTAGCAAGTTGATATTTTTGTATGATTTTTTTTCTTGTCACATTTATTAGATCAAAAAGTCAGACTCTGGTTTGAAAAGTATTATTTGAGAAATGAAAGTTAACATAGTTATCACTGTAAGATATTCAATTATAATCTTCACTTGTATTTTTTTTTTTTTAGCTTAAGTACTGTTTATTCACATCGGAACTGAATCCAGACAGCCTGGGTTCAAATCACAGTTCTACCGCTTATTAACTACACAATCTCAATTAAGTTACATAACTCTCCAGTGCCTTATTTTCACCATGTGTAAAAAGATCTAAGGAAATGACGTGATGAACAAATCTGGCCTCCTCCAGCAATACAAAGGGGAAGGAAAATCCAACTGTACATCCGTAGAAGGGTAATTCCTATCAGACATCCATCTAGCTTCCACCCTTGTGACCCTAGTTGAACACCAGCCACCTTTCCCAGCCACTCCTCTTCTCAGCTGGGTGTGGTAATCCATTACAGTGACCACACAGAACTCAAAAACAGTACTCAGAATTTGGGGGGTTTAGTAAGCAAAATAACTAACTACATCAAGTCAGATCAGAAAACACTGAGGTTAGAGTTCTTTCTTCTGCAGCACCTCTTCTCTGCCACTTGAAGGGCAAGCCTCATCCTGGGCTTCTACTTTGCACAGCTCCTTTAGTCTGGTAATTGCCCAGAGGGCATCCCACTTGTCAGGCCAGACTCCTGCCTGAACCACAGCTTTACTTGTTCGTGGGCCAGAAGCTTGCTGCTCTGCCTGCGGAGTGCGTTCCTGTTAGCACTCCTCTGCTCTGTCTCACGGTCTCAGGGCTGCAGCCTCTGCTGTCTCTGCTACAGGCAGGAATCTCACACATGCTCTTCCAGTGGCTCTCCTTTCTGCATGGTTGTGGGATTCCTCTCTTCCAGCTTCTGAGATGGTGTGCCCTGTCACCCAGCAAAATGGCAAAACTGACCAATCTTTTCAGTGAGAACCAGAGTCGTCTACACCTTATTTCCAGTTATTTTCTGGGAGTTATAAAGACCATAGATCAGTGGTTCTCAACTTTCCTAATGCGGTGACCCTTTAATACAGTTCCTTATGTTGTGGTGACCCCCAACTATTAAATTATGCTTGTTGCTACTTCATAACTAATTTTGCTACTGTTATGAATTGTATTGTAAATATCTGATATGCAGAATGTATTTTCATTGTTACAAATTGAACATAATTAAAGCATAGTGATTAATCAGGAAAACAATATGTAATTATATATTATGAAATATTTATTTCTAACTACAAATAAATGAAATTTTGTCTGGAAGCATGGTATAGCATGGGTAACTGTCTTAATATAACAAGAGTAAACTACATTGCTACAATTTGCGACAGTATGCGTTGAAAGCCAAGGTTGAGACAGAGGAGGGGTGTCTTGGTTCCTAAGACCTTCAGAGCTAGGTATTTTCCAATGGTCTTAGGTGATCCCCGTGAGAGGGTGATTTGTCCAAACCAGTAATTTTACTTCACCACAGGGTATAATAGCAATACCATTTACCTCCTCTCACCACCACTGAGTGGATGTCAACCCATCATGGCAGAAACCCTGGGGGCAGGGTAGAACTTGGAAACCCCCAGGGGCAGTTCTGTTCTTTAAGGGGGGGAGTAAAAAAACCCTTGGGCAGCTAGTGGTGTCCAACTATTTCCCTTTCAGTTAGCAGCCTGGTGCAGAACCACACTGCCACCAGCACTCTGTGGCTCGCCCAGGAATAATCAAAAAATGTAAAGTGCTGAAACGTGTGTATGACGTCAGAACAAACCAAATCCCCTGCAATCTGCCCATCCTGACCCACAGAGACCCTTTAGGAATGAGTAGAGCCTGTCAGTTTCTGAGGCTGCCCGTCCTCTTGGAGCAGAAAGCTTTATCTTGACCAGTGGAGCAGCTGGTCGGTGCAAACTGCATCCCTTGTGGCCCTCACCTGAACCTCTTTGTTACCAGGGGACTTTGTCCATCACATCGTAAGCTCTTAATAAGCTATTCTTTTGGTTTGAGTTTTTAAAGTAGAGTTAGCTAAATAATCAAAATGAAGCTATTTATAATGAATAATTTAAGCGTATAGCCTGTTTCGGAATTTCCTAAATGACTTTGTGGACCTGGTAGCCAATTGCCCTTCAATCAATTCCTCTTTCATTTTCTCAGATGAAAATAATCATTCTCCCTCAACTTGATCCACTTCTGCTTAGGATACTTACCGGCCCTATTTCTGCCATTTATTGTATTCTTTTTTGCACATATATTTTCCTTTACTATAATCTGTTGAGGACAAAATATGCTATGATTTATACTGCAGAAATTTATTGGATTTTATTCTTAGACTAATGCTCCTTTTTTAAATTTGGAAAATATAAAAACATTAAATGTTATGAGATATAACTAATACTAGCTAAGAGAAAATGTGTGGCCAAAAAACACACATATTAGAAAAAATGTGAAATGTCAATTATTTTTAAAAATCTCAATTTGGAAAAAGCATAGTAAACTAAACTCACAATAAGCTCGAGGTATTGCAATAAAACAAGAAAAGAAATAAAAGTCAGAATATGTTTTTGTGTGAGGACTCACTAAAAATGCAAAAAGAGGACTTCTGACTAGTCTGTTTTATTCTTAGGTTGTTTATACCACAGTGTTGACATTCTAAAACTATATGGAGTTTTCTATATATAACCTACTGTTTATACTCGTGTATAAGCCAAGTTTTTCAGCACATTTTTAATGCAGTTTTTGTGGTAAAATTAGGTGCCTCAGCTGATATTCGGGCTGGCTTATACTTGAGTATATACGGTACATAGCTTTTAATATTCTATAAAAAGCTAAGCAAAATGTTTTAAACATGTAATATTGTACCTACATATATAACTATCGCTAATAGTTGTATCACCAATAGTGTATGTTTATTTTCTAGTAGTGAACATTTAGAGAGTTTGTAATTTTTTCTCTGACATAAAGCATTATAGTGATATATTTTGATTCACTGTCTTCACATGCGCGTGAACGTTTACCAAGCAGTTGAGATTGAAGAGTGAAATTGCTGAGTCATGGTACTGGCCACATAGGTATCATAAAATTGTCTTCCAAATTGCCTATCCCAATTATACTCTGCCATAGCAACTGCTATTTTCATTCAACTTATTTACAAACATCTTTTGTGAAAATTACTTTTAATGTCTGCATATTTTGATACAGTATGTTTTTCATTTTGAATAAACAGCAGGGGTGTCCTTCTAGCTTTTATTTGAGAGTTTTTTGTTGTGCTCATCGTTCACCGCATCACCTCTGTATACTCAAAAGTGCCAAAATCACATCATCTGTGCAATGGGCACTTAATAGCACTGGATGAATGAAAAGAATTCCTTGTTTCCAAGCCCTGTGACGCTTTTGGTGGACTTCCTCTTTCCCATTACCCCCCTTGCCGATTTTCCTCTCTTCTGCATCAGTGTTACTTACTATGTGTTTCCTCAAGAGAAGAGCAAAACAGAACATTGATTTCAAGTCAGTTCCAACTCATGGTGACCTCACATGTTACATATTACAATTGCTTCTTAGGATTTTGTTGGCTGCAATCTTTATGCAGACAGGCCTTCCACAGAGCTAATGGGTGAGGTCAAGCCACTGTAAGTTGACTGTATCATCCAGGCATTTGCTACCCCATAAGTGAGCTTTCCTCCTGCTAACCACGATCTCTTTTCTGTTGCCTAAGCTTACCCGACTCCTTCTGGCTCTCAGCATTTGATACTAAAAATTGCCTCTTCTCTCTCTGTCATCTGTGCTGTTTTTTTAACTCATTGATTCACTTCCCAAAGTAATTTATAGCAAGACAGTGCCACCAATAGCTGTTGAGTATCTCAGGAGCCCTGGTGGCACAGCAGCTAAGCTACTGGTTGAAATCAATTCATCCGCACACAGAAACAACAGAGGAGCTGGCGCTGGGAAATGAGTTGCCCGTAGGGCTGCTTGCTGACTACACAGTCAGCAGTTTGAAACCGCCAGCTGCTCCACAGCAGAAAGATAGGCTTTCTGCTCCCAGAAAGATCTTCAGCCTCAGAAACCCACAGGGACAGTGCCGCGCTGTCCTACGGAGTCACTATGAGTCAGAAGAGACTTGATAGCAATGAGTTTTGAATTGAGAGAAACAAAAACAAAATTGAGTACCTACCATATGATAGCTAACAAGTAGTTGCTTTCAACAAATACTAGTGTTAACTTATTCTGGAAAAATAGGAATTTCACATATTCTAGGTTTTGTTCATTTCTTTCTGAACAGCCTACTTTTTATGCAAGTTTCAGTAAAAGCTATAACACATTTTTAAGAATGTAAGAACATAAATATATAGGTACTGGTTAATAAGATAGTGTTTTGAGTTCATAATATTAAGTGACTTAAAGTCTCTTAAATTCTCACTAAAACAATTTGGGTAGAATATACAGAATTGTTTTGCATCTGAGAACGTAAAATCTAGATTTGGGCTATGTGCTGATATAGTTGATGTATTTAATTAATGGTTGTATTTTCTATATTTCATTCACTGCCTAGCTTACTAGAAGTGCTCGCTGACCATTTGAATGCCGAGATTGCCGGAGGCACAATAACCTCTAAGCAGGATGCAATGGATTACATCACCTGGACATACTTTTTCCGACGTCTTGTCATGAACCCCAGGTAAATAGAAGGCTTCTCTGAAGGGCAGCTACTCACCAGCTACTTCTCAGGAAAAAAGATGAGGCTTCTACTTTTAACGTTTTATAGCCTCATTTAAACACAAAACGGGGCTGTTCTGCATTGCCCTGTATGATCACTGTGAATTGGAATTAACTTGATGGCAGTGGGTTTTGTTATTTTGCTCAGGGCGGGGAGGGGGGAATGTATCAAAGTAATTAGATTCTTAATTAAGATGCATACAAATAAAGTTAAAACTTGGCACACTTTAGGTAGATAAATTTTCCCAGGAAGTCAGATGATGTCTTCAATATGATCACAATATAGTGAGTACTTTTATGTGTTTCGATCTTAGTCGATTTTTATTATTTTATGATATCTTCAAGGAGCTTGCTTTGCTACTGGGAAGACATAACATCACAAGTTAGTAAAGAAAGGGCTCAGCTCCGTGGTAGTGGGTGACTACAGTGCAGGAGTTCCAAGAGGTGTGAGGTTAGTGAAGTTGAAGTGAGAAGAACCCAGGAATCCTCTGTATGGGTTAATAAGAGCACTGCAATAGGAAACAAAATTGCTGAGTGGTGCAGTGTCTTTCATTCCAGTCTGAATAGCTTAGATCTTCATTCAGATCTACTGCTTCTCAGGCATTATACCACGCAGAGGCATAAAGATGAGTGTATCAGTCCCTGTCTTCAAGGGCTGATCTTTTAAAAGTTGAACAAAGAGAGATGTACAAATCATTACAACGCACATCCTAAGAGCTCTAATAAAACTGCATAAAAGCGTGTGAGCAAGAAGGCTTCACAGAAGAGGTGATGCTTGAGTCAGAGAGGGACAAGAGTAGAAAAGGTTGACAGCACGTTGAGCAGAAAAATACTGGAAGTGCATCGACCTTCGGGGCTTGAGATGGCCCTCGGTGTCTGGAGAATGCCGCACTGTTTGTTGTAGCCGGACCTTCAGCAGTGCAGGGATAGGACGATTGCAACCTGAAAGCAGGCCACGGCGGGAATGAGAGGGCCTGCTTGCTGTGCCGATGAGTTCGCATCCAGTCCCGTAGGCCGTGCTGAGCCACGAGAGGTTTTTAAATGCAAATTAGCATGGCCAAATTGGGTTTGGTTTGGTTTAATTTCATTTCAGCATATCGGTATGGTAATGAGTTGAAATGGGAAAATATTTACAGCAGGAAAACCAGTTCATATGTTCTTTAATAGACTGGATAATGATAAGGAGTTAAATAGGTATGGTGGGGATAAAATGAGGAACCAAAGTTAAGGGACAGTCCTATAAAAGTAAAGGAAATAGTAAACTAATGTAAGCTATTAAAGAGAAGGATCATGGTGAAAATGTTATTACTGCTAAATCTTACCTGTTAGTACCGTAAAGACCTTTTTCCATCCTAGATTTCCACTTGCTTAGATGAGAATTTGAGACTATGTTGGGGATTTGATAAGATTTATAATTGCTGAGAAGCTTTGAATTAGGGACAAAATCCCTTTTGGAATGTGCTCAAGTTATCAATAAAATCGCTGCTCAAATCCTCATTATTTGCACACAGTTGAAGGATTAGAATCATGCAGTCTTCTAGTGGGGCCTTTATATGGACTCTGTATGAACGTTTGATGGTCTCTATAAACAATAGGTTAAATCTTACTGCTTAATATTGAAGAGTGGGGGCTAGGAAACCTAAAGTGACTTGTCTTAGATCTCATAACTATTTCACTACTTTGTTTTAAAGCCAGGACTGGAAAACCTCACTCTTACAATTCATAATGCATTCCTTCATTTCCCCTGCCCTTCACTTCCTCACTCGCACTTCCCTTCCTCTATTCCCTCCTTCCTTCACATTGGCACGTAAATGGTGATCACTATAGATATGTGCCGTAATTTTACATCTTCATGTTAGAAACGGAGACACAATGATCACTAGGAAATTGTTGGTTACATTTTTTTAACCCTGAGAGAGATGAGGCAAAAGCACAGTTAAGAAGACACCACTGAGGAAAACGAGTAGGCTTCTCCCCCTTGCCTCCAGTTAGAGACCATGAAGAATCTTAGGGTGAGAAAATTCCAATGCAGTTGTAATAAACAGGAGCTGAATAAGAAACTTGGGGAAATTTAGCGCAGTAGACAAAAGAGGAGATGTACTTGGGTTATAAATTAATGAAATTTTATTCAACCTAGGATCCTGGAAACTTGTAGAATTTTGACAGCTTGGACATGCTTCCTAACATGGCAGTGTTTTTGTGGCCTATTGTGTTGATTCTGACTTGAACCACACTGCAAGACAGTGTATCTGCCTCTCAGGGTTTCCGAGGCTGCAATCTTTATGGGAAAGAGTCTTGGTGTCACAGTGGGTAAATACTTGGCTGTTACCCCAGGGTCAGCAGTTTTGAACTCACTAGCCATTCTCTAGGAGGAATATGGAGCAGTCTGCCTCCTTAGATTCTTCAGCCCTGGAAAACCTGCTGGGCAGCTCTTCTCCGTCCTGGTCCTACGTGTTTGCTGACTCGGAATCAGCTCAGCGGCAGTGACAATCTTGATGGGAGCAGATCTCGGTTGTCAGCGCCATGGTCTAGGATTCCTTAGTGTGCATTGCCTCACTTAGTCTAATGGCTACCTTTTCCTGAGAGGAGACTCTGGGAGTCTATAGGGCTTATTGAATCTCAATGAGTGATTTTGATGAATTGGGTTAGGAATCTTAAGTAGTTGTGGCTGCGTCTTTTTCTGCGCGCACACGCACGCACACCCTGTGCCCCCACAGTGGAGGAGTAGGGACCTTACCACCACAAAAGAGACATGGACCCATTCCATCTGTGTGTGAACTATTTGTCTCTTTGCTATCACCATTTTCCTTCCTGCCGTGCCCTCCCCAGCCTTATTTCTGACCACACTAGAGCAGCCTTTAATGTCCCGTCACATACTGACTGAGGGCAGCCTCAGCTGATGTTCAGAGGCTGGTAGCTAGGCCACTCTCAGTCAAATGTGCCAGGTATGCTGATTCCTTTAGGAGCCACCCAGACATACTTTAAGACACTTAACTAGGTTAAGACTTGACACTGTTATGATGAATGTTAAGTAGAAGCCTGTGCCTAAGCCCATGTAAGTTAATTATCCCATAATCTCCCGTATTGGGTTTCTGAAACTGTAAATCGTTATAGGTAGCCTAATCTTTCTTCAGAGGTGTGTGCCGGGTGAATTTGAACCACCAGCCTCGTGATTAACAATCAGTGCTTATGCAGAAGAATGACCAGCACTCCCTAAAGTCTAGAACAGATAGGGTAATAAAAGTTTTAAATAACAAGATAAGATTACCCACTGTACTAAGTTCTATTGGAGGGTAGTAGAAACCCAACTAAGGATCTCCAGCATAAAGAAGGATACAGTGTCCTAAATTGGTAAGGTTTAAGCATTTAAATGTTGTTTCACTTGCTTCTGTAAACATATATTGAGGGCTTAACTATATGGTCTGTACAGAAGAAGTTGAATTAAATTAGTAAACTAATCACACCAAAACCTCTGCTCGGTGAAACGTACATTCTCATAGCAGAGACTAAATTTACAAGTTTGTCAGAAGGAGATAAATGTTTTGTTCAAAATGTATATGTACAAATTAGAGAACTTGGGAGAGCCAGTGAGTGAAAATAAAGGGGGTACAATATTAAATAAGGAGTTAGAGTGGGACCCATTAATGTGCTGACAGCTGAGCACAGTTTGGAAGGAGGTGAGAACACTGAGGGCATGAATACCGGATGATTTTTTCAGACTGAGGGAATGAACTGATATATCTGGTGTTCAGTGAATGACAAGAAGATTGTGCAGCTGGGATGAAATAAATTAGGGGGTGAGCAGCAAGGGTCAAGTCTAAGAAAGTTGGGCACAGAGGGTGGTACCCATCAGGTGGAACCTTACAGAACGCACTTTGGCTCAACATGAAATGAGAGGAAGCAGTGCGAGAATTTTAAAAGAATGCCAGGATCTCCTTACGTCATAAATCAGTTCAACTTAATAGGAAATGTTATAAGTTGTCAGAGTTTTTAAAAATCTAGAGCAAGTAGCATCTTACATTAAAGAACTTAAGAAATTTGAAAAGTAAGGATTGAAAAATATGCTGCAGAAATTAATAAACAGAAAGCAATAGCTACAGAATTAAAATCTAACAAAACCAAATGCTGCACCGAAAGAAGGATTAAATTCAAATCAAATCCTCTGCATCGGGTCAATTGCCACTCATTGCTAGCCTACAGGACAAAGCCGGGCTGCGCCCTAGGCTTGCCAAGGCTTTCCATCTTTGTTTTTGTAATCATTTTATTGGGATTCCTACAATTCTTATCACAATCCAGACATCCATCCATTGTGTCAAGCACATTTGTACATTTGTTGCCCTCATCGTTCTTAAAACATTTTCTTTCGGTTTTGAATAAACTTTATTGACTACCAAAAAAAAAAAATTTTCTTTCTACTTGAGCCCTTAATATCAGCTCCTCATTTTTTCTCCTCCCTCCCCGCTCCCCTTCCCTCCTCAACCCTTGATAATTTATAAATTATTATTATTTTGTCATATCTTACACTGTCTGACGTCTCCCTTCACCCACTTTTCTGTTGTCCCCCAGGGAGATGGTTATATGTAGATCCTTGTAATCGGTTCCCCCTTTCTCCGTCACCTTCCCTCCACCCTCCAGGTATCGCCACTCTCACGCTGGTCCTAGGGGATCGTCCGCCCTGGATTCCTGCATTTGGAGCAGCCGTGGCTTCAGCCACTGACCCTTTCTTTCCTTCACAGCCTGATACTTATCCTACGGTCCACTATGGCTCCTTACAAGGAGGGAGAGGACCGACTGGAGCAAAAAGGAATGATTCGTATTGCTAGCAACCACATTCACTAAGATGTTATAGTAGAGGTTGCAGATTTTTCCAATTAAAAGGATGACATCAAAACCTTCAGCACAAAAAAAGAAATCCAATAAAATCTGTTGTAGTTATGTTAGACCACTTTAACATATCTCTCAAAACAAAGCAAATGCTATGTCAAGGAGATAATAAGGTATTGCATAGACTAGGGAATTTGAATAACCGTGTTCTTTAATGTGGTTTACAGACAGATATCCTCCCACCTCCTTCATTTACTCACACTTCTGTAAAGCACCCTTTTCCACAAAACCCATTCCACCCCCATGTTTCTGAAAAACTCTCTGTATGTATACATTTATAGCTGTATATGTTTATTTGCATAGAAAGATTTGTATTTTTATATATAGAAATATATATGTAGACACATACATACATACATTAGCTTGCTCAAATGTATATGAGCACATGGACTGGTGCTTTGGTAAATATATTCCAAATTGAATTCTGGATTCAACTCGTGTGTTCAGTTGTATTCTCGTGTTTTCCCCTGAGAAAGCTTTTAAATATTTCTGTGACAAAAATGTTGTGGTAGTTTCAGCTGTCCCTGAAAGCACTTTCATTATTTGTGTTATTATTACTGCTGCATAATCTGAACATAAAAAAACATGGTGCTGTAACAAATGACCTCCCAGCACTGACAGTTATAGCAGCAGCATTTCAAGACTGATGAAAAATTTCCCAGCGAGCTCTCTGGGCCAGGTTTACATAAACCAAACAGGAAATGACTGTTATTCGCATGAAATCCAACTGTTCAGTGTAACTTTCTATGTTGTACATGATGATTAAAAAATCTATGGTGTTCTCAACGAGTGACATTTCATCCTTCTGAAGATTGGAAAAGAGAGAGTACCATACATGAGACTTGAGGATGCATGTGTGGTAGTCTGATTTGTCCTCTGATAAAGAAAGATCTCTTAAGGATCATTGTTAAAGTTGTACCAGTATTTGATTGTTTAAATTTTATGAACTTTTTGAATTTTTATGATCGGGAAAGGCTTGTTTCCCCATTGGACTGCTCATGGAAGTGAGCTTCTCTAGCCCATGTGTTAGATGCTGTCAGTATCAACCTGCCTTTGACTTTCACACCTCTCAGGGGACTAGTAATTGTTGTGTTCACACAGCCTGTAATTGTGATCCCGCTGGCTTTCTCAGTACGCTTCTGGCTATTAGGATCATTAAACAACTCAGCACCTGTTAACAGCATTGTGAATATTCAACCCTGCCTGTGTGCTGGTTGAGTCCAATAGAGAGAGATCTTACAGCGCTCAGCCTCATAAATTAGAGTTTCTGACATGTCAATTATTGTGAAACTCGGTTTCACTGTGAAATAAATGAAATAGCATGCTGACAAAAAGATAGGCTGTCTGTTTATGGCAAAAAGAAGGTAATGACTTAATGATTCAATGCCGTGAACGTGAAACTACATTGTGTCCTCTATCTCTAATTAAACAGTGTGTACTATGTCTATTTAAAATAAGCAGTAAATTATAAATGTTGTACCGTGGAGAGTACAACCCCCAAACAGACCTTTATCCTTAGCTCTCGCATGCTTTTTAAGTTACTAAAGCGATTATTGAAATTAATGATATGTAATCTTATAAACTAAATGCTTATATTTGTTTAGACTAGAAATTGCACTGTGACCAAAATCTATATTATGTTACTAATAGACCATATTATGTTAATAATAACAGACCATGTTATGTTAATAATAAAAATCATACGTCTAAATTCTATCTTTTATTCACAGAAAAATTCTGGGAGTACATATCTCTCACAATTATATGTGACCTAAAAGATAATTGCATTTACATTTTTTGTTCTACTGTTTCTAGAAAATTATATATATTATAGATATAAGGCTTACCCATAACTGTCTTTTATATGGGTTTGAAAATGTTTTAAGTGACCTTGGAACAATAGTCCAAACATTTGATCAAGAATAATACTTGGCATATATCGATGGGGTTAATTTGCTAATAAAATAATACATGCCTTTTAGTATTTTTTTAGCTACATAGAGATAAATCTTAATGGCTTGAGATCTTACTATGATATTCTTAAATATGATATATTAACCTACATTCTCTATTTTTAAGCTTTAATTTTTAAATGCAGAATAATTGATAGAATCTAACAACTGTGAGAGTTTTTGAAAGTATTCCAGATTGTTCCAAGGTATTATAAGCTTAAAATTTTTAATATTTAACAAATTAAATATTAATGTAATTATTTGAATCAAATAGAAAAACTTCTATGCAAGTCAAATAAGAATACTGATGAGCACGTTTGAAAAAGAAAACTATATTAAGAATAATTAGCAAGGATTTTTACATTCTTCTGCTCAGAGAAATATAACTTTTAGCAAGTTAAGTTGCTTGTTTTATTCAGATCGTTTGTTATAGTCTCAGAGACTTAAGATTTTCATTAATTTTCTGTTTCACTCCTTGTTTATTAATCTCAAAGAAAGAAACTTGGTAAAGGGTGCATTGAAAAAAGACAAAACAAAGCATACACTGCCGTTCAAGTTGATTCTGACTCATATGACCGTGTATGGGGTTCTCAAGGCTTTGTACATCTTTACGGGAACAGACAACCTCATTTTTCTCCTGTAGTGGCTGGTGGATTTGAACCTCCAACCTTTCAGTTAGCAGACCAATGTTTATTCAACTCTACCAGGGCTCATTATTAGCCTATCAAAGTGTATCTTTGTAATACACAAATGTTGAAGAAAGTACATACAAAAAACAACATACTTTTTGAGGGAATTTTTGATCATGGGTGGTTTTAAGCATTTATTCAGTAAAGCAAAGGACAAAGTTGGCATTCCGGTTAGATTTGTAGGCTTATGGATTGTGGCAATCAACAGCCCCAGGGGATTTTTTTTAAGTGACCTAATATATATATGTAGGTTAAAAATGAACTTTAACTTTTTGCATCTCTCCGTAACCTATTTTCTAGATATCTTCCTTCTGCCATTTTAATTGCATCAGGAGTAATTTGATTCTTGTTTTACAAATGACACTACTTACACAACATCCCAAGAAGCCTTAGTGCTTCGTGCATAGGTACTCTGCTACTAACGGCAAGGTCAGGGGCTCAAACCCAGCAGCAGCTCTCCTGAAAGATGTGCCCCTCTACCTTCATGGAACACAAATTCATAGCCTTCGGAATCCTGTGGGGCCTCTGGATTGCATCTTACAAGGTTACTAAGAGCCAGAGTTGTAGTTGGCAATGAGTTCGGTGTACAATGTTCCAGGCATATTTTCACTAGTGTTTTCCATTTAAAATAACTTAATCAGCCTTATATTGGTCCAGACAGCTGAAACTCTTGTTGGAAAACTTACAGGCTTAGCAATCCAAAAAAATGTACAATTCAAAGGAAACATGCTGCCGAAAATTTGGCTGATGAATTTCATTTCTTGGAAGGGAGGCAAGAAGATGGAAGCAATGGCTTAGGGGAAGCCTGTATCTTTTATGAGGCTGTGCATGTCCCAAAGTGTTATGATCGCTTCTAAAGCAGAAGACATTGTTCCAACTGAATATCCCTTTTCAGTCAAAGGACATAGGTGCTGAGGAGGGTTGCGATTGCTGAGCTTTCCAGTGCCCGTTTCCCTTGTGACACTGGGTTACTCTTCAGTGTGTGCGTTTGCTTCAGTGAGCTCAGATCTAGCTCTAGGACTTTCTTACCTGCCCATCGGTAAACACTGCTTTATTTATAACTGTTCATGACAAATGCTTTTCCAGGAAAGGCATTACTTTCTCTGACTTTTCTATGAAAATGAAAATCCATAGCATACAATTATGCTTTGTGATTATTTTCCTACATCATTCCAGTAAAATTAATCTTTACTCACAGTCTCATATATGGGTGTAGCTAACCGCTTTTTTATTAATTTCTCTTAATGAAAATACATACTGATGTGATTGAAGGACCTACTTTCTGCATTTTGAAATATTTTTTTAGTTTACTGACTCAAATCTTACCCTTTAAAGAATGGGAAAGGGATAAAAATGTCCAGCGTTGACAATGTATGCCCCTACCACCTCAGACCTTGGTATTCCTTAGGGATACCTTGCCTTTGCCTGCATATATGTTTTTCCTCAGCTGTGAAGCTCTTTCCCTATTCTGTGCACATGCAGGATTTTCAGTGATGAGATGTTTTCCATTTCTGTCTGAGGCTGTTTTCCATTTCTGTTTCTTTATGTGGAGGGAGGAGGAGAAGAAGGGGTTATCAGTTCTCCATGATGGGCCGGTGCAGAGGGCTCGCCCATTAGGAATCAGAGAGCAGGGTTGGCTATGCGTGCAGTCCCCTGTCCTTGGGCATGTTCGCAGGCCCCGAGTCCTAGTGATGACAAGGATTTCCCCCGAACCCCTCCGTTTCTTGGAGTAGCATTCAAATGAGCCTGCATGGTCCTGCTGTTTTACTTAGGAAGCATACAGAGCTAGACCCTTGTGCTTTTTGCATATGGAGACTTGATTGGTTTTTTTTTTCTTTTTAAGCCTGACAGTGTTCCTATCTGTCACTGGGATGGCATTTATTCCTTTAGGTTGAGGTAAACAATTGACTGAACGTTCTTTGAACAATTCTTCTACCTTCCAAATCAGAAATAGTACTTTGAGCTTTTCATAGTTACAGGGGATAGGTCATATATTTATAATGAAGTTTTGGTCTATAAAAAGAATTTGGAGATTTGGTGTTTAATTTTAATTTGCCATCGATGTGTGTATTTAACTACTGTATATTAATGTTTTAACACTAATGTTAATATTTTCTTAAATGGATGCAGGAATTTTTTTGATAATCAGTTACATATTTTTAATACAGGAGGGTAGATCTAAAAAGGTTGCTGCAAAGTCTTAAAATTTTTAAAATATCAAAATATGTAAAGCTATTGTTTCTCAACACAGCCTCCACCTACTGTATATACACGGGTCAGTGGTACCCCAGCGAGGTGTAACATCTCGAGGGTGATTGTCGTTCCTCCGCTGTTCTCTCGAAGCCCCGCTGACACTAGGGCTTTGAATGTTTGTTCACATCCTGCTTTTCCCACCCTCAGCTTATACTCAAGTCAATCAGTGTTTCTGGTTTCCCAGGTAATAACTGGGCACCTCGGTTTATGCTCGGGTCGACTTATATTCGAGTGTAAGCGGTAGGTCTGCACACAGTGAAGGCGGCGTCTCCACCTTGAGCCCTTCACTTTGCACCAGTTAAAACTGTCCTGTGCGCAGCCTCAGGTCACTCCAATCAATCATACTATTTCCATTGCTGTTTGAGTTTGGAGGGAAAAACAAATTCTGAATGGAGAGCTATCTGAGCTTAGGGTGATGGGTGTAAGGTACCCCGGTGAAACTCTCAGAAGACAGCCCTTGCTGCCCTCACAGAATGAGTAGGTGTGTTGCCATGATTAAAAAAAAAATTCCTCATGGCAACCTCCCTGGCCTTTTCTCCTCGTTGCATTTTCCATTTTCTTAAAGCGTGTTCCTAATAAACCCTTATGATTGTCCTGGGTCCATTGAGAGATCTATCAAGATTATTCCTGTGGAGTTCCAAAAAACAGTCACTGTAACCTTTCAAGGACCCCTGGTGGCATAGGGAGTTCAACACTAGGCCACTAATCACAAGGTGAGCTGTTTGAAACCATCAGCCACTCCGTGAGAGAAAGAGGAGGCTCTCTGCTCCCGTAAGAAGTTACAATCATGGAAACCCGCAGGGGCAGCTCTTCCCTGTGCCATGGGGTCACTGTGAGTCAGAAATGACTTGATGGCACGGGGTTTAGTGAGCTAGCCGCCTCTGAGCTGACCTCTCTGCCTTCAGTTTTCCTCTGACCAGATCCCTCCGCCACCATTGGACTTTGTACCCTTTTTTGTTTTTGTTTTTTTAAGTACTCTAAGGCGAATAAGACAAAGGTATTACTGAGAGAACTAGTCCACATCTATCCACTGATTGCAGCTACATGTTTAAATGCATTTCATTTGGAATAAATGTGTGCATGCACACGGGCGAGAGTGAGAGAACTGACACCCAGCTGCAGTACTTTTTAACTTACCCTTGGATTAATATTGTCAATCAGTGTGAACTTACCTTAGTATGGAGCTTTCGATATGTAAAGTGGGGGGTGGCAATTACTTCTTTGATTTGCTACTATGTAATGCAATGGTTTTGAACATCGGAAAAGCACAACATGAAACTGAGGCGGTATCTTTAATAGAGAGTATCTTAAAACAGATCATGACTTTGCTTATTTCCCAGCTACTACAACTTGGGGGATGTGAGCCATGATTCTGTGAACAAGTTTCTGTCCCACCTCGTTGAAAAGTCCCTGGTCGCACTGGAGCATTCCTACTGCGTTGAGATTGGAGAGGTAAGACTCACCATAGATGATTGGACCCTTTGTACAGTAGGGCTTTTACCTCTGCTGAGAACCACACATTAACAAAAGTGTTTCAGTAACAACCTACAGTATGGATTAATTTAAGTACCTCATTAATTTAAGTACCTCTGTGTTATTTATGGTTTGTTTCTTTCTCTCTTATCTTTCTTTTGAAATAGGACAATCGGAGCATTGAACCTCTGACATGCGGCCGAATTGCCTCCTATTACTATTTGAAGTACCAAACAGTCAGAATGTTCAAGGAGCGTTTGAAACCCGAAAGCAGTGTTGAAGAATTGCTGTCCATTCTGAGTGTGAGTATTCTGATGTTGCTGTGTTGTTTTTTAATATAAAGATGTCCTGTTTATACTTTGTATACCTTGGAGTCGTAAATTGTTACCATCTAGTTCTTGATACTGGTCAGAAACTCTGTATCAAGTCGTTCCTCGGTCAAACATGGGCACTAACATGCAACACATATTGTGGGCTCCATGCACCTTCTGTGTCCCTCAAACCTGGACCCTCTTGAGGTAAAACAGGCTGCTAGTAATACTGATGCAGGTATAGATTGTGCTGTCTTTGGCACAGCAAATGATTGCCCTGTAATCACTCACAATACCCTTTCTGAATTACTCTTCAAAGCTTTTCTTAATCTTCTGTTGTGAAAGGTTTATACTTTCCCATGATGTCACTGAAAATTCTCTATGTAACGGTTCGGATAAAAGGTTTTCTTAGCGCTTTGTGCTCATAAAGATGTTTTAAGGTAGCTTCACCCCTCGACACTAATTTATCCCTAACTAACCCTCCCCACCCCCACAAAAGAAACAGGTGTATCAGACTGTAAAATCTATCCTGTCTTTAATTTTGCCCTCTTATGAGGAAGCTAGTAACTAAATTTAATATTTAAGGTAAAATTACTAGTAAGATTATTTTACCTTCATTTTTGTATACTATATACTTGGGAACTTAAAAAAATTGCACCTTCTTTTAATATCATATTTCACAAACTTTTTAAGCTGCCTCATATTTATGACTTTCTTTTCTTCTTTTTTTTTTTTTGGTTTAGAATGAGTGTAATAATTTATGAGAAAACTTTGTTGGTACCCTAGGCAATATATAAAATATAAGTCCTATATTTCCCAGTGGGAGAAAAATGTTTACTCCTTTGGAGGATGAGTTCTTTCACAGCTGTTAACATCATAGGTCACTTGCAGTTGGTTTCTCTTTTTTTATTAACAACTTGTCAGCATGAAATGGAAGAAAATCGTGAACCAATTGTTGAGAAACCCTAGGAGCATTATGGCATCATTATTAGGCCTAGTCTATAATTTCTGGACCTTAAATGGGGATAATAAGATAAGAACCCTCAAAGGGTTAATGTGAAAAGATACCTACCTGAAGCACCTAATGAAGCACGTTTATTTTCCTATCCATTTCCTTTGTATTTAAAATGCACCCAGGTGAAATCAGTCTCAACAGACTTGGGCTGAGAGTAGAATGTAGCTCCCTCCCTCAGGAATGCTGAGTGCCCAGCTCTTCCTGGCCAAAAGCAAAAGTGTAGCACCTTTTCTGTAATTAAGGTACTTCTCTCCTAAAATCTCTGATCCTGTGGGAGTTCACATCCTTATTAGCTGTTTTTCTACCCTCGTACTCCTTTAGAGTTTTCAACAAGTTTCAACTTCCTATTCACAGATTTTAAATTTCTCAATATTGTCCCCTTTCGGAAACTAGTGTGTTGACTTTGTACCCAGCATAGGATCAAGAACTTTGTACTTTGTAGTATTGTTGATGGATGCATGAGTATTATATTTTCTATTTACTCTGTAAAAGGAATAGAAGTAGTCATTTTAAAGAGTCATTTTATAGAAAATAGAGGGAAGAACTAGGAGACAAAGGGTATTTATAGAGGTCTAAATACAGGCATGTACATATGTAAATATATTTATATATGATGATGGGGAAGTAGACCTATGTACATATATTTATAGATTTAGTATTAAGGTAGCAGATGAACATTGGGCCTCCACTCAAGTACTTCCTAAATGCAAGAACACTTTGTTCTATTAAACTGGCATTCCCTATGGCTCACCTTCCCAACCCGATCGCTGAAGACAAAGTGGGTGCATAAGCAAATGTGGTGCAGAAAGCTGATGGTGCCTAGCTATCAAAAGATTTACGCCTGGGATCTTGGCCTTGAAGATAAACAAGTGGCCATCTAGCTGAGAAGCAACAAGGTCCACATGGAGGAAGCACACCAGCCTGTGTGGTCACGAGGTATTGATGGGTTCAGGCATCAAAGACCCAGAACACAAAAATCATATCGATGTGAATGGGGTGGGCAGGGGGTAGTGGAGACCTAAAGGCTATCTGTAGACAATTGGACATCCCATTACAGAGGGGTCACAAGGAAGAGATGAGCCAGTCAGGGTGCAGTATAGCACTAATGAAACATACACCTGTCCTCTAGTTCTTTAATGCTTCCTCCCTCCCTGCACCCGCCACATCATGACCCCAATTCTACCTTACAAATCAGGCTAACATGTACACTGGTACACATAAGAGCTCACCAAACAAGGGAATCCAGGATAGATAAACCCCTCAGAACCAATAATGAGAATAACAATACCAGGAGGGGGGCAAGGGGAAAGTGTGGGGAGAAAGAGGCAGCCGATCACAATGATCAACATATAACCTCCTCCAAGGGGATTGAACAACAGATAAGTGGGTGAAGGGATACAGCAATAGGTGTAAGACATGAAAAATAATAATTTATGAATTATCAAGGGTTAATGAGGGAGGGAGGGGCGAGCCGGGGATGAGCTGATGCAAGGGCTCAAGTAGAAAATGTTTTGAGAATGATGATGGTAACATACGTACAGATGTGCTTGACACCATGGATGCATGGATGGATGAATGATTGTGATAAGAGCTGTCAGAGCCCCCTATAAAATGATTTTAATAATAATAATAAATAACTAAATAATAAAGTCTTGAAGAGCAAGGATGTCACCTTGAGAACTAAGGTGGACTTGACCGGTATTTTTAATTCTCTCATATGCATGTGAAAGGTGGGCGATGGAAAAGGGAGACTCCAGAAAAACGGATGCATCTAAATTATAGTGTTGGAGAAAAATATTGAAAGTACAAACAAACCTATCTTGGAAGAAGTACAAGAATGTTCCTTAGGATAGGGGTGGCATGACTTTGTCTTTGTACTTGAAACATAGTTGGTTCTCCAGAGAGAACAAACTGACTAACCAGTTTCCTGCCAGTGAGTTGATTCCACTTCGCAGCAATCCTGGAGGACAGGTAGAACTCGCTCATGTGTTTCAGAGACTTTAACTCTTTACAGGACTAGAAAACCTCATCTTTCCATCACAAGCAGCTGGTGGTTCAAACTGCTGGCTTTGTAGTTAGCAGCCTAACGTGTAACCATTGTGCAATTAGTAATCCTCTCAGGAGAGACCAGTCCCTGTAGGACAGTAGGGTTGGTCAGCAAAGCAAAAATAATCGTCAGTGAGACGGATGGACACAGTGGCTGCACCAATGGGCTCAAACAACAATCGTGAGGCTGATGCAGCACCCAAGCAGCGTTTCCTTCCGCTGTCTGTAGTCGGGGATGCTTGCGTCAGAATTGACTTCATGGCGCCTAAGAACAGTAGCACACCTTGGAAACACTAGTATTTAACACTTCTCAGCATTTTTCCTTTATCATAAATAGTCTAACAACTTTACAGTTATAATCTCATTTAATCCTCGACAGCATCCCACTCGTTTGATATTTGTAACATTATTTTATTAGTCCCGTTTACAGATTAGCAAATTAGTAGGGATTGATTCCAAGGCAGTGGGCTGAGTGGGTGAGTGCAGGTGAAGAACGTGCAGTCTAGCCCCTGCGCCCGGTTCTTAGCCACTGCACCCACGCATTGCCTCTCCTTGCATGCACACACACACTCACACACACACACGCACAGTAAGATGGAGGCACAAAGTACTTCATGTTGTACATTATTTGAAAAAGAGGTTTGTGAGAGCCGTATGCCTGTTGCACTCAACATTCGCACCTGATGAAGAAGAGAAAAAATGAATTTAAAAACTTGGAATGAATTGCCTCCTATGCTTCAGTCTATCTATGAAAATCTCTTTCCTTAAAACAAGAGGTCTGCCCATAAGCTATCAGCTTCTTTTTTTTTCTCTCTGCCCGCACTACAAAGGCTTTACTTAAAGCATGTTACACTGGTCTCATGGTATATATTTATTAAAATAATCGACCTCTCTATGCATAACATAATAAAATAAATAGCCTGCCAATCTGTATACGAGTCCTCAACATTACATTTATGAGATGTTGTTTTGTGCACCCCTGAAAATTGCCACTGCAACAGTGATGTAATGTGTGCAGGCTCTGATTTTAAAACTACAAAACTTTCAGCTTCTTGGTGGTGGTGACCAAGTGTGTAACAGCAAAGGACACTCTTGTTTAATGAGGAGGCTGTGGCATCAGAGCTACACGACGCACATTGACAAGGATTCACATGCCCTAGTTTTTGTTCGTTTTGTTTTTTCTTGTCTATTGATTCTTCTCTATCGCTAAAGAATAATAGTTACACATACCTATTATTAAGTAATGCTAAATTATAGGTGAAGTCATTGTACTATGTTGCTCGAAACCAGTCTTCTTAATTGGGAAGGGAAACGTAAATCTTTTTTTGTGTGATCACACCATAGACTTGAATAACCCTCATGGCCTCAAAATGGTCTCTCTTCCCACATCCACACTCCTGTCTTAAGGCTCTCTGATCCTGAAAGAAGGAAAAGGAACTGGAGCTTTAGGAAATGGCATGATAATAGCACGACAGGGCAAAGAACGGGCATTTCAAAGCCTTGTTTCCATTGTCATTGTCCTATGCTATTACAGTACTTAAGACAATCAGGTTATAGTTTTGTAAATTTTAGTTTTACTAACTACATCTCCTAGTAAGATGCATTCATTCATTCTTTTAAAGTCATTTTAAAATATTTTAAGTAATTTTTATTCTGAGAATATCACAACTTGAAACTTCTCTTAATTATTGATTTGAACTCATGGTAATATTTTCATAAATTTAATTTTAGCAGTGAAGTACTTTTTCCCCATGATTTCTTAGGCTAAATTTTGTATCTGTGCTTTGTTGTTGTTTTCTAGATGTTAATGATAGTATGAAAATGATGCTCATTAATATTTTTCTTTTAGATTTTCTGAATACGTTAAAATGTGATTATTGTTACCACAGAGAAGATAAACTAGAAGACAACTACAGAAAAAACATTTTAAAAATTGGTTCACGTTCACAAAACACTTAGAAATATATAAACATATTTCTCTCAAATTAACATTAAAACAGTATTCAGTGATTACCTCTTGATCATGTATGTTCATAACTGATCATTGCTACAGTCTTTTTATACCTTTCTTTGAAGGAAGATATGTATTTGGAATCACAAACTTAGCTATAGAGATTTATTTCCCCTTTTAAGTGAATTCTAACAAAATTAATTTTCTGAAATTAAAACTAGAAATTATTTGGAAGTACAGATAGACTTGCCTATGGTACTTTCTACAAAAGACCTTTTCTTTAGAACATAAAGAGAAAAGGTTTCACCGGAGCATCTCTTCATGTGCTTTCTTTGACAGTGGCTTTGCTGCAGCTCCCCTTTCCCTCCGTGTGTGCTAGCTCTAGGTGCCGGGGTTGGTAAACATTCCATACATCAGGCCCACTTAATAACCAATTTTCTTAATTTTATCTTTTATCTTCCTTTCTGTTAGTGGGTGGTCAGGGTCTGCCTGGTAGTTTACAAGATGCTACTATATTGACAGTATTACCTTTTTGACCAAAGGATGCAGGCAACAAGAACTATCTGATGAGAGATGAAACAAACTCAGCCAAATAGTAGGAGCTACGTGAAGTGAAATTGTCTGAAGAAATACCTTAAGGGGCTACTGTAGTGCGCATATCTGAAGAGGTTTTCTTTTACCATACATGTGTCCTTATTAAGTTCCAGCTACCATAGACATAGATTGTATGTATCACATACGTAAAAGTTTCTGTTCACAAACATAATGTTGATTTACCCTAAAATATTTATTGAATGCCTACAAGATGTGAAACACTTGTAAAGACAGGAGATAGAAAAAATATACAAAAGAAACTTCTTGTATATTTATACATACAAGTATTGCATATGAATATATTAATGTGTACATTAATATAAAATAATTCCAGGATAGTAAATTGTGGAAGAGACTTGGATGTTTTCTGTGACGGAGGACATCAGCTTAACGTAATACTTTTAAGAATAGAAGCAGAATGTGTATTAGCCACACACACACAATCTAAAAACAAAACAAATAGTATTTCCCTTCATCTTAGCCTTCTTTATGGGGGAGATATGCTACATAGATTTCTGGTGGTCCCGTGCCAAAAGGACAGCCTGGAAGAAGTTTAAATAGGTCCAAAATAAGCTGCTTGGAAAAATAGGTGACATGATTAGGGCAATTTCATTGTAGAAAGAGAAATGCTTTGAATCAATGAGCTGAAATTAAAATCATGAAGATTACACATGGAGGCTCTTGAACAGGATGACTTTCCCATGGTTAGTAGGAAGCCCCATATGATCATGAAAGTAATGAACTTGGGGTTTACAGGTCAAAAATAAGTAAGTTCAGCTAGAACTGGATTGATTAATGATAAAACTACCACAAACTAAAAGATGGACTTGTTCTCGTAGTTGGTGTGAGAGTGCTGACCATTCTGTTGCACATCTGTGAACGCCGGGATTAGGATTGGGTTTGTGTCGTACTTGCATTGTTCATTCTCTTGGCCTCCAACTGCTTTAGGAATATTGGGGGAGAGAATTGTTTTAATTTGGTGACCTGCTATGCCTTGAAGTACAAACTCCTGAGGACTGTTACCCTGTGCTACGAGAATCTTGATTGAAGTAGTCCAGTCAACTCGGGGAGAAAGTATTAGATTCAACTAATGTTTGTGTGTTTGCTGTAAGAACACCGCCTTTGAGTTTATTGTACGTACTTAATATTTATTACTAAAAAGTTAAAGTGTTTGACTTAGGATTTTACATGTCAGTCCCTTTAAATAACAGTAAAATAAGCCAAAGATTCTGTTGAGACACTCCATTAATCTTATACTGAAATGGTAATCCAATTATATAAATCTTCTCTTTCAAATTCCTGTCCTGAAATAGTAATCCAATTATATAAATCTTATCTTTCAGATACATCGGGTTTTTATTACACTAAAAAATAATGTTAGCAGCCGTGTACTGACTACATTCCAGTCTCCTTATTATATCCACTATTTATAATCCTCATGGTAAATGTTAAAATACAAGAACATGGAATTGGATGTTTGATGAGGTTGTTACAGGTCTAACAGAAAGTGTTTAGAAAAGCTCTCCCCTGTGCCTTCGTCCCCCTCCCCTAGACGTGTTCCATCTGAATCTTCAGTTTAATTCCAGCTGTAAAGCACCGAAATATGCAAACGCACTTTTTAAAAGCAGAGCTACTTTTAAAATTATATCTGACCTCGGAACTTTTCATTATAGGCACTTCAATGCAGATATTAATTATGAGCAAATAATTATTTCCACATTTCTTATTGAAGACATGCATTTTAACTTTTAAACACACTGATGCTATTTTGAAAAGGTTATGTGTCTTACAGAACTTTCGCCAAGTTTTTTTTAACACCATGAATTAATAAGCTTCATAATTAAGGCAGCTGCTTCACACCTCTATTGTTAACTGGTGACATTACATCTGTCTGGCTCCATTCATGCCCTCCTCCGACTTATTGAAACATTTAGCAGTTTTGGCAACAGGGATTACATGGCATAGAGTAAGTAGTCTAATTAGATATAAGTGAAAATCCTGAGGGAAAATGGCATTTAAAAAGTAATTTGAAGAATCCTTTAATGATGTTGGCACTAACAGCTCCCGTCTAGAAAACGCCTGTCGTGGTGGCAAACCAGAGCGGTGCTTTGCTACGTTCACTGCACTTTCACAAGTTAGCCTATCTCAAAACAGCCATTGAAGTGAAAAGCTTTCAAAGTTAGGGCAGATTTATTTGCTTAAATGGGGCTTTCAGAATATGCTTTCTAGTTATTAGCAGTTGTGAAAGAAAGCAAAATATGCCCCAATGTTTTCTGCCTCTAGAATTTTCAATAAAGTGTTTCAGGTAATGAGTTAGCACAATCCTTGTGAAACATGAGATTACATTTTATATCAAGTATCCAATTTGGAAACTTGTGTCACTTATTTTTCTACAAAACCTTGGATATTGACTAAAACTACAGTTTTATGTGTCAGTGTAAAATAGAACTTTCAAATGTATAAGTTATCAGAACAATAATATTTTGTTTAATAATAAGTTCCCACATTTGGCAGCTCTCTCTGGTGCTTTCTTTAACATCACACTGAGTATTTGCCCCTATGCAGAATATTTTCAATGATAGAGTATTCTGAATGCTTTTTTTTCCTTCTTCTTCAATATGAGGCACAATGACAAATCACTTGGTACAAAAGTACCATTTTCAACACATGAGGTTGGAAAAATCAGCAAGGACGTTGTAAAATTTTGAAACTGGATAAATTAAAAAGATAAGCTCGAGCTGCGTGGTATTGGTGGCGGGCTCAGCATGCAACATTAAAGAAAAATGAAAGGAAGGCAAGGTTAACTGAGTGGCAGTGAACAGCACCAACCTCGTGGCCTTCCACTTCCAAACACCCTCCCGCCAGTCACAGGAGCCCATCTGCTGCTCCTATTCTCCTCCGAGTGGGAACCTAATGGGACATCGTCCAGGCCTTGTGAGAAGAGCTTCCCAACCCAGAGGCTGGTTGCTGCCTGGCATCTTTTGGAAAAGCACAGATGGCAACTGTCTTGGAAAAAAAAGAAAGAGGTATCTTTCTACTTCTCTTAGTCTCTTTCCTTTGAGACTCTTTCTGTTCTCTGTTGTTTCTTAGGCTCTCCTGACTTTCTATTCTTCGATACTTTCCTTAGCACTGGGAAAATGAACTCTTTTCGTGGTAAAAAGGCCTTTATCACAAATACGTCTGTTTTTGTCATGTACAGTGAAGGTGTTTAACCTGATTGTGCTCCAATGAGGACAAAATGTCTATGATATTACCCGGGATTTGTCCTTTTTAAATTTTCTTTCTTTTCAATTACTTTTGGCTCCCTAACTATCCCATAGAATAAGCATTGTCAATTACCGTGACTCTAAAGTTAGTAATTGAATGATGTTCTTAATTAAGAAATGAGTTTAGATATCCAAGTAGAATGGATGAGATTAATTTTTTTCCCAATATACCTTAGTCTAACTTTCTCGTTTATAAAAATAAAGGGTGACTCGGATGACACAATTAATGTGGAAAAATCATATAAAAACTAAGGTACCAACAGGAAAGTGGCAAAGTTAGTTAGCGCCTTTTGTCCCAGCTACCTTTTAAATGACCTTTCATTCATCCCTGTGCTGATTCGTGTTTTTTCTTTTCTCTTTTTGCATCCTATTTTACCCTTTCATTTAAATTTACAAAGCATGGCAGTACCTCTTAACCTTCCCAGCCTAAGTTATCTGTAAAAAATACTTCTGGCTTGTCACCACTTATTAAGACTTGACTAAGTGTTCAGTGGTAATACGCCGTGTACTTGGGACAATGCCAAAGAAAGATAGGACAGAACCATCTTTGTTAAGGATGTTTGTCCTCGTGTTGGAAAAGCCTAGCAGAAACGAAAGAGAAGTTTGCGTTGAGTGCGGGTCAGCTGCAGCTCTTTAGAATGGCTTCTTCTCTGTGTGGGAGGCGTGTCCTCTGTATGGTATTCGAGGCAAAGTGTGGCTGATGCTGTCCTCCCCCCAAAACCAAGAGCTCACAGCCTGATCAATGAGCAAAATTAGATCACCAAACTCCTGGGGGTCAACTAGGACATTTGTATAGGGAGAGTCCATTAGGAAACTTGAAATTGTTGATATAAGCTTCATACAAATTAAGTTATTTTTCTAAAACTCCAGTGTTGTTTGTTTTCTTGGATTCCGGTCATGAGTCACGTGACAAAGGAAAGCATTATTTGATTTTGAACACCTTTTGTTTATTAGCAGTAACTCTCTTTGAGTGATAACCTTAACTATTTAGAATGATCGGTACACATACAATCCTGTTAGGACAAAGAAAATTGATTTTGTAATGAAACTAATTTTTGGAATTATTATCTTTGTGGGAAAATAGATTTCCTTCCTTAAATTCTGAACATTTCTCACTCTGCCATAGTGAAGCAGAATCTTGTTTGTTTGTTTGTTTGTTTGTTTGTTTGTTTGAATAATTAGACATTTTAATATTGGGCTACACATTACCAAAAGTAATTATGATATGTTGAAAATCTGATGCTGGTTAAAGTGTTTCTTGTTTTAGCCCAACGAAATACTCTAAAATTTGTTAGGGTTTCATTGGTCCAGCAGGTGGAGCATTTCAGAAATCAATTTTCACTCCTCCGTCGTTAATAACAGTGATAAGAACTGTTCTCAAAAGCTGGTGTTTGCTGTCCTCAATATCTTCCCAGCACAGATAATGCCAAAATAATGTCCAGACTGAAAAACACACCAACTTACCGTTTATTCTCATATAACAAATAAGATATTAAAGGATGTGTTCATTCCCAATACCTGAAGCCATGTGAAAGTACTTTCAGTATCATTTAACAACCTACATTCCTCCCTAACTCCCAACTGATGTAAGGAAGTTCTACAATCTTACATTATCTTGGAAACAAGGAATCTTAAAAAGAAAGAGCAAAATTCAAAATACCCCTTGGGGCTGAGACATAAACAGCCTTTGTATTCTATGCCAGAACTCTATTTAACAACAGGGAAATGGAGGTGGGGGGCGGGGTGGAGATTAACCATTTTAGTTAATTTTTTGGTAAAATTCTCAATGGAATTCTAATGAATATATGATAAAGGGAAGTCATCAAATTTAGCCATCTCCTTGGCTCACTTAATCTTGTTTTCATACAGCGCCATAAGCTTTTATTTTCCTTTTTAATGAAAATAGGCAATTACTTTCCCTTAATTGGTTATGTGAACTATATTCCCTTACATTTTATCTATGTAATTGTTCTCCCATCTCACTTCTGTTGTCCTAACCAGTCCCCCTGTACCCTCACCTTATTTAACCACAGAGGGATTCATATCCTTTCATGTAAGTCACTTTCTCATCCTTTACCTAATTACTTCTTTTTGTCTTTGTTTTTATTTGGGGGTTGTATTAAAAGATTATTTTATTGGGGGCTCTTATACATCATCATCCATACATCAACTGATCAGACATATTTGTACACCTGTTGCCATCGTTATTTTCGAGACATTTACTTTCTATTGAGCCCTTGGTATCAGCTCTTCTTTTTTCCCTACCCTCGCCACCCTCGTGACCCCTTGACAAATTATAAATTATTATTTTCTTATCTTACACTAACCGCTGTCTCCCTTCCCTTTGATTTCTGTTGTTCATCCCCTGGAAAGGGGTGGTGGTAGCTATGTGTCGATCATTGCGATCGGTTCCTCCTTCTTCCCCTCCTCTCCTCACCTTCCCCCTACCCTTCTAGAATCACTACTCCAATTCCTGTTCTTGGATTCCATTTCTCGTGAGATCTTATCTCTTATCTGTACCCGTGCATATGCTCTGGTCTAGCCCACAGATAGTGGGCGGGGGGGGGGGGGGCGGTGAAGAAGCCTCAAGTAACCAGAAGAATGTCTGTGTTTCATTGATGCTTTATTGTACCTAGTTGACGCATCCCTTCCTTGTGGCCCTTCTGCGAGGGAATGTCCCATTGTCTATAGATGGGTTTTGAGTCTCTGCTCCAATTCTTCTGGTTCTCAACAATATGATTTTTTGTTTGTTTGTTTGTTTATGGTCTTCTGAAGCCTGTTACCCAATCCTGTCAACACCTCATGATTGCACAGGCTGGTGTGCTTCATCCATGTAGGCTTATTGCTTCTATGCTAGATGGCTGCTTGATTAACTTCAAGCCTTTAAGACCCCAGACACGATATCTTTTGATAGGCGGGCACCATCCGCTTTCTTTGCCACATTTGCTTATGCACCCATTTTGTCTTCAGTGATTGTGCCGGAAGGGTGAGCATCACAGAATACCAATTTGTTAGAACCAAGTGTTCTTGCATTGAGGGAGGGCCTGAGCAGAGGCCCGAAGTCCAGTCACTACTTCAGTGTATTGCCATATAAATATTTGTACCTAGTCCACTACCTCTATTTTTATGAATTATTGTATTTACATATGTACACAACTATGCTTATAGCTCTACTTTACTTTTGTATTTCGAAGAAGGAGCTTTCGTGGCACAGTGCTTGATTGCTAACCAAAAGGTCAGTAGTTCACACTCGTCAACTTCCTCCATGGGGGAAAGATGGGACCCTGCGTCTGTCATGAGCTACAAACTTGGAATCTCTGTGAGGCAGTGGCAATCTTCCCTCTTGGGTCATTTAGAAATAAATTCAGTGGCACTAGACTTGGTTTTATTTGCTTTTTTAATGATTGTTTTAAAGAAAAGAGCCTTATCTGTGTGCAGTTCTAGATCTATGGCCTTTGTTATATCACCCAGTGGGTTTAACCCCACGTTGCCTCAGCTTCTCATTTGAGCTACATAAGGAGACTCTGAAAAGCTCATGGAAAGATGAAATCAAACATGATGGTGTTTTTCCTTGAACTTTTTAAGTCCCCCTTGTAGTATAGTATAAGGAATTTCTGTCTTTGGGTAATGACTAGCTTTAACCAGTTCCCATGTTCCATATGACCAAATCATCTGAAGTGAGAGACATTTGGCATATTGAGATTATTTATAAAGTTGATGTGCTTAGTTCACTTAGGACATAATCATTATGTTTGTAATCATGCAAGCTTTATGGTTTGAGCTAGGGCTTTAGAATCAAACTGCTTGGGTTCAAATACCAGTTCTGCCACTTCCTAGCTTAACACCTGAGCCTCAATATCTTCTTGTATTTAATGGTAGTAGTAATAATAATAATAATGACTTCATGGAATTATCAAGAGGATCAAATTAGATCGATATTAGCTATAATTATATGTAATATATTTATTGGAAACACGTTTCAGATGTGTGAGATACAGCCTGAACTCAAACTACGTGGAGTCAATTTCAACTCCTGAAGGCCCTATAGGACAGCCTAGAACTGCCTCTCTGGGCTTCTGAGACCATAAAACGTTATGAGAGTCACAAGGCTCATCTTTCTCCTGCATTGACCTGTTGTTGTGAGGTGCCATCAAGTCAACCCCGACCCATAGGCACCTTACGCTCAACAGAACGAAGCGCCGTCCAGTCCGGCACCAGCCTCACTAGTGTTGTGGTGGAGCCCGTTGTTGCAGCCACGGTGTCCATCCGTCTCATCGAGGGCCTCCCTCTTTTTCGCCGTCCCTCCACTTTTCCAAACATGATGCCTTCTCTAGGGACTAGTCTCACCTGGCAATATGCCAAAAGTATGTAAGATGAAACCTTGCCATCTTTTCCTCCAAGAAGCATTCTGGCCTTACTTCTTCCAATACAGATTGGTTAGTTCCCTTTAACCGTCCATATGGTTTTCCATATTCTTCTCCAGCACCACAATTCAAATGCATCTATTCTTCTGCGGTCTTCCTTAGTCAATATCCAATCCTCACATGCATATGATGCAATGAAGAATACTATGACTTGGGTCAGCTGCACCTTGGTCCTCAAAGGAGCATCCTTGCTCTTCAGTGCTTCAGAGAGGTCTTGTGCAGCACATTTACCTGATGCAACATGTCTTTTGATCTCCTGACTGTTGCTTCCTTGAGCATTGTCGTAGATCCAAGCAAGACAAAAATCCTTGTCAACTTGAGTCTTATCATGATGTCACCTATTGGTCCAGTTGTGAGGATTTTGGTCTTCCTTACTTTGAGTTGCAATCAGTCCTGCAGGCTGCCATCCTTGATCTTCAGCGGGTGCTTCAAGCCTTCCTCATTTTCAGGAAACAAGAGTGTATGCTCTGCAGACTCCAGGTTAAGTCTTCCTCCAATCCTGATGCTACATTCTCCTTCATATAATCCAGCTTCTCTGATGATTTCTCAGCACACAGATTCAAAAAAATATTGTGAGAGGATTCATTCTTGGTGCACACCTTTCCTGATAGTGAACCGTGCAGTATTCCCTTGTTCTGTTCTCACGACTGCCTTTTGATCCATGTATAAGTTCTAAATGTGCACAATAAAGTGTTCCGAAACTCCCGTTCTTCTCAAGGTCATCCACAGTTTATCAGGGTCCACACAGTCCAAGGCCTTTGCATGGTCAACGAAACACAGGTAGACATCTTTCTGGTAGTCTTGCTTTGAGCCAAGATTCTTCTGACATCAGCAATGATATCCCTTGTTCCATGTTCCCTCCTGAATCCAGCCTGGATTCCCTGTCGATATACTGCTGCATGCAGTGAACTAGGCTTATGAAGCATAATCATGGTTGAAATGTATTTGCCATTGTTGCAGCTCTGGGCTCAACAATTATAATATGGCACAGAGCCAGCCAATAATTTAGTCAGTTAAATGAGAAGAAGTCAAGCAAATACTCTATATAGAGTCATAGAAACATCTATTTAAAAAATAGAAAAATGTAAAGCTATTATTTCTGAAACATATCTTCCATGTAGCTCTGTATATTTATTCAGAAAGCAATGTTTCTTCTGTGTGTCTATCCTTTCCCTGAAAAAGTATGCCCTCTCCTATCTGTAACATGTCAAAACAGTCATCAGTGGCATCCGAGGACCCCCAAATTAGGTTTCTTTTCAATGCTATTTGAGTTTGTGGAACAAAGTATCCTAGGGAGCAAAATCAGGGCTCTAGGCTAGGTGGGCTAAGGTTTCCCAATGGAATTACCACAAGACAACCTTTGCCACTCTGGAAAAATGAGCAGGTGCCGTGTTATGATGGCAAAAATTCCTTAGCAAATCTTGCTTCACCTTTTTCTCACCATTGCAGTTTTCCATGTTCTTTAAACTTCCTCATAATAAGCCTCCATGATCGTCCTGTGTCCTCTGAGAAAAATCTGTACTGATTACCCATTTGGAATCTCGAGAGAAAAACAAAACAAAACCAGTTAACTATAAACTTCTGAGTGGAATCCTCTGCCTTTGTTTGAATTTAATTGGCCCTCTGTGAAGCGGTTATTTTGATTGGATTTTTTTAATGACATTTTAAGGTACCCTAAAGAGACCATGACAAGCGTATTACTGATGGAACTTGTCTGTAACTCTGCACTGGTCAGAGAGACATATTTAGACACTTGGTTCGGAACAAACCTGCCTGTGTATCCTTTGGAACCCTGGTAGCTAATGTTTTTTGTTTGTTTATTGTTACTGGCTATCATGCATGAGGCCTCTGTACTGGAGTTGCCTTTAATGGTAACTAACTACAACAAAGAAATTCAGTAGATCCTAGACCAAGAAAAAATATGCTACAAAATCAATTACTGTGGCCATTGGCGGCATGTGTATTGACAAGGGATTTGAAGATGGAGCTCTGGGCACTCTATACTGTAGAGGTTGAAGAAGACGTGGAGGGCCAGCAAAGGAAATCAAAGTGAAACAGTAAGCCAGAAGGAAGAATGCATTGTCCTGGAAGACAACGGAAGGAAAAGATTGCAAGAAAGGGATGGTGAGTGACTGAACTAAAGCCTGTTAACATCTAGAGTGGGATGACAGCTGAGAGGGCACTTCCACTTGAGAAGATGAAGACCCTAGGCACCTTTGGGAGTAATTTCAGGAGGAATAGCGAAGGCAAAAGTGGGCTGTAGAGAGAATGCATTTTGAGGACATAAATAGAGCTGATTCCTAAATGGAACTGTGGGTAGGTGGTATGGATTTTTTTAGGATGATATAGCAAATTTCCATTCTGATAGAAATGATCCTATAAAAGAAAGCTTTATATGAGAAATAAGAAATTTTAAAGAGAGAGAAACCTCTTTAAGAAAATTAAAGGGTAATGGAAATCAATGCATAAATGAAAAATGTGGCCTTAGATATAAGCAGAGACAATTATTCATAGAAGGAAAAATGACAGAATATTGGGATGTAGATATAAGGACCATTAGATCTAGGTGGCGGGTGTTTAGGAGATTCTTTTCTGTTTGCTTTCCTTTCTGTTTCATAAACTGAACGTCAAGGTCACCAGCTTTGAGACTAAAGAGGTAGAAGGGCCTGACTGGTGAATGAGAACATGAGGACAAAACTAAACTCGTGGCCATCAAGTCAATTCTAACTCATAGCGACCCTGTAGGACAGACGAGAACTACCCACTTGGGGTTTCCAAGACTTTCAGTCTTTTTTTTTTAAGACTTTAGGTCTTCGCAGGAGTTGACAGCCTCATCTTTCTCACATGGGGCGACTGGTATGTGCGACCCCTGGCCTGTGGTTAGCTCAATCCATAGTCCAATGTGTAGTCCACAGAGCAGTGCCATCAGCAGCAGATTGAAGGAGCCGTGGTGTGGTCCAATAAATGGGATTTACTTTAGAGGTCCAAGCCGTTTGAACCGCTTGTGTGTAAGTAGTCTAGCTAAACCTCATTGTCCTCATTCATTAAAAAAGATAGAGCGATACCTGCCTTGCTTACCTTCACAGGGATATTGAATGACTCTAGTTAGGTAATTAAATAATTAATGTGTAAATGTTTGCAAGTTATAGTTTTCAAGGATTTGATCTGGTCTTGAATCCACCATCAGTGCTCCTGAATGCAGCTGTGGGGATCCAACGCATTGCGCTGGGTCAGTCTCTACACAAGAGCTCTTTGAAGTGTTGAAAAACAGGATTACTTTGAGAACTAAGATTCACCTGATCTAACCCATGATATTTTCAGTCACCTCACTAACATGTGAAGGTGGATATTCAAGAAGGAAGACAGAAAAAGTCAATGCACTTGAACTGTGGTGTTGGTAACGAATATTGAGAGCATCATGGACTTCCAAGAGAACTAACAGATGTGCCTTAGGAGTAGAGCAAGCGCGTTCCGTGGAGTCGAAGATGGGGAGACTTCTTCTCGTGTGCTTTGGACATGCTATCAGAAGAGTCCTGGAGAAAGGCACCATGCTGGGAAGAGTGGAGAGACTACGCAAAAGAGAAAGCCCTTCCAACAAGATGGCTTGACACGGGGCCTGCAACAATAAAAGGACAACTGTGCAGATGGCACAGAACCAGGCGGTGTGTTGTTGTGCTGTACATCGGGTCACCATGAGTTGGAACCAACTTGATGGCACCTAACAACAACATAAATTTAAGGGCTACATTTTAGAACATACGGAGCCCTTGTGTAGTGGTTACATACTGGCCTGCTAGCCACAAGGTCAGCAGTTTGAAACCACCACCCTCTCTGCTGGGGAAAAACACTCCCATAAAGAGTTACCATCTCAAACCCACAGGCACAGTTCTGCTATGTCCTATATGGTCATTGGGATTTATAGGATGAGTTGGAATTCATCCTATGGCAGTGAGGTTTCCTTTAAATATTAGAACATTTTGGTATGCATTTTAGCAGAGATTTATGGTTTGCGTTTCTTATTTAGGGGTAAGGGCATATTGGTTTTGTTCTTAATTCCAAGCTTCTTTATTCTAGGCCAGTGGTTCTCAACCTTCCTAATGCTGTGACCCTTTAATACAGATCCTCATGTTGTGACACCCCCCCCCCAACCATAAAATTATTTTTGTTGCCACTTCATAACTGTAATTTTGCTACAGTTACGAATCAGGCGACCCCTGTGAAAGGTCATTCAATCCCCAAAGGGGTCTTGATCCACAGGTTGAGAGAATAAGGGTTTTTAAGGCTTCAATGCTTTCGGTCTCTATCACAGACAGAAGGTCTGGAACCTTTTAATTTCCATATTGTTTGTTGGAAAAGTAAAAGCACAAGGTCTTGTTCCCCTTGTGGTTGCACTTACACTTTCCCTGTAGCTTAACTTGTCTTCAGTGAGTTTTGTTGTTGCCCCTTTTTTTAACGACATGTGGCAACTTTGAAGGAGAACTCTAGGCCCCTTGGATGACAGTAGCATTTTCCAAGTTTTGTTTTATTTTTCTTAGCTTTTTCCTTCTCTCGTGCTTTACTGGTTAACATTTTGCTGGAGGCCTTGCTTCGGGGAGTGGCAGAGTCTATAACAACAGTCACTCCCCTTTGCCCAGCAGCCTACAGCCAAACACGAATGCACCAGGATTCTGTAATGAGGCCTCAGCCTGGCTTCCAGACCTGGGCCTGTGCTCCTGAGAGCGCTCATCTCTTTACAGTTTGTTAAAAACCACTTAGTAATTAGAAAAAATCATAAAGTAATTACCATTAGTAATAGTGATTATGGCTGGATGATTACTCCTTCACGAAGACGCTTTGCAAATGGATTAGCACTTCTTTGAATTAGGAACTTGGGCTTCAAAGCTGCGAGGAAGCTGTATTAGTGAGAAAAGGTTCTTTCTATTGGGACTAAGCAGCAAACTGTAAAACAGCCAGACAGCCGTTGGGTTGATAGAAAACTCAGAAAAATCAAATTGGCTGTTTAATTTGGAGCACATCCATCTGCAAAATTTCTCTTGATCCAATTGTAGTTAAAGCTCTGGTGATTTTGAGATAGTTCTTTAGTATGCCATCTCCAAATTGGGCTGCAATAGTCGCATGTATCTCTACTTTGAGTAATTTGGTGATACTACATTATTTGATACAGGAAGAGGTATGTGTAAAATATAGGTTTTCAACCATTTTGACACATAAATAGACACACTTCACTTCATTCTCATTGTAATGGAAAATGAATATTCATTCTTTCTCATACACTGCCCTTTTCTAACCTTGTCTCTTCCTCTTTACTCCACGGAAATGACTACTGAGCCTCCTTTACTGTTTATATCTTCTCTTGCTAGTCTAGATGGTCTCTTATTTATTTTATTCTATGTAATGCATAATTTTTAGGCACATGCCCTCAGCAGTCCTTCAAGTATCCATAAAGGTACTTCAGATAGTTCATGGGAAAATCCCATTACCTTTTCATTTTTCACAAACTTTCTGAAACCCTTGGCTTAGCACCAAGGAGCTGTGCTGGGGGCACCCAGGAGCATAGTGAGTGGGGAGATGGGCTGCTATCGCAGTCAGCTGCTCCTTAGAAGAAAGAGCAGGCTTTCTCCTGTGGTGCCCACAGGAGCAGTCCCACCATGACCTTTGAAGGTCACCCTGAGTCAGCATCGACTAGCCGGCTGTCAGAACTGTGCTAGGTCCCCGAGGGCAATGCTAATTAAGACATGGTCCCTGCCTTTAGGAAGACAACAACCACAAGGCTATACTAAGAAATGATATTAATTATATGCCAACACCACTGAGAAATATGTAAACAAAATATCAGGGGGGGACAACAAAATTAATACGAAAAAATAAGTAATTATAGTTTTATATTTATGATCTTGAAATTCACCAGTATGACTGAAGTACTGTAGAAGTCTGGTTACTGTGAACATAGGATTTGGGATCAAAGACACCTGTCTCCACCATATTCTAGCAGACCTTAGACAGTCATTTAAATTTCTGAAGTTTCAGGCTTCTCTTTAAAACATAGAATTAAAAGAAAATAATATGTATGAAGCTTTATTATTCATAGCCAGTGTCCTTGGATTGGAGTTGGGCTGCTACTGAAAAGTTAGCCACTTATATGTTTTATAATGCTATATCACATATTTATATATTTATAACACATATATTCATATGTACGTGTAACTGGCTGAAATGTTCAAACCCACCTAGAGGCCCTGTGCAATCTGGGCCTGGCAGTCTGTGTGACAGGTCACAGCCTGGGAGCGCTCAGGAGCACCTGTGCAAATACAGGAGCGTCATGCATGAAGCTCAATACAACGGCAGCCACTCTCTTGAGAGCAAATCCTAGCAGTTGATATGTGATACATTCTATAAATTATATCTGCATAGGTCAAATCCCATTCTCTTCTTTAAAACAAAAGACCTCTATGTAAAATAAATTGGGGATTCCTTTGTGTGTCACCTGAGACTGTTCCAGGCCTGCCTTCCAAGTCGGGTGCAGGAAGAATCGTGTTTTCTCCAACTGCTCTTTCCCATGGACTCCCCTGCAATGTTCAGGTGAGTCATATGCCAAGGGTGCTTCTCCACCTCAGCAAAGACATTTTCTTTGTATTTGTCAAGAACCAGCTCATTTATTACTGACTTCACCCATCACCTCTGTGAATCAGACAATAGGAAACATCATTAATTATTGATTGATTCAACATATTATAGGTCATATTGTATAACTTTCTGGAAAAGTACTCACGTTAGATTCTAATTTCATGGAATATTCCATGAAATATTCTTTAATATCCATTAAAGAATTAAAGCCTGAAGTAATATTAAACATTCTTAATTAGGGTGCATGGGAAATGGATCCAAAAAGCTTTCGAGATGGGGAAGAAACTCATAAAAGGAAATGGACAGATTTGACTTCATAAAAATCTGTGTGTGAATATACATACAAAAGTTTTAAAGCAAAATTACTAAGTATCCATATTAACCTTTGGCACAATTATGGCAGACCAAAGTATAATGTATATTAAGTAATTTGTAAATCACAAAATTTTAAAAGCCACTAAAACTCAACTCAGATGGCAAAATGAAAAGAAGACATTAAACAATAATTCACCGAGAGAAATAAATCTATTAAAGGTTTTTGTAAAACCTCAAAATGGAAAATAGGGATCTCTTGGCATATTATCAAAAATTCAAAAAGGCTCCTTCTCTTTGCTGGCAAGAATGCTGTGAGTCGCACATTCCAGAATACTGGTAAACAAATGTCATGTCAAAGCTTTTAGAGAGCGTTTTTTTTTAATTCCTGACCCTCGGTGTTGTAATTACATCCCTAGGGGATTTATGTGAGGAAACAGCTATGTGGTCTAGATGTGTCTCACAAGTGTTCGTGACAACATAGTACAATACCAACAATCTGGAAAATGTTTCTAAGAAGAACAGCATCTTTTTCCAAATAAATTATTTCAGAATAAATCATTTGTAATCATTTACCTTAAGCTTGTAGTATTAGAAAAGGAATCGGTGGGGGAAACTGGAGCTGTTTAGATTGTTTTGTTTTAATGTGCTTTTTTATAAAATTGTTTTATTAGGGGCTCATACAACTCTTATCCATACATACATCAATTGTGTAAAGCACATCTGTATATTCATTGTCCTCATCATTCTCAAAACATTTGCTCTCCACTTAAGCCCTGGCATCAGGTCCTCATTTTTCCCCTCTCTCCTCCCTCCCTCATGAACCCTTGATAATTTATGAATTATTATTTTGTCATATCTTGCCCTATCCAGCGTCTCCCTTCACCCACTTTTCTGTTGTCTGCCCCACAGGGAGGAGGTCACATGTAGATCCTTGCAATCGGTTCCCCCTTTCCAACCCACCCTCCCTCTACCTTCCCAGTATCACCACTCACACCCCTGGTCCTGAAGGGATCATCCTCCCTGGATCCCCTGTGTTTCTGATTCCTATCTGTACCAGTGTACATCCTCTGGTCTAACCAGACTTGCAAGGTAGAATTGGGATCATGATTGTTTGGTGTGGGGGGGCCTTAATGTGCTTTTTAATAGACATTGTACAATCTCCTGTTATGATATTTATATTTGGCTTGTCAAGACAAAAGAGAATTATTTACTAATTACTGGAATTTTTTAGAAGTTCTTAGATATTTTCTTCTAACTGCTGATTAATAATTCTTAGGGAACTGTAGTCTTCCCACTGAAAAGAGCTAAAACATTTTTGTTTTTCTGATGCTGAGCCATTATACATTCGGTCAGAAGGCTAGTGAATTTCTTCTCCAGGAATGAATTTTATGCCTACTACCTTTGGATTTCTAAACCCAAAGGGTGTTTGCCATTTCTGTAATTACATGTATTCTGAAGATTTTAAAATAAAACCCATTGATAAATTATTTATTACAATAAAGAACACTCATAGTATTTAGTATCTGCATTTTATTTTAACATCACAGTCTCCTAAAAAATTATCCCACTTATATTGTTTTCCCACTGACAATTCATAGACTATAAAGAAGCATGTCTCAGAAATGTGATTATTTCAGAAAGTTAAAAGTCAGTTTACTTTTTTTAAAGAGTGTGTTGGGGGTGTGTGTGGTTCCCATATCTCCTCAGATATATGAAAATCTATACTGTTCTAGTCATCATTTTGTCTGTATTTCAGTAGGAGGGGGAGTAGTTTTGTAAAAGTGCCATAATATTAGTTTAATAGTATTTATTGCCAAAAAGAAACACTGTTATGCATACTTCCTTTTAAAATGTTCAATTTCGGTTCCGCATATTATTATTCATGGGTATTTTCTGTTATTTATGACACAGTGCCAGTAAATTTATAAAACAAATGCCAAACAGGTGTCATCTCTTACTGACAGATGAACAAATAAATTTCCTTGTCAAACCAGTGGCAGAGCTGGCAGTACATTGCTCTGCTGCACTGAAAGCTTAGGAAGGGTTATGACCTTGAACTACTTGTCCTTTTTTTATTCAGCAAAAGAGAGAGAATAAAGATAGGAAATGATAAGACATTTAACTAGCAGTGAATACAAGTGAAATCAGAGCAAAAGGAAAGGTGAATACGTTGGTGAATACGCCAAAGTGACCTGAATATTCCAAACAAGAACTTTGTACTTGGTGTGTTAGTGTGTTTTTTATCTCAGACAGAAATTGTTGTGTGATAGTTATTTAAAATATTTTATTAATTTTTGAATGTTAAGAATTTTAATACTTTGTTATAGAACTGTGTTAAAATATATTTGTTTAATTTCAGAAGACCCATAAAGAACGTTCAAATACTCAAGGCTATAATTATAAACTCTATCATTACATGATGGCTATATCATTGCTGATGTCAAATGGCTCCTGACTGGCAGCAGAGAATACCAGCAGAATGTTTCTCTGTATCTTATTGACTAGGCAAAGGTATTCACCTATGTGGATCATGACAAATTATGGTTAACATTCATTGCAGTGTGTGGGAACGCCAGAACACTTCCTTGCAATCATGTGAGACCTGTACATAGACTTAGAGGCAGTAATTTTGACAGAACAAGGAGATACTGCATGGTTTAAAGTCAGGAAAAGTGTGTGTCAAGATTGTATCTTTTCACCATATTTATTCAGTTTGTATGCTGAGCGAATAATTTGAAAAACTAGACCACTAAGAAGAATGCAGCATCAGGATAGGAGGAAGACCTATTATATGCACACTGAGAGAACCTTGCTTGCTGAATGTCAAGCCTCTATTGAAGAAGATAAAAAAATGTAGCCTTCAGTGTGGATTACACCTCAAGATAAAACAAAAATCCTCACACCTGGACCAATCATTTATCAACGTGTTAAATGAAGAAAAGATTTTTTTTTTTTAGTGGACATGTCACTTTGAGGACTGGGCACCCTAACCCAAACCATGGTATTTTAAATCACTAGATAAGCATATGGAAGCTGAACAATGAATAAGAAAAGTGAAGAAGAATATAGAGAGAGAGACTTCCAGGAAAATGAATAAAAATGTGTCTGGAAGAAGTATAGCTAGAATGTTCCTTAAAATTGAAGGTGGTCGACTTACCTGGTGTCCCTTACTCGGATGTTACCATCGCCAAAGGATCAGCTTCTGGAGAAGGCGATCATGCTTGGTAAAGTTAAGGATCCGTGAGAAGGAGGTGAGCTCTAAGGAAATGAACTGACACAGTCATTGCTACAGTGAACGCCAACCTAACAATGATTGTGAGGGTGACACTTGACAATGCTTTGCGTAGGTCACTGACTTGGGACCAAATCCCAGCACCAAACAAGAACAACATCAGAGAGTGATAGAGAACTCTTTAATAAAGAGCTAACATATCCCAATAAATCCCACTTTACTACTTGTAGACCAAAAGCAGGGTTCTTTCCCCTTTTTTTGTTTCTCTTTGTGTCTTGAAAAAAAAAAAGTCCATAGATATTCAAAGTCTCAGTAAAATAAAGCCAAGTGAAATTAGAAGCCAGTTTCTCATTGTAGCTTTTCATTAGAAACTAATAGACATTTTCACTTTTCTAAACAAGTAGTTGGTTGCTACATTTGAGAATCTGGGAATGTTTATATACCTCATATATTCTTGCATAAGTTTAACTTTGGATTACGAAGTCCCTTATGAATACTAAGTTCAAGCACTGTTCTTTATAAACCCCGAACGTATAACTGCTTTCCAATATTTAAAGCACCACGGAAATCAAATTAGGTAGAGGGATTGGGTTAAATTGTCTCATAGTATGTGGTTGACTGTTGTTGAATCTAAATAAGTATACATGTATGTGTGTGTATATATGTTATGGAGTCTGAATATGACTTTAGCCGTAAGATTGCATGTTTGCTTTATCTTGATTCACACACAGCAGATGGATGCTTGACTGCTTGCTAATCCACAGCTGGAATGGTTTCAGCAGTCTCCACGTTGCCGGTTAGAGTGGCTTTTCTAGTGGACTGAGAGGGCAGCAAAAGAGGGATATCATTATTCATCAGTATCCCAGTGGGAGCGCTGCCAGCAGAGATTAATTTTTTCTGTTATGCTTGTAAAACAAGCTCAGGTGGAGTCTCTAATCCTCAGGGCACGGGTGGCAGATCAAGGAAGATGCTACAAAGCTAGTTAATTTTCTGATTCTGGGGGAAACAGAAGCTCTGTTAGATGTATAAATACATAATTGCAAATTTAAGTAGCTCAAATCCAAATGGGATCTTCCCAGACATCTGCTACTGAAAATCTCTATTTTTCTTTGTTGTCTTTAGATAGAACTTTAAAAAGTTTGCCCTGGAGCCAAAATATTGATAACTCTGAATATTATGAAGTATAAATTTATGAGGTAGTAACTTAAACATTTTTATTTTAACATAATAAGCAAAGCTACAACTACCTGTATACACTAACTCCAAGGTGGGTGCTCTAAGTCCCCACTTAGTATATTACCAAAGAGACAGGCATTCGCTAGGTGACTTGCAGGGGGTGCGGGCTTTGTCATGGTGGTTTTCTTTTGCTTGTGTCCCGTTTCTTACACCTTACCCTGTGACTCAATAGCATGTTCATCTGTTTAGCAAAAACACAGGTTCCAAAATAAAGTAAGGTGATTTTTTTAACAAAGGTAACAATTCAGTAACTATGGTCTTTTTAGGAGTGTTGACAGAAGTTCTGATGTCACAAAAATAATTGATTTCCTCCAAGCATATAGCAAATTCTTTTGAATTTTTTGGGAAACAAATGTCATGTCTTAATGATAGTTCTTTTATTTGGGTTTGGGTTTGTTTTTCCAAGAGAACATGTTAAGAAGTCTGGTATAAACATTTACTGATGAAACCGGGTTAGGTGATTTTGAGTTGTAAAATTGATATGATTACAAGATAATGGTATTGTTCTAGAGTCTTCTTAACTGCAGTTCCAAAAGATGAGTCTCAAACTATTTCAAGTAATAAAAGTACTACAAAATGTATTATAATTGATCATGGTACTTAATTTTGAATAATATGACGTGTTTGATGGTATTTATTTAAGATCAATCTCTCCTAGAACTATTCACGTCTTTCATAATGAAGTGTAAGAGCTTTGTTAAGTTTTAGATTTTTGTTTTTAAGTCTGCCTCTAGTAGTGTTGCCAAGAGAATTTTATAACCTCAAGAAGAAATAGACATTTTTTAAAGCACTGTGTAGAATTCAAAACTTAGCACTTTCTAGAAGAACATCCTTCTTATCAAGAAATCCAGTGTTCTTGAGAGTTAGGAGGGCTGATGAGGCAAAAGCCAGAAGCTATATGTCCGAGGGGTTAAGAAACTAGAGCAGTGTGTTAAATAAATTTTTGAAGTAGTAATGATTACAAATAAATTAAGTAATCGTTTCACAGCCTATACCAAGTAAGCCAGCTCTTGCTGTGGTTTATCTGCTCCTCACACAAGAAACCATAGTGCTGTTACAGATGATATTGAACATACATTTTTTTAAAATACACATCTTGAATTGTCCTTCACGATAAGTTGTCTTTTGCAGATGTTGTTAAATCTCCTTACAAATTCAGTGGTTTTATTATGCAGCATAATTTGAACTTTGATCTTTAATGTTAAGCAGTACATTTTAATATCAAACTAGAGAATTGAAGTTTTATCAGAGAATTGCATAAATAACTACAGCTCGCTTCCTAATCAGTGCAGATTTAGCATTGCTTCTTTATAGTAGATCTTACAGTTTCACATGTACAAGCTACCATTTGCTGTTAAAATATAGTTTTGCCATTCAAATAAATCAGAAGTTCCTTTAGAACATTTAAATAGATTTGAGGGAAGAACTTTACATTCGGGGACTAGAAAGCAATAAAATAATTTAAAGAAAAAGTGTAACGTCTTCATTTATTTTATTTCTTAATCTCAGTGAATGCCCAATTCGTGGTAACACAAGGTTGCCAAAAGTGACTCACTGCGACCCAGTATAGGGTTTCTGAGGCTGTTAATCTTTACAAGTGCAGACAGCTTCAGCTTTCTCCCGGGGAGGAGTGGGTAGTTTTGAACTGTCAACCTTGAGGTTAGCAGGCCAATGCTAACATGGGTGCCACATAAGAAAATGCCCTGGGCGTTTACTCTAGCGAGCAATTCAATGCGGCTCGCTCTCTGAATGGGCTACCCCAGGTCTCTTTTCTTGTTGAAACCTCTTTTGAGCCTTTGTTTGTTAGTTAAATATCTAGCAAGATCATTTGTGAAATATGTAGGTCTTAGGTGATCCCTGACCTATTTGACCAGTTTTTACTATATTCTGTTGAAAAATTTTGTTAGGGCTTTTAGTTTATTAATATTAACAAAATATTGTAATAGGCAACTATTTATCAATAATAAAGCTTAGATTTCTTTTAATAATGGTAGTAACTGTCCAGATCTAATCCTGATTTATATTTAAAAGTAATCACTATTTGATAATATGTAGTATATGAATCAGCATAGACTTAATGCCATGGAGTTTGACTTTTCTTTTGTGTGTGTGTGTGTGTGTGTGTGTGTGTACTCTCTTGTAAAAGGAAATCTCCGTAGGCTTGGAATACAGATGTTGACCAATGATGTCATACTCTCACTCTTAGAAAACGGTATCATGATCTTTAGGTCATTGAGGCAGAGATTAATCTAACATAATAGAGATAAGTCTTTACGTTTAAAAGGTGAAGCTAAAATTGCGGGAAGGGGACTTCATGTATTTTTTATTCAACAAAATTTAGATTTTTATTTCAACTCTTTACTAACAGAACAAAAAGTCAATAAAATTGATGTGACTTAGCTTTGGGGGATTTTTTACCTTTTAATTGGTTGGGTTGGGTTGGAGAAGACATACTTTTTAAGCATAATTGTGTGTATGAGAGTATAATACTTTTGATTTAACTTTGAGCAAAATCATAAAGACTGTTTTCTTACAAAGAAAATACTCAAACCTCTTTTCAGTATTTTCAAAAAATCCTCTTAATACTTTATTAATTAATAATTAACACTTAATAAATTAATACTTAATAATCATTAAGTATGGATATTTTCATTTTAATTTAATACTAATAATACACTTAAGTGTTGAAGTATTTAATATTAAATCTTGTATTAATACTTAAACATTAATAGTTAATACTTCCTTTGATTTTGAGCATAATATCATCCTCACACTTTTTTCTGTCGTGTTAATTGATTACTTGAGATACTGAATCTTTCCCAAACTTTTAAGTTTGACTCTGCCATCTGTTAGATTTTTTCTGTATATTGTTGAATTCATTATATACAACTAGTAAATGATGGATGGTAAGAGATACATGATAATGTTAAATCCAGGTGAATGTTTGGCTATTTTTAAATGTTGGCATTTTTAATCGTTTTCATCTGATTTTGTTTCCCCACACAACCTTGTAGCTAAAGGGACTTACATAATGAATATTCACATGACAAAGAGCCTATGCTTAATCAAAAACTGATGTACTATACCTTGTTACTCTCAGTCAGTTCCTGCACTGGTAAAATGGGAATTCACAACTATCTTGTTATATGGAGGCATTGTTGTTTCTCTGCTATAAAATTATGATGAAATAATTGATGAAAGGACTTGGAAAGCTGCTAAGCACTGATTAAGCATTGTTATTTTTCCAGAATGAAGGGAAACAATTTAAAGGAGAATGGGAAGGGGTGGGGGAAAAGGGGGGACCAAACACAATGATTGGTCCAATCACAATGATTGTCCTCCCAGGGGGATGGACAGAAAAAAAGAAAGTGAAGGGAGACAGTGGTCAGTGTGAGACATGAAAAAAAATGATAAATTATCAAGGGTTCATGAGGAAGGAAGGGCGGGGGAGGAAGTGAGCTAATACCAAGGACTCAAGTAGAAAGTATTTTGAAAATGATAATGGCAGCATATGTACAAATGTGTTTGACACGATGGGTGGATGGGCTGTGATAAGAGCTGTACGAGCCCCAATAAAGTGATTTTTTTTAATCCCTGCCAACCATCAGGGATTTGAATGCAGCATGCTATATCAAACTATTACTGAACAATTATCGACTTGACCACTGACTCCAGGCCATGATTCCATCTAGTGGCGAAGAGGAAGCCCAGCCTAAACCAGAAGAATCACCAAGCCAACACTCGTTTGTGACTTAGGGAACAGTTGTCATTTTAGACCAAAAAACAGAGAAGTAAAACAGATTTTAACATAGTCAAGGGTCTTTCTAGAGAAGATAATCAAATGACTAATAAGCACATGAAAAGAGGCCCAACATTATTAGTCACTAGGGAACACAAATAAAACCCCAATGAGATGCCACTTCACACTTAATCAATTGGTCAGAATATGGACAGATTAAAGCTGTCATACATTACAGCTGGGAATGTTTGGCAGTTCTTCAAATATTAAATATAGTTATCATATAGCCAGGCAATTCTATTCCTAGATATATGCCCAAGAGAAATGAAAATACGCATGCCAAAAAAACTTTACATAAATGTTTATAGAAGCATTTTTCCTAATAGCCAAAAGTTGTAAAAATCCAAATGACCATTAATTGGTGGGTAAACAAGTAAAGAAAATGTGCATTGGGACTAAGTTCTTATATAAGCTGCATGAACCCTGAAACAATATTAAGTAAGAAATGCAGACACAAAGGGCAAATATTTAAAGATTCTATTTATATGAAATGTCCAGAATAGGCAACCCTCAGGAATAGAAAACAGCAAACTATTGGTTGCCAGGGGATGCCCAAGAGAAATGGACCAGATACAGAAATTGTGGACGAAGCTAAATTTTACAGTTTCTCTTTGGGATGAGGACACTATTCTAAAATTAGACTGTGATGATGATTCAAAACTGTGAATATACTAAAGATTTCTGAATTATACTTGCCCGACTCAGAGACCTTAGATGGGGTTTCCAGGGCTCTGTATTCTTAGCTTCATCGTTTCCCTGAGGATCAGCTCAGATTTTGAACTGCCCCCCTTGCACTTAGCATCAGAAGACTTCTATTGTTAAGTGGAGTTAATGCAGGACTGGGTAGCATTTCCCCTTATTTTGTATATAGTGTTAATCCAAAAGCACTTAACAAATAACGCCATTGTGGCAAAAGCCCTTTGGGAACGTGGTATTCTTATGTTTCTGTATCACACAGTCAGATGAAGTGATGTGGTGTAACAATCTTGAACTCAAACTGACCCAAGCTGATTTATGATTTTGCCTTTTTGCTACAGACTGGAAGGGAATCGGCCAGTCACAACTTTGAGTTGCCCACTAGCTTTTACAAGTTTTTCTCCAAAGTACTCATTTCACAGAACAAAGCAAGTTACATGAAAGTTACTTTGAAAGGAAGCGACACATGTGCCTTGAAACATGTTTGATGAACAATATTGAGTGACTGCTAAAGTTCCCATTCTTCATTATATGTTTCAAATATTGTCCTTAACTGATCTTGATTAACAAGTAGTCAAAGTGCATCTACTCTTCAGAGTTTCCACTCTGTTACAGTAGAAGATGACTTGAAGAAAATAAAGAACAGGGCATAGAAATAGCTGAAGCTCAATTAATAATGTCATAGCCCCACTAATTATTGCAAAGGGAAATATACCTTTAGAATATTTTACTTTTGGTTGACATTTTTTGCACTAGTTTATGCCAGATAATGTGTTTACGATGAGTAAGAATCCCTGACTTCTCAAATTCTACTGTTAGAGAAATGTTATATGTAAGTAGATAATGATTGCAAATTGCATTTGTATCTGAATGAGATATTACATAGGAACACACAAAAAAGGAAGCAATAAATTCTGGTTGGGAATATTAGAAATTTCTCCTAGAAGGGGAAATTGTATTTAACCACATTTCAAAGAAGCAATGAATGACTGAAGTAGAAAATAAGAATTTCTATCATAAGCAAAAGGAACTGTAGTTTTACTTATAATATACACACATAAATAACACACATGCACCTAACTTGCATAGCTCACAAGGAGGCTGCACCGTTTTCAGAAAATCCTGCAAAACACACATATTTGGGTAAAAATACTTTATGTGTCCACATAGTAAATAAACCCCCTTACTGCTGTGTTTGTTCACATCTGCATCTTATTTTATCTGAGACATAGTTTCTAGACTCTCCTCTTTGTTTCATCTCTACCAAAGTGTCTTTGAAGCTCACATATTTCGTCCCTACTTGAAAAATGAAAATAAAATCCGATGGCTGTCAAACTCCTAGAAAGTTTTTCACACACTAATCTTAAAGTTTTAATTTCAAATATCCTCTTGTTTACACCCACACGAGTAATAACCCACTCCTATTTTATTTCCTTTGACGCTGTATTCCTGCTTGCCATGTTCTGGGGCAAATGCTAGGAATGCTGTCATGTGAAAGAAATCAGACAACCCGCTGCATGGGGTGAATCTGCCGCACAAGGTCTCGCTAAAGTGCTGGAGAGCAAGGATGTCACTGAGCACTAAGGTGCTTCTCCCCAAGCATAATATCTGCAATCGAACGTTGCGCACTGACTAAGGAAAGCCAACGAAGAATCGAGGCATTTGAATTATGGTGCTGGCAAAGATTATTAAGAGTACCACAGACTACCAGAAGAACAAATAAATCTGTCTTGAAAAAAGTAAAGCCAGACTGCTCCCTCTTAGCAAGGCTGGTGAGACTGCCTCTCCCATCCTTTGCACTTGTAATCAGGAGCAACCAGACCTAGAAAAAGGGCACCATGCTTGGGAAAGTGAAGGAGCAGCAGAAAAAGAGGCAGCCCCTCAACCGGATGAATTGACCGTGGCTGCGACAATGGACTCAACCATAACAATTGTGAGGACGGGGCAGGACCGAGCAGTAGTTCATTCCCGATGTATGCATGGTCACTGTGAGCCAGAGCTGGCTGAATGGCTCTTAGCAACAGCTGTGACTGTGTGTAAAGTCGCCCTCGAGGAATCTCCTCACTTCCCACAGCAACTGTACCATCTGCAGTCAAGTACCAATGGCTGAGCGCTCCACTTTCTCCACGTCTTAACCAACGTGTTCTGTTTTCCCGTTTGTTTTGTGTTTAGTCATAGCTATTGTAAATGAGGGTAAAGTAAGATCTCATAGTTTTTACTTACATTCCCCTGTTGATACCTTTTCATGTTTTTGACCATTTGTATATATTTCCTCGTGAGATGTCTATTCAGCTCCTCTGTGCTCACTCTCATCATTTCTCTCCATGAAATTTTAAAGTTATGTGCATAATGAAACATTAGTCATGATCCTCTACATTCTTCCTTTTTTACCTGTACTTCCCATTCCAAGCCAAATCAGTTGCCCTTGAGCCAGTTCCACTATTAACAACCCAGTTGGCATAGTAGATCACTCTTTTGGGCTGATAACTACATGGTCAGCAGTTTGAACCCATCATCCACTCCAATGGAGGAAGATGAGGCTGTCTGCTCCACTAAAGATTTACAGCCTGGGAAACATGGAGGGGCAGTTCTACTCTGTCCTTTAGGGCTCTGTAAGACAGAATTGACTTAAAGGCGGTGAGTTTGAATTTTTGAGAAAGAGTGTAGACTACCCAGCAGGGTTTCCAAGACTTTCGTCTTGGTGGCTCCTTGCTGCAAAGTTGGCAGTTGGGAACCACCAGCGTCTCCACCAGAGAAAGATGAGACTTTCTACTCCCCCAAAAAAGTTAGTCCCTGAACCCTACAGGGGCAGATCCACCTTATCCTGTAGAGTTGGATTTGACTTGATGGCAGTGAGTAAACTTGCAGGAATCTGACCTCCACATCTTTCTCTCCTGAAGCAGGTAACAAGATCTGAATTGCTGATCTTTCCGTTGGTAGTTACGTGCTTAGCCACTGTGCCGCCAGAACCACTCGCATGCTCTATTAGACTTCTTAATTTCTCTCCTCTCACCCTGGTTGATCTTACCTTTTGCCTTGAAACATTCTGGCACATTCTCAACTTCACACATTCACTTATGAATGAGTCCCACCTGGACCATGTCTTTATATGAATACTCTCCATTCACCTCCCTCTTGAATTGTTCCTTAATTAGTTCAGCCTCGGTGATTACTGTCATTCTGAATCGATAATACCACTCACTGTCCCATTCAATTGGCAATTGCTCTAGTACTGCCTTTGGGTATTTCTTGCATGCTGGAATATTTTGATATTTTACTTTTAGATTTTTATTTTACTTGTATATACTTGCTAACACCTAACCCACTGCCAGTGAGTTGCAGCATCATAATGCCGCGACCCTTTCATATAGCTCCTCATGTTGTAGTAACCTCCAACCATAAAATTATTTTCGTTGCTACTCCATAACTGTGATTTTGCTACTGTTATGAATCGTAATGTAAATATCTGACATGCAGGATGTATTAGGCGACCCCTGTGAAAGGGTCGTCCAACCCCCAAAGGGGTCACGCACGACCCACAGTTTGAGAACCACTGCACCACTGCTTTAGGACAAAACAGAACTACTACTTCAGGTTTCCAAGACTGTAAATCTTTATGGAAGCAGCAGACAGCTTCATCATTTTTCTGAGGAGCAGCTGGTGGATTTGAACTGCAAACCTTGCATTTAGCAGCCCAAGGCTTACCTTGCTGCCCTACCAGGACTTCTTTCTTAACGCTGAGAATATTCCTAACTCCTAGAAATACTCAGTAAACATCTATTAAATAAATGAGCAGTGTTGTGTTTGCTATAGTAACATAGTGTATGGAAGTGCAAATGAACCATCATTCCTAAAATAGACGGTGAGTTGCTAAGGTGGAAGAGGCTGTTTGGCTTGAGGTATTAGATGACAGGGTATATATTTAACTGCATATAATTATATACTGCAGCTAATCTCAGGGTCCCTTTCCGAGTTCAAAACTGACCACCTCAAGATTTTTATTTCTTAAAAACAAGTATCCTAAACATTGTTAAACTATAAGATATTTTATTATATCTCTGAAATCCGAGGAAATTTTTTCAAGTTTCATCAAAGAGCAATTTTTTAAGGACTTAGCTATAAATCCTGGGAAATAGAAGTTTCTGATGGAATTCGTACCTCTGAAATTATTGTAAGTACCACAGACCCGCTGGTACCCACCGCTGCTAAGATCCCTTAAACTCCAACTGTCAACCCGGTGGTCCTTCTGACAGTGGAAAGAAGATGTTATTTCTTGTTCATGTTTATTTTTGGCAAGTGATTGTGTTCTTGCCTTAATTGCTTGAAGGCCAAATATATAGCTGTAAGTTTAAAGCATTTATTTAAATCAGACACATATAACCGCAGCCACAAAAGTCCTGAAAAGAAATATACATAAATCTTAAGATAAATTTTAATTACACCCATCAGTATTTAAATTCCTGCTATCCGAATATAGTAAAATTATTTTGACAGTATTTAAGTGGTACAAATAATGAGCAAGTTGAATAAGATAATTTGTGATTGGTTAATTAACTAGATTTGGCTTTCTCATTTTCCAATTAATATCTTTATAACTTAAGACTTTTTTCTTTCTTTTTTTAACTCGAGTGTCACTAAGTTTTAAGGCCTTCATAAATAGGTGAGTCCAGATTTTAGTAATCTTTTGTTTTAGAGATTTATTTAATTTGATATGATAGTATGTGATTTATTTAATTTTAATATGAAAAAGTTTATCAAAGTACAAATTGTAATTGTTGGAACCAATATGTGTCATTTAGATTTTGTATTTTAACTTTGATATGACACTTGATTTTTTTAACTAAATTAATGATTGAATGAAAGTCAATCTGAAGTAATGAGCAAATATAAAATTAAAAGGTATAATTATTTATCCTATAAGGACTTAACTAGGCAAATGCAGATTATTTTTCAAATATTATCATGGAAAACGTAATAGCCAATTAACTTAATACTTTGGAAATGTACGGATCTTAAACAGGTTCCGATTAAGGAAATTTACTGAAATGCTTTTTCTAAAGCTTCAGTAGCCAAAGGACAGCGCTGGAATGTGAGAAGCTAATTTTAGTTTGTTTTAACGCCTCAGAATGTTACAAATTAATCAAGTGCTACTTAAAGTCTAGAACTCATTAACTTTATAAGTTTTGCTTTTCCCATGACAGAAATTAAGTTGCAGTAGAAAGCTTCTTTAGTCTCTCATTGATCAGGCTGCCATCCCTACTCTACGGCTACTCTCCTATAGGTTATTTAATGAGTTCTGTGGTAGGCAGTGATGTGTGCAGGGACATGAAAGTACTAGTTGACTGTCATGCCACACAGAGGAGGCCAAGCATGAATGCATCCTGACTGTTCTTTCTTCTCGCTAATTTCAGGCTCTCGTAGTTACTGTACCTAAAGGAAAACGGTATATGAACTCACACATACTCAAACGACATTAGTTTGTCCAGTTTCAGTAAAGGAAAAGCCAAATTAGAGTACACATAATGTTTCTTATTTCAACGAGCCTAAAAGTTACACCATCTACGTATTTAAGGGCCACTGGAAATGTAACGTTTATATATGAGATAAAACCATTGGAGCTTTAACTGAACCCAAGTGCAGCGAAACACTGAAAGCAGATCTCGGTAATACAGATTGGCTGGACCGTTTGGTAATAGAGATTTACTGGCCTGTTATTTAGGAAAGCAACCGCATAAGCTATGTGACATGATACTGTGTTAAGCCATTATTTAAGAGTATGTGTCCACAGTAAACTAAGTCAGTGTAATAAACAAAAACTAGTAGCATACATTCATCTGTATTTACTTGAATTTTTTCTTTTTCACGGGATAGCTGAGTTTATGGCACTTGTAGGACAGATTGAGGTTTGTAATGAAAAGGGAAACAAAAAAGTATTGAGTGAACAGCGGGGCCCATTTGATGTGATTTTGAAAGATGTCTCATTCTTCTTCTTTTTGTCTTTTGCAATCTAAAAACAGTAGCAGGGGCTTACAAGCAGAGTTCATCATAGGTTGTCAATCACTGTCATTTAACATTTGCAGTGGAAGATGTCTTTATTCAAGGACAGCTGGGCAAATCAGAGACACAGATTTGCAGTGAGGAGTCTGTCCAGCCTACACTAAATAAACAAGGGCAGGGCAGACAAACCAGCCTCTCACATAAAAATATAATGGACTCCACTGACCTTGCTGCCCTCCATTCAGCTTCAATCCCAGTTGCATAAAAGCTTCACTACCCACTTTCAATTTCCTTTAATTACCTACATGATGTAGATAAGAAAATGAACCTCACTTACAGTCAGTGATCACACAGGAAATTAACTAGACAAGTTGTTTAAAATTAGAGAACTCATTTGGAGATAAATAGAAGTGTCCTACTGAGGAAGAATTTGACTAGAGAGGGATTTGTTTGTTTGCTTCAGCCAGGGATGTGGTTGTTACTAGCTCTCTCTTTCGGTCCTGGGTCTGCTGCTTTTATGCACGATGTAAGCTAAATAAAGAAAATCTCCTTTGTAAGTATTCTGAAACATATAGGGACAAAAAAAATGCTTGTGTCAATATAAGAGCTAAGTAAAGTTATAAAACAACGTTCTTAATAGCTTAGAAAAAGTATGATGTGCAATTCCAGGGGTAAATGCCCGCGGTTCCGCAGGGAGGTCTGGAAGAACACTTGAGGACTCAGCAGTCGGCATCTTCAGCCAGGGTGCCCCTTAAAATCTCCACCAGGCTGTCGCGAAACCCCAAAATATGCAGATTTTTTCAAATGTATTCTACTCAATCTAAAATAAGTGTTTTCTGTTTTATTCCTCTGGTTCCAGTCCTTGATTTTTAATTACAAAACATTGTAGAGTTCCATAGTAATGTAACTACTCATGACACATTTCCATCAGAAAAGCTGTATTAGGTCTGTGATGTAAGTGGTTCATTCTTTTGGCCCGTCTTTTTGCAATAGTTCCGCTAAGGTACACCAAAGAGGGCATATTTTCTTACCACACTCTGATGCACTTGCGAACATTTAATTTATATGGATTTAAAAGAAACCTAATTGAAGATTGAAGGCTAAAGCCCACAGTATCAAATCTGTAGTTCAAGAGGATACAAAACCCTGACTACTTTATCTTTAATTCAACCATCTCTGTAGGACCCACAACTTAAACTTTCCTCCTGTGAGGATGTTCTCTTTTCAAAAAGCCCTTATGTTCAGTGACACAGTTACATAAAATAATGTGATTACCTGAGTAAGGTGAATACGCAGCTACTGGTGATGCATAAACAATAATAACAAAAACAACCAACCAATTACCAGGGAATCCTATCCCAGCTCACAGCACCCCTGCAGAACCATGCTAACTTTCGCCATAGGATTTCCAAAAATGTGATCCTTGGCATATTGCCATAGCTTTCTCCCACAGGAACAGATAAGTTTTTTTTTAATCCTTAAATAACATTTTAAGAATCGTCATGTTAAAAAAACTAAATGCTATTTCCTTAAAAAACCTACAGAGCAGGTCTACTCTGTGTACATGGACTCACCATAAGTAGAAATTGATTCGACGACAACGAACAGGTCTTTTTAACTTCAGCCATAATCTCCTCAAAGATTCCTTCCTTGACTCAGTGTTATTACCTGAATCGCTCCATCATGATACTTTATCTAATTGTCACTTTGAGTTTATTTATGGGAAATTTTAATTAGGGTCTGCCTCTTCACTGGATGATCAAGTTTCATGAGGGTCGGGCGTCATGGCATTGTATTCATCCATCATTGTTTGCCGAAGAAATGATTTGTGAACAAATAACACACCAATACCTTGCTTTATTATGATCAAGATAATTTCTATTTTTGCTGATATTCACAATGTACGCAAATGCTGCTCTTTGTAAAGAAACGAAGGAAGGAGTCCTTATACTGGAAACCCACCTGGCAGTCCTAGCCTGTCCTAACAACTGTCGGAAAAAGTACAGCCAGAGTCATCCTGAGAGGCACATGTTGGCAGGAGAGACCAGTCCCTGGCCGAGCACATCCTGCTTGATAAAGTAGAGGCACAGCAAACACAATGGAAGACCTTCAGTAAGATGGATGGACACACTGACGACATTGGTGGGTTCAGACACAGCAGCGAGTTTGAGGATGGCACAGTTTTATGTTCACTGACTCTGGCTCCTCACAACACCCTCCACAACCCTGTCCTGTGGGGTCGTCGCGAGTCAAGCGGCATGGCATTGGGGGAGGGTGGACTAAAGACTGCTTTGTACGCTGAGAAAATGCAACACTACACTTTTGTTGTGTGTGGCTTTTTTTAACACTACAGTTTTTATGCAAAAACGTTCATGCAAAAGTGTAGTAAGGTTCCAGGCTTTGGGTCGCCTCCATTAAAGATCTTATGGCCCCATTATTAGATTGAGAAAAATCTTTCTATCACGGAGCAGTTTTGCCAACCTCAAATGTACTCAGCTGTTAGCAGACTCATCTGATACTGACACTGCTGGCAGTAAGCAAACTCACAATCCTAGTGAAGCAGGGAATTAAAGCAATACACTGGGTAACCCAAGCAGACTCAGCACGGTTTGGAAAACAGGGGGGTCATATTCGTACATGGAGTTTAGTTTCTAAAGCCAGCAAATACAAGCAGCAGCACATCTGATCTTATTTGCATGGGAATATCCCCAAAGTAGAATAAGCATCACTGTGTGTAATCAGCCTGTTAAGACATGCTCTGTCGGAGTGGGTTCGATGCTGTTGGCGTTTCATCCAGCATTGGAGTCGATCTTTGCTTCTTTCGGTTAGCACCAAATGAAATCACTGGGTTGCGTTCACAGTCATGCTTTATGAAAACGGCGTCTTTGAATACCAGCTCAGAAAATGTTCACACTTGGAGAGGCACTGGAAAACTAAATGTCCAAATTGTGACTGCCTTCTCCCTTTCTCACATAATTAAATTCAAACAACGTAAATATATCTAAAATTGCTTAGTAATTACTGGTAACTAGTACTTTCTGTAAAATGCTTATTTCCCAGATAATTTTTACTTTAATTGAACTTAGCAGAAACATTTTGAACATCAAATCCTATTTTCCTACATATCCAATGCCAAGAGAGCCGACCCAGTGTACATTGAGAAAACGGCTGTGAATTTGTTTCTGGATAAAAGATTCAAGGTGTTGTATTTATGGACACTAGAAAGAAATTTTAAATGTCAAGAAATTTTAGACTATGAAACACCACCACCTGTACCCAACAGTCGGGCCTATGGCCCTCCCTTCAAATGTATTTTGCATGCTTCCCAGCAAGCCCCCAGCTTCTCTGCTGTTAATAGCATCCTCAGACTCCTCGTCCCTGAAGCTGGAACCGTAGACCTCCTCGTTTGTTTTTAGGAGTCCGATCACTCTGTTTTTCTCTCCCTGAGTTGTGCTGAATATCTCTCTCTGTCCTCGTCTAGAAATTGTGTTCAACAAAGCACAATTCTACCTTTTTAGAGAAAAACTTTCCAAAACATCTTATTCACTTTAGGACACTTCTCTGAATAAATTGTCTTATTTCACTTTTTAAATAATTGTTTAACTTTTCCCCCCCAAATATTGTTTTAATTTCACCGAAGAGAAAGATTATGTTTAGGTTTCTCTCCTATATTTTACTTACCTGCCATTCAGTTTCCCTTAAACCTGAGAAGATAGGTGCCCAGTTGCTGATAGAACCTTGGATAAATTCCTGGGATGTCAGCAGGTGACACGACTTCAGTCCTGAAGTCTAAAAGCGGTGTGACTCCATGCATCGTGTTGGTCCTTCTTTTCTCCCCTTCCCCCCTTACAACAAATTCCTTGAAAGAAAAAGGAGATGATTGGAATGGTGAGTGAAAAGCAAACCAAGATGACACGTAGCATGCACTTCTCACATAAAAGCGGTCCAAACGAGGGCAAAGGCCATGTTCACAACAGTTTAGGCTGTGGTTCTGTTTTGTCTTTTAACTGTTCCAAAATGAAATACTAGAGATGGTAAATATTTGCTCAGTTAAAGAGAATGTTAACTAATAATATTCATTTAAGTTACTTTTCAACATCAAGTAAATCAATTAAAATCACCTTGTAGCGATTTCTATCTCATGGTCTCACCTGTTTCCTTCCAACTGTCGGACCTACCATATAACCTTCACAGTGGATTCAAACATGCCAGCAATCACAAGCGTGGCATGGGCTGGGCACCCCTTTCTCCTCTGATGTAAGGTTCCCATGTGGGGGAGCCTCTTCATGCCAGTGAATGAGCAACAGCAGTGCCTTTCCTTACACTGTTTCTGGAACACCCTCCACTGCTGTCTTCATCTAGTTAATATCTGTTCCACTTCTGTATCTTTGCTTAACTGCTTTTTCCTTGAAGTTTCCCAAACCTCTTTAGCTTGGTCAGATTTATTTACTAAACTAAGGTTTTCTTGTGTCTCTTTTCCATAGCCTTTGTCACCATGTCAGGTTTGCATTTATGCATTTGGTCGAAAGAACAGTGCCTGTCTTTCCTACGAGGGAATGTATCTGTGCCCACAGTCTGGAGTTGCATATGATGGCAGTTAACAAAAAATAAGAACTTTTGTCCGGTCATATAGTGTTGAATTCTTCATAAAGATATAATACTAGCAGCATCACAATTTGTTTCAGTTTGTTTGGTTGTCAGTGCTCTTACGTTAGTCTATACTGCAGGAAAAAGACTAGGCTTTCTACTCCCAGAGACTCACAGGGTCAGTGCTACCTTGTCCTGTACGATCTCTAAGAGTTGGCATTGACTTAATGGAAGTCAGTTTGGAAGTTTTTATATTTGACACCCAATAAAGGCACACACACACCCCTCCACCCAAAGAAAGGCTCACTGCCATGAAGTCAAGTCTGACTCATATTGACCCTGTAGGACAGGGAGGACTGCCCCTGTGGGTTTCCAAGGCTAACTTTCCAGAGGAGGAGAAAGCATTGTCTTTCTGTCATGGTGCAGCTGGCGGTTTCTGACCTTGCAGTGAGCAGCCCACTGTGTCTCACACTGTGTCACCAGGGCCCCTAATAAAGGCCCGGGTTTCTAAAGTTGTACATTGCGCGTGAAAAGACACAAGCCTACAGAAAGGAACCACGCCATAACCCTTCATACTGCGTTCCAGATCTGGACATTTCTCAGGCTTTCGATACACAATCAAAAAGGTAAGAATTCACGGGTACAAATAAGCTTGTACCCCTTTGTAAATCTTAGCTCCCTTCCCCCTCCATACCCTCTTCCAGGCAATTACCAGTATGCTTTCTGTCATTATATATCTGTTTTCATTTCCCAAAATAACCATATAAATGAAATCCTAGAGTCTGTACTCATTGTCTGACTCATTGTCAGTGTAGTCACTCTGAGATGCATCCATGTTGTGTCACATAGTAAAGGATCGTTCTTGGTATTGTTTGCTATATACATTCCACTGTATAGCCAGAACCGACTGTCATCTATTGGAGTCAGTCTCGTGACCACTCTCTTAGTGTTTCTGATGCTATAAATCTTTACAGGAGCAGAGAGCCTCATCCGTGTCCCATAAAATGGCTGGTGAGTTTGAACCACCAGCCTTTCATTTAGAGGTCCAACGCTTATCTCACAGCGCTGCCAAGGCACCATATGGACCTGATATCTTCGTTTACTGTTGCAAGTAAAGCTGTAATCAACTTCTTGGCCCAAGTCTGTAGATGTACATAGATTTTCTTTTCTCTCCAGTGAACTTCTAGGAATGGTATAGCTAGATCATGTTGATAGGTGTATTTTAACTTTTCAAGAAGATGTGAAACTTTTCCAAAGTGATTGTGCCAGGGGGGTATGAGGTTCCAGTTTCTCCACATCCCTGACAACACTTGGCATGCCAGTCATCTTAATTTTGAATATTCTAATTTGCATTTTCCTAATGACTAATGGTATTGTTCACTTTTACATACAGTTTTAAAATATTTTACACATTTTTCACTAGATGGTTTGTTTTCTGACTTGTTTGAGAGTTCTTTATATTATATTCTGGATATCAGACTTTTATCAAATACCATATATACTTGTGTGTCAGCCGAGTTTTTCAGCACATTTTTTTATGCTGAAAAGAGCCCCCCTCGGCTTATACTCAAGTGAGGGTCCCACTTACCTGTTCTCTGGCGCAGTGTGGGTGGTCTCCAGTCTCTCCTGCTCATCTGCGGGCACCTACAGCCTCTGTGGGTGGTCCGATGACTGCCTGTATCCCGGCTCTTCTTTTCTCCTGCTCGCCGCAGTCTCTGTGCTGTCCGTGCAGTGCCGGGCGAGAACCTGCCCGCTACTGTGTGCTGGTACCTGGACGCACCGCATCCTTGTCAGATGTGGGCGCTCTTCTCCAGGGCTGTGAGCAATGACGTAGCCTTTACAGTCTTACCTGGACTGCTCCCCTTTGCTCCGCCCAAGCATTGCTAAATACAAGTACCGGTATAGCTCTGGTCTTAGATATGCAGTATGTTTATTTATAGTATTTAGTCTGCTCTAGTTTATTTTTTTAAGCCCTATCTGGACCCAGTGTTGACTATGCTTGCATAGAGCAGCCTGTGTTAGGGTTCATAATATACACGCTGCTCGTGTGTTCCCACTGTGTGACTGCATGTGTTGTGTTAGCACTTCCCATACATATGAGGTAACGCTGCATATGCAGAACAGCGCGTGTAGTAACACAGTGCGCACACGACATAGCGTGTATATTATGACCCTAACACAGGCTGCTCTATGCACACAGTCATGTCACCTCATTCTGGAGGCCTCAAGTACACAGCTGCATTGTGTACCTGTGGTGAGGCAGAGTATGTAGTCATGTAGCGCATGCAGTAACAGCGTGTAAAGTTATTGTTGATACCCTATTGGTTTCGTTGACCCTGTCTTCCACTTACAGAGCTAGTTTACTGTTTTTCTTTGAAATAAATATTGAAAAACATTTAACCTATTGATACCTCAATTAATTTTATTGGTATCTGTTTTTATTTGAGAATTGACCAGTGGCTGCTGCATTTCCTGCCCTAAGCTTATACTCGAGTCAATATGTTTCCCAGGTTTTTGTGGTAAAATCAGGTGCGTTGGCATATATTCGGGTCGGCTACTACTTGAGTATATACGGTATATGCTTTTCAACTGATATTTTAAAGTTTGCAAATATTTTGATGTAACCTGTATTTTATTTTCTTAACAATATTATTTTAAGACAGAAGCTGATCATCTTGATGAATCTCAATTATCCATGTATTCTTTTTGTGTGTGTGTGTGCCTTAGATCTCCTGTCAAAGAAACCTTTGCTTGCCCAACATCACAAAGATGTTCTCTGATGTTTTCTTCTGGGAGTTTTGGGGTTTTAGATTTTTGCATTTCAGACTATGGTCCATTTGGAATGAATGTTTGTATATGACACAAGTTTAGAATCAAAGTGCTTGTTTTTTGTTTTGTTTGCTTGTTTGTTTTGCATGTACCATTTATTACTCTAAACCCATTTATGTAAAAGACGATTCTTTATCTCTTAGCCTTTGTTCAAAAAAATCATTTATGTCTTCAGTTTCTAAGGCTATTTTAACTCAGTATAGAACTCTAGACCAACACTTTATTTCAGTACATTGAAGAAGTTGCTCCACTGGCTTCTTCTCACTTGCATTGTTTCTGTTAAGAAATATGCTGTTTACCTTATCTTTGTTCTATACATAATGCTTTCTCCTCTAAAGTACTTCTCAGAGTTTCTCTTTAGCAGTGGTTTAGAACAGTTTGGTAGTGACGTGTTTCAGCGTATTCTTCATTATTGTTGTACTTCAGGGTCATTGACCTCCTTGGCTATGTGTCCGTATACCAGAAAACAAAAAGCCGAGCCCACTGCCAGTGACCCGCTTGCAGCTCACAGCTACCCGCTAGGGTTGGCTTCTAAACCTTCCTCTGCCCGGGGCTCCAATCCCAGGGGCATTCAGCCATTTAAAGTTGTCTCGTGGCTCACTAATGTGGGTTTATCTTTTCTAATCTTTTTGCTCTCTTGTTTCATTTTGAAATGTTTCTACTCCTAGCTTAAAGTTTGCTAATCTTTCCTTCAACAGTACTTTGCTATTAATGTGTCAGATGTTGTTTTCATTTTACAAATTTGAAGTGGATGGTTGTCTTATTTTTTAACTTGAAATACAGTTATCATTGCTTTAAGGCTCTTGGCTAGTGATTTTAATGTCTGGGTTAGTTTCCAATCATTACGGGTCATGTTTGTCTGCCTTTTGCATGGCTGGTAATCTTTGATTAGATACGTGGCATTATTCGTTTTTTATTTTCTTGAGCCCTGCATACTTTTGCATTCCTGTGAATCTTCTTGAGGTTTTGTCCTAGTATGTAATTAAGTTACACTCTCACATAACCTATCCAATTAGCATTGTGAGCACAGTGGTATTTCACCACAACAACACTGAGATAAATCTCAAATAAATGCATACTTGGAAAACAAATTTTTCTTCATATTCAGCACCAATAAGCTTCTTTGTATTTTTAATACAAGAATCAATCCACTCAGTAGATATTTTTAGGTAATTATTGATCGATATCATGGGGGCTATCTTTAGCTACAGAACTGTACTTGATGTAAGATTAAAAATCAAAAGAGAAAAAGGTTTATTCCATGTTATAAATGATATGTTAACATCGTAAACCCTGACGTCTGTGATTGTGACCGTGTGTGGAATTAAGGTCTTTGAAGATGTTGTAAGTTGTTTTCACAGGGAGTAAAGTAAGTCCTGATCCAATTGGAGTAACTCCTTATAAAAGAGGAGGAGAAACAGAGGGAAGATAGCCAGATAACAATGAAATTTTGCAGCAACTGCAAACAAAGGAATATCTAGATCCACTAAAAGTCAGAAGGACATGAAAGGCCCTTTTCCTAAAGACTTGAGAGAGTACATGGCTGTGCCGGCTCCCTTATCGCGGGTTATCGTTGCTAACAAGCACTTGATTTCTGACTCACTGCTATGCGGTGTGGCGCAGTGAGTGGTGCTCAGTACACCTGTATTGTATTGCTGTACTAATTAGAGCATCCATGATTGCACATATATTGTATATTTCTAGGTCTTGGTGATTTCATAGTAACAGAATTGAACAAAGCCAACATTTAAATGACGTGGATATACTGTGGGTTTTCTGAACTGTGTTTCAAATGTCACCGGTTAAATCTAAGTAGTATATTAAATACATTTTTGATGCATCAACTCAATGCATGTTTCTCTGTGTTTATTTCAGGATGCAGAAGAATACACAGATCTGCCAGTAAGGCACAATGAAGATCATATGAATAGTGAGCTGGCAAAATGTCTTCCCATTGAATTAAATCCTCACTCATTTGACAGCCCCCACACCAAAGCACACCTCCTGCTGCAGGCGCATCTCAGCCGAGCCATGCTGCCCTGCCCAGACTATGACACTGACACCAAAACCGTCCTGGACCAAGCACTGAGAGTATGCCAGGTAGGCAGGGCATTTCTAATCCATTTCTGCCTTTGTTTTCCTGCATTTGGGGATGAGCTGTATTTGAATTTAATTTTTTCATTGTGCCATTGCTGAGAAAAACCAGGTGAATCAAATCAAGAATATGCAAAGAAAAAATTCAATAATTCATTTAATCAAAATTTATTGAAGGTGAACTAAGTACCAAGCAGTTGTTCTAAGCACAAAGTATACATCAAAAAACAAGACACAAAAATGGTTCCTATTGTTCCGGGCTCTCACTCAAGCTAGGGCGACCGGGCAGTCGAAGCACGAGCTGATGATGTCAGTAGTTGCCATCTAGCCATCCTCGGCTCGTCGCGACCTGACCCTGACGGAGAGGACTGCCGCCCAGGGTTTTCCTGGCTTCAAATCACCTGGTCTTTCCGCATGGAGCCTGGGGGTGGGTTCAAACCTCCCGACTTTACGGTTAACAGGAGAGCACTTAACCATTGAACCTCCAGGGTTAATAATAATAATAATAAATCACAGTAAAGAAAACAGGAAGGAAAGTGTAGGCCGCTATTTTGCACTCTGTATGAGTGTGTGTGTTTTCAGGGGCTGTCTCGCTGATAAGGTGACATTTAAGATAGAATTGAAGGGAGGGAGAGAGCCATAAGGTTATCGGAGGGCATTTATTTCAAACACTTAAGGAAAGCAAGTGCAAAGATTCCCACGTAGGAAGCTACGTGCTGTATTCAAGGAAAACCAAAGATGCCCGTGTAAGAGGGACAAAGGATGGAAATGAAGTCAGAGAGGAACAGGAATGGATGTCTAAATATCAATTCACTTAAACTAATCAATAAACCCATGACATGTTAGCATATAACATTATTTGTCATAAGAAATAACTAAACCATGAAAATGTTAGGAACATTATGGTGAAATGAGGTATTTGTTTTGGCCGTTCCAGACTGTAACTTTCACTGTGACAGTGTGAGACCAGGCAGACTAGGGGTATTTCCTTTCTCCCTGAAGGGCCTGGACAGAAAAAGCCGTGGGAGATCCTGTTAGAATGTTATGATTCAGTTCTTAGTGATTGCTTAAAGGGTCAATTGTAGTTGTAAAAACATAGAACTCAAATGAGAACTTTGGTCAGTTTTGCTATCCGACTGGATATAAAATGAACCGTCTCGTAAGTGGAGGTGAGGAGAAATCTCACTACCACAGGAAAGACTAGCCAAGTGGGGAGTGCATCGCTTAGAACCAGAGATCTCTGCACACTGACTTCCGAGATCCAGGAGACAGAAAGCTATGACACCAGAGGAACAGCAGAACCAGAGCACAAGACAAGAGTGGTTGGCTTCCCAGCACACGGTGAGTAGAGCTGAGTGCCTTCAGGGAGGAGGCTCACATGCAGATTAGGCACATGATCAGGGAGGACAGACATTGCTGAGCCCTGGAGTTTGAGCCAAGCTCCTTCAGACCAAAACTTGTGATGTAATTGAATCCCTTTAGACATTTATCAGCAGTGATATAAAAGCTTTGTAACACTGCCAGAACAGGCCAGAGGCGCAAGGGGTCTGGGACCAGAGAGAAGTCTAACCTAAAGGCATGGCAGCGAAGAGGCTTTCCTGACCAAAGAACTGTATCCTAGACATTTATGATCCTGAATTGTAGCACATTAACTTCCCTGGTAAACCCCATAATGATAAATATTGTCTGAATTCCGAAATCAATTGTTGAACCCAGCAGAGAGGTAGAGAGTTCTCTGTGAGGGACAGTTTGAATTCATGCAACATTTCACAGTTTTTTAAAATCACTCTAATGCCTAGTTTAATAGAAGTCAGCTAGATTCACATATCTCTTTTAAAATAAGTCTGTTACTATATGATGTTTTAGTTGAAGTATATAAAGAAACTTCAGCTTCTTATAGAGAGATGATTGGAATAGAGAGAAGTATCCTCATCACCTTCTCAAATGCTGTGGATATTCTTCTTTGATAGTATACGAAAATTTAACAAGTGGAATTTCTCAAATGTTAGCTGCAGTATGCGATCAGAAGTCTTATCAGTGGGCTTGTAACACGGTGAACAGTAAAGGGCAGTGCTAGAAATGACGGGGCGGGATCAAATTGGTTTGGGCAGGACTGGTAAGAATTGGTTGGATACAGTTGGATATATTTTTAAGAGGAACTATCGGATCGTTTCAAACATAACACTTGTGAGGATGGTGCAGGTGTGGGCAGGGTCTTATTCTGCTGGACATGGGGTCTCTGAGTCAGGACTGACAGGACAGCATCTAACGGCAACAGCAACTGTTAGTGGGGTGGATGAGGGTTTCAGAGAAGGAAAGGAGCCATTGATGATTCCAAGACTTTTTTCCCAGAGCAACTGGAAGGATAAAGCTCGGGGTGGGGGAGGGGGAACAGAGGGAGCTTATATCAAGGAGTTCAAGATGGAAGAAAATGTTTTGAAACTGATTTTTGGTAGCAATTGTACAATACTGCTTAATGTGATTGAACTATGGAATGGTATGAAGTCTGGATTAGCGCCTAATAAAATGATTTATGGGGAAAAGTTGACATTTACTGGGAGATGATCTTAAGCAGGTTTAGGTGAGAAAGTGCAACTAACATGTAATGATTATGAAGGTTTTCATTTTATATAGTATAACATGTCTTTTTGGACACTTATATAATAAAAATAAGATTTTTTTAAATTCTCAAAAGACTTACGGTGTTTTTAAAAATAGAGTACTCCTTAAGGCTTCCTCACCCACCACTATTATGACCCCAGTCCTGCCTTTCACTTCAGGCCAGACCAGAACTTGTGCACTGGTACAGATAAGAGCTCACCACACACATAATCCTGGTCAGATAAACCCCTCAGGAACAGAAATGAAAGTAGTGATACCAGGAGAGTAGGGAAAAGGTGCGGGGGAGAAGGGAAGGGAGGGGCTATTGCAATGATTGAAGCATAATTCCTCTTTGCACCCACCCCCCTCCAAGGGGATGAACAACCGAAACATGGCTGAAGGGAGACAGTGGTCAGTATAAAATATGAAAATAATAATTTATAATTTATCAAGGGGTCATGAAGGTGGGAGGAGGGGGAGGAAGGGGAAAAAGAGGAGCTGATACCAATGGCTCAAGCAGAAAGAAAATGTTTTGAAATGATGATGGCAACATATGTACAAATGTGCTTGGTACAATTGATGCATGGAATTTTATGAATGTGGTATGAGCCCCTATAAAATTATCTTTAAAGAAATAAAAGTAATGGGGTTATCTGCAAAATTTAAAAGTTAGAATGATCTAAATATTTTAAGTCATTAGAACATTGTGCAATATTAGTAGTTGTCATCACTGGGTAGCAATATGATTTTTAATTCCTTTTTTTATTTTATTTGCTAAATCGTTGTATGTTTTAAGTAAGCTTCCAACATGTTTATATCTCAAAAGAAACCCAGTAATTTTATTATTTTTGAAATTAGGGATCTTTTATTAAATAAAGTAAATACAAGCTATCAAGAGTAATAGGGGAAGTAAGTTTATAATAACCATATGAAATTGTTCACCCCCTTCTGACACTTGGTTTACTTATTCGGAAAGATGTTTTTCCACTCCCAGTTAGCCACACTTCACACACTGAGGTTAAAGTTCCTGACGTTTAGCTGTGGTCCCGTACATCGGCATTTGTATCTGCTATAATTTTTTCACTCATAAGCACTCACCTGGTAATGAACCTGAGAGTCAGAAAGGGCTGAACAGATGCTACAAAAAGAATTAGGTTTTTAGATCCAGTGCCAGCCCTGAAAGACTTGCAGCAGGGATCTTGCGGTTGTAAGTATATGATACATGAAAATAATAGCACATGGTCAACTTACTGATACTTCTTTCTCAGCTCTCAGTAATAATTTTGAAACTATATCAATCGAAATTAGTCTGTTTGTATGTATGGATTGTGATAAGAGTTGTATGAGTCCCCAATAAAATGAGTTTTTTAATTAGTCTATTAATACATTTTTTTAAGAGAAAGGATTCAACCAGCTACTTTAGCCTTAGAAAAAAATTTGGTATGATTTCGTGGAATTATCTATATATTATTTGCAGTTTTGTATTTTTTCAGAGTTACGTTTATGATTTACTCTGTATTCGTAGAAGTAGCCCATTTCATTGTAGAACAGTTGGGGAAATAACATATTAAAATCTCTAATATTAGTTGGATCTTTACTGCAGTGAATAATGAAACTTTTTTTTTCTAGTTTTCTCTCCTTGCGCTGTCTTTGCTTTGATTTGGTAGCAAGGTAATGTGATCCTTGCTCAAAGTGTCCCTTCCTCGTCTGCAGTTTTGAAAACTTTAAGGATTAGAATCAGTTCTGCCAAAATAGGTGGCAGAGTTCCCCATTGAAGTCATCTGGGTCATGACTTTGCCTTTGCTGGGAGGTTTGGGCATATTAATTCCATCCCTTCACTCGCTCTCTGTTGAGTTCTTGGGTCTTTTCTTGAGTCAGCATTCAGAGTTTATGTGTTTCTAGAAGCTTGTCCATTTTGTCTCAGCTGCTTACTTTGTGGACACACAATTATTTGTAGTATAACCTTAAAGTCAGTGGGGCCTGACAAGTTGATTTCTGTATCCTTTTAATTTCCCCCATTATTGTTGAACATTTTTTTCCTTTATAATACCCTGTGCTTTCCCTGCCTGAAGCCTGAAATCAACAGGATTCCGTGTTCATTTGATCAGGGAACAGTATTTGAAACTAAAACCCGGGCTCCAGTTGCATGCTACTGTCTCCTTGCGTGTCATCCTTCCTACTTCCTCTCAGGAAACAAAGCTGGGAAACACGAGTATGTACACTCAGGCCTACATCTGTTCACAAGGTAAACCAGAAAGCATGAACTACTAGATTCCCAGTTCATCCCAGACTAATCATGCCTAACCATTTCAATCTCTAGACAATATCTCTCAGAAATATTTGTTTGAATTTTCATTAAGGTGTCTTCAAATGGGAGAGAAAAGGGATAATTTTTATATCATGGAAAAACAGTTTTGAGGTCAGGGAAAATATCGATGTTTTTAACAAAAATTATATATGGAGGCTTAAAGAAGTTCATGGGAAAATGGAATTGAATAAGGTAATGTGTTTCCATGAGTTTTTGTAAGCCTTCTTGTAGATAACATAACTGTGAGCTCATTCTCTCTCCCTCCCCGTTCTGATGTCTCCAACCCAATTCCAAAAGCCATTGTAGCGTCTCTTTGTTACAGACTTATAAAGACATACTTTCTCCATCTGGGACAAACCTGGCTTCCGTCCACCACAATATAGTTACCATTTTCTCTATCCTAAAATACTTATGAATTTGTTTTATATTTACTCTCTTCCCTACAAAAACAAATTTACTAACTAGAGCTGAATATTTGTGTACAGTTTTATTTTGTTTGGGCTTTGAAAGATCATTTACTTTGTAATTCTATACAAACACACCTACTTGCACTCTGCTTTACAAAATTTGTGTTATATTTGATAGCTTGTTTTTAATGTAACAATTTATAATTTTCTTCTCAAGCACAGTTTCTGAAGGCCTCATTATATTTCTTCAAATGAATAAATCATGGTTTATTTAACGAGTCCCATATTCATAGATACTTGCTGTGCAATTTTTTCTATTATAAATTGCAAGCATTACCTCTGATCATCTTAAATGTTTAGATTAGGATTTTCAGAGGCTACTTGGAAATATAGTTAGTTGCAAAATGGATGTCAGCTCTATATTCTAAATTCTTTCACTTCTGGCGTTTCCTTGTAAGAAGATGATAAAAGTAGGCAGTTCAGAAAGGGAAACAATGTTAATGTTGCTGGTGGAAAGGAGCAGGAGTATAAAGATAATAAGTTTTTCCAAACTGATTCACAAGTTTAGTTACAGTGCTCTACTGTTCGAACCATACCAGTCCTTATTCTAATTGACAGAGGAGTACTATTGGCCTGTGAAAGCACTTGGCTCCATCAGTTTTTCACACTACGGCCCTACTGACGAACAGGAAATTACACCACCACTCCCATGGGACATGAGCATGACCTTGTAGTCTGTGGAAGAAACTCAACTCTAAATTCAGCTCTGTTGCTGATTTAGTACAAGGCCCTAGGCAAGGCACTTAACCCATAGGGTCTGAGTGAAAAATATGTATGTGGCATCAGTTAATGTTTATAAAAAAACAATTTATTGAGACAGGAAAATAGATCTAAGTATTCTTATATTTTAATAGTGCCTTTATTGCTTTGCTTTATCGTAGCCATTTAATTCAAATGGGTATTTTTAATTCCTTTTATTTTAAAGAACTAAAATTTATTGTCGCTGAGTCAAGTGCAACTCCTCCACACACTGTAGGCCAGAGTAGAACTGCTCCCTTGGATGACTGAGGATGTCAGTCTTGACAGAAGAATGGCTTCCTTTTTCTCAGGTGCAGCCACTGGTGGATTCTGCCCAACATCCCTGTTAGCAGCCCATTGCTTAACTTAACTATTCCACCAGGGCCTCTTATTTTATAGAAACTTATGAAATGATAGAGATTAAGAAAACTGTACTCATAGCCATCCCGCCTTTTCTAGTAGCAACCTCAGTCTTACAGGACAGCAGGGGAGCTGTAAATCTGGATGGAGCAGAAGCCTCGTGTTTCTCCCAAGGAGTGGTGAAGCAAACTGCTGGCTCTACGGTTCGCAACCTCCAGTTTGACCACTCTGCCACCGGGGCTCCTGTAGAAATACTGCGTAGTGTCCACGAGCCAGCCAGGAGGGACTCTCACAAAAGAAAAAGGTAGTTGCAGATTTCCTCCTGGTATGAAGTTAGAATGTGCAGTATACGGCGGAGTCTTTGCTTCTCCTGTCCCATTTCAAGTTACATATCAAAGGCGTCATTTTTTGGTTTAAGGTTTCTTATAACAGTTTCTTTATGTATTTTATTGTTATAAGCATTCCTGCTTCTGCCCCCCCACCCACTCCTGACCACCACCACTCCCACCCCAGAAAAACAGATAGCTCAGGGTTTTGTTAATCTGCTTTCTTTGGATTACGATCAAGTGTAAAATGTTCTAATTTATCAATGTAATGATTGTTTAACTGATTCATATAAAAAACATTTTAAAAATAAAAAGGTAAAGGCTTTTCTGGGGAAAAAATGTATATGTAAATTATAGTAAATGGTGGGACATTTTGTTTATGTTCAGGGTGCATATGTTAGCCTGCATGGGAAAGTTACATATAAGAAAAAATCAAAAATGGAAGTGACATTAGCTATATTTTTATATTTGATGGCAAAACTAGACCTGGTGATAAATTTCTGATGTTTTGATTATCTCTCTACTTCACATTGTTTTATCAAGGGACAAAGAAATTGGTCTTTGGAGAAGTTAATTGTTAAAGGTGGTTTGTTCGGGCAGCCAGTGCTGAAACCAAGCGTAGATAACCAGACTTTAATTCTTGCTCTCATATTTCTGATCCTTTCTAAGAAGTGCTATGCATCTTTACTTTAAGTTTAAAATCATCTTCATTTAAATGAAAAAGATTCAAACAGATTGTATAAAGATAAATACTTATGTATTCGTCACGGCTGCTACCTCTTACTGGTATTTACCTCAGAGTGCCTCACTGACTCAGCCTTCAGACGTCTAGTTAGTATATAAAGAAAAACCAAGGCTTGCGTGAGCCGAGAATCAGAGGGCTGCGTGGTTCAAATTGTAATGGTGGTGTCAGTTTGCTGGGTTAATTTTGGACTTTCCTTGTGAAAGTATTAAAAGGCTAGATTTACCCATCATCTAATATTATCCCATACAGCCTAAAATCTACTGCTATAAAAAATTGTGTGCATTTTAAAGACCATATCAAAGCAATACTCTAAGGACCACAAGATAAATATGTTGCTCTATGATGAGGGAGCATGCACACACAGAGAAATGTACACATTTCTAACTTGGATTGAAGAGGAAATCTTCCCCCACTGAATAGAAAGGTCTATAGAAACCTACACTTCCATATTTCTGTTGGAATTATTAAATGTTAATACAGAACTCTACCAAAAAGCCAAGAGAATATGAAGAACTGATGCAGACCAACTATTACATCTAGCCTTCACTATGGATCATAACTCAGTGTAAAGAAAGCCAACCTCATAACTATGCCAGCAGAGAGCACCGTGATAAACCGAGAAAAGACTGAAGTTGTCAGTGATGCTGTTTTCCTGGGCTCCATGGTCAGCATTGCTGGAAGCAGCACTAGAGAAATCGAATGATGCGTTTTCAGGGGGCACAGCTGCGGCTCGAGCCCTCTTTAAAGTGTTAAAGAGCGAAAATAACACGTGCTATTTATCCAAGCTCTGGTATGTTCAAGTGCCTCACCTGCACGTGAAAGCTGGGCACTGACTCAGGAAGCTGGGGGATAGCTGATGTATTTGCGCGGGGGTAGACAAGTAACAGTGAAAGTACCGTGGACTGCCAGAGGAGCAAACCAATCTGTCTTGGAGGAAGGACAGCCAGAAGGTTTCTTAGAAGCGAGGATTGCCAACACTTGTCTCACGTAGTTAGGGCATGTTGTCAGGGGAGGCTAGTCCCTGGAGAAGGACATCATGCTTAGTAAAGTGGAAGGCCAGCAAAAATGACTACTCAACAGCCGGGCAAGCAACTAGAATAATATTTAGGGAACTGAGCCCCATTATTGTGCTCTTCAAACACTCCCTACCACCACCACAAAAAAAAAAAAAGTCAGCTAAGTGCCACTGAGTCACTTCCCACTCACGGCAACACCGTGGGATAGAGCGGAACCGGCCCTGCGGGTTTCCAGGGTCCTAAATCTTTACAGGAGCAGAAAGCCTCCAGTTGGTGGATTCAAACTTTCGACCTTACAGTAGCCCGATACACTACCATGACGTGGTAGTAACCATTTCTTAAGGGTTTTGCTTTTATTAGGTTCTGTTCTAATTGCTCTAGCTTGTAGCAGCTTATCACAATAAAATAATGAAGTAGTTAATTATTATCCTCACTTTATAAAAGAAGACCAGTATAGCTCTCCCAAGATCACATTAAAAAGCAAAAATGTTCTTAAGTGCAAATCGGATGCAATAAAAATTTATTTCACTGAATTTGCTTTGCCCAATAAAGGTTCATTTTTAAATTGTATTAATGGTTTAGTGACATTTTTTTAAACATGGAAACTTCACATGAATTTTCCTTTTATTTTAAAACCATAAATTCTGACCAGGCCTTGAATAATACTTTTTAACTAATCCCTTTTTTCCTATGTACACTCAGATCACCGCTCTCACATTCTTCCTGTTCTCTTTTCAATAGCATGCCTATAATTACCATGACCAGTTTGTAAGAGAGCCTTGTTAATATGCATGATGATATGTAACGTATTACATCACTATTCAGTATCCAGTTAACATATTTTTTGCCTTTTACATCAACTATTCATGCTCCTTATCAAGGTTTTACAGTATGCCACATAGACCAGTGAATTAATCATATGCTCTTCCAGGTTTTCTCCCAAAGCTGCAATAATTGGAAACAATGGGGAAGAGATCAACCAGTCATGAGGGAAATAAAATTGCCATGCTAATGAGAGAAGATAACTGTATAATAAATAGTATATGCTCATCAAGACAACCTATGCATAGGTTGCAAAGGTTTACTAAAGCACACGCACACACACTTACTTTATGGTCTCCTTTTATTCTTTAAGATTTTCCACAGGACAGACTAGAACTTCAATAGAGCCATAGAGCCCCTTGGTAGTTTGAACCACTGACCTTGGGGTGAGCAGCCCAGTGTTTGTTTAGTCCATATTGCCACCAGGGCCATGATTGCTGCTTGCCAAAATAAACCCACTGCCCCTGACTCGACTTGAATGCATAGTAACCCTGGGGGGATGTTGTATTACTCAGTTTCTACTAGATCTTTGTCATTAGCTATTTGTAACATTGTAAGGAACCATTGGTGGTTCAATGGTTAAGGCACCCCGCTGCTAACCAAAAGGTCAGTGTATTGAACCTACCAGCCATTCTGAGGACGGAAGATGAGGCAGTCTACCCCTGTGAAGAATATAGCGTGGAACCCAATGGAGCAAGTCTGTGCTCTCTTGTAGGATCTCTGTGAGTTGGAATGAACTCAGCGGCAGTGGGGTTGTTGATTTATAAGGTAGTTGACTGGTAGGGTGACTTTGAATACAAGGCTGAACATCGAGGAAATCTCATAAACATTTCACTCCTTTCTACTTTCATAGGAAGGTCTTCAAGAGAGCGAGTCACTATAAGTGAATTTTCACAAGTTGTTAAGATTTTTTGCTAAATCTGAATTCTCTACCATCAAAGGTAGCCTATTTTTTATAAACATCAGTGTGACTGCTTCAGAGTACTAAAGACCAGGATGAAGTCTGATGAAGGCTGTATTCCTGGCCAGATTGCAGAAGCTCATATCTTACCATAGAAGCCGGATGAAGTTTTGTCGGTGGACGAACGGCCATGTAAAAGCAAATCCCTATCAATGGCCTTATTTTGAGTCATAGTTTTTCCAAAGGCAAAGATCCGTGCTGTGGTGCGGCGGCATGGTCCCATTGGCACTTACTTTATCCAGTATCAGAGCGTCATTCAGGTGTCACAGCGGATCACCTAGAACTCTCATTCCCTCAACTGAAGCAACCCAAAGCTGATGCATTTTGCGTTTCCAAAAGTAACACAAATGTGTGGGTTTTGAGGTCTTAAACACCTTTACTTACACTTGTGGATTTATAGGCAATCTCCCTTCAAGGGCTATAATATAATTTGGAAGGCGAGTTCCCCCTGGGTGACTTTACCTGTAAGCTTTTGTATGACAATTTGGTGATGGTTTATTGATGATATGATGCCATTCTTAAGGATCCTTCTATGCCCAGCTCCTCTCCTCAGATCCACATAACAACTCTTTTCCCGATTGGGACTGTCGGAAATGAGTAATGCTTAACCCATTTGTGTGATCAATTCACTTAAGCAGCTACTGTGAAATGTTAATCACAACTTTAATTTGTACTGCATTAGCATTTTGATTAACTTGTAGGCTTGCTAGCACACTTGAAGCGCTTTTACTCATAGTTACAGCTCGGAAATGACTTTTTGATTAATTAAGTTTGTTAGACAGCAGCTGAGCTTCCTGAATGCTAACCTTCTAGGGGTAAAAGTTCAGGAGAAAGTTCCTATGAACAACTGTTGCTTCTGAAAAAGATTGCTATAAATGTACTTACACCATTTTAATTAGCAACAAAATATTGTGTCATTGCTTGCAAACTGACCTGAACCTTTAAAAGAGTGTGCCTTTGTGTCAAGAAAGCTTTTCTTTTCGGATTTTTCCATCGTTGTACAACTTGTGGGAGTTCTTGAATTTAAATAGTATGTTTTCTAACAGATGCCTAACAATTAATGTTGTAACAAACTGCCTAGGATGAATTTCCATGGGTTCTATTTTTTTATTTGGCTGTTTTTGTTTCTTTTAAAATATATTTCTTAAAATTTTAAGGTAGTTTGATTAATAGAAAAATTGCAAAAATGGTACTTTGAATTCCCATATACCCAGTTGCCTCCCATTAATATCTTCTGTGTGGTACATTTGCCACAATTAATGAGCCAGTATTGACATTATTATTAATACTTGCTTGCTCATAACTTGTTGATTTTTACCTAATGAACATTTCCTATTCAAGGCTTTCACCAAGGACACACATTACCCTGAGTCACCGTGCTTCCTTAGACTCGCAGCTATGACAGCCTGTCAGACTTATTTCTGAAGACCTTTCCAGAATGTTTAGCATTCCCCTGACATCCCATAAATAAAACAACCTTTCATAAATTAATGAAAATCTTCATGTTCATCTGTACTAAATAAAGTTTCCTTTCTTAAGCTTTAATAATCTATTGCCTTTATAGCATTGAATTGAACATCAGTGGCAACATTATCTATTCATTTCAACAGCTGTCATTGCCTTCTTTGCCTTTAGCTGTTCTACTCCCTATCATGGACTACTTGGAAATAATAGAAAAAGAGAGAAATTTTTACCTTTCACTTCTGCTACAGTTTTATTTATTTATACAACCTAGAGAGGATCCCCCTTAAATTTCACCCAAGTGAAAATTTGCCCCAGAGCACTCGTTTTCCTTCTCACATGGAAAGTCTTTCCTATGTCCCCGTTCTCACAGCTGTGAAAGGCCTACCACTGCGTTTGAGCCGGTGTCCATAGACTTCCTCATCTGTTATCTTCCAAACTCGGGATCTGTTTTCCTGATGTCCTCAAGCACCATAGTCACGGTCCTTTGCTCCATCCCAGCTCTTGCAGTCATCACAGTGGCTTCAGTTGTCTGCTTTTTATAATGTGACCCCAGACTTCATAGCATGTATCACAGACTCCTGTACTTTAATGACCCATGTCGACACTGCCTCCATATCAGTATTCTCTGAGTCTCCTCTTTCACCATAACATCTGTATCAGTCAAGCTTGAATTTCTCTTACTCATTGTGATCTTGAATCTTGTATCCCCTTCATGGGTCATCGGTCCCCTTTTGACTTCACTTTCTACCTTACAGAGGATCAGCCCCTGAATTGGGTCATTTCAACACTGATGTAACTCAAGCTCGCTGCCATCAAGTGAATTCTGACTCAGTGGCCCTCTAAGACAGTGTGGTGCCCCTTAGGGTTTCCTGCACATTAAACCTTTATGAGAATAGGCAACCTCATATTTCTCCTCCAGAGCAACTGGTGCATTTGAACCATTGACCTTTCGGTTAGCAGGTCTGTGAGTATCCCACTATGCCACCAGGAGCCCTCTCCACTGATGTCACTGATATCCTAACCAGCAACTAGTAACCAGCAACTTCCACATTCTCAGTTTTCACATCTAAAATATTAGCAGTTACTGGAAACAACCATAAGTCCAGGGGACATCATCTCCCATTTGCAGAGACAATTAAGACCCTCTAATAGGATCTTTCAGATGTCATATTGTGGTGGCTTGTATGTTGCTCTGATGCTGGAAGTTATGCCAGCAGGATCTCAATCCCAGCAGGGTCACCAATGGTGGGCAAGTCTTGGTGGAGCTTCCAAACTAAATATGACTAGGGAGAAAAGCCTGGCTATGTACTTCAGAAAAATTAGCAAGTGCAAGCCTTGTGAATATCGGAAGATGTGCCCTTCGGATTGGAAGACTTTAAAAATACAACTAGGAAACAGTTGCCTCCACAACTTTAATGACAGGCTGATTGAAATTTGAAAGTTAAAAACAAAGAAGAAGCACCAGTAGTTGGGAACTGTGGCCCTAGTGATAGAAATGATGCTAGAGAGTATGTAATAAAATTTTGCAAGACTCTAGTGACTTAATCATTGGAATGACTTTCCCCCCAATAATATTAATAACTACTGTGCATGTGGATGAGAGTAGATGGGATACACAGGATTCAAATTGACTCCATCTGTGGAAAGAAATGTTGGAGAAGCAATATCACCAGTCAGAACAAGACCAGGGGCCAACTGTGTGTGCATTAATATACGCTCATATGCAAGTGCAAGTTGCACCTGAAGAAAATGAAAACGAGTCATTGACACTCACATATGACCTTGAGTACATCCCACCTGAATTTAGAGAGCGCCCCAAAATAAATTTGACACACTGAACACCAATAACCAAAACAGGTTTGTGGGATGACCTCATACGTGAAAAAAATCAAAAGCTCATGAACCAGAAGGGAGGGACCACAGTGTTTGTCAGAAGAGACTGAAACTTGCTCCTGAATGTAGACTATCTAAAGCTAATGGAAGAAATGATGGGGTAAAAGAGATGGACAACAGACTTCAGAGCCTACTTAAGATAGGCACTGTATCAAAAGGAATTTGTTGACATTCAACAGTTTCAGGAAGTAGCATGTGATCAAGAGTGATACTTGGAGGAGAAAGCCAGGCTGCGGGGGAGGCATTGGCCATCAATCCTGGTTGTGTACTTACGCCATCCTTACTCCGTCTGCATGCTCAACAATTAGTGAGAAAAGCTGGGCAGTGGGAAGAATTGAGCAAAGGGTTTGGAGGAAGGTTTGTTAACATTTGCATTTTGTAAAGGCACGAACTTGCTTGCTTGAAGTAAAGAGGACTTGACCAAATGACTGATGAAAATAAAAGACCACCTGTATGGGTTATACCTCAACATAAAGAAAACAAAAATCTTCACAACTAGACGAACATCATGATAAAAGTAGAAAAGAAGTTGTCAAATGATTTCATCTTTCTTGGATCTACAATCAATGCCTATGGCAGCAGCAGCCAGGAAATCAAATTAAGTATCCAGCAAATCTTCTACAAAACTGTTTTTTTTTAATGTTCAAAAGCATAGATATCAATCTAAGGACTCTATTGTGTTTGCTGGTATTCTCTATTTTATAAAGAATAATAATAGATATATTTAGAATTAATAGAATTTACAGGTTCTGGGGAACCAATTACAAGGATCTACATACATCCTCCTCCCTGGGGGATGGACAGCAGAAAAGTGGGTGAAGGGAGACGTCGGACACTGAAAGATATGACAAAATAATAATTTATTTTATCAGGGATTCATGAGGGAGGGGGCAACGGTGAGGGAGGGTAAAAAATGAGAAGCTGATGCCAGGGGCTTTGGTGGAGAGCAGATGTTTTGAGAATGATAAGGACAATGAATGTACAAATGTGCTTTACACAATTAATGTATGTATGGATTGTGATAGAGTTGTATGAGCCCCTAATAAAATGATTTTTTAAATAATTTATAGATTCTAATAGCCAGTGCAATGGCTACACAGAACTCACAGACAAAATTCATGGTTAAAGGGTTTATTAAGGAAGTTAACAGGTTGTGATGCCAGTGAGACATGCTCAAGTGCAATTCCAGTGTTTGGGGGGATACCCTCTAGTATCCCTCTTTTTTAACTGGAAAATTCAATTTTAATAATGTACCAGGACAAGTCAGAAAACACTGCTACAGAATCACAGAAACCCTTATTAAGCAAAGAATGGATGAAGCTAGTTTCTCAACTCTGTGGATTATAACTCTGGCCTCTGGCCTCTCGTGTGAGGTACTATTCCCTGGCCTTACTCACCTGGTGGTGTCAGACAGCAACACCTCTATTTCCTTCCTGACTCTCTTCTGCCCTAGATTCGTTTCTCGTCCAGTAATATTCTCTCCATTAATCACATTCTCTTTCAGTCTTTGCTGCCTTCTTTTTGGACAGGATCTCTAAATTTGTAATCCAAGAGCTCACAGAGCTTGTTTTCACCTCAAATTCTCTTCTCAGTTAAAATGTGTTCAAGACTAAACTCAGACTTAGTCCCTGTTCTCCTACCCATCTCTTCTCAATAATGATAGCCCCACCATTTCTGTTAGTTATATTAAGATCCTAGGTCTAGTGTAATTTTATATATAAATAAAATACAAGAAATCATGTTTCCACTCTGCCATGGCTCTAGATGATACAGAATTCTCATCTGTATACAGCATTTATCATCTGAAACAGTAATCAGTTGAAACTGATTCTAATTCAGTAGAGGAAAATCTCATGAACAGAGTCAGCCCCTTTACATTTTTTTGTTTCACTCCGAATTATCCTACTTTTGGCTGGTAGGTTTACCAAGTGGAAAGTGGTTAAGAGGTTAGGCAGATTAAATATTTGCTTATTGTTGATTTATTGATACTGAGTTGTCTAAGATTATTTCTACTTAGTGTACTAAACAGTGTTGTTCAGCATTAGTAAATGACTCTGAGATACCTTGGAAATCTTATCGATGATCTCTAGCCCTTACTAAATGCAACCCTGCCCTGAAAAGAAGCATATGCACATGCTTGCTTACCTGCAAGACTACTGTAAAAGAGTGTCTCAAACAGAGAGCCCTTGCTGTGGTCAGTCTTACATAATGCATATGACCAGGACCCCCAAGCCCATTGACCTGACCTCAGATTGGGTATGGTCCTCTGAACAGTAACATGGCTTTCCCATTCATACCAAGAACTTCCTCCAAGGTCTATCTTTGGCCTTGCCCTATGGCTTTCTCTCTTGTAACTGCATATCCCTTCTGCGTGAGTCTGGGTAAACTAGATAAACAAATCCATGGACACGTATATGTATAAGAAAGAGATTTATATACAAGAGCAATTGACCATTGAGAAAGCATCCCAGTCCAGATGTCCGATATTAGCCCATATGTCCAATACCAATCTAGAAAGTCCTCTTCAGACTCATGAAACACATGCAATGACACCGAATGTAGACGGTCACAGGCCAGTGGACAGAAGTCTTTGGATCCAGTGGCACTGGAAACATCTCAGCGCTGGCAGGGGTCCCTACATGACTTCTCCAGCACCCAGGGCTGCATCAGGGTGGGTCCATGTGTCTTGTCAGCTGCCATGTCTCCCAGGGTGTGAGTAGAGAGTCTCCCACCTCCAAGGAGGAACTCGGAATTCCCAGAATCCTTAGGGGAAAGCTGTGCCCACACAGAAGCCTAATTGGCTATGACTCAATGGACAGGCTAGATTCTACGCCTACATGCTTAATCCTTATATTGACGATTAAACTACCATACCTTCTGATTAGTCCACACATCCCATATATCTCCTCTCAACCTTGCATGCCAATACAACAATGTATCAGTCTAGATTGACTAGAGAAACAAATCCGTAAACGCTCATAGGTGGATAAGAACGAGCTTTATATACAAGAGCAATTGAATATTGGGGAAACATCCCAGCCCAGTCCAGATCAAATCCGTGAGTCTAATATTAGCCCATATATCCAATACCAATCTATAAATTCCTCTTCAGATTCATGAAACACATGCAATGATGCCTAATGCAAGACGATCACAGGCCAGTGTGTGGAAAATCTTGTAGATCCAGTAGCTTTCAGAAGAGACATCTCGGCGCTGGCAGGGGTCTCCACGTGACTCCTTCAGCTCCAGGGTTCCAGCGTAGCTCCTGGTGTCATGTCAACTGCAATGTCTCCCATGGAGTAAGCATGTGTCCCACCTCCAACAAGCTATTTATCTTCTTAGTGCCTCCATATGAGGTCATCAAGCTGTGACCTGATTGACATGCTAAACCCCACCCTTCACTCGTAAGTCTAAAGTTGACGACAGATTGTGTAACTACCACAAGAAATAAACAGCAAAAGTGCCAAAGGAAGTTCCTCAAAGGGTAGGTGATTTTCAGCTCATCTTAGAAAAACTTTAAAGTGGGCCTCAGTTTGTTGGGTACTTACTATTTGCTGGGCAGTACATTAGGCACCTTGCATAGTACATTATCTCATTTCACCTTTCTGTCATCCCTCTAGAAGGTTGTAATTTCTGGGGAGCTGTCAGGTAAGCAGTTGGACTGCTACTTGCAAGGTCGGTTGTTCAAACCCAACAGCCACTCGAAGGGAATACGAGAAGGCTATCTGCAGGTGTAAAGATGGACAGCTGTGCAAACCGTGTAGCATGTCACCACAGGTTGAAATCCAATCAGTGGCAGTGGGTTCGAGTGGCTATAAGATCCTTTCTCTAAATGAGAGACCGACTCAATGAGGTTAAGTAATGTCCTCAAATTGACATGTAGTAAGAGAAACAATATTAGGATTCAGACCTTTACCCATCTGACCTCAACGCTTGTGGTTTTTCTCCTGCCTGCACTGCCCTTGGTAGATGTTCACTCCCTCAGGCAGAACGTGGTTACAATCATGATAATTCGATTTTTCTCACCTATACTCTTTCATAGAACTGATCTTCCTGGGATACACTTGGTCGGTCCAGGATTAGAAAGGGCAGTTCCAGGTTCTTGCTGCCAGTAGTCTCATGAACAAGTGTGTAAGCAAAGAACCACACCAGGATGAGGATAGCGTGTGCCAGTAGCAGCAAGAGCCTGGAAAAAGAAGTGACAATGTCCATCTGGAAGAGTCGGCGAGGTCTCGCCGCAAAAGTCATATTGACGGTGGACTTGAGAGGCTACCTAGCATTTCCCAAGTGGACAAAGTGGGGGGAAATGCAAACTTTGAAAGCACAAGTAAATGTGGGAAAATACCAGTAATTTAGTATTCCTGTTCTTAAAGATGTTTACTTGTTTATTGACTCTGCAAACTATTGAATGAAGAGGCAGTTGATCAAGCAGAAGTAAGAGATACTGATTTATTTCAAATCAAGGATGGTGTTTGTCAATGTTATAAAGTGCTAAAGAGCAAAGAAGTCACTTTGAGGACTAAGTTGCACTAGACCCAAGCCTCATATGCAAGTAAGGTTGGACAATGAATAAGGGAGACTGAAGAATCACTGATATCCTTGAATGGTGATGTTGGCAAAGAACACTGACTATCCCATGGACTGCCGGAAGAATAGACAACTGTCTCTTGGAGAAAGTGCAGCCAGAGTGTGACTTGACTGTGAAAAGAATGACACTGCATCTCACATCCTCTGGGCATGTTATCAGGAGGAACCGGTCCTGGAGGAGAGCATCATGCGTGTACAGTCAAGTGTCAGCAGAAACGTGGAGAACGCTAATGAGATGGATTGGCCAACAGTGGCCACTACAATGGGCTCCGACATAACAGCAACTGGGAGGGCGGCACAGTGCGGGGCAGTGTTTCGGTCTGTTGTACCTCGCTGCCTGGGGGTCAGAAGCAACTTGACAGCGCCTAGCAGCAGCATACGTAGAGCACACACCTAAAGCCACACAGATGAATGGGAATAAAGTCGACCATAGGGTTTTGATTGTCGTGTTCAGAAGTTTTCGCTTTCATTTTCTAAAGTCAAAAGCTGGATAGTAAAGCCATTGAAGAACTTTAAGGAGAAGAATGGCATCAATGGTTTTCGTTTGGTTTTGTTGTTTTTTTTTACTTTGATATCAATGTAGAGTGTGGCTTGAAGAAGAGCTAAGTGAGACTGAGACTAAAGGGGTCATTAGAGTATTCCGTGTGAGAGGCAGGGAGGGCCTGCACTAAGGCATTGTCAGTCAGGACAGAGAACAGCACCGAGTGGGGAGCGGGAAGCTGAGAGACACGTTAGCAACATTTGGACCACCACATCTGAGCAGTCACAAAACAGTTTACCCTCCCAGGCTCATGATCTCGCAACCTGCTTTTTCACAGTATTAAAGAGCAAAATAAATAATAGTTTCCAAAATTCACAATACGGCTTTTCATTTACTTCATGTAAGCAGTTGCTTTGCATGATTTTTCACATTTTCACATCTGGGCTGTACAATGAAAGACTGTATGGTCCAGATGTCAAAATGTAAAATCATTTAGGAGCGCTCTCATAAATTTTATTAAATCTTTAAACTTCATCATGAAAACTTCAAAGTTACAGCATATGGTTCATCCATCCAACTCTAGTTTGTGAGTTGGGGCCTGGAATTTATTTCCACTCAAGTTGTAAGGCAAAATCATGAGTAAAATCCCCATCATTAATCTACCGTACAGGCTCTAACATTATCATGATACGGCATTAGGTAAGCTGTGCATTTCTCTGGTCCTTGTCACTTCCCGTAGCAGGAACTCACCAGCTGTGGCTTGTCTGCTAACACTTTCGGATTGCTGTCCCTTGGAAAGTGCTCATCGTGTCTTACTTCTCTCATGTACTTGAAAGAAAGACCAGGGGGGTTGCCAGTTCCGTGGGAAAATAGGGAGAGTATAAGTGAGTTTTCCCTAAATGGGTAAATATATACCTGTGTGTGTGTATATATATATATGTGTAGACATACTCATCCATATATATACATCTACAGTGATAGATACATATGACTGTATCTCCTATACAGTCAGGTTTTGGGGGGGTTTTAATCATTTTATTGGGGCTCATACAACTCTTATCACAGTCCATACATACATCAATTGTGTAAAGCACACTTATATATTCATTGCCTTCATCATTCTCAAAATTCGCCATCTGCTTAGGTTCCTGGAATCAGCTCCTCATTTTCCTTTTTTCCCTTCCCCTCCCTCCCCGTTCCCTCCTCCCTCATGAACCCTTAATAATTTATAAATTATTATCTTATCTTACACTGCCCGGCATCTCCCTTCACCTGCTTTTCTGTTGTCCATACCCCAGAAAGGAGGTTATATGTAGATCCCCATGATCAGTTCCCCCTTTTTTACCACCCCCCCTTTCCTCCTGGTATCGCCACTCTCACGGTTGGTCCTGAGGGGTTCATCTGTCCTAGATTCCCTGTGTTACCAGATCCCATCTGTACCGCTGTGCATCCTCTGGTCTAACCAGGTTTGCAAGGTAGAATTAGGATCATGATAATTGTGGGGGTCCGGGGGAGGAAGCGTTTAAGAAGTAGAGGAAGGTTTTGAGTTTCATTGTTGCTACACTGAACCCTGAGTGACTCATCTCCTCCCCACTACCCCTCTGCAAGGGATGTCCAGTTGTCTACAGATGGGCATTGGGTCCCCATCATGCGGTCCCCTCAATCACGATGATATGATTCCCCCCTGCCTTTGGTGCTTGAAACCTGGCCCCTCGGCCCTTCATGATCACACACATTGGTGTGCTGCTTCCATGTGAGCTTTGTTGTTTCTGGGCTAGATGGCCGCTTATTTACTTTCAAGCCTTTAAGTCCCCAGACGCTAGATCTCTCGATAGCTGGCCACCATCAGCCTTCTTCACCACACTTACTTATGCACACATTCATCTTCAGCATTTATGTGGGGAAGGTGATCACACAATGATGTTTTTTGTTCTTTGGTGTCTGCTACCTGATTCCTTCAACACCTCATGGTCACATAGGCTTGTGTGCTTCTTCCTGACAGTCAGGTTTTAGGATGCTTAAGTGACAAACCCTCAGGTGCTAAATACCAATTTGACCATATCAGTCATGGTCCACCTCCCTGTAATGTATAGAAAGCCAAAACCAATCCACTGCTTGCTAGTCAATTCCAGCTCATTGCAACTGGAGACAGGGGTTCTAAAAATACAAATCTTTGGGGGCACACACAGCCTCATCTTCCTGCCACAGAGAGAGGCTGGTGAGTTTGACTCACTCGTCTTGCAGTTAGCAGCCCATTGCCTAAACCACAACACCACCAACGATCCTTCATGTACATAACAAGACCACAGATTAGCTTGGATCAATGCTTATGATTTTTTTCAGACTGTTTTACCGTTTGTAAATTATAGAACACAGAATATGGGACTTGTAGTGATTGGAAGGAATAAGTATCAGTCTCAGTAGTTTTAAGTGGTATCACAAATTAAAGTATCCTTTTAAATAGTTTATAAGTACATTTAATCTCTCTTACCATCATTGTTTCATTTCCTAAAACAAGAGTGTACACTCCTAAAACTGTATAATTCCCTAAGTATCGTGATATAAATGTATGTGTCTTTAAGTCAGAATTCTCTCAGACTGTCTAATTTAGTTGAAATAGCTTTGCCTGTGTAAACGTGTCCTTTGTTTAAATAAGATTTCACTGTTTAGTTTCGCCTTAAGCAAATGCAGCCTTTTGTTTGTCTATACAGCATTTGATTAAATGTATGGGCTAATAGGAATAACTTCTCTTCATTCCACACACACCACATCTCCCACTTCCCACTGTGTGGGGTATTCTTTTATTGGAAAGCTCTTGGGGAAAATAAATTTTCGCAAGAAAACCTGTCTCCTTTCGATTATTGATTTTTTTTTTAAGTTGAAAAAGACTTGGTAGGTGAGTCGTACTGTCTAAATGCAGCTGCTAATGATCCTGATACAGTGAATCCCCTAAGTATCTGCTCACAGGGAGCACTGAATTTTTCTCTTTATTTCTGAATATTGATATATTTGGCTATTTTTACAACCACCCCAAAAAAGCAGACTTTCCCTCTGGCCCTTTCCTGGCAGTAATGTTCAGTGGATCCTGCGGGAGGCTCAGTTTGTCCCCTCCACCTCAGAAGTCTGGTTTAGTTTCTGGTTTCTAGTTTGATGTATAGCAATTTACAAAAAGAATGCATGGTTTGGGTTTTCACTGTTTGTTTGTTTAAGACTGTCAATAAATTCCTAATGGAGAAGGCAATAATGCCCATATTCATGCCATAAGATCCTATACCATGTCTGTTTTTGCTGTTCAGGCGATGCTGGATGTGGCTGCAAATCAGGGCTGGCTGGTGGCTGTCCTGAACATTACCAATCTGGTGCAGATGGTCATCCAGGGTCGGTGGCTGAAGGACTCTTCTCTTCTCACCCTTCCAAACATAGAGCAGCAGCATCTTCACCTTTTTAGGTAAGTGTGTTCATTTTGAATGTAATTGATTTATAGTTTTTAAAAAATTCATTGGTTTTTTTAAGTGTGTTAGGTGACTTGAATTTCATGTCATGTCCCAGAATGTTTATTCTGTACAGTGAAAACACCTATTTCCAGGAGAGAGCGGGGCCTGGGGATATGACATTCTTGCTGGAAAGCCTATCATCTGTTCCCAGCCATCACACCTCGCTTTGTCATCCTCTCCTCTGATTTCTTTTCCATCAGTAACGCTGCTTCTGTTTTCCCTGTGCCGTTTCCAGTAGGAGCCATCGTTTAAGGAAAGTTGTTAAAGTACTCCGTAGTCTAAAGCAAACTAAGTGAACTATATCTGTTATTGCCTAATAGATTTGGCGGGGGCGTCAGAAATCCACTGTCAAAAGTAAAGTGTGCATGTGCAAAATGTCCACGCCCGGAGTAGCAAAGCACCCTGTCAGATCCGGGACCCTGGGTCCCACAGACATGGCTGCAAAGAATTTGGCACAGAAAGCAAGGATACATGGTATAATCAAGGTTGGCAGTGTTTAAATGAAAACATTTCCTTCACACCAAGCGAGGGCAGCTTTGCAGCCAGAATGTGGGTTCACAGTTGTGCAGACAAGCACAACAGTCGGGCTGCACCTAGCCACCCGCCCCCCTCCTGTCGCTGGACTAGGAGTGACAGTCATGGCAGGCAGCTAGGAACAGGCGCCAACCAGAACCTTGGGCGCACACACGCTCTCCTCTCAGCCAAGCCCCTGGTTCGGAGGTGGGCGGACTGTAGTCCCGGACAGCCCTGTGGGGCTCAAGGATGTCCATCAGACGTGAAGACGCATCACACCGGCCGCAGTGACATGAGGGAACGCAGATTCCTCCTGGGTTTCTGCAGCTCAGTTTCAGAAACACACACTTTTCAAAGGCGAGTGTGGTAGTCTGGGTACTTATAGAAACAAATCCACAGAAACTCACAAGTATAAGAGAGAGGTTTATACAAACGGTAAGTGCACATCAAAAAATATCCCAACCCAGTGCTGCCCAAGCCCACAAGTCCAACATTAGCCCATATGTCCAACACCAATCCACAAAGTCCTCCTCCATCTCACAAAACAGACACCGTGATGCCAACTGCAGGAGGAAAGCCGAATCAGTGAGCATGTAAGCATCTCAGCGCCAGCAGGGGTCTCCACATGGCTGCTCCAGCACCCAGGGCTACACTGGGGTAGGTCCATGTGGCTTCTCCTCAGGGATATCTTGCAGGAAGTGAGCCTTGCCAGCTGAAGCAGGGAACTGGCTAAGGCAGCTGCACCCTGGCCCAACCATCACAGATCAAGAGACCCGAGCCATTTATTTCTCTGTCATTTAATTATCCCCACATGTGTTTACCAGGCAGGTTGGCACAATAAACTTTAACTCTCTCAACGAGTATGAACTAAAAGCAACAGGAGTTGGCTTTCAGCTGTAAAGCCGGAGCATACGGGAACTGCCCTCGAGGCACACAGGTCTATTATGGAAGCTGCTGGGGGCCTATGAAATGTATCCAGTTCTTTGCTGTCACCTTTCATAGCACTGGATTAGTCTAACTTTAGTGACAATTGTCTTCTTGCTATATAAAGAAATGATAGAGAGGAAGATTCATATGGCCTATGTTCCTTGGATCTCATGGTATTTGTGCTAGTAAAACTCAAAAAAGATTCCTAAAATGTCCTTTTAATTTGATATCCCCAACAATTTCTAATTAAAACGTTATTCAAATAATCATAAGAGTCCATTAAAACCGTGTCAGGGCTCCAAATCCCTATTTTATCCGCCTGCACACCACTAAGTATTTACTGACCTCGCCTAAGAGTTACATATTTTGTGTTGTGATAACAGTACTGTCTTAGAAAATGCTGATTATTTTAAATGTACAGTAATAACCTTTAAATAGTATCATAGTAATCTTCATATTTTATGAAAAGTCAGCAAGATTAGGGTAAGTCAGAAAGTATTGCTGCTAGAGTTTCCATTCACAGGTATATTCCAAACAAAACATGTTTGCACGTGTCTCTCTCCAATCAGTCGTGACTGCGGACAAGTTATCTACTCGTCTTTGTCTCCGTAGGGCGCCTTCAAACCAGAGGTCCAGCCAAACCAGTGGCTCCCTAGGGGATCTGCAGGCCAGTTAGAGTCAAGGCAGAGAGATCTGCTCAGAAGGTCATAGCACCTGTTTATTAGACTTCCCATGGAGTCATCTTTAACGTGCTGGAAAGCCAGGATGGTACTTTGAGAACGTTGAAGGTGCGCTGGACCCAGGCTATGAGTCCAAGAAGTGACGCATTTGAATGGCGGTGCTGTGACGAGTATTGAAAATGCCATGTCCTGCCAAACAAGAGATCTATTCTAGGAGGACAGAGGCATCACGCCGCATACTTTGGACATGGCTTCAGGGGAGACAGCTCCCTGGAAAAGGACGTCATGCCTGGTCAAGTAGAGGGGCAGTGACAAAGACAGACCCTTGACAAGATGGCTTGGCACAGCCGCTGCATCGATGGGCACAAACATAAGAGCAACTGTGAGGATGGCTCTGGACCGGGTGGTTCTGTTCTGCTGCACATGGGTCACCATTGAGTGGGAGCCAGCTCTGCAGCACCTACCAGCAACAACCTTGTAGATTTTCTTGACGTGCACAGGATGATCACAGGTTCTGATTAGGAAGAAGTTTTAGGAAAATAGAGCAGAAGGCCAGGGAAAGTTTATCCCATCCTACCAATGTACTTGCTCAGTATCCGAAGGTAGCAGTAGTTACCTGCCTTACGAGGATTTTATTGGAAAACCTTACTCCATTCACCCTACAGCACTATTCTTGGCCCCTTGAGGCTTGTTTTGTTCCCAGAACAAAAAGAACATTTTTAAATGTCATTATTTGAATTCCTGGAGATTGAGAAGTGCCGAAGTCTCCATCGGGGCACAGTTAAAGTGAAGGCCCACCGCCTTCAGAAGCGTGTGGACCTAAATGTTGGAAAGCAATAGCTTCACCTCTTCGTATTTTTACTTAATTGAGGGTTCTATGATTTTGTTGTGGTTTTTGTATACTTAACCTCATAAGTAGTTCTGATTATATGACTCAACATCTCACCTGTCGTATGAAGGAAGTATTTAGCTTGTTGTCGGTGTTGTTTCATAGGAAATGGAAGCCAGTTGTGAAGGGCCCACGTGGTGGTTCCCAGGGCAGTATTGAGTGCCTCCCGGAGCTGATCCATGCCTGTGAAGGGAAAGAACGTGTATTTGACTCCATTGTTCAATCGGAGCTACAGCCGGCAAAGATAAAGCAGGTAGGACTATTTCTTCCCTGTTTTCAGGAACCCCTTACTCCGTCTAAAGTGGACAGAGAAAGGTATCTAATGTAGGCGATGAGGGCTGGAGTCAGACTCGCCTGTGTTTGAATTCCATCCCACTGCTGACTAACCATGATTATAAACATGGAAACAGTACCTGCCTCAGGGAGATCTTATGAAAATTAAAGCAAGGTATTATGTAAACTACTTTATGTAGTTCATAACATAGGAGAGCTCAATAAATTATACTCAAAATAAATCATAATAATTAGTAACATTATTAACATCAGAAGTTGTTTTGGTGTACGATATTAAAGTGAATGCAGAGGGCCTTCTGGGGTTTATTAAGCACAAGGCTATATTACCCAGAGTCCTTTTAATCACTTTGTCAGTAGTTTTCTCTTTTTCAATGGTTAAGTTTATCTCCTTACAATTCCCTCAATTACTTCTTTAGCCGCCCTTTTTTTTAAGCACCTCCTTGTCCGTAGATGCTTTTCCTTTGAATGAAGTCCTTATTTGCGTACAGACTACACAGGTCCTTTCTCCAAAGCATCTTTGGGAAGGCCAAAACATGACTGAACTATGCCAGACATGTTTGGCATATTTGGACTTTAAGTGTTAAGTAATTTTACCCTAAGCACGTCAGAGTAAATGCTCAGGATTTATAATGAACATTGGCTTGCGAGTGCAAGTCTTAAAGGAAACTTCTGAATCATGTCTCATATTCTAGTAGAACTTATTCTCGAGTGAGACATAAAAAAAAGTATAACAGGCATTGAAGTGATTGTTCAGTTTCTGTTGAACCCCAAATTGGCAAAATAATCTATTTAAATATTCATAATAAATGCCTACCTTTCTAACTAAATTACCATCAAGATTATGAATAAAAACAATATATGTAATTCAAAACCAGGCTTCCATTTGTAACAACAGATTTCTAACATAACATACATTGATTTCAAGCCAAATTTTAGATACGATGAAAATTTAGAACATTGTCATAATTAGTTCAGAGAGAACTCAGAAGTAAACTTACTTAATTTATTTGCATAAATTGCCATTCTGTTACCTTTAAAACCAAATGCAAATTGGCTCTGTCTGATATGATGATGGTTATTTGGCTCAAAAGTGCTTCAATTTGCAGAGCAATCTGGTGTCGGCTCTGCAGTGAGGCGATCCCAGGTAACATACAAATCCTGAATTATTCCAGAAATTAGTATGTTTAAAGCATCAATTTAAGTGCTAATTGCAGGAGTAATGAGAAAAAGCAGTACGACTGTGAGATTTGCATCTTCTACCCCATCAGTATGCCTGGAACGGCTGCTGACTGGCAGAGGATTTGGTTGCTAATTAAATAATTGTATGCATGGCAGTGCTCTCGCCTGATTCAATAGATGAAGATTAATCCTCAGATAAATATGTTTGGCTGGTAGTGAAATGTCTTAGCAGTTTCTTTAAAAATAGCTCATGTTTTATATACATAAATGGATGTATACCTAACAAATATATGTGTACATATTGTGGGTTGAAAATAATAGTATTAAGTGCTACAAAAAGGTTACATGTTATAAAAGCCAGATCTGACTTTTGGGAGCTTTGTAGCGTAAAATCCCAGAGAGATGCTAAGGACAGAAAATATATTGGATACTAATGTAGTGGCACAGGTAAAGAACACGTGAGGGCTTACATCATACAGGACAATGTTGCTCTATTACCTCACCAAGTTAAGTACTCTGCAGAAGTGTATGTTTCCGTTTTCCTGACCACCTTTGCACTGTGTACAGTTTAGAGGTTTGACTTCTACACTGGTGACTGTTGGTTCTCCGTAGTCTCTCAGTTTCCTTAAAGCACAGAGTGGACCGCTCTGTGGCTTGAGCAGTTCAGGATCTAGTTGGAGACGTAATTTCGCATTCTCAAGAAAATCCATAGGATTAGAAACTGCATAGTCAGTTCACCTTTTTTATTATTAAATATTTTTATTGGGGGCTCTTACCGCTTTTATCACAATCCATACATATATCCATTGTGTCAAGCATATTTGTACTTGCCATCATCATTTCCAAAGCATTTTCTTTCTACTTGAGCCCTTGATATCAGCGCCTCAGTTTTGTCCCTCCCTCCCCCACTCTCCCTTCCTCATGAACCCTTGGTAATTTATAAATTATTATTTTCATATCTAACATCGTCCACTGTCTTCCTTCACCCACTTTTCTATTGGTCATTCCCCTGGGAAGGGGTTGTAGGTTGATCCTTGTGAACAATTCCTCCTTTCTCCCCCCACCTTCCCCTTACCCTCCTGGTATCTGTATTCTCATTATTGATCCAGAAGGCTTTATCTATCCTGGATTCCCTGTGTTGCGGGCTCATATCTGTAGCTGTGTACATGTTCTTGTCTGGTCAGGTTTGTAAGGTAGAATTGTAGTCATGATAGTGGGCAGGGGGTAGTGGAAGCATTAAAGTACTAGAGGAAAGTTGTGTTTTTCATCAGTGCTGTACTGAGCCTAAAATGGCTCATCTCTTCCTTGTGACCCTTCTGTAAGGGGCTGTCCAATTGTCTACAGATGAGCTTTGGGTCTCTACTCCTTGTGTGCTCCTTCCCCCCCCCCCCCATTCACATTGGTATGATTTTTGTTCTGGGCCTTTGATGCCTTCTACCTGATCCCATAGACACCTCGTGGTCACACAGGCTGGTGTGCTTCTTCCACATGGGCTTTGTTGCTTCTCAGCTAGACAGCCACTTGTTTATCTTCAGACCTTTTAGATCCCAGATGCTCTATCTTTTGCTAGCCAGGCACCATCACCTTTCTTCACCACATTTGCTTATGCACACGTTCGTCTTCAGTGAACATATCGGGAAGATGAGCATCACAGAATGCCGGTTTATTAAAGTGTTCTTGTGTTGAGGGAGTATTTGAGTTGAGGCTCAATGTCCATCTGCTACCTTAATACTTAACATTTAATTATAAGTACATATATATATTTCCCTATCATTTTATATAAATATATTTACATATGTATATGACTGTATTTGGACCTCTATAAATGTCCTTTGCCTCCTAGTTCTTTCTTCTGTTTATTCTTACTTTCCTCTTGTCCTGCTGTCACGTTTAGCCTTCATTCGGGTTTCAGTAAATCCTCGCTGTTACATTGCTCTTGATTAAGCCTCAGTAGGCATCCTATGCCCTTCTCTCCATCAATCTTAGTTCACTTGTTGTTCCCTTGTCCCTGGGTTGGTTGACTATTACCCTCGTTCCCCCTTCCTTTCTCCCACCTCCCTTTCTCCCGTTTCCCCATGGAACTGTCGGTCCCATTGTTTTCTTCTCCAAATTGTTTATCCCACCTATCATATCTAGATACACATGCAGAATTTTGGCCCATTCGTGCTAGTCCACTTCGATGAGATACACACAGTAGCTAGTCTACTTCAATGAGATATACACAGCACGTCAAAACCTATAAGGAAACCTGTGCTATGCATTTTTGAAACAGGAAATAAAAACCAAAAATAAATATACTATTATACTTTTAAAAGCTTTGAAAGTAATAACTGATGAAACTGTTTCCTAAGAAGTTCTTTTGACTGATAGTGACACTACCATATCACTCTAAGTCACAGAAAACCATGATAGTTATTAATTATAGGACATTTAATTTGCTTTGTTAACTGAGACTACTTTTCATGGACTTTTGAATGAGTTTATTCAGTCATTCAGTAATGGTGAGCTCTTACAATTTGTGTACTGATTTCTTGGGAATAAATTTCAGTAGAGTTGGTAAAATGTTTTTCTCTCCTTTAGTGTAAGTCATTTTAATTGTTATTCTCAGCATGATAATGATTTTTTTAATTTTCTAGAAAGAAACTTCAGAATAAACCAGTTTATTTATTTGAGTTTACAAGGGTTCTTTTTCAACATACAGAAATGTGTTTTCTATTGGATTGGTCAATACATTTGAAGTATGGACTTTAAAAAGGGGAATTTTTTAGGCAATAAGTATTGGTGGTACTGATTTACATCACAGTTTTTTCTCCTTTTGCTTTTATATACTCAAATATGCTCTCCAGCTTAGAATCTCCATAAGTAGTAAAATAAAGACTCTTGCAACCAGCCAGCCCAACACGGGTGCCCTTAAACTTGATATTAAGTTCAGTCTAGCATGGTATGTTATTACTGTTAGTTGCCATCGAGTTACCAGGTGTGCACAGGAAAATTGCTTCATAGAGTTTTTGACATTGTGACCTTTCACGAGCAGTTTGTGGCCTGTCTTCCTGAGTTGGATCTAAACAGCCAACCTTTCAGCTAGTATCCTAGTTCTTCACCATTCACGCCACCCACCCACCCACCTAGTCAATAATAAAAATAGATCTCATTGCTCCCGAGACAGTTAGGCGTGGCAGTGGGGTGTGGTACGGAACAGAACTGCTCTCTGGGGCTCCTTGGCTTTAGTCTTTGTAGAAGCTGATTGTGAGGCCTTACTCCCCTCGTGCCACCCAGAGACGTGCAGTCAAAAGCCTCTCCATGCCGAGAAGGGACTTATAGTGAAGGGACCACACATTTAGATGGAATCGGGCTTTGAAAGTTACTTCTCAAAGGACTTCATATGCATGAGAGCAAGTACAACTGAGGAAATTGGGACATGATCAATGAACTATATCAATGTCAATATATACTGGTTATGATATTGGCACTATGTTTTTACAAATGTTACCATTAGAAAAAACTGGAAAAATGTTACACAAGATCTTTTCTCTGTATTATTTCTTAAAACTTAATACGTGAATTCTAAAATTATTTGAAAAAGTAAAAGCTTATTTCTAAAAAAAGTACATGTTCTTAATTGGTCACTGTATTTCATCTTAAGTGTTCCTCTATTGTTTTTCCTTTTTTTTTTAATGCAGGCCTGGAATTTCATATCTCGCTTGCCAGTGGTACATGTCAGCTTGAGTGTTAAAGGCTGGTGGGATGACTCAGTTGAAGGACAGAATGAGCTGTCTATCCCGACTCTGGTTTCAGACAAGCGAGATGACAACAAATGGATCAAATTGCATGCTGACCACGAGTATGTGCTTCAGGTCAGCTTGCAGAAAATCCACGCTGGGTCCCACAAGGTATCGTATTTGGTTTCCATGCTCACAGACCTCACACCGGCCAGCAGCTTCTTGATTACTCATGTGTCCGTGTCATTCATGAATCCTGCTTTCTCAACTGGCCTTAAGCAATGGGGTCAGTCTTTTAACATTAGTCATTTCTCCTCCTGTGCCATTTTTCCACTCCAGAACCTCCCGACTTATGTGATAAACTAGTGCCCCGAGTTACACTGTCTTCAGAGGGTGGTCTAGCGGCCAGGGCAGCAGAATGTCCTGCAGTCTTTTAAAGTACAGATCCCGTGGCCCCACTGCAAACGGCCTGCTCAGAATCTCAGGAAGAGGGATCTCAAAAGCTGTACTTTGTTCCATCACCCAAAGGATTTTCAAGGACATTTAATTTTGAGAAGCACTGTCCCAGAGGCCACACTGGGCGAGATTTTGATGAGATCGAAGCTTTACCACTTAGTCATTTTTCATGAACTTGAATGCATCGCTAAGCTTTTCTGAGCCTTGGTTGCCACGTCTGCCTGCTTCTGTCATTAAAATGCATCTGAAAGAGCTTTGTCAATGTTCATGTAGGCAAAAAAAATGTACACAACTTACATGCTTAAATTACTAGGGTCTCTTCTGTTGCCTCTGACACAAAAATTAATTATTTGATCCTCTAAGAACATGAGTAGACAGGATGTGGGCAGAATCATATTTTGGTATCATGACAATTGAAATAAGAAAATCTCTCCTTTTTTGCCTGGTAGATTCAAGGGCTTTCCTATGTCTAGAATAAGCCCTTCCTAGTGAGGGTGAGAGGAGCCTTGCACAGTGGTTAAAGCACGCTATTGCTCACCAAAAGGTCAGCAGTTTGAACCCATCAACAGGTCCAAACCCATAGCCACACTACAGGAGTACAAGACAGGTGTGCTCCATCCCCCAGGGTTGCTGTAAGCCAGAACCAACTCCTGCTGTGCGGTTGGTGAGGTTGTAATGCAGTTGGTGAGGTTGTAGTGTGTTTGTGTTGCTGCTTCTGTGTTCACAGCCAGAACGATTAGCAACTGTCTTTACCACCGTGTCTGTTCGGTACTCTTTCTCCAAGCCCCAATCCATGTGAGTCCTGCTTCTAAGGAGCAGGCAGCTTTAGCAGGAACTGATTGCCTGTGACATTTCAGATCCTTTAATATGAACATTTTTACGTCACTGAAGTATTACCCTCCGGGGGAAATAGTGATCATGATAAAGAGAAAGGCATGGGGTAAAGCTAAGATAATTCTGTACCTTAATATTGCTTCATAAAAATTAAACTGAGTGTGGAGACCCAAGGCCCAAGTGTCGGCCAATGGAGATCCCCTCATAGAGGCGTTTAGGAGAGGAGATGGGTTAATTAGGGTGTGAGGTAGTATCGATGAAGAACACAGCTTTCCCCCAGATCCTGGATGCTTCCTCCCCCCAACTACCATGATCCGAATTCTACCTTGCAGGGCTGGATAGGACAGAGGCTGTACACTGGTACATATGAGGGTTGGAGGTACAGGGAATCCAGGGTGGATGATACCTTCAGGACCAAGGGTGTGAGGGACGATGCTGGGAGAGTGGAGGGTGAGTGGGTTGGAAAGGGGGAACTGATTACAAGGATCCACATGTGACCTCTTCCCTGGGAGAGGGACAGCAGAGAAGGGGGGAAGGGAGACTCCAGATAGGGCAAGATATGACAAAATAACGATGTATAAATTACCAAGGGCATATGAGGGAGGGGGGAATGGGGAGGGAGGGGGGGAAAAAAGAGGACCTGATGCAAGGGGCTTAAGTGGAGAGCAAACGCCTTGAGAATGATTGGGGCAGGGAATGTATGGATGTGCTGTATACAATTGATGTATGTATATGTATGGATTGTGGTAAGAGTTGTTTGAGTCCCTAATAAAATGTAAAAGAAGAAAAGAGAAAAAAATGATTAGGGCAAAGACTGTACAGATGTGCTTTATACAATTGATGTATGTATATGTATGAACTGTGAAAAGAATTGTATCAGCCCCAATAAATTGTTAAATAAAAAAATTTTAAAAAAATAAAGTCTAATGGAGAAAATTTTAAAAAAAATTAAACTGAGTTTTGCTGGGAAAGGAAATAAATCATGTTTCTGAATGCTATAAGACATTGCTCTTTGACCTCTCAAATAAAATACCTTATGTGAAAAGTGAATGTTGAATTGAAGCTGATAAGGTATTTCATTGTTAGTGTTTTGTGTGTGTGTGTGTGGTTTTTTAATTATTTCATTATTAATTAACAGGTATGATAATAATTTATCATTCAATTAGATCAAGCATAATTGTACAATTGCTGCCACCATCACTTTAAAAACAATTTCTCATTTTTAAAATGTTTTATTAGGGACTGGTATATTAGTGCGTTTTAACAACAAACTTTTTGTCTCAAGGAGTCCTGGAATAATCCTGAATTGTGGTGATTTGATCTTACACTTGCTTGGCTTGCACGTTCTTATTCTTTAGAGAAAGGACTTTTGCCCTATCTGCATTTATCCACTTACAAATGGAATATCATTTACAACATTGGCATAAATTTTTACTAATTTGTCAAGATTCAGGACTGTTTTCTAGCTGCTCCAGATATTCTGGTTGTTTATGCTACAAAAAATATTATCTACATGTGACTTGTGGAATCTTGAAGAAAGGCAGTTAGTATCTTGTCAGTCAAAGACATCAATCCAGAAAACAAGAAAATTAGAAACCTTGCTGAGCGAGATGCTGAACCCTGCAGCTCTGTGGCCGTCAAGTCAGACAGGGTGTACAACCATGTGGTATGAAAGACTATTAATGCTTTCTCTTCCCTTTTCTTTTTCCTGCATTACAGGGAAAGCAAGACAGCGCTGCCATCACCCCTCGGTTTCCCAAGTCAAAAGATGAAGGATGGTTTTTGGTGTTAGGAGAAGTGGATAAGAGAGAGCTTATTGCTTTAAAAAGAGTGGGCTTTGTTCGAAATCATCAAGTAGCTTCCATTTCTTTCTATACCCCTGAATTACCTGGAAGGTAAGCAGAATCTCACACAAATGTTTAGAAGAAATTAAACAACACTGTAATTAGAAAGGTGGGGTTTCATTTTTGTTTTTATCTTTTTACATTTCAGGTATATATATACACTGTATCTCATGAGTGACTGCTACCTTGGCCTGGACCAGCAGTATGACCTTTATCTCAATATCACACCGGCAAGCATGTCCACACAGGTCAACATGGAGGCCTCTGGTGCCTTGACTGGCTTGGCAGCGAAGTAACCTGACCTGAACAATCTATGTGAGAGCATGGTTATGAAGTCAGACTCTTCGGTCATCTAGACTGAGTCAGATCACCTGATGTTTGCATTCGTGGTGTCAACTTCTAACCACGAGACACCAGGACACTGATAGTGGCTCTGACTGTGCTGACCTGAACGACACAGAGTTAGCTGTCGTGCCGTAGAGATCATGTGGCCTCGTAAAATGACATTTTCCTGGGTTTCTTGCTGTGTAAAAGGAATAAGCATGCAGAGGATTCTTTCAATTGGTTCATGCCTGAGACTGTGTTCAAGAATCACCGATGAATATTTGACACCTCACAAGATGCTGTTTACATGAATATTGGATTCTTTAATTCTAAAGAAACTACATTGAATCTTGACAGCTTTAGGATTTGTTGTAACCAATTTCTAACCCTGGAGGGGGAAATATATATATATACATATTCCATATGGTGATACATAATGTGTCTTGTTAGCAAAATGTTTACTCCGATCTGATTGCACATTGAAGCAGTTTTAATAGCTCTTATATTCTTAAATGTTAATAAAATATGATGTGAAATTGTATTACAGAGCACAATAATGATTAAAAGAAAACAATATACTGATCTTCAAAAATGTAAATACTCTAACTGGTGGAAATAAAATATTTCGAGTGCCATTTTGACATGAGCAGACTCTATTGTTTAGTCTGCTTTTCCCCATGCCGCCCTTACTCCTCCAGTCCTCTTTTCTTGCCCTCGGCCTCCAAGACCTCACCTGCACTCTCCTTTTCTGGGATGCTTACACAGGAGGGATGTGCATTCTGATTCATGTTGTTTCCGGTTCACACTGCATGGGGCCCTTCTTATCTGTTTGCTGCCCTGGATGCATCTGAGATAAATAGGAATGTTTAGGCACCGGGTTTTCACCTGTAATGGAGGAAATTTTTCTCTTTCAAACAAACAAAAAAGTTGTTAGAATTTATTGCCCATATAATATATGTACTTTTGGAATGATATTCTGTCTCTGTAAAGAAAGCTGAGGTATTCTGGGCCCCTGTGGTCAATTGTTTCAAGATATTTCCAGTGTAATCTTCACTAGAATTTAAAAGTTTTTTCAGAAATTAGAACCTCTTGCTTGTGTATACCTCCTCCAGGCGCAAATAAAATATAGTAATGTGGGGTGAGGGGACCCAGGGAATCTATAACTACTCCAAGCAAAGTCTAAATAGCTCATGTGCACACAGTGCATTGAGGACAAGGCCTTGGCAGGGCTCCAATCTCAGGCATTCAGTTCAGAGAGAGTTCTTTCTGCTTGTCCCTTAGCAGGGCTCGTTCCCTCCCTTACGCATTGGAATGAGAGAAGGCAAACAGTGTACCGATAAGCTGCCGTCACTACTAGGCTCTGAGGAGAAAAGCATATCATCTCAAGACTGTCACCGTTGGGATGGCGAGGTAGGACTCGACTTAACTGGACATACAGCGCAGGACGTTTAGTGGTGGGGTGTTGAGTAGCATCAACTTGATTCTGACGCATGATGCCCCTCCGTGGCAGGAAAGAACTCCCCCACAGGGTTTCCTAGACCCTAATCTTTATCAAACCAAATTGCCTGCGCTTTTCTCGCTCAGAGACAGTAGGGAGTTCACTCTTTCACAGCGGAGCCCTTTAGCCATCCAACTCCCAGGCTCCATAGCTGGACATATGACACAAGACATTGGGATGATTAAGTAGAATTTCTGTTTATCAGAGAAAGAAAATATTGTATAAGACTTTATTACTTAGAAGTCAACACAGTTCCACTCAGGAGCAAGATTGGAATCCCTTTGTTCAGGATAAGCCACAGAGAGGGCACTGGCAAAACAAGCTGCATGTGGATAGAAAAGTCCATCATATTCCAGCAAGTAAACCACCCGACACATTGTCTCCAGCTTCATCCCCTTACTGAACTGCAATGTCAGTGTCAGAAGCGTACTGTAAGAGGGCCTGTACCAGCATAGCTCAGTGCTGCTACTCCCAAAGCTATAGGCCGACAACTCTTAGTGGCCCATGGATTGCACCCGGATTTTAAATGTTTCTAAACCGAATTCACTGCCACCGAGTGTACTCTGACGCATAGTGACCTGATAGGACCTGTAGGTTTCCACGAGTAGAGCACAATGGGAGTAGAAAGCCTGGTCTTTTCTCCGGGAGAGCAGCTGATTGTTTCGGACTGTCCACCTTGTGCTTCTAAGCCCAATGCATCACCACTACACCAGCAGGGCTCCTCCTAATCCTGGTCCTTGAGACAATCCCTTTGACTCCCTAACATTTCTAAGGGTAAAATCTGGGCAGAGTATGCGTAATCGTGACGGCGATGGCCATGATGTCTAAAGGGCTGGGTGGTCTGCTTGGAGAGCCACAGCCCCTGTAGCGCTCAGACGTGCAGCTCCAAGCTGGCTACTTCGTTGTGCAGCTCATTTCATGCACAGTCCTCGGGATCCTATCAGTTCAAACTGATCAAGCGTGTACTCCAGGCACTGTGTTGAATATCCTCACACCCACATGACTCAGAGACCACGCCCCCCAAACAAAGCCTGGGGGTAAAGATGTACCATGTATATTCGAGTAAAAGCCGACCCGAATATCAGCTGAGGCACCTAATTTTACCACAGAAACTGCAGTAAGAATGTGCTGGAAAATTCGGCTTATATACAAGTATATACGGTACTTAATTAAAAGAGAAACCTTTCAGGGAGCCCTGGTGGCATAGCAATGGCACCTTGGCTGCTAGATGTAAGGTCGGCAGTCTGAAACCACCAGTCACTGTGAGAAAGATGCTGCTTTCTGCTCCCTTGAGCTATAGTCTGGGAAACTCATGGAGACCTGACCTACAGGGTCTCTGAGTGGGCAGTGACTCGATGGCAGTGAGTTGTGAGATTTGAAGGATATATAGAAAATCTTTAGGAGTTCAGGGGTAAAGGGCTACTTAGAAAACTGAGGGGACATTTAAACTGAACTTGAATGATGGGTAGAACTGGAGAGAAGAAAAAGCATTCCAGGTAGAATAGCATTAACAACACATTGAAATAGTCTGGCCAAGAGTACCTCGTTGGTCTGATTTCAAAGTCTTCAAAGGAATTACTTGGAAAGCATGGGAAAATCTGTGACTTGATCTTGTATTAGAGATTATTGACTAGAAGCTATAAAACGTATGTGCAGGCAGTAGGATTCCTTGACAAATTAGAGACCAGGGTTAGCTTTGCGGTACCTCTCAGTAGGATAATTACTCAGGCATCAGCATCTAGCTCGGACCTAACAATAAATACAACAGGCATGCCAAAGAAACGTAAGTACAGTGAGGAGGCAGGAGGAGCCAGAGAAGGATATTGGGAGAAAACCAGTGGAAAGAGGAGACAGCTGGGAGCTGGAAGGGGAGGTTGGTGGGAGAGGAGGCGACAGACTGGAATCCATGCCTGTGATGGTAACCGGAGTTTTCAGTGGATGATTTCTCTGAAGTATATTTCTGAAGCAACTCTGGGTGAACTCGAACCCCCGATCTTTTTGTTTTGCAACACCATTTGCAGCCCCCAGGAACCGCCATGTAAAACTCAACTACCATCAAGTCAAACCTAACAGCCCTGTAGGACCAAGTAGAACTGCTTCATAGGCTCTCTGAGGCCACAGAGCCTCATCCTTCTCCCTTGAAGTGACTGGGAGGTTTGAACGACTCAAACAGCAGCCTGATGCTTAACTCGATGCACCACCAGGCTGTGATACATGGTGCTTGTGGATGCTGAATACGGACAAGTCAAGGCAGTGAGAACCAAGTTAGGGAACCTGAATTGGGGGTGGTAGTTGCTAGAGGTCATCCAGTCTGTTCTGACTCATAGCGACCGCACTACAAAAGAAAACACCAGTCATAGGCCCCCCACAGAACTTTCGTTGGGTTTGAGCCCACGGGTACAGCCGCAGCGCTGTGACACCTCCTTGAGGATCTTTTTTGTAAGCCTCTACTGAACAAGTCTGGTGCCCTCCTCCAGGAAGTGAGCCCTCTTGATAGCACGTGAAAGTACAGGAGTCAAAAGTCTCACCATCCTTGCGTCTCAGGAGCATTGTGGTTGTACTTACAAGACAGACTCATCCATTCCTCTGGCAGCCCATATCGATTCAATATTCCTCACCAACAGAGGCACCGAATCGTTAGTCTTCATTAGTCACAGCTAGCTTTCCTGTCTGCATCTATATGAGGTGATTGAAAATGCCATGGCTGCAGTCAGGCACACCTCAATCCTCAAAGTGACATCTTGGCTCTAACATTTCAAAAAGATCTTGTGCAGTAGATGTACCCAGTGCGATGTATGGCTTGGTTTCTTTACTGCTGCTTCTGTGGACGTTGGTTGTAGATCAAATAAAATGAAATCATTGACTGCTTCAATCCTTTCTCCATTTATCAGGATTCTCGTTGGCCTGCTTATGAGGATTTGGGTTTTCTTTACTCTTGTGTAATTCACGCTGAAGGCTACAATCTTTCATCAAATGCTTCAGGATCTTTCAGCAAGCAAGCATGTCTCATCTGCATATTGAAAGCTGTCCTCCAGTGCTGATGACCAGTTCCTCATGCATGTCCGTTTCTCGGCATACAGATTAAGTACGATGAAAGTACGTAATAACCCTGGTTCACACATCCTGATTTTAAACCAGCAGTGCCCCCTTGTTCTGTTGGCCTACATGTATAGTTTCACCATGAACATACGTATGTGTCATGGAACTTCCATTTTTCCCATAATGTGTTGTGATCTTCACAGTTAAACGCCTTGGCATAGTCAGTAGACCGTAGGTAAGACATTTGTCTGCTAGTCTCTGCTTTCGGGCAAGATCTATCTGACATCAGCAGTGACTGCTCTCACTCCACAGCCTCTGCAGAGAACAGCTTGAATTCCTGGCAGTTCCTATTTCATTTCTTGCTGTAACTTTTTAAATGATACTCGTCAATAATTTCTATATGCCATTGAAATACCTTTCTTAGTAATGGGGACAAACATGGATCTTCCCCAGTTGCTTGGCTAGGTAGCTAGCTTCCATAAGAGTAAGCCCCACCAGTGCCATGCTTGTGGAAACATTTCAACTGATAGCCCGTCAATCCCTGGAGCCTTCTTTTTCCCCAGTGTCTTCAGTACAGCTTGGCATTCTGCCTTCAGCACCAAATGACTAGAAAGTGGCTTTGGAAAAATTAGCAGGAAGGAAGGTTAGATTTTCAGGAAATAAGGACCTGAGAGAATAATGAGAAAGAACTGGGAATGAATGACTAATTATAGAGGCTTCACTCAGCAAAAATCCAATGTTCCTACTTGGAACGAAGTGTATGCTTACAAGTTGACACTAGCTAGTAAAAATCAGGAAACTTGTCCCCTTCCAATAGTGTCCCTGCTGCTCCCATCCCAGTACACTCACAAATTTATATGGGAGAGGGAGGGCATCAAAAAAAAGTATAGAAAAATGGAATTAGAAGATAATGGAATTTTTCCATGAGCTTTTTGAAACTCGTTTATCTTTGTGTCTGTGTGTGTCTTTGCCCCCCACTATTACCTAAGGAAAGGAGCCTTGGGGGGTGACACATTGGTCAAAAGCTGAAGACCACCAGCTGCTGCATGGGAGAAAGATGAGACTCTCTCTTCCTGTGTAGAGGTACGGTCTTGGGAACCTACAGGCGCGGTTCTACCCTGTCCTCGAGGCTCCCTGGGAGTGGGCAGTGAGTTTGTTTGGGGTTATTACTAAAAGAAACCTGGGGGTGGGGGGGCGACACAGCTCTCAGCTGCCAACCAATAGGTTGACATTTCAAACCCCCCAGCGACTATGGGAGGAAAGACTTGGCCAGCTTCCATAAAGACTAGTCTAGACCACCTAATAGGGGCAGCTTTGCTCTGGCATATAATGTCCCTGTGAGTCATCATGCACTCAGCACACAATTGCCAGTTGGGAACACCATTCCCAATGCGGCTAAAAACTACTCACTATCTTCAAAAACCCATAATGTGTTATGATCCTTCAGATTGTTTTCCTAGCCTTACCTTGCCATCTTCTGTAGGCCAAGGTAGCTTCAGTTCCCTTACGAACAAGCCCTCCTGTTACTTGTTACCTTTAAGATCAACTGGAATCCAGCTCTTCAAAATAAACTCCACATCCCTGAGATCCCTGAAACAAAACATCGAAAACTATGGATGGGGACTTTAACCCAACAACAGTGCTGCAGCATCGAAGGGAGCGTCCCTGTGTCGGCAGGGAGGTGGAGTGCTGGGCTTCTGTGACTTCCAAACTCCACTGGTCACTCTGATGGGTAGAGACTACAAGGACCTCTCCTACTTTCCTGTGACCGCTGATAATCCCTCATGTGCCTTTGCTGCTGACAGATGGCTGCATCAGCCTCCGTGGCCATGGGCATGGACGCTGTGTTTATCTCGCGGTGTCTCTTCCGCCTGTTAAGTGGAGCCGGTTAGGAGAGGTCCTATATGGTATGACCTCATTAACGTAGCAAAACACCGATATCCAACCCGAATTATACTTACATGTACAGGGGTTCAAATTTAAACATTTCTTTATGGGGGATGCAATTCAATCCCTAACAACTCCCTTTGCCTCCCAACGCATGTCTAATCTATCCAAAAATTCTTTCAGCTCTACCGTCAATGTGTATCAGGAGTTCGAAGCCTCTTACTGACAGACTGCCCTCCTGCCACTCCTGCTCCGTGAGGCTTTTCCCTACACGACAACCTCTCTTAAAAAAAAAGTCATTGACATGTGCTTTCTGCGTCATGCACTGCGACCCTTCAATCATATTGAGAGTGGTGCCATCAGAGTTCCAGAACATGCTCTTCTCCTCGTACTCCCTGTCATGAGCCCCCTTTCCTGCTATTCTATCCATTCTGTCTCTACAGAGCTTTCTAACCTGGAGAGCATGTGCAGAAAATTGTACAAACAAAACACAATCATACAAAGCAAACCATTAAACCCCACAACAAAGGCTAGACAGATCACAGAAAACCTCAATCACAGACAAAAGAAGATATTGAAACAGCTGAAACGTGGGTCGAATCTTTCTTTGACGCATAAGTCTAATCATGGACTTTCTCTGCTCAAGCGCCCCAGTGCCCTTCCATGTCCCAATAAAGGCACAAACTCCGTGCAGTGCCTGCGACGTCTCGCAGGCCTAATGCTTGCGCCCTCGGCCGCATTCGTGGCCAGGCGTGCTGCTCGACTTGCTGCTGGCTAACCATACTGAAGGGCCTTTGCCGTGGCCCCCGCCCTCTGGATGGACTTTTGATGAGACACTCGTGCGTCCAACCACCGAATTTTAAATGGTAGCCTGGCCCAAGTCTTCAGTGCCGCTCCTCTACCGCTCTCCTGTTTTGCTATTCTCACTGGTCTCATCGCCGCTCTAACGCTGTCCCTGTGGTGGTTACAGCCTCTTCTGACTGACCTGCGTGAGAACAGCAGAATTGTTGTCACTCTCGCCCACAGCTGCATCACCAGGATGTACCCGGTGGCCCTGTGGCTTAGGCACAAGGTGAGCAACGCAAAACCCACCAACTGCTCTGCTCCGAGGGGAAAAAGAGGCAGGCTCCTCCCAAAACAATTTACTACCTTGGAAACCCAACATGAAGGATTGCTATGACTTGGAATTGACTCAATGGCGGTGGGCTATGTTTGTTGAGTTATCAGACGTGGTGCGTAGTAGCTGCTTCTTAAAGACTTGTGGAATAAATAATGAACACGGAAACTGAGATTCTAAAATATCACACAGCCACTTCGGTTGACACCTATTGTTCTGAAGATCATTTCTCTCACAAACGAGCCCATTCCTAACGTCATCTGTCAACAGAGGAACGGTTTACGTAAGTTCACTGGTAAGATGACAGTGATAATGAAGACTTACACAAAAGAAGAATGCAAGGGGTTTTTTTGGTTTGTTTTTAAATCATTTTATTAGGGACTCATCCAACTCTTAACACAATCCATACATACATCCATTGTATGTCAGGCGCATTTGTACATTTGTTGCCATCATCATTCTCAAAACATTTGCTTTCTAGTTAAACTCTTGATATCAGCTCCTCATTGTCCCCCCTCCCTCCCCACTCCTACCTCACTCAGGAGCCCTTGATAATTTATAAATTATTATTATTTTCTCATATCTCACACTGTCAGCCATCTCCCTTCACCCACTTTCTGTTGTCCATCCCCCAGAGAGGAGGTTATATGTAGATCCTGGTTCCCTCTTTCCAGCCCACCCTCCCAATATCGCCCTCTCACCACTGGACCTGAAGGGATAAGCTGTCCTGGATTCCCTGTGTTTCTAGTTCCTAGCTGTACTAGTGTACATGCTCAGGTCTAACCGGATTTGTAAGGTTGAATTGGGACGATGATAGTGCAGGGGTGGGTGGGTGGGTAGGGGAAGGAGAGGAAAATTAGAGGAAAAATTAGAGGAAAGTTGTGTATATCATCATTGCTACACTGTACCCTGACTGGCTCATCTCCTCCCCAAATGCGAGGTTTTTATAAAGCAGTTGCTATTAGGAGAGACAGGTATTTTTAAACTGCAAATTATCATACAGTCTTTTAGCCTGAGGTTTTAGTAACGTCTTATCTCACAGAACCTCTTCCTTCCATCTCCCTGCTGCTAACTGAACAATTAAAGAGCCTTCTAAGGAGGGACCCATATGACTGAAGCCCATGAATCATTGATGACTGTGGGGCTCTGTCCTTCTGAAATAATCCAAAATGAGTAGGCAAAAATGATTTCATGATCTGCCTCCTTAAAGAGGAAAGCCTGAATTAAGTTTCATATCTTCAATTGAGTATTACTGAATATGAAATAATTTTGCTTCCAAGATGTGTATTGAATCCTCAGATTAGCTTTCTTTTTCTGCTTTCAGAAGAAATCAAAATTTTAAATCTAAGCACCCCAACAAGATAAAAATTTTGAGTTTAATATTTTTTAGTTATATTATGTCTAGATACTCAAAAATGCTACAAGCTTGTGTCTTAAGTAATGGAACATACCTACCAGCTTTATTCTCACTATTTCTATAGTGTTTCATCATGGAGCATTCTGACCTGTTTCTAAAAAACAAAGTTCTTCACCGCATTTGCTTATGCACCCATTTGTCTTCAGCGATCGTGTCAAGAAGGTGAGCATCATAGAATGCCAGTTTAACAAAGTATCCTTGCATTGAAGTAGTACTTGAGTAGAGGCCCAATGTCCATCTACTACCTTAATACTAAACCTATAAATATATGCACATAGATCTATTTTCCCATCATCATACATATATTTACAAGTGTACATGCCTTTATTTAGACCTCTATAAATGCCCATTGCCTCCTAGTTCTCTCCTCTATTTTCCTTTACTTTCCTCTTGTCCCACTATCATGCTCAGCCTTCATTTGGGTTTCAGTAATTCCTCTCAGTTACATTACCCTTGATCATGCCCTACCAGGCCTCCCACACTCTTCTTACCACCAATTTGGATCACTTGTTGTTCCCTTGAGGATGAGGGAATAGATCTATGTGCATATATTTATAGGTTTAGTATTAAGGTAGCAGATGGACATTGAGCTTCCACTCAAGCACTCCCTCAGTACAAAAATACTTTGTTCTAATAACCTGGCATGCTCACCTTCCCGATATGATCACTGAAGACAAAGCGGGTGTATAAGCAAATGTGGTGAAGAAAGCTGATGATGTCCAACTATCAAAAGAAATAGCATTCGGGGTCTGAAAGGCTTGAAGGTAAACAAGTGGCCATCTAGCTCAGAAGCAACAAAACCCACATAGAAGAAGAACACCAGCCTATATAATCATGAGGTGTCCAAGGGATCAGGCATCAAAGAACAAAAAATCAAATTATTGTGAATGAGGGGGAGTGCAGATGGGGGACCTAAGACCCATCTGTAGGCAACTGGACATCCCCTTACAGAAGGGTCGTGCGGAGGAGAGGAGCCAGTCAGGGTGCAGGGTAGTAATGATGAAACATACAACCTTCCTCTAGTTCCTAAATGCTTCCTCCCCTCTCAACTCCCACACTATCATGATCCCAATTCTACCTTACAAATCTGGCTAGACCAGAGGATGTACACTGGTACAGATAGGAACTGGAAATACAGGGAATCCAGGACAGATGATCCCTTCAGGACCAGTGGTGAGAGTAGTGATACCCAGAGGGTGGGGTGCAAAGGGGGAACCAATTACAAGGATCTACATATAACCTCATCCCTGGGGGATGGACAACAGAAAAGTGGGTGAAGAGAGGCATTGGACAGTGTAAGATATGATAAAAGAGTAATTATAAACTATCAAGGGTTTATGAGGGAGGGGAGAGCTGGGAGGGAAGGTGAAAATGAACTGATACCAAGGGGTCAAGTACAAAGCAAAGTTTTGAGAATGATGATGGCAACAAATGTACAAATGTGCTTGACAGAATGGATGTATATATGGATTGTGATAAGACTTGCACGAGCCCCCAATAAAATAATCAAATTTTTAAAAAAAAACCTTGTGGATGTTGACTTCTTCTTATGACCTCTTCTAATTCTATGAAACCTCTGTTCACAGGACAGGACAATACCAACTGGGATGTTTCATAGATAGGTCTCAGCTCTTCATTAAGTAAACATAAGGTCTAGACATCATAGCTCTCCCTCTTCACTGTACACCACTGGAAACCAAACATTGCATACTTCTGTACACATCTAAAACTGAGACTACCTAAGAGTTTCTAACAGTCTTTTTAATAAGGAATATCTGTACATTTCAGTAGGGTGCCCTGATGGCACAGAGTGCTACACACTGAACTGCTAAACACAAGGTCAGTGGTTCAAACCCACTAGCCACTCAGGAAAAAAGATGAAACTGTCCATCCCAGGAAAGAGTTTAGGTCTCAGAAACCCAGTGTGACAGTTTCTACCCTGTCTGATAGGGTCACTACGAGTCAGAAAATCGATGAATGTGAGATTCTTGATAATGTTCAATTACACTTTCAAATGATTATCACCAGTGTCCCAGTACTGTGCACTGAGAGCAGCGGCACTTTTTAAGCAAGTTTAAAAGCTTCCTTTGAAAGTATGTGTACCTTCCTGAAGACTGTTAATGACAGCTACTCTGCCCAGTCTTCTTCGGTTTTGGGTTGCCCTCAGGTTTGCATAAGCAGGAAAATCAATTTAAGTGTATTCGGTAAAAACTTAAGTCAGTGGTTCTCAACCTTCCTAATGCCACGACCCTTTCACACAGTTCCTCGTGTTGTGGTGACCCCCAACCATAAAATTGTTTTGTACTTCATAACTGTAATTTTGCTGCTATGAATTGGGCAGCCCATGTGAAAGGGTCATTCAACTCCCCAAAGGGGTCTTGACCCACAGGTTGAGAACCGCTGCCTTAAGCCCTCTGTTTTTGAGAGCAAAGGTATTTGTTTGCTTGCTTGTTTTCATTAAAAGATCATTTTATCGGAGGCTCTTACAACACATAACAATCCACACATCAATTGTATCAGGCATATTTGTACATATGTTGGCATCATTCTTTTCTAGACAGTTACTTTCTATCAAGCCCTTGGTATCAGCTCCTCTCCCCCTCCCCCGCCCTGGAACCCCTTGGTAAATTATAAATTATTATTATTTTCATATTTTACTACAACCTCTGTCTCTCTCCCCCACAGTTTCTGTTGTTCGTCCCCCTGGATGTAGGGCTATGTGTCGATCATTGTGAATGGTTACCCCTTCCTCCCCTCCTTTCATCACCTTCCCTGTACCCTTCTGGAATCACTATTTCCATCCTATTCTTGGATTCTGTGTGTCGTGAATGCTTATCGCTGATCTGTACCTGTGCACATGCTCTGTCTAGCCCACAGTGAAAGGCAGTACTAGGATCATGATAATGAAGGAGTCAGGAAGTCTCAGGGAACCAGAGGAATATTGTGTGTTTTATCGGTGCTTTACTGTGCTCTGGTTGACTCCTCTTTTCCCTGTGACCCCTCTGTAAAGGGATGTCCCATTGTCTACAGATGGGCTTTGGGTCTCTGCTCTGAACCCCCTCATTCTCAACCCCCCTCGTTATCGGTTTTCTGATACCTGTTACCTGGTCCCAATGATACCTCATGATCACACAGGCTGGTGTGCTTCTTCCATGTGGGCTTTTTGTTTTTCTGCTAGATGGCCGCTTGTTTAACTTCATGCCTTCAAGACCCCAGACACTATATCTTTTGATAGTCAAGCGCCATCTGGTTTCTTCATATATGCTTATTTATGCACTTTGCCCATGTATCCATTTTGTCTACAGTGAATGTGCCAGGAGGGTGAGCATCACAGAATGCCAATTTGTTAGAACAAAGTGTACTTGCATTGAGGAAGGGCATGGGCAGAGGCCCAAAGTCTGTCCACTATCTCAGTGTATTGCCATATAAATATAGGTATATGGGCCAATACTTCTAGTTTATGAATTAATGTATTTATATAGATACACACCTATGCTTATACCTCTATCCATAGCTTTGCTTCCTAGATCTTTCCTCTGTTCCTTTTACCTTCCTCCTGCCCCAGTGCTGCCTCTTAGTAATTCCTCTCAGCTAGATTGCCATTGCTCCAACACCTCCACAATCTCTACGTCCTCCTTGTTGTTGATTTTGATTCACTAGTTGTTCCCCTGTCTATGATGTTTGCTCACCGCTCCCTTCCCCGACCTCCTTCTCCCACAAGTCCCTCCGGACCGTTGGTCCTGTTGCTTTCTCCTGGAGCTCACTTCCCATGCCTGTTTTATGTAAGTAGGCAAACCAACAATCACAGAGACTAAACAAAAAGGATACAAAAGATTGAAAGAAAAAAAGCATACCTAATTCCAGGTCGGTCCACTGACCTTTATGATGATCTCCCCACTGATCCTGGGGGGATTCCGGGAGCTCCCCTTCCTAACCTGAAGTCTATTTGGGGGACTTTTTAGGGACTCTGTGGCTTTGCATAAGAGTAAAGTTTTTTTCAAAATCAACTACTTTACACCATTTGAGCCAAGTTCTGAAACCTAATTCTACCACCGTCCCCCGAAAAAAATGAGGAAGAAATTATACTTCTGACTTCTAATATAGTACTTTTTCTTGTGGAAGCAATGAGGATAATACTGTCATCTTAGAAAAACCTCAATCTTATTTTCTGATACTTTAGAAAGATGCATTCCTCTAAAAACACATTACCCTACAAGTGACCTTTGGAGAACCTGAAACATTGGAGAAATCCTTGAATTGCAGCAAAGAATATTCCCCATGGACAATTCTAATCAATTACAGAACTATAACGGTGCCCAGATCGTGTGATATGCCGCAGTGACGATCCTGGGCCCTGTCCATCTTGTAAAATGCTGCAGCTCATAAACATCACTCCCGCTGCTGTCTGCGGCTCTCCAACTCAGAGAGTTACTCTCAACTGATTGTTATTTTCCATGCTGCAGATGACTGTACATCTGCATCTTCGATTTCAGTTGTGTCTTTTCGTTATCTTTGCCCACTGTGCTAATTATTTTGGATGCTTCATCCTCTCCCCAAACAGTACATTTGAAACACTCATGAGGATGCATTGCATGAATGCTGAATGTGTTCAAGACAGAGTCTGAGGTAATTCAGAATGAATTTAACTAAATTGGTTGGAATGAACTTTTATTTAGGAAAATTTCTAGGGACAATTCTGATATTTTAAAAATAACTAATTGTTCACCAAGATGCAAATCTACATGTGCCTCTCAACAAACCCATGAATCGGCTATTGGAACAGAAATACATGTCTTAAATTAAGATGTGGAAAAGAGCTCACAGGGAACCACGAAGCAGTTAGCAATTACAGTAATCTAGCTGGGAAATGTTCTCCCAAACAGCAGCATTTCCATAAAATCAGATGACAATCATGTCACAATTATGACGTGCTACACTGTGAAGGGCAATGTGAAGTACACCCGGGCTATAATTAGGTACGTTTTGGGCTCCGTCGACAGAAACGTGCGATCGCTGCCCCCCGGGGTGGCAGTGAAGGAAAGAGAAGGAAGCGGCCTCTGTCATCAGGACTCCGAAAACTGCTCAAACATGAAGAGCTAGGAGGAAACCAAACGATACCTGACATGTTTACTTAAAGGCCAGGAAAGTACAAAAAGCAGGCAGCATACTGTATAGGCAAAAGGAAGCCGTCTACATAGAACATTTCACCAGACTATTTCACCAGTTCACTCCATAGAAAATATGCTCCCCTAACCTATTAAATCCTAAACTTATAAATCATTGATTAAAAAATTAAAATGGAAAGAGAGACTAGTTTCCATCAATGCATCCTTCCCTAATCCTTTTCATCCAAAATCTGTGCCACAGAATGAAGCCCAGAGTCAGGTCTTCTCTGACCAAGAGGACGAGGGCATAGTTGTGAAGACAGCGTCTAGGGTAAGACCGGGAGGCAGAAGTCAAGTATGCCTCCGCCCTCCATCTTTGTTCAAAAACCCCTATGTTGACGGCAACCGTCCCCCCCCACAGCATTCCACTTCGATGCCAGGTTTCATAACTTCTTGCAATGGCTACACGGATGTCACAGACAAACTCAAAATTATGGGAGCGCATTAGGGCCGCTAACAAGATCACACAGGGCAGGATCAGGAACAGTAGGGAGATGTCACTGGCTCACAGCTGCGTCCCTCCTCAGACGAAGTCAGGTCTCTCCGAGCTCAGCCCATGACGCCTTGGTCTCTGCTTCTGTGGGCCAGAAAGCACACCTGTTGCTCTGCTCTGCCTCGGGGTCCCCGAGCCTCGGTGCCGCTGGCTGGGGCTGCTCCTGTGTTCCCTCCCACAGTGTCCCTTCTCCAGCCTCCAGAGCTTCTGGTTTCATTCAGCCTCTACCTCCTCCAACAGACTTCTCCAGTATCTTCCTCTGCTAGCTCTTTCCAGGGCCCAGGATGTCTCTCTGTGTCCCTGTGTCTGAAATGGCTCTCACACACAGAGCAATGGCTTTGATGGCAGTCTGGGTTGTCTTTCAGTAGAGCATACTCCCAAGAAAACCAAGGATGGCGACTTGCTCCACACCTTTGACTCAGGTCGAGACTTAACCTCATCTTAATCCTGCCCACTAGTATAGCCGAGAACGCCCACCAAACTGGGATTATAATCACAGGTTCACGGCTAGAGTTTATAACATACCACATAAGGGATTATAGGCCAGAGAGCCAATATTAATTGATTACATCTCAGCTCCCTATGATCTCCACCTCCTGGCTAGCAATACCCTTGGATAATGCCTTTACGTATGGCGCAGACTCCTGGACTCACTTCTAATCAACAAACTACGCCAGGGCGATGGAACTGTAACTTCTGAATTTGGTCATAAGAAGGCTCAGTGGGCTTTCTCTGGCTCAAAAATTTTTTTTAATCTATATTGTTTATATGTTTGGGGGTATCTTGTGACCCCAGCAATAGATTACTAGTAAACCAGGTCTAATATGCTTTCAAACTTGTGATACTGCTTATGGACGTAGCTATCATTTGTCTCATTGCATGGATATGGCACCTGTGGATTTACGACATTTGCACTGCGGTGTAGATGAAGAGCATGAAATAGGCCATGGACTTCCACAAGAACCAACGCGTCTGCCTTGGAAGTGAAGCCAGGAGGCGCCTTGGCAGCAAGGTGACGAGACTTCATCTCACAGACTTTGGACCTGTCCTCCTCAAGAGAGATCAGTCCCTGGAGAAAAACGTGATTCTGGGTAAAGAAGAGAGTCAGAAAAAAATAGAGGACTACAAAGAAGAACGCAATCAACAAGATTGATTGATTGATTGATTGATTCAGGGGTTTGAACAACGGGATCAAATATTGCAAAAATTGGAAGAAAAGTACTGGACCAGACCGTGTTTTGTGTCTTATACATAGATCATTATGAGCAGGAGCAACACTATAGTACCTCAGGACAAAAATGTTAATTTATCACAGCTTATTTATTGTTGTTAAACTCAAAAACCAAGCTCCCCGCCATCAAGTCTATGGAAACTCATAAGGACCCTGTAGGACAGGGTGAACTGCCCCTGTGAGTTTCTGGGACTGTCCCTGTTTATGGGATTCGAGAGCCGTGTCTTTCTCCTGAGGGGCCACTAGCGTTTTCGAAGTGCTGGCTTTTCAGACCATAGCCCAACTCACAATCCCTTCATGACCAGAGCCCCTCTACTGTTAGAGGCCATCAAGCAGTTCCAACCCACAGCGACCCTATGCACAACAGAATAACACATTGCTGGGCCTGCCCCGTCCGCATGATGGTTCCTGCGCCTGAACCCATTGTTGCAGCCACTGTGTCTGTCAATCCATCCTATCAAGGGCCTTCTCTTTTTTTTCCCCTGCCGCCCCCCCCCCCCCCACTTTGCCAAGCTTGATGTCTTTCTCCAAGGACTGGTCTCACCTGACATGACAGGAGCCCTCTGGCTGCATTTCTTCCAAGACAGACCGGTGTCTGCTGAAAGGTCAGCAGTCCATGGTACTGTCAAATGCATCAAGCCTCCTTCGGTTTTCCTTATTCGATGTCCAACTTCCATGTGCGTATAAAGCAATTGAAAAGACCATGGCGTGATGCAGGTGCAGGTCTTGTGCAGCACATTTACCTACTTGAACTTGTCGATCTCTTGACCACTGTTTCCAGGAGCATTGATTGTGGATCCAAACATGAAAACTCCTTGTCAACGTCAGCCTTTGTCGCTTATTCTGATATTACCTATTGGTGTCATTATAACCATGTTAGTCTTCTTTGAGGAGGGCTTGCAGCACTAGCTGATGAAGCTCCAGGAGGGCAGCCTTCAGTGTGGATTATGATTCAATGTGAAGACAGTGGTTTTTGTATCCATTTTTAAATCTATCAGCTTTTAGATTGGTTGTTCCTAATGTGTACTATTACAAATAATTGCTGCGATAAATGCTTTGCCACTCGCTTACTTTTAATTTTATAGTATTGTTACTTGCCATTGAGTTGGCGCCGACGCCCAGCGACCCTGTGTACAGAAGAATGAAACACTGCCTGGCCTCGTGCCTTCCTCACAAATGTTGTCATGTTGGATCCCACTGTCGCAGCTACTGTGTCAGCCCATCTCTTCAAGGGCCTTACCATTTCCCCAAGGCCTTCTGTTTTACCAAACATGATGACCTGGTCCACATACGGGTCTCTCCTGACACAGCATGTTAGAAGTACATGAGATGAAATTTCACTAGACTTGCTCCAAAGAAGCATTCTAGATGAGCTTCTTCCAAGAAAATCTGTTTGTTTTTCTGGCACTCCATGGTCCTTGCAATATTCTCTCCAGCACCGGAATTAAAATGCTCCAATTCATCTTTAGTCTTCCTTATTCCATGCCGGCGTTCTCGCGCACATGGTACTATTGAAAAGGCCTCGGGAGCCCTTGTGGCATAGTGGGTGATACTTTGGGCTGCTAACATCAATGTCAGTAGTTCAAAACTATCAGTTGCTCTGTCGGACAAAGATGAGACTTCCTACTTGTATAACGATTTATAGTCTCGGTCACCCACAGAGGTGGTTCTACCCTGTCCTATAGGATCACTGAGTCACAATAGGGACTTTTTTATAGTACTGTCTGTAGCTAAATAATGTTCAAGCTCAGATTTTACCTCAATAAAAGGAATCAATAGAAATTAGGCAGAAGGAATTTATGATTTGCTGAGACCAGTATTAATACGCTTAAAGCAAGATTTAATCTACCAAAGGGAAACGACACATTTCTCCAGAGAAACATATCTAAGGAGGGAGGCAGTGTTGAAACTGGCAAGCAGAAGGAAGACAGGCAACTGGAGAACCATATTGCAAACCCAGACTGAGGGTCAGGATGCCCTAGTGAATTAGTCAGCTTGCCTCTCCTTTGCCTGTTTGTGGAAGCTTAGTTTAACAACAGAAATGTCACAATCGCTGCTGCTTTTGTGACTCAGCAGAAGGGTTTCTTTTGGACGGGTTCTCTGGGTGTCTTCTGACAAAAAGCCAAGCAGCAGAGGCTCACTGATCTGCAGAGCCAGGAGATGGCAGGAGCTGCGCTGAGGCTGCACCGGTGGCCGCTGGGCTGCCTCCTGCTCACTGCTCACCATAGGGACCATGGAGCTGGAGTAAAAGCCAACCCTCCTGCAACATGGGGCTGTGCCCAGCCATCACCTCTACTGGCAAAAGAGTTAACATGAACTAGCAAGTGTGTCCATGTGGTGTGACAAAGGATCTCTTGGATCTTTGACTTACAAACCTTTGAGGCTGACACTAAAAATTATCTCTCCCATGCAGTGTATTTGGTAAAATGGGATCATGTTGGAAGAGCAGGCTTGGTTATTTATGTTAGATACATTTCTTTATGCTTACATATTTCCTATCACAAGAAAGAATCCAGGGACCCATTCCTCCCAAGTTCTAACTGCCCCAAGAACAAAGCCTCAGTACCAACCCAAACGCCATTAGGAAGTAAAAGTGCTGTGCTCGCTTCGGCAGCGCAGACACTGACACTCGAACGACGCAGGAATCAGCATGGGCCTGCATGAGGATGACACGCAAATTCATGAAGCATCCATATTAATAAAAAGGAGAGTGCTCAGTAAAGAAAAGCTACTTTGGCCAGACAAGTGAATACACTAGCACTCTGTGATGAACCTCTGCGGCTGGCTGCCTGAGCTACTTAAAGACTGTCAGGCTTTCGAAAGCACCTCAGTAACCGTTTCACCACAATTTAGGACTCATTCAAAAAGGAAAGAAGAAGAAGAAGAATTCTGAGATTCCTCCATGATTTGAATTATTCGGGGAGGTAATTCAAACCTCTCGGGTTGTATGCAGTTCACTTCATGATTAGATGCATGAATGGATATCAAGGCATGAAATGCACACTCACCGCACCATTGCGCCCAGAGTGCCCGAAACTGATGTTGCAAAGCTGAAGGAAGAGGCAATAAAATCCAATGCAGAGGGTCCAGCCCCGTATCCCCTCAGGCGTGAACAATATCCCCTTGCCCGAGTGGGCCCCGCTCCCCGCCCCCTGAGCAGGAGCTTCCCATGAGACACGAGTTCGCCTGTGTCCTCGCCAGCAGAGCACCCAGTCTTAGACATAAGAGAAGTTTGGGAAATACCTACGAAGCCAATTTTTTAAGTTGACTCATAAAACTAAGGGTTCGAATGGAGCCATGGAGCTCGAAGAGGAAAGTGAGTTTCATAAAGGTTTCTGGAGCCCTCCCGGTGCTGCCCACGGCCCATCTTCTCAGGGAAGCTTAGGTGGAGGGATCGCCAGTAAAGGGCAACAGGATCAAAGTGAGGTTCCTGACATCCTGCCTGCTGCAGGGCATTAGGCAGACAGACGCCTTCCTGTGTGAGAAAGGGGAGAGAAGGAGGGCAAGCTAACGGAACGCAGGCAATCAAAGGCCTTTCTGGCAGTGGGTCCAGGGCGAAGCTGTGCAGTGGACCCTGATCCTGGGAGAGGCCGCTGGGAGCTAGTTTCCAGGCTTTGGCGCAGGCTGCCCTTTGTTGGACAAGCAGCTTCTCCCTAAAGGTGTCTCCTCTAAATGACTCGGTGCTCTCTGAGGCTGCTACACGACAGGGACCGTGGTTTCTGAGGAGGGGCCCAAAGGGAGAGAATTAATGTCTAATGGCTTGCACCATTGGATTTTTTTTAACCTTGTGGTTAGACAGTACTTTTCCACGGAGAATAGTTGGTTTAAGTGTTTGATCCAACAGGCCACGCGCCACACCAGAACCTGCTTCGAGCAAACAAAACAAAACGAACGGCGGCCCTTGGCATTGGCCTGGCCAGCAAGTTCACTCGTTGTGCGTTGAAGGGGTGGGCGTCCATAAAGGGTTAAAGAAAAAGCTTTCATTTTCTGCCGGGCAACTTTGGGGAAATGAGAGTCAACTCCCATTCCTGCCTGGGCAGGGCACCTCTGAGAAGGCACAGGTTCCCTAGCGTGTTTACATGTGTGGGAATTGCACCGTCCGTGCACCCAGCCCTCGCGTTTCCACGGAACACCCAGGACCACAGTGGATGGATGGCCACTGGGCATGACTCCCCGTGAAGGGGAGATTGGCACAAGGGCAGGTTTGGTGGTGTCCTGAAGGAGAAGGGCTGGCAAATTTTTTCTGGGGAGGTAGTTTCTGTTGGTGCCTTTTGTACTTGAGAAAAAGCTCGACGGTTTCCAACCTTCTGTTGCTTCTGTGACCCCTACGGGGTCTCCGTGTCTGCAGTCTTTTGCCTTGTTCCTGTCCATTCCTTGGGCCTTGGCTCAGGAGGTCTCTTGCTTACGAAGCCCTCGGTCTCTTCTTGGCTATGGACCTCTTACTCCCTTCCCAACCCCCGCTCAGGGGAGCTCTTGGGACTAGCCACGTGCCCACTTCCAGCTCTCCCCTTCCTCCTGGCCAGACTCCCATGGCTGATCCTTGAAAGTGCTGGCCTGGGATTGTCTGACTCATTTGATAGTAATCCTCTCTATGGCAGGAGCAGTCCCTGGGTGGGGCAAACTATTAGTTATCCATAAAGTTGGCTCTTCTAATCCACCTAGACCAGTGGATCTCAACCTTCCTGATGCCACAACCCTTCAAGACAGATCCTCGTGTTGTGGTGACCCCCCAACCATAAAATTACTTTCATTGCTACCTCATAGCTGTCACTTTGCTACTGTTATGAATCGGGAAACCCCTGTGAAAGGGTCGTTCGACCCCCAAATAGGTCCCAACCCTCAGGTGGAGAACCGCTGACCTAGAGGCTCCTTGGAGGGAAAACATGACAATCTACTTCTGCAAGATGACAGCCATTGGGAACGTTTTGGAGCAGGGTTCTACTGAGGCATGTGGGCTCACAGGATTCAGGATAGACGCAGTGGCGCCTGGTTTAGTAGAGGAGATGGCATCATCGTATTTTTGGGAAAGTACTTCTTTGTTGGGGTTAACAAAGCTTGATACAAATCATTCCGTATCATCCGTTACGATTTCTACAATGTTTCAACATTGGCATTGTCTTCATTCTATCTGTTTTGTCTTCACTGTTGTAGCTTCCCTTGCCCTCCTTGCCACCCATCTTTTTTTCAGGGTCTACGGTGCCCGTCTGGTCTCCTCTAGCGCCTTGTTTATGGGAGCACAGCACCTATGGGTAAAGTGTCCATGTGTAAACCCATCTGAACTTTGGCTGAAGGATGACCCACAGAGATAAGTCCCACCCCATGTTCAAGGGTTCTCTTAGGGCAATTGTCTTGGGGGTCCCCCACATTTATTTTGGTCCAGTAGATCTGGCTTTGTTAGGGATTTTAAATTTTGTTCTACATTTTACTTTCCTTGGAGTTTCCATCCTGTCCTTGGCCTCTTCATCTTTTACCTCTAAGACCTGCTGTCACCACAGTGGCTATCCCACAAATGCCCGATCACTGTTTGCTGAAGTGAATTGGCCTCTTGGTCCTTGGGAGAGAACACTATCACCCAGGCACACGTCATGTGCAGCTACTTGCAACCCAAGAGAGGCCTAGAATCTAGGCCTCGAAGGAGAGGCATCATGACTCGGAGAAACAGGGGCCTGTGATCTGTGAGTAGCACTCCTTTAGCCATTGCTCCTCCCAACTCAGAAGATGTGTGAAATAACAGAGCCCAGCGCAAAAGGAGGATGATCAGTGGCCTCAGGACCTGGAGAATTACCCTGTACTGTTGGGGTACTTTTTCCTCCATGACCTCTCACTCGTCTACAAGGGCACCTGCCTTGGTTATGTTCGATTGGTAAGTTTCTGGTGGGGCTATAACCTCCCCTTCAGAGAGCATCCTCTGGGGACCGAATAAATGACCACGGCATTAAAACTGCAAACCACAGAGGCAGAACAAATGAGTTGATGTAGGATGAAAACTCTGGAAGAAGTAGGTAGTCTCATTCTCTGCTCCTTTATTAGGAGGCCAAAAGAATACGCTTACAGAACTTGTGGTTTGGAAGAATAAAAGAGAGACGTGGGGGAATGAAAGCCCTATTTTCAAAGGAAAGATGATTTTCTCTTGATCATCCACAAATTGGAAGACTACATATATTAGCATACTATTTCATTAACAAATTACAGTCCTTTCTCCACAGTGAAAAAATAAAGAGTTCACCTAATAAAAGAGGTTAGCTCTTCATTAGGATTGGGCGGGATTGGCTGGGTGTAATTTTCCACTGCAGGTTGTTCTCGGGTTGACCTTGGCTGGCATTAAGGACAGGGGTTTGAAAACACATCTTTCCATTGCCAGCACGTTCCCACAAAACACCAGTCAGTGCCTGCAACAAGCCACCCCAGAGTCTGTCTCCCCCCGCAGCTTCCGGCACAGACACCGCACTGCCGTTGCCTTCGCTTTGAGGGGCCTTCCCCAGCAAACACGGCATTCACCCAGGGCCCTGGGCTGCAGACACGGCCTGAGACTCAGAGTCGGGCAGGACTGGGGGTGTGCCACATCGCTCACTACTCCTTGGACACAGCCAAGTGGTTCAGTGTCCCAGCTGTGTGATGAAATTACAACTATGTCAGAGTTGGGGCGGGAGGGGGTGGTGCTTAAATGGTCAGGAGCTGTGTTTGTATTAAGCAGATGCTGACACAAGTTAATGACCTTCCCCCTGGAATCCTGTGAGTGACTTTGTGAGGCGGGCATTCCTCCCTGTTCTGAAACTAAGACATCCAGAGAAGCCGAGCAACTAGTACACGGTAAGGGCAAGATTTAAAACTCTGACCCCAAAGTATGCAACTGTGCCGCACAGTCCGCTCGAGCTGCTGCTTCGATGCACCCATGGGACCAGGAACTCCAGGGTTGTGGCCACTAAGCACAGTGTGCGTCCCTGGGGACCTCTCTTTGAGGCTCAACTGAATGAGTCTGAAGTGGAGCCTGGCGCACTGAGGGGGCTCTGGTGCCCACCCCTCCCTGTCTCAGACCTCACCCGCCTCCAATGTCAGAGAGAATGGCTGTGCCTGCTTCAACCCCAGTGGCTTCTAAAGAAGTTAGTTAGATGCCTTAAAAGATGATTCTTTATTCCAAGAGACACCACTATCCACCCTTTTACCCCATCCCATCTCGCCCCCACCCCTACACACCTTAAAAAAAATCTGTGAGGGCCTAGGTCTACTTACTCCCTGTGTAGCAGGGGTGGTGACTCCCTAATGAGGAAAGGCTCAGGGATGTGTGTGATCGCTTCACCACGTGAATAGGAACCTATTGATCGCTTCACCATGTGAATAGGAACGCTGTGGAAAAGTTCTGCAAATGCACACCTAGTAATCCAACTTCCCAAGTCAGCACTTTGGAAAACTTGGGAGCTTTGAAAATTTTCCAGTCGTTCCAGGGATGTCAGTGTGACTTTCAGAGAGAGGAAAATCAGAACAGGGCCGGGATAGGGGTGATGTAGAGCTGTACCTAATTATGTTCAGGTATTACTGTAGTTGGTAGACACGCCACCAATTTTAGACTAATATTTTAGTGTGTTTTCAGTGAACGTTGACACAGCAGTTTGGGTTCCCACTAAAGGATTTCTATACCCTGTGTGAGCAGTCTCATTATTGCCCCTGTGATGGCTATTTCCATTCATCTCATTTCCCTGGTCCCTTACATTCTCATTTTCTTTGTTGACTGATCACATCTAAGTGGTTTTGTAAAGGAGTTTATGGGTGAATTCACTATTTTGTAAACCTATCTATTATTGAGCTACAAGGCACCCAGACATTAGTTTCGGTTTAAGTCTGATTTTATTCATTTATTTTTAAGTCATTTGAGAGTCAGTTGCACATTGTTCTCCCATTCTATCGAGTCCATTCCGTGTGACCCTCAGTGGAACAGTCAGTCATTAATGGTAGCCAGGGAGCCAGGTAGATGAGTCTGGGGTTCAGAGGCTGTTTGTCCTGTTGGCCAGTATCTTCTCATCTCTGGTCAATGAACGTTTTGAAAAGATGTGCAATTTCTCAATACTGTGTAAAGATGGAATAGACTCTCGAAGCACCTCGGGAAGTGCTGGCTTCTTTCCAGGGTTTGCTGTCTTTGTGTCCGGAGGCCGGTGCTGCAGCAAGTCCTGGTGGCTAACCAGAAGATGGGCAGTGTGAACCCGCCAGCGGCAACAGGGAGGCGTTGGCTTGTGAAGAGCGGCCCCACGGTTACACAACTCGTCTTCAAAGCAATGGAACCATTTGACAAAGTGTCCCAAAACGGATTGTGATGATGATGGTACACTTCTGGATGCGATGGAACTATGGAGTTGTATGCTGTGTGGACTGTGTGTCCATAAAGCTGTAAAGGAAGAAGAGAATATGATCAGTCTTGGGGACCCTGTCGCCCCCCCTGGTCCATAGCAAGAGTGCCAGCTGTTGTTATTGCTGTTTGGTGAGTTTTGGGGGGACAAAGGGCTAAACCCTTGTCCGTGCCCGTAAAGGTCAGCAGGGTGAACCCACCAGCTAGCTGCTCCTTGGGAGAAGGACATGACAATCTGCTTCTCCAAAGGCGACAGCGTTGGAAAGTCCGTGAGGCAGTTCTCCTGTGCCCTGGATGTGGGCCACGCGCTTATTTCACTAGTGCCGTTATCGCCCACGGGAATGTGAAACCCTCCCGCTTTCAACAGTCCCTTCAGAACCTGTACTTTGGGTCTCAGCATGTATGCTCTGAGAAGGAATTTAATTTTTGGAAATAGCCTGACATCAACACGATCAGCTTAGCTGAAAACAATGTTGATCTGAAATAAGACGAGACTGAGATGCTGGAAGAATAGATTTTGTAACCAGTTCCAAACGAGCCTTTTCGAAATATGCTGTGCCCACGGTTGGTCTGGTTGGGATGAAGAGTCTTCTTCTCCCAGATGGATGGTACTCTCGTGACGATGCCAACAACGATGCTCTTCTCTTTGTGAATCTACAAGTTGCCATGTTCAGTGTTTGCTTGGTGCTTTGCCCAAAGTTTTAATTTGACATTGACAACATGACAAGTCCACCGCCCCTTTCACCTGAAGGCAGTACTTTTTTCCTTTTCTAACGTAGGAAATTAGTTCTCTGGGGACGCATGGAACTACTTGCCTAGTGGGGACCACTGTGGCTCAGCGCCGGGCACTGGGTCTTGAGTGCCGGGGTTTCCGGCACTGAAGGCGCGTGTGAGGTGGAGCAGGTTTCGGAGGGCAGGGGCCCCTGCAGGTGAGCGGCAGCCTCCCCTCCCCAATGCGGAGCTCCCTGGGAGACGTTTGTTCACTTCAGGAGCAAGGGCCGTCCAGGTTCTCAGGTGCCATGACGGCAGGTACCCTCCGCCGCTGCCAGGGCTCTGAAACAAAATCCTTCCACAGCGACAGTGTTTCTAACGACATTTGTCCCTGTGCCTGGGAGCTCTCTCTACATTCTGGGGAAAGAGTGAGACTGAGACGTGTGGGAGGAAGAGGGATTAAATTATCCCTACCCGGAGGTCCAAGCACGTCCTTTCTCCAGCCCGCCAGAAAGCACGTGCGCATCTTCCCTGAGCCACAAGCAGGGCTCCAGTCACCGCAGGCTGAGCCGGGATCCTGGCGAAATGTTTGGGAACACAGCGCAGTCACACAGACTCCCGGGGGTGCCTGCTCCACGGAGGTCAGCTGTCACCAGCCCATCTGCATTTGGCATGGGGCTGAAGCAGGGTGTGTGCTCCCTGGGGCCATATCAGAGAAGAGTTTGGAGGAGGAGCCTTGATCCTCCTAGAAAACCCCCTGTTGGGGAGCCCGGGGTCTTGTGGGCACGGCACCTTTCAGATGGAAGCTCTTGGTGCTCTGCCTGCCGACCCAACGGGATCCATCGGCATGGGGGTGGCAAGGTGTTCCACCAGAGGGACAAAGCGGGACTCCACGCTGGCGCCCTGTGGACGTGAGTGTTCCCCTTTGTCACTGACACTGTCTGGGGGTTCTGATTAGCTCTGTTGGATTGGATTGCACATGTTCTATGTGTAAGTGAGCCTACCTGTAGACATTCTTCTACTTACATAATCAGGGCGTTGTGCCGCGAGGTCCAAAAAAGCCACCTTCCTCCCGCTTTTCAATGGTTGTTTGAAATACCTGAACACCCGGCCCAGTTGACCAAAATGAACAGTTGAAGACCAGGTATTCTTCTCAATGTGCCTGGAGGGAATGAATGCCTGGCTCAAGAAGCTGAGAAACAATTCCTTCTGACATGAATCCCTAACTTTTCAATCGCATCTCTCCGGACAAACTTGGCTGCAACTTTGAAACACAAGAGAAACTCGTTTGGGAAGGTGGGCTTTTGTCTGGAGTCAAGGTTCTCCTGCGCCCTCGGGGGAAGGGAACAGCGCAGGGCAGTGAAGTAAACTGGGAGGATTATACCCAGTGGAGCGTCTCTCCTTCGTCCTCGGGGGGCTTTACTGCGCAGTCTTGACTGGCGTCGGTGGTCAAGATTTAAATATACATTGTTTGTATCAAAAAATTTAATCATCTTCATTTTGTTGCCAGCACAGGGCACAACGTATTGAGAGACACTTGCTTGCAAAATCCCTCTCCTCCCACTCCACCCACACCGTAAATCACTCTGCCTTTTGACAGGCTTCGATGGCGCTTTCCCAGGAAACGAAGGCGAATGATCTGGGACTCCTCTGTCATCTCCCCTGCCATTGGTGGCTGCGCCTCTCTACTCACCTCTTCTTTTTGAGCGTGGTGGCTTGTTGGGGAGGAGAAGGGTGGGTGGTGCCTAAGTGGGGACAGTAGTGATGAACACCTCTAACTCCTCTTGAGTGACACCGGTCAGATTTCTCCAGCATGCTGGCAAAGAAACCCACAGTGACTGCCAAAACCGCAGAGTAAAGCCTTCTCCAAATCCCCTCTGATAACGATGCTTCGGAGTTAAGCCTTTTCATTTATATTTGGACAGCCACCTGTTGACTTCTACAGGGGCTTGTCAAGGGCAGATAGATGGCGGGAAACTGGAGGAGAAGCAGGCCATTCGGAGGGCTTGGTTTCCCCTTTGAAGAGGTTGCCATTGTCTTTCAGTGAGCCCAGACCAGGCTCAGAAGATCACAATGTGCAAACAAAAAGGAAAGTGTTTGCTTGGGACAGTGTCTCACTCTCCTCTTGTGATTATCACGGCCTACTCACCCCATCCCTTTAATCCATCCCCATCCCCTTTCATTGACTGAGACACTTCACAATATGTTTCCTAGTTGTGAACCACAGCGGGTAGAAGCCAGGGGAGAAGACGAGGGAGACAGCCAGGGCTGGATGTGAGAACTGAAAGGCAGGCGCTACCGTGTGGCTCCTGCTTGGTAGTTCGTTTGCCCAGGGCTGGTACATTTACCCAGGGCGGGCTCTGATTCTGTCTTGGAGACAGAGGGTGGGGTGAGAGCCAAGTGGCGCCCAGAAGAAAAAGAGCAGGGGCAAAGTGGGTAACTAGTTTAAAGGACAGCTGAAATGTGTGCTGGTGAAGGCGGCCTAGGGTAGGGTGGCGTCTTTGTGGAAACGCGAGCAGGGATGGGATCGCCCAGCTTGAGGTCAAACCGTTCCACCTGTGTCTCCAAGTTTATAATAAGCTCCCCTGCCTTGGGAGAGGAGATCCAAGGCGAGGCGCGTGAAAGGGCAACTGGAAATACAGCTCAACTATCAGAGTACAGTGTGAAGAGAATGGCGGGAGTTCACTAAAACACCGATTAGGGACAAGAAATACGAGTCCTTTTAAGTCTAGAGCAGTGCTTCTCAACCTTCCTCATGCCGCAACCCTTTCATACAGTTCCTCATGTGATGGTGACCCCCAAACATAAAATTATTTTTGTTGCTACTTCATAGCTGTCATTTTGCGACAGTTATGACTCGTCAAGTAAATATCTGATAGGCAGGATGTATTTTCATTGGTACAAATTGAACATAATTAAAGCATAGTGATGAATCACAAAAATAGCGTGTAATTATATATAGTGAAATATTTATTTCTAATGACAAAGAAATTAAATTTTGTCTGGCAGCATGGTATAGCATGGGGAACAGTCTTCACCCCGGTATTCCTATGTGTGCATATCAGCATGTGGGTGGACCCGCCTGGAAACGGATAAAGGAGCGCTGTCTCGGTTCCTAAGACCATCGGAAAGATGTGTTTTCCAATAGTCTTTGGCAATGTGACCCCCCTGTGAGAGGGTCTTTTCATCCTCAAAGGGGTCGAGACCCACAGGTTGAGAAGTACTGGTCTATAGCCTGTGCGCTGTGGAAACACAAAGATGAGTCTATCATGGATCCTGCCTACATGAAAATTTCTACGGTCAATTATCCTAACAGAAGCAAGACAACAAGAGTCAAATCAACATGGCTGTGTTTCCAGAATAAAATATACCACTGTGCTTCATTCAGAAACTGTTCCTTGACCATTTCAGCAGCAGGAGCAATGCTGTTCCCTTTAGCAACATAAAGAGTGTTAGGTACCTCGGCAGAGTTAGAATTCCACTCAACACTAAGAGGCACCATGAGAAAGCCAGTCTTCTTGTGGCCCCAAAGCCAGACAACACACTGCACCGCTGGACACTTGAAGCCAGGATGGACGGTGTGCTGAGAGCTTACTGTGTGGGAGCCCCCATCTCTCCTGGGTTCTTCAGCTGCCCTCGGACATACCACTCACTTCAAAGCTGGTTCTGCCCTACCTGCCATGATCCTGGGCCCTGACACAGCTTGGAATTCATTCAACTTCATTATTACCAGTCCCAGTCAGCCCTTGGGGTTCCCACCGAGCTGGAGATAGTGTGTTCCTCAGTGGAGGAGTCGACACTGTGAGTCCTAACTTGGCGTGACTGTGAAGTGCTATGGGTCTATGGAGGGTACCTCATGACCGCGAGCATGATGAGGCGATGAGCTGAGGTGGGAAGCCCCAGAGGGACAGGTTAGTGGCACATGCGGAATATATGGCTCCTAAACTTAATGACCTCTAGGCAGATTGTCCTAGACAATGGTGTTATGCATTCTGAGATGCTTTGATAGTGAGAGAATGAGATGCTTGTTGATGCCTTGCTGTAAAGACATTACTGCAGAAGCTTGCGGTGGAGGGTCCAGGCAGGGCCTTCCAAGATCGCTGCAGTGAGCAGGACCGCCTTGGCCTGTGAAAGGGCATTTCCACAGACGGTACAAATGGCTTTCTTCCACTGGGTTCTGTACAAATCAGCGTTATTTCTCAGTGCTTCTAGAGACAAGGCCTCCTCCCTAGTTAAACCTACCAGGTGCACCGTGCCAACTCTACCATGTCCCACCTCTGTGCCTTGACCTATGCATGCTCACCCTCTTCCCAAACACCCTCCTGGGAGGATGGCCCCCTTTCCGGACTCTTAGTCCCACATTCCTGAGCCTCGAAGGAATAATAAAATGTTGAGCATATGTCAGATGCAGATGACTCATAAAGCATGAGCTGACTCAATGACTCACTTATTTGGAGGTGCCCAAAGAGCAGAAAGGTAGACATTCTTGTATGACCCCAACTAGCTCAGCAGTTTGGGATAGCTCATCACTCCCAAAGCAGTATTCCAAAATAGGCAGTGGCAGCTTTACTGGAATACCCAGGCAGACTTCCAAGTGGACGATAGGCAAAGGGCAACACCTCTTAGGATACCTGTTATTGTGGCTGAAGCCATGGCGCACTCTGGAGTCAGCGGGTCTGTGTGCAAATTCTGTCCTAGCAGCACCCCCTTCCTTACAATTTGGGGCAAATGTCTTCATTTCTCTAGCCTCAACTTTGTTACCTGTTGAGAAAGGTGTGATTGACTGCCAACCGAAAGTTGGGCAATTCTAACACACCCAGGGGCTCTGTAGAATTACGGCCACATGATCTGCTTCCGTAAAGATTACAACCAAGAAAACCTAGGGAGCTCATCTACGCATGAAAACAGGGGTCCCCATGAGTCCAAGACTGGCCTGATGGCAGCTCACGACAATGAGCAGCAGTGTCTACTCCGCAGGTTTGTCAAGTACCAAACGAGATGGTGCCAGGACCTGGCAGGTAGGAAGGCCTTAAATATTAGTTATCGTTTTTATTAAGGAGCACTGGTGGTGCAGTGGCTTAAGTGCTGGGCTGCCACACAAGGTCATCTGTTCAAACCTACCAACCACTCCAAGGAGAAAGATGAGGCTATGTTCTCCCATGATTTAACTGCTTAGAAATGCTGAGGGGAAGTTCTACTCTGCCCTATAGATTTGCTGTGGGTCAGAATTGTTTTCATGGCAGTGGGGTTGGTGCATGAGTGCTTGTGTGTGTGCGTGTGTGTGTGCTGCTTTATCCCTATTATGATTACTTTTGTTAGGGCTTATCTGAGCTTGAAAAAACTGCTCAGGAAATCAAGACCAATCACTGAATTAGCAGATGAGGATGTGGAGGCTCACAGCCGAGAAAGGGTAGAGTCCAGGTACCCCGAACAAGGCCTGGGCCCTTTCCTGCATTCAGAGGATCATTTCTAACTAGGCAGGTCCAGGCTTTCATTTGTGTTGCAAGCAGCAGACAAAGGGATCTAGACCTGATTTGTGTTTGCTTTGTTTTCATTTCTGAAGAAATCAAGCTCTGGTATTATAAAATCCAAATCATCTTGATCACATAGGCTAAGTACAGTGAGGCATTTAAGACAAAGCTTTATAAAGCAACATTTCTATTAGTTCGTCGTCATGGAAATCATCTAATTAATACTAATGCCAAGGGGAATGAGGAAAGCAAATATTTTCAGAGTAAGGTTGGGATAGAAGGCCAGTGGGTGCTCCGTATATGATAGGGATGTAATTTCCGACCATCATCTGGAGCACAGGAAATCACTTGTGCTGAAAATCTCCACCTATAGATGGCAAACTTTGACTGCCATCCTTCTGCCCTGGACTGTAGCTGCAAGCTCTTTCCAGGACAGGAGGGAGATGAAAGTGAAACTTGGAGGAAGACACAAAACCTAACTTCACAAGATAACTTCACAGACTTAGTCTGCAAGCATGATACCAAGTGCATTCATCTAAAACATGCTTATTGAGTCCCTGCCCTCAGCGAACGCTGGTGTCGCTTCTGGGAGGATTCACACTGCTGCCCTGTAACACACATCACATACACATCACTGACCACTGGGACTCTTAGCAACAAAGCACCCCCAGCATCAGCCTCATTTGGCCACCGCTGTTAACTGGTGGGACAGATGAGGAACAAGCTCAGAGACACTGGGGACTGGCTCCTGAGGGAAGCTCAGCTCTTTGGACTCAAGGTTCTGCTCTGCCCACTACCCCATGGTGTCCCCAACATAAGGCACAAAGTGGCAAAGTGATCCAGAATTTGGGGAATGACTGAAGTAGCACGCGTAAAGGGACAAGATGAGGGTGAAGAGGTAAGTTTGCCCAGTTAAATTCTCATAGACTAGCCCTGGCTAACCTCGAAGAGCAAGCCAGGTGCATTGTGATGGGAAAAAATTCCTAGGCACAATTTTCCTGTCCTTTTCCTCAGCAATTTGGTTTTCCATTTCCTTTTAAAATTCTGCATGATACGCCCCCATGATGGTCCTGTATATTTCACAGAAATTTCTCAAGAATTTTTTCTTTAGGTCCGGCCCCACCTCCTAAACCAAAGAACCCAAACAAAACAAAAACCAGTGGCGATAACCTACTGATCTGACCTGTCTGCCTTTGATGGAGCTGACCCACCAGATTCTCCCATCAGCCACTGTTTTGATTGGCCTTTTTTTTTTAAGCGCACGCTATTGAAGTCAGTGCAGCCATGGAGAGGAGAGGACGTTCTGCTTGTCTCCTCTGTCTATGGAGACATGGTCGAACCAGTTTTACTTAGACTAAGCTGGTGCCTATGCATTAGGCTGCGTTGTCGAGAAAAAGGAAACCATCCAACTGGAAACTGTTCTAGATGCAAGTATTGCTTGCTTGTTCCATGACCCAAAAATCCCCTCCCTGGCCTTTACGATACGCACGGTGCTCTTTTCTTTCTTACCCAGTGTCTGCATCATGATTACTGTATCCTTATCACTTTATTTTTAATTTTTAAAACCACTTTACTGGGGGCTCTTCTAGATAATAGAACAATCCACAAATCAATTCTATCACGCAGACTTGTACATCCATTGCCAACGTCATTCTCCAAACATTCCCTCTTTTTTCCCTCCCTCCCACTCTCCCACCTTCATCTTGGTGTTGTGTGTGTGTGTGTGTGTGTGTTTCTGTTGAGTTTTCCAGTTTGTGGAGCACAGAAGGGGTAGATGCATAGAGACAAGAACCGATTCAAGGATTTACAGGAGAAGTGGGGGGAGAATATAGGGAGGATGAAGGGGTTGGAGGAGCAAACAATTTCAGGGGGGGGGGATAGGGAAAGAGCAACAGAACTGATGGTGATTTAACCCTGGGTGAGTGGGTGGGGGATGGGAGAGACAATGTTCTAAAATTGATTGTGGTAATGACTGTATAACTCTTCTTGTCATGATTGAACTATTGCATTGTGGGATACATGGATGAAGTGCCAATAAAACTGTTAAGAAAGAAAGAAAATCAAACCTATTATTAAAAATAACAAACAGTAACACTCATCTATGTATACAGAAGAACTTTATAACCAGTAGTAATTTTATATCAAGAAGGCACCCAACCCGGTCCAACCCAAGTCCATAAATCTGATGCCAGCCCCCGGGGGCCTATGCAACTGACAGAGCTTCAGGCCCAACACACAGAAAGATCAAGTGTGATGCAGGGAGAGCGCAGGCTGTGGGTGCAGGCTTGGGTGACTCTAAAGTCAGTGGACTATGGCCGGGCCCTGAGAGCTTCCAGCTTGGCTCCCAGGATTGGTCAGCCCACCTGGGGACAGACACACAGGCAGAGTCCCAGCAAGCAGGAAGGAGCAAAAATTGACAAGAGGGGTCCCCAGGGTCTGTCTTATCAAAAGGCCACATCCCCCAGGAGGCATCATCAGGCTGTGACCTGATGGGCAGGTTGGAGTCCACCCTGCACAGTGCAGCTTGACAGTCTAAGGACCACAGCGCCTGTGTGGATTGGACCCTCCCAGCAATAAGGGCTTACTTGCCTTCATTTATTGTGCTAATCGCCAACAATGACCAGAATATCTGGAAACGGAAGCATTCATATTTTATTGGTAGGAATACACCATCACTCTGGGAAGTACTAGTCTGACACTGTCTTTTAAAACAAGAAATGAACCAGGAGGGTGGAAGGAGGGTGGGGTAGAAAGGGGGAACCGATTACAAGGATCTACCTATAACCTCCTCCCTGGAGGATGGACAACCAAAAAGTGGGTGAAGGGAGATGCTGGTCAGTGCAAGACATGACAAAATAATAATTTATAAATTATCAAGGGTTCATGAGGGAGAAGGGAGCAGAGAGGGAGGGGAAAAATGAGGAGCTGATACCAATGGTTCATGTTTTGAGAATGATGATGGCAACAAATGTACAAATGTGCTTGACACAATGGATGGATGGATGGATGGATGGATGATGATAAGAGTTGTACAAGCCCCCAATAAAGTGATTTTTAAAAAATAAAATAAAACTAGAACTGAACTTCCTATGCAATGCCAGCAATTGGCTTCTTGGGCATCGACCCCAGGGAAGTGAAAAGGTAAGTGGAAACTTGGACGCAAATGTTCTTGGTAGCTTTCTGTGTAGTAGGCCGATGCTGGAAACCACCCAGATACCCGTATTTCAGTGGGGGGATGAGTCAGCGAGCGGATCCAGCCTTAGTCTGGAAGAGATGCTCCAAAGCAATCAACAGGAACATGTTTGACACCTGGGATGAAACGCTAAGGGACCGTGCTGAGTGCTTGCAAGCCTCCACACAAATGTGTGTGCGTGTTTCCTAAAGGCACATTTAAAAAACACATAAACGAATGGCTTATGACACAGAGCTTTGAACATACACATATTCAGCTGTCTTAAAGTCAATTTCCCCACAAATTAGGCCCAATTTCAAAGCATTTGGTCTGAATTTCTAACTATTTTTTGGCTGATGATGTCAGCCTTTCCGTAAAGGTTCTCATCTCCCTGGTTCTCATTCCTTGGGCATTCTCCCACGTTCTCGGGAACCTGCCCTCGCTAAGCAAATTTGCTGTGTCACATCTCTTCCTAAACTCCCCCGGGATAAATCGTTATTGGCTGGTTAGTCATTAACCACTGAAAGCCCCGCATGATTATTTCCAATGCATCATAATAAATGTGCCTTGACACGTGTTACGCAGGCCTGGAATCAATGAGGGTGATAGTACCGGCGGGCGACCCTATGGAGTGTACTCTGCAAACGAGAAAGACACCCTCACGGGGCGGGACCCAGGACGGAGGCAGGACTGAATTTCAACCTTTCCCGGCTGCCTTCGCCCGTTCTTCCATAACGGAAATACCACAGATGGCTGGTTTTAGAGAATAGGGTTTATTTTCTGCATATTTAGGGGACTGGAAATCCAAGCCTGGGCTCTGGCTCTGGCGGAAGGCACCCTGTCATCTCTCAGGGGAAGATCCCCATCCGTGTCACTAGTCCCAGTGCCCCTTGAGGCTGTGGGGGTCTCTGCCCCTCTGTTTGTGCTTGCTTCCAACTTGCCCCTCTCCTCTCCTGGCTCACAAGTGGTCAGATTTAAGACATGCCCTCGGCTGATGCAGTCTCATTAATATAGCGATACTCTAATTCTGAAACGAGATCGTACCCGCCGCCCCCTCGTGCGGTAGAAAACTATTCCAACCTAGGAGAGTTGCTCTTAACCGAAGCAAACTGTCTTGTCTATTTCCCACAGCTGGTGGGGTCAATCCACGGACTAATTCGCAGTCCAGCACTTAACCACGGTGCCACCAAGGATCCTAATCCACAAGGGGAAGGGATGGAATGGACATTCACCACGTATCCTCGGGGGGGGGGGGGGGGGGGGAGCATAAGACAGTCTGTGGGGCCTGCCTCGGTGTGCACAGCCTCCCCAGGCAGATCCAGAAGCAGCTTCAGAATGATACACTTGAAAATCAAAATAATTGATCATCTATCAAGGGGTCATGAGGGAGGGGGGGCGGGGGTACACAAAGAGGAGCTGATACTTATTGCGAGAGCCGCACATCACTCTGTCCTAGAACAAACTCGGGAAGCCAGAAGGTCCTTCCAAATGGAAGGGAGGACACTTGAAAACGCCCCGGTTTCCTCTCTCCTCCAGCGCCGAGGTCTGTGCCGGCAGCTAGCTCCCTACCACGGAGGCCTCGGCACATTCACTTGCCCTGCAGGACGACCTTTGACTGTCTCTGTCCAATGACCTTGGGGCGCATCTCCCAGATTTCCCTCTCAGTGTGTTATCATCTCTCCCAGCTAATCAGGCAGGAAAATGGAACGAGAAACACTTGACAGATCACTGGCCACATTTCAGGTGCATGGTAGTGACATGCTGCTGCTGCAGATTATTCATGCAACTGGAGATTAAGACCAGGGGAAACCCCACGTAAACCCCAGCCTCGGGCAGACTATCACACAGACAGCTTGCAGCTGGAACGCCCATTAGTCCAGCCGTGGCGAGTCAGGGGCTGCCAGGGAACCTGTTCTAAACCAGCTCCTCCTGCTGGATCGGTTTCTCTGTATCATGTCGTTATGGAGAGAAAGGAGGAGGCCGAGGAAGATCCGTCAAATACAGGATCCCTGCTATCATTCCAGTACACTCACTCACCAGCTACAACGAAGAAGAAATTTAAACAATTTTTAAAGAGTTAATGTCACCTTTCATTAATGTCAAGTCGGGAGGAAAAGCCAGCCCTGCTGCTGTGGCTCCTTTTTCTGTGGTTTTGGATTATTTAAAGAGAAGACACAATGGTTTAGGGAATGATACTTATCTTCCCAAGCAAGGCCTCGGAGCTCCAGGAGTGAAAATAGACATCGCAGCGGAGCTAAAGGATGATAGGCTGCACATTTGCAAGGCATATCCTGTGTATCATTTTTACTTCGATTCTGAAATAGGTCATCACAGTTTTTCCACCTATGAAACTGCTGAATTTATCTATCCCTCACATTCTTCCAAGTTACTCACCCATGCTATCAGAAGTGATGGAACCCTGGTAGGGTAGTGGGTTTCACATCGGGCTACTGACTGCAAGGTCAGCAGTTAGAAAGCACCAAACACCTCTCCAGAGAAACATGAGGCCGCCCTGGGCCCACACAAATTTACAGTCTCAGAAACCCACAGGAGCAGCTCTACTTGGGCCTGTAGCGCTGATGTGAGCCAGAGTTGACCCCAAAGCAGTGTGGGGCATTGGGTTTGTCAGAAGTGACTGGCTGGCCTCTGTTATTGGTTGGGTCCCCGCGTGTTTGTAGGGAGGATGCACAAATAGATTGATCAAATATCCACCTGGGACAGCTGCATTTCAAAACATTCAGATTCCATAAGTTAACCGCTATTTGAACGTATGTACAATTTAATTGACTATACTTAGAAGACCTGCTGGATGAAGACACATAAACATTAGATTTGCAAATGTATCTTAGTCTGCATGTTGCAATGAAAAGGATTAAATGTTTCAGATGAGGGGGAAGAAAAAAGTCTTGTTCCCCTCTCCAGAGCCTCCGATTCTCATTGTTTCCACTTGCTGGAATTGACAGCACTCCAGGTCCTCCCATCTCCACTCAACGGCACCTTGCAGCTCCGCCCGCTGTACTCCTGAAAGGGGCTAGTTCACAGAGTAAAACAAAACATGTTTAAACATGTGTCTGTGATCAGTGTATGATTTCAGATAAGCTCTCTCGGGAATGCACCTGTCTTAGTCTCATTTGGGTAACAACAAAAATGAAACCTTCCAGGCCCCCCACCCTCCGCACCCACTCCCCTTCCAGGATGAGCAACAACAACTGTGCGGGAAGGGAGAGAGTAGTAGGTGTAAGATATGAAGATAATGATCATTGATAATTTATCAAGGGGCCACGAGGGTAAGGGGGAGGGAAGGGGGAGGGGAAAGAGGAGCTGGCACCAAAGGCTCAATAGAAAATAAATGTCTAGAAAATGAAGGCAGCCTGTGTACAAATGTGCGTGATACAATTGATATATGGATTGCTACAAGAGCTGTAAGAGCCCTCAATAAAATGTATTTTTGAATGAAACCTTTTGTGCCATGTCGGGTGCAGGGAGACTATTTTGAGGTCAAGGAGGTATCGACTCCATCCACATGGAAGAAGCACACCAATCTGTGTGATCCAAGGATTGTAAATAATAAAACCCAGCCCCAAAGGAGGGAATAGGATCAGAGCTTAAATAGTGACCAACTAGTTTGCAGAAGACTGTGCATGGCAGTGGAAGCCCAGAAGTCATTGGCAAGGTCCACACATGGATTAAGTGTCCATTGAGTTCCCTCTGAGCATAGCTGAGGGATGTGAATAGTGCTGCTGTTCTACAGAAGGCATTGTAACGTTGATGGTGGCAGATGTCATTAGGTTAAGTAGTACCCTGTCATTGCATCTCCCTTTTGACTTTTTAAAAGTTGTTTTAGTTTTTAATATTTTCTGCTTGATTGAAGTTTTTCTATGCATTGTCTACTTACTGTTTTTGCAGTAGCTTGCTTTGCATGATTTTCTGTGCTTGTGTGCTATTTTGTATGGATTTTCGGTATAAGATACCCAGGATAAGTAGATCTATAGAGACAGTCACCCAATAGGGGCATGGCACAGGGAGATGGAGGGCGGGGATGGAAGTTAACAGCAATGACTAGGAGAAGATATTCTGAAATTGATTGTGTGATGATTGCACAAATCTTCTTAATATGATGGAGCAATTCAATTGCATTAGATGGGGTAACTACTATGAACTATCACTTCACAACTACTAATAAAGAACACAGGCAATAACATTTTTTTAAACTCAGATTGGGAAAAATTGGGAACCTGAAACATGGGATGGGAACATATGGGCTGATGATCCAGAAGAGGGGGATATTGAGCTCCTAGAACAATTGACCCACCCCTATCAATAGATCCACCCCTGCCAGCTGAAAGTATTAATTCACAATCCACACCTGAGCAGATTAGCCAAACTATTCAAGTTGATATGCCAGGTGGGGCTGCATCAGTAGCATTACCTGAGGATGATGCCTCACAAGATATTGCTGAGAGCACCCAAGAAACACCCTCACCACCCGTTATTTCTGCTAGACCTGTCACTAAAATTAAATCTCAGAAAGCTCCTAAAGGTGAGGTTGAGATGATTACCCAAGAAGAGGTGCGCTATACTCATAAAGATCTGCTCGAGTTTTCAAATACGTACAAGCAGAAGCCTGGGGAATATCCCTGGGAATGGTTACTAAGGGTATGGGATACTGGTGCACGAAATATAATATTAGACTGGTCTGAGCATCTTCCCGAATCACTGAAGCTTTGCAACAAGTTTCCAGGAATGCTGATCCGCATGAAACAAGTTTTTAGATGACTGAGTATTTTAAGGAAGGGCTCAAATCTCAAATATAAATTCAAGGCAGAGAGGTCAGCTCAGAAGGTTCTAGTGACTGGTTTGCGGGGAGGGGGGGATTTGTTATTGTTTTTGTGTAACTCCAAAGGGGTAATCCTGAGACATTTCCTTGCAGGACACGTGATGATTATGGGGCTTACATGGAGAAGTTTTAGGAAAATGGAACACTGCTTTGGTGATTTAAAAAAAAAACAAAAAAACGCCAGGGAAATGGCAACCAGACATCTTTTCCATCATAAGAATGGACTTGCTCATTCTTCCAGAGTAGTTAGGGCAGCCTATGAGAATTTCAGTGGGAAACCCTGCCCCATCGATCCTACAGCTCTCCTCTTGCCCCCAAATGAAAAGGTCACTTAAGTGGAACATGATTCTAAAGATCCCAACACTGCTGTTTTGATGCACATTAAATCGAAGAGCACAGAATTCTTCAGGGAAGAGTAAAAAAAAAAACAAAACAAAAAAGTTAACCTTCAGCCAGACAATCAATTCTGACTCATAGTGACCATCCACCCTCAGCGAAACTCTTCCTCTCCCCATAGAACTATTGGACCCATAGAACTATTGGACCCATAGTAACTCTCGGCCAAGTTTGATTTCTTTGTTGTTTTTGTAGTTTTCTTGATGTAGATAGCTTGATATTCACATATCATACACTTTCATAGTTAAATCACTTTTTAAAAGAGTTGAACATATATCATCACAATCAGTTCTAATGCCCCCTCCCGACTCCTGAGTTCATTGTTTACTTCCCAAATCCCATCACCCCCCATCCCATCCCTCACTCCTACCCCCCCACATCCCAGATAAACCATTGCATCAGTTATTGTGTCTATGCATCCACTCCTTCTGTACTTTTTGAGAGTAAAAAGCCTCATCTTTCTCCCATAAAGCAGTTGGTGGTTTCAAACTTATAACCTTCCATGCCACCAAGGAAGGTTTAGGGAGAAGGAAATATCACTTTCAGAAGAGTATAGACCTGGATGGAGGATATGTTAAGAAACAATATTACATGTTGATATGTTTGTTTAATAAAATTTTCTAAGAAAAAGAAAAAAAATTTTTTTCTAAGATTTTGTAGCAATATTCTTTTACTCTCATAGTTCTCAATCAATAGTTCACAAATGAAGAAGCCAAACAAACTTCAGACATATGAAAAGATGCCTAAATTAATCTCCTTAACAAATAAAGGAGATTGATTTTGATAATACTGATCATTTTGATAATTTTTATAATACTGATAACTTTCACATACCATATTTGGTGGCAGTATTTACAATGTACACTGTTGAAAGGCTGTGGACAGGAAATGTGCAGCTGGTGGGGGTGTAAATTTGTACAACTCTGGTGGATTGGCACTTAGTCATGTTGGTCAGAAATACGAGGAGGCCTGGGTGACGTAGATGGTTAAATGCTCATATAGTATCCAAAATACCCAAGGTGTTTGAGTTCACTTCCAGAAGGTCACAGTTTTTAAAATCCCATCTACTTATGGAATTGTCATGATTTGGAATCAACTATTAACACTCTCTTCAGAAATAATCTCTGACCTAGCAACTCCATGTCAAGAATTTTTCCTGTGAAAATAAAAGGAAATCGAGGAAAGAACTAGGAGGTAAAGGGCATTTATAGAGATCTAAATACAGGCATGTACATATGTAAATATATTTATATATGATGATGTGGAAATAGATCTATGTGCCTATATGTATATATTTAGTATTAAGGTAGAAGGTGGACATTGGGCCTCCACTCAATGCAAGAATACTTTGTTCTATTAAACTGGCATTCTATGATACTCACCTTCCCAACAAAATTGCTGAAGACAAAGCAGGTGCATAAGCAAATGTGGTGAAGAAAGCTGATAGTGCCCAACTATCCAAAGATATAGCATCTGGGGTCTTAAAGGCTTGAAGGTAAGCAAGCGTCCATCTAGCTCAGAAACAACAAAGCCCACATGGAAGAAGCACACCAGCCTGTGTGATCATGAGGTGTCGAAGGGATCAGGTATCAGGCATCATCAGAACAAAAAATCATATTATTGTGAATGAGGACGAGTGTGGAGTGGAGACCCAAAGCCCATCTGTAGGCCACTGGACATCCCCTTACAGAAGGCTCACGGGGAACAGACAAGCCAGTAAGGGTAGAGTGTAGCAACTGTAAAACATACAACTTTCCTCTAGTTCCTATATGCTTCTCCCCCCCACCCACCCACTATCATGATCCCAATTCTACCTTATAAATCTGGCTAGACCAGAGGATGTACACTGGTACAGATAGGAACTGGAAACACAGGGAACCCAGGACAGATGATCCCTTCAGGACCAGTGGTGAGAGTGACTGTACCAGGAGGGTGGAGGGAAGGTGGGGTTGAAAGGGGGAACTGATTACAAGGATCTACATATAACCTCCTCCCTGGGGGATGTAAAGACAACAGAAAAGTGGGTGACAGGGCAAGAGATGACAAAATAATAATTTATAAATTATCAAGAGTTCATGAGGGAGGGGGAAGTGGGGAGGGAGGTGAAAAATGAGGAGCTGATGCCAGGGTTGTAAGTGGAGAGAAATGTTTTGAGAATGATGAGGGAAATGAATGTACAGATGTGCTTACACAATTGATGTATGTGTGGATTGTGGTAAGAGTTGTATGAGCCCCTAATGAAATGACTTTTTAAAAAAAAGAAGTGTTCCTGCAGTTGCATTTGAACAGGGAACGACGTGTGCACAGCAGCGTCCCTTGCAGCGTTTTTGGAATTCCCAAAGACGTGAAACGACCTTCAACCCCCTCGAAGAGACAAGTGAAATAAATTGTTTGCTGTGCCCTGGAAAGGGAATGCAGCGCGCTCGTCTAGAAAAAAGAAAAGAACAAAAAATACCGATGTGACAGAAACACTGCAAATGTGTGTGGCCTGAGCAAACGGAAAGTTGTTTTCCCACAGTTTGGGCGGCTCCAAGGCCTGCATTCAGCTTCCTCAGTCAAGTCCAGGGATAGGGTTCTTGTTTGCTTCTTTTAAAATCAGCTTCTAGTCTTCTGCTGGTGTGTGGAGACTTAGTGGGTTATGTGTGGAGCTCAAACTTCAAGGTCGTCTGCTCAAGCCCACAGCCAGTCAGAAGGAGAACCAGGAGATTGTCTGCTCCAGTACAGATTGGCAGTCTCAGAAACCCGAGGGAGCAGTGAGTTTGAGCTTCAGATCCTAAGGGATAGTTACACACCTTAGCATCTATCATTCCCCATCTGTGTTTGCTTGTTTCAGTCCCTCATGGGGCTTTATGCCTCCAAAGTGATTTGTTTAAGACACACCCACCGCTGAAAACGGTCTCATTAACATAATAAAAAAAAAACCTTTTCCTAAATAGAGTTGTTGTTGTTGTTGTTGTTGTTAGGGGTCATCCAATCTGTTCCCACTCACAGTGACCTTTTGTAGAACAGAAGAACACCCGACCAGGTCCTGCACCATCTTCCCAGTGCTTGTGATGTTTGAGCCTGTTGTTGCAATCACTGTCGATCCGGCTCCTCAAGGGTTTTCCAGTTTTTGCTGCCCTTCTACTTGGTCAAGGAGCCCTATTGGTTACGAGGTGGCCTGTTAACTGCAAGACCAGCTGTTCGAAGCCAACAGCTGCTCAGGTGTCTGTGGGAGAAAGGTGAGGCTTTCTAGTCTCATGAAGAGTTACCGTCTCGGAAACCCACAGGTGGGAGCAGCTCTCCCTTAGCACACGGGATTGCTGTTAGTCCCGTCCATGGCAGCGAGTCTGGGGCTTTTCCTACTTTGTTTTGTTTGATGCCTCCTTCTAGCATGTCCAATGTAAGTGAGACAAAGTCTCGTTGTCCTTGCTGCTAATGAGCGCTGCGACTGTACTTCTTCCAAGACAGACGTGTTTGTTCTTCTGGGAGTCCAGGACCACAATTCAAATCCATGGATTCTTCTTCAGTCTTCCTTATTCAGTGTCCCGCTGTCACACGCATATGAGATTATTAAAAATGCCACGGCTTGGGCCAGAAGTACCTTCAGCCTTAAAGTGACATTTTTGCTCTGGAATACTGTGGCAGTTACATAATCTCCTGTCAATTTGAGCAAAGGGGTGGAGTCTAGTCTGTCAATCAGGTCATACTCAATGAGGCTATGTGTGGGCATGGCCTTCTCCTGAGGATTTGGGAACTCCTGTCTTTCTCCCAGGACACTCTCCCTGTGAGACATTCGTGTTGATCAGCCAAATGGAGCCATGCTGATGGATCCAGAGCCCTGGAGCTGAAGGAACCACATGGAGACCCACGCCAGAGCTGAGATGCTTCCACTACCACTGAATCCACAAGACTTTCTACCCACTGACCTGTGACCTTCCTGAATTCAGCACCATTGCATGTGTTGCATAAGTCTGAAGAGGAATTTACAGACTGGTATTGGACATATGGGCTAATACCGGACTCAAGGGTTTGATATGGATTGGGCTGGGATGTTTTCTTAATATACAATTACTCTTTATATAAAGCTCTTTCTTATACACTTATGAATATCTATGATTTTGTTTCTCTATTCAACCTGAACTAACACAAATACAAAATCGGTCTTGGGCAGGAGATTTGCCAGGATGGCGAGCCTTCGCCTCACATACTTTGGATGTGCGCTGGAGAAGGCTATCATGCTTGTTATAGTTGCTGTGGGACGGTGCAGTGGTCTACAGAACCCAGGAACATGAGAGAATATGTTCAAGGGGGGTGTGAAGGCAGGTGGGAAATGGAGCACCTTGGGATAGCACCCAAGAAGTGAATGTGTGGGACATCATTAATCTCCAACTCTGGGGACTAGTTTGCCATTAATTCTACTAAAAGAGATCATACCACAGCACGGATATTGAATATGCTTCAAGAATACCACATTTGGGGGCCTTAATTTGTCTTCATTCTTTCTCATTAGTAATCCAGGTTTTTTGCATACATAAGAGGCAATTGAAAACAGCATGGCTTGGGACAAGTGCATATTCACACTTAATGTTACATGTTTGTTTTTCAGTAACTTAAAGAAGCCTTTTGCAGCAAATTTGCCCAATGCAATGCATTCTTTGATTTCTTGATTGAGATTCCAAGTAACATGAAATCCTTGACAGCTCTGATCTCTTCTCCAGGAATCAGGATTGTCTGGTGGTTCACCGCGGGTTTTTGCTTTCTTTACATTGAGGTGTGATCCATACCGAAGGTCATAGTCTTTGATCTTAATCATAAACGCTTCAAGTTCTCTTGACTTTCGGCAAGCAAGGTTGCATCGTCTTCATATTGCAGATTATTGATGAGTTCTTCCAACCCTGGCACCAAGTTCTTCCTATAATACAGACTGAATACATCTGGTGAAAGGTACAGCCCTGGTGCACACATTTCCCGAGTTTAAAGTGGGCACCACCCCCTGGTTCTATTGGAACAACTGTCTCTTGGTTTATGTACAGGCTCCTCGTGACCACAAATAGTGTTCTGGAATTCCCATTCTGGCAACGTTATCCATAGTTTGTTATGAGCCGCCCCACTCAATTGCCTTTGTACGGGGATACAGCTTTCGTGTATTCTCGGCTTTCAGTCAAGGTCCATCTGCAGTGACGTGTCTCATTCCATCTTCTCTTCCGAATCCAGCTTGGATTTCTAAGAGTTCTGTGTCAGCGTACTGTCCTCAGCAAAACGTGACCTGAGTGTGATATTAATTATATTGTTGGGTGATGACTGCATTGTTGGCTCACCTTTCTTTGAAAGGGACATGAATGTGGATGGCTTCTAATCGCTGGTCAAATGTTCTTGGTAGGAAAGAATGAATCGCTTTGCGAAAACATGTCACAGGGTCTTCCATTAAGGCCCCGGAGCTTTGTTTCAGGATACTGCCTTCAGTGGACCCCCAGCTTCTTCCTTCGATGCCACGATGGTTCTCAAGTGTGATTCCCTGACCAGTGGCAGTGGCAGCACCTTGAAACTTTTTAGAAATAGGAAGTTTCAGATCCTAACTGGGACCTATTACTCATAAATTCTGGGAGTAGCCTACAATCTGTTTCAATCTGTCCTGCCCTGACTTCCCTTGCCCCTAGGTGAGCTTCTAAGCCAGTCCCATGCTGGCTTAAATTCCAGAACCACTTCACTAAAGGCAGTGGTGTCCAGCTAGCCCGAGGCACATGCCCAAGTCTCAGACCTAGAAGTGGTGCCCAAGAATCTGACTTTTCACAAGCATGCCAGATGTCGTGGGTGATGGGACATGGCAGTTGGGGACTACAGCTACTCTGAGACTCCAGCCTCAGGTGGCTCTGTATTTCACCCCAACCCCCCCCCTTTCACTCCCACCCTCTGAGTACCCCAAGCAGCACCCAGGGCCTTGCTCTGAGCATACCCCTCCTTTTCCCTTAGCTGACTTCCCTTCCTGCCCCCACTGTCTCACAGAAGACTGAAATCCCCACAGAGATTTCTGATTCCTAAATCAGAGTAGGGTCCAAGGGTTCATATTTTTTTAAGTTGACCCGGACCCCAACCCAGGTCACCCCAGGACTCCTCATGGGGTCAAGGGCTACAAGGAAAGTTGGGCTTAACTTAAAGATTCCTGATTACCAGAAACTTACTGCTAGCCTGGAGAGTGGGCGTTGGGGGAATTGAGTTAGAGACACCAGAGCACTCTGAAGCCCTTCCAGTGCTAAGAGATCACTGACTCCTCCCACCGGGACCCCTGCACTCTCTGTGATCTTAAGAGTTTCTCCTGACTGGGCCCCAAATGTAGGGACCAAGTTAGGAATCCAAGTATCTTTCCACCCGAAATCGCCAACCATTGTTCACCACCAGTCTTTGAACGCCTCAGTTGTGCCAGCTTTGTTGAATTAGTTGCACCCATCACCCACAAATGGATTTCTGGAAAGTTCCTGTACTTGGAGGGGCAGGCCCCTTCTCCCCAGTCCTCAGAATGGGCAGCATCCCAAATGTCTGGCTCCTGGTTCTTCTTGAATAAATTATCCCTTTTCGAGTTAAATGGTTGAGTCTGCAAATAGGGCAGCAATGGACAATTTAAGAAACCCTCACTTCTCAACAATAGCTTCAGTTATCGTTTTTATGACCCTATGGTTCAAAATCTGGCAGGAAACTAGGCAGAATGCTTAGAGAAACTATTTCACAGCCTTGAGTCCTGGTCTTGCAATGGTTAAGGCTCTGACTTGGTGGTGCAGTGATTAAGGGTTCTAGTGGTTAAGAAAGGAGCCTGGTGGCATAGTGGTTCGGAGTTAGGCTGTGATCTGCAAGGTTGGCGGTTCTAGACCACCACCAGCCTGCTCCGCAGGAGAAAGGCTTTCTACTTCCATGAAGAGTTCATCTTGGAAGCTCACACGGGCAGTTCTACCCTGTCCTATAAAGTCACTCAGAGTAGTCTTCCACATGATGGCAGTGAGAAGTCATAAAGTGCCTGCTGCTAACCCCCAGCAGCTGGAGCCCACAGGGCACAGCCTTGGAAACTGTGAGGCAGTTCTACTCTGCCCTAGAGGGTCACCCTGAGCCACAGTCACCTGGGCTGGAGCAGGTGTGGTTAGCATTTTGTAACATAAGAGACTTACTTGCATTTGCCACTCATTTTCCTTTTTACATTCTTTTTATTTTGCCCCTTCCAATGCCCCTTCTCAAGCTAATGTTTTGCCACATGGAGGGTGTGTTCAGGCAGGAGCAGCAAGAGGAGTGGGATCTTAGCCAAAGGTGGGTTTGTGTGTGTGTGTGTGTGTGTGTTGCACCAAATACCTTATAGCCTCTTTTGCCACTTGCCCTCTACTCACAAGATTGGATAAGTAAGATCTATTGTAAGTTTAAAACTAGTGAATATGGCCCATTGTTCTCCCACCGTTCTCGTTCAGGTTGACACCATGTGGACAGAGTTTGGTAAGGGGTCCTTGTTTCAGCCTCAGCATTACAGAGACTGCAACATCTGAACTCGGCCATAAAATGGTGCTGCCCGGGATTAGCCCGAATACATGGAAGAAGGTAAATGTTAATACTTCCCTAGACATTACTATCTTCTTGAATGAAATCTCCTTTTCAGTGGTAATGAGAGAATATCTGGATAGAACATGCCCAGCTTACAGAGGGACTGCCTTCAGATTGTGCGTCTTCATTAGAAATAGCTCCTGCATCGTGACCTTGGCCAAGGAATACAGTCCGTGTCCGTGGGCTCTGTACAGTTGGGTGTATGTACACGCGTGTAAAAAGTGCAATTCAGAATCTCTAAAACACAAAATAAAACTGACATCGAGTTGCGTCTGATTCATTGCCTTCCTGGCCGTCTTGAAAGGGGGTAAAGGTGAGGGTCCAGGGTGGGACTGGGCACTCTAGGTTTCACTTTGGAAAGATGTTCAAGCAGCAGGCTGACTTTCCAGAGGAGTCACTTAACAGCAAGCTGGGGGACCCCCCCCCCCCCCCCCGTGCCTGAGCAAGTCCTGTTGTCCTGCCTGGTGGTTTGTACCGGGTTCTGCTGGGGGTCACTCGTACAACTTAGGGGTTCGGTATCTCCAGGTTGCACTATGTTGGACATCAGGAAATGTCAGGTGGGCCTAAGTGCCACCCCACCCCCACCCCCAGTTTTCCTCCTGGGCCTGCGGCCAGTGGCATTTAGCAGGCGGAGGTGCTCAGGTCCCGGACCTGCAGCAGTGGGGCGCCTGCCCACGGCAGCCTCGGAGTCAGGCGGTGAGTGGGCCGCCTGAGTAGAAGGGACTCCTAGAAGGCAGTCTCCCCCTCCTGCTAGGCCATTCGCCCTCCGGGATCAGGGTGGGGGCCTGAGGCGGTATTTTCTGTCAGATTGACGCCGGCTTCCTCCCCCGCCATGGGATGCGTGCGGACACTGAGTCGCCGGGACCAGGGGGCCGGAGGGCACCAGCGTCGCGAGGCTGCGTCCCAGGCCCGGAGGGTGCGGGGGCCAAAGTTGCAGGGTCGACGGGACAGCTGTGCGCGTGCGGTGGCGCCGCTCGGGCTTGGCTTCTCTCTGCGGGACTTTATTCCTTGGGTTGGTACGGAGGTACGGAGGAAACGGACTGGAGATTCCTGCTGCGTGGGAGGTGGACCCAAGGGCTCTGTCCCCGCGGGAGGCACCTGCGGTCCGGGCTCCGGGGCGGGAGGGCGGCGCGGCGTCTCCGGAGGGGGCGCGGCGAGGCGGCGGGGTCTGGCCCCTGCGCCCCCGGCCGCGCTCCGCGTCCGGCCCAAGTGCAAAGATTAGAAAAACAGGTGTGAGGTCGCCACGCTAATTCACTCTGGGCCCGGGCGGCGCAGACCGTGCGTGCCCGGGACTTAGTGAGGGTCGGTCACCTCCAGGTCGCCGCAGGACTCACTGGGTGTGTGAGACCACGGCGACTCGGGGCGCGCGCGGTCGCCTGCGTCAGGTCGCCGCTGGCCCCCCAGGAGCTCGTCTTTGCGGGGAAGACGTCCGTGCTCGCTTACCGTCCGGCTGCAGTGGGGGACCTGCGGGTCTTCCGCGGGAACGGCGCGCGACTTGACTCGAGAGCACAGTCTCTGCCGCGGACCAACCCCTGGACATACACACACGCGCGCGCGCGCGCGCGGGCGTCAGCCCCCAGGGAGCCACCTCCACACCGGCACTTTGTTGAAGTAGAGGGCGGAAAGCGACGGTGGCAGATTTACCAGAAATCCCCAATAGGAATAGAAAACAGCCTCTCCCTCCGACCACGTCGGGGGCTTGGCTTTGCCAGGCGCTCTTTACCTCTAAGGTCCGTCCAGCTGGGCACTGCAAGGGGGTGCGGAGCCATAGTAGGTCTTTCCAGTCCTCCACAAATCTTCCCTAACCCCAGCCTGAGAAGCAGTCATTAACTTGACCTTATCAGCTTCCTGTAGGCACTGGGCCCTTCTAGCCTCCTACCCGTGCCCAGTTCAGCAGGCCGCCCTTGGAGGGCGGAACCGACCAGAGCCCGCGGGCGATCCGGGTGGCTTTACAGCCTCTTGACTAGTGGCTCCTCCCTCGAGTTGGATTCCAGTCTTGAAACGTCTATGATATTTTCGTGTTTAGATCTTTGCTTTAAATTTCTTTTAAAAACACAGAACATTCCCCTCCTGTTGCCAGGTGTTACCCAGATGTGTACAAACCCTCCTCTGAAAAGCTCCTGTTGTCATTTAGAACGTTGGACAGCAAGGGAGTGGGAGCTGTTTGCATTTTGGGAGAAACGCTCTCAAGGTTGCTCCGAATATCAGCGGAATGGCGCACCCCCTCTTCGGAGTTATTTGTGTTCTCCGCGGCAATGAAAGCCACCGACCAGAGGGTGGCCGTCCCCACTGCCGTTTATGGGGTGAGGCAATCGCCTCCAAACGTCATCTCCAGGAACTGAAAGGCGGGCCCCAGCAGCACCCGAACTCAGCAGCCGCCCGCAGCCACCCTAAGTGACTTCAGGGCAACTCAACTTTTTCTCTTGACTTTTCGTTGTCTTCGGTCACGTGACAGAGAAAAGGGCGATGCGAAATCAGAGGGTTTCTAAGATATAATTTGTCAGCCTTCGTACTTGCAAGCCAACGCTGAAAACAGCCCCCACACGGGAAGACAGGAGTCAGCATTGCCCTGATGGCAGTGAGTTGAAGTTTTGAGTGATGGAAAAATGTGAGCAATTGACTTTCAGTCCTGCAGACTGTATTCTTTCTATCAGGACTATCGGAGTTGGCATTTTATCTCCTGAAACAAAATCACGTTTTACTGTTAAATATCTACCTACATGCGAATGTCTCTCTGTCTAACCGTATTCTGGCCTGAAATGGTATCTCTCTCACTCCAGAGAGCCCATAGGAAAATTCCCAGCAGAGCCTCCCACTGGGAACAAATCAGCCCCCCATAAACAAACAAACAAAATAAACACGATTCATTTCGGAAAGACACTCTGTTGGAATTAAGTTCACAATGACAGCAATTCTACTTCTCTCCTCTGGCGACGAGCTCGGAGGCGCTACGAATCTGAGCCTCAGGGAGTCGGGGCGGGGGTGATGGGGGCTCTTTTGTTTTGGTTTGTTTTCTCCTGTTTCAGAGAAACGGGAAAGAAATGAAAACCCAACACTTCCCCTGGCGCACCCTCCTCCCAGCTACCTGCCCGAGGGAGGGGCACGGCCTCCGAGTCGGCCTCTGGGTGAACCCCGCTTGCCCGCCGGGTCACTCTGGCCTCCCCGACCTCAACCCCAGCGGTCCGCAAAATTTCCGCAGCCTGCGGCCGCCCGGGACAACCCTCCTCGCCCTCGGGGAACGAAAATCGCCCGCCCGACTGCGGAGAACCTGAGCAGCGGCGGCGGCCCCGCAGCTCCGCCGCGGTCGCCCGGGGCTCGTTCAGAGCGCCAGCGCCTCGCGGGTCGCAGGGCAGCGGGCGGGGCGCGCGGGGCGCGCGGCGCAGGCGCTGGGGTATATTGGCGTCAGTCAATCTGGCTGGCCAATGAGCGCCGCGTCACGGGGCTGACACGGCCAATCGGAAGCGAGGAGGCTTGTGCCTGGCATCCAGGGTAGGCGGGCCCGACCGAGCCCGGGAGTGAAGTTGAGGCTAAATCCTGTAAGCCGTAAAGAAGTTACAGGGGGGCGTTTTCGGCTTCCAATTAGGAATAATACTGGCTTCATAGCACTACCGAGGAGGAGGAGGATTCTAAAACCACCTCCACCCGTCCCAAAGCCTGCATCCCCTCCTTCTCTCAGGCACCCCTCCCCCAATTCGTAGCCAAGAAAAGGGAGCCCGGCGCGCAGGGTTCCTCTGCTGCAGGAAAGCCGCGAGGCTGGCGGAGTGGCTTAGTTGGGCGGTAGGCATGAGTGCCAGTAAGAGGTGGGCGCCGCCGCACCCTTTGCCGCCCGCGGAGACTGAAGGTAGGTGACGCGGACGACAGCCAGGCCCAACCCCGCGGCCCCCGCGGGCTCCCCCAGCTCTGCGGCCGAGGGTGGCAGTCCAGGCCGCCCGGCTCGGAGCCTGCGCCCGGCTGTGGGTGGTCGTCGTTCTCTAGCGCTGCTGGAACAGACGCAGCCCTGGTGTACCACTGTCACAAGCGGAAACCTAGTCGCACAGCGCCGGGGACTAGAAGTCAAAAGCGGGGCGCGGGCTCTAAGGGAAGGCAGGTCCTTAGGCTTGCAGCTCCAGTCTCCGGGCTCCTCTGAGATCTCGGATCTTGGCATCTGTCTCACCCCACCTCCCCTGTGAACCCGGCACTGTCCCTGCCCGCAGGGCTGCAGTCCCTGGACGGGCAGGGCGAGCCTCAGTCTCCGCGGGAAATTCAGAGGGATTGGTTTTGTAAGTCCCACTTTTTTGAGGAGTCCCCTGGGACTTGAGATCCAAGTTGGCCAGGGGGCCGAGCCCCAGTCCCTCTGAGGTCGGGGTGCTGCCCGCCGCCCCCGTGCGAGGGAGCCTAGTCGGCTGCGCAGTGGGGCCGGCTGCGGTTCGAGCCTGACCGGAGGGGCGCGCGCACTGGCAGGGGGTGGATCCGCCGCCCTATGGAAGGTCTCCCTGCCCACACCGGCTCCGGGTGGTTTGGGCGATTTCCTACGGGGTTGGAGAATGGGGCTAGCTCAGGGGAGGGAATGCGAGCCTGGTTGGCTCGGGGCTGTCTCGATCGCGGATTTCCCTGTTTCTAAAAAACCAAAAACCAAAACCAAAACCCCTCAGTCTTGGGTAGGAAAGAGGAGGCGCCGTTCCCGGCTCTTTGCCGCGCGGTTGCTGCGGGCGCGGGTTGGAGTGACTGTACTGCGGTCGACCTCTGACGCTCCGATGCTCTTGTCTTCACAGTGGCCTGAAGGAAGTTCACCGGGATTCCTCTCTCCCCCAAGGGCCTCCGAGCGGGCCCCGATACCGCGGAACTGAGGAGCAGACGTCGGGGGTTATTATGTGGCTTTTCCGAAGACCTGGGTTTGCAGCTCGAAACCGAAGAAAAGGCTGGCTTCTCAAGGCTCCAGCCGTCATTTGATACCCAGAACCCCCCCCCTTCCAGCCTCATCCCCCACCCCTCCCAGGATTGCCCCAACTGCCTTGGACCAGCGACTTCCCAGTCCTCTCTCATTCCGCGTTTTCCCAAGAAAATATAGTTTCCTTTCACAGCTCTGGTCTTTTACTGCCATCCGTACATTCTCGCCCGGGTCAAAGACATCCGCCTCTCCATTCAAAGTATGCTTTCTATTTTTGTCAAAGATGACCTGTAATTGATCGTTTATTTCTGGTTTTGGATGAATCTGTGGAGCTTACGTGGCAAGAAGAAAGGGGGAACAAGGAGACACAATGAAAGAGAAGTCCAAAAATGCTGCCCGGACTAGAAGGGAGAAGGAAAACAGTGAATTTTATGAACTGGCTAAATTACTGCCTTTGCCCTCGGCGATCACCTCGCAGCTGGACAAAGCATCCATAATCAGACTCACTACCAGCTATCTCAAAATGAGAGTGGTGTTCCCAGAAGGTAAGTGATTTTGCCTAGATGGAATTTCAAAGGCGAGGGCGTTGGGTTTGCCAGGTAGTGAAACTAGACCTAGACCGGAGGGCAGAGCAATAGGGACCTAGTTGCATCCATTCCCTCTGCAGAAGGGAAGGAAAGTGCAGCCTGGCTGCTGGTCTAAAGACCTCCCTGAACTCAGCGGCTGTGTTGCCTTTTCGTGCCTCCTCCGACTTCCCCATAAATACTTTCTCTTCAGTCCATCAGATATGTTTGGCTGGGAAGCAGCCCAACAGCGCTTTTGTCAACACTTCAGATACTGGACTCAATTGAAAGTACTACTAATCCAAACATGACTTTCTTTTTTATTCCTCTTGTTAGAATTGTATCCAGTAGGAAGCAGGAGCACTGCCAAAGTCTTGGGCTTTGCTAGGTATAGCTAGACCGACAGGCTTAGAGCTAGCTAGCTGAGCTAGATGAGCATTTCGCTAGAGCTCTGTCCATGGGAAGGGAGCAGGCATATTTGTGAGGGAGCATATCCTGAATTTACTTTCTCTTGACTGTTTATAGCAAATCCGTTCTTGTGGTTCAAGATGTTTAGAGGTCCTGGAACGAACTTTGGAGCTTGGTGATTTGCTTGTTATTTTTCTGATATAATAGATTAGTCCCCAAAATCAGGAGATGAGATTATGATTACTAGCCTGCTCAGCAAATATCATCTGGGTAGCGGGTTGGGAAAATTGTCCAGACCTTCAAGTTAGAACTGCTGAGCTGCTGACATGATTTAAAAGCTGTATTTGGATGATCAGGCTCCACTGCATGGAGGACAGAGCTGCCTTCTACAACACTGTCCTATAAGAAGCCATTTATACTCACTAGGAAAGGAGACTTCCCAGTCCATTTCTCTGTCAGATCCTCATCCTTTCCTTTACCCTCCTCCTAATGACATAAACAGATTTTTTTAAAATAGTATTTTAGATTTGTCTTTACTGAGAGAGAGTAGGTATCAGAAGTGTGAAGGGAAAGGTGCCATACAACAAAAAATGCAGAGTACCAATCCTGTTTATTGCCAAACCAGAATTGCATCTTTGACCAGTACATGTTCGCATGGTTGCTGTTGATTTGAGGGTGCTTGGGATTTGTTGTGTTTTTTTAAGGGGGGGGGATGGAATGGTCCATTTCTGGGTTGAGAGTTGCACTTTGCTTCCCCTTGATGGAAAAGTTATTCGGAGTCAAAAGCTAGCTAATTAGTCCAGTCGGATCTCTGAAGGCCAACAATCACACTGTAGTCCAGTACTGCTGGCCGACTTTAAGTAGTTGCATAGTTCCTTCCTTCTTGGGTCTTGAAGCTGTGCCTGGAGCTCTTTTCCTTCCATGAGTCTGGAGAGCACAGGAGGAGAGGGAAGCAAAGTGTAAAGTACCTGAAAAGTTCCAGAAGAAAGAAAGGGGGGAAAAAGAAAGAAAACGAGAGTCCGGAGACTTATATGTGTAAAACCAGCCTTCCGCTCACACGGTGCTGGGAATTGAGGGTGGGGAAATTACCATTGTGCACACTGCCTTCTGTTTAAAAAAGAGATTTCGTTGTCTTTTATACTGTCAACGCCTACTTTATAAAAATAAAGCGATCGCGAACTCGGCTGGCCGCGCGGTTCCTAACAGGATTATTAGCAGTGGTTTGTCAGCCCTTGCGGTCTCAGTGGGCTCCCTTTCTGCGTGATGTCTAGCGGGTCTCGTCAATTATCGGTGCCGATGTCTCTCGCTGTTTGATCAGAAGAAGCATATGGTGCCGCTGGTGGGGCTGCGAGTAATCGCAGGACCAGAAGAATAAGTAGTCGGCGGGCGCAGAGTGGAACTCAAAGACCCTGGCAGGCGAGGCCCACAGGGGCCCAGCTGCTAGTGGTGGTGGAGGATTTTTTTTTTAAGAGAGCAAACATTCTTGTCTGATTAAACTCCAAGTTAACATTTTTTTTTAATCGCGATAAGTAGGAGGGACAAACAACAAACTCTTATCGCCAACTTTACAGGATTTTTAATTTTTTAAAGCGAGCTGTGGTGAAGAAGCCCACTGGAGTGTCTCAGTAGCGCAGCAGATTCCTCTCTGGCTACTTGAACCGCGACTGTGCTTTCTGTAGCTCCCCTCACCTTCCTGCCCCTGCCCCTCCCCCTCCCCCTTCTCCCTTCATTGGACCGGTGTGAGTTTATGGGGAGAAAGGGATGGACAGAGTGCAATCTCTGGGCACACCGTTTATTTCTGCAGCTACTGTTGCGCTCATAACTCATCCGAGGTCTACAGCCAGTGAGTTAGGCAGGAAAGTCCAGACATCTGGCTCCTGGGGATGAGGTTTTCATGCTGAGGGTGCCTGGGCTTCCAAAACTCCAAAGCCAAGCGAGCTCGTTAACATTATGAAAGAACAACAAAAACAAACAAAGGAAAAGCACAACTGTCAAAGGAGTGAGTCAGAAGCCAGAGAAAGAACGGGGGCAACCTGCAGGGGGTGCTAACTTTGGGTTTAGCAAAGTCAGAGAGGGGTCAGGATTGTGGGACATAGTAGTGGGAGAAACTGAGACCTTCTTTCTTGGGATTCTTCTTTAGTAATGAGAAATGGAAAAAGCATGAAACTTAAATTTATTTTCACATCCACCCTGAAGCCATCCTAGCACAGAGTAGGCCTTGAAGAACATTTATAGTTGCAGGGTATGTCAGTGTGGTTAGCATCAGATCACATGTAGCTTATCTCTGCCTCCCAAGGGGCAGTGAGTTGGACATAAACCATGGTAACTAAAAATCTGGAGTCACTTCAACGTCTTAGCTAAAGACACAGCAATGACTGCAAAACTTCATTGTTTTGGCTCTTTTCACCGTTCATCTACCGACCCCGTAAAGACAAGTAAGTTAGATGAACAAACAGAAGCTACTCATTCCATACTTAAGTTTGAAAAATGAAAAATATCTCCTAATATTTTTTTCTCATTCCCTACTATGCATGGCGCTGGATATATCGCCACCAACTTCCCCTAGACCCAATAGTATCCTTCCTTACCTGGACACAAATTTCAGATTTTATTTACTGGTGCACATAAATTACAATCAAGCTGTTGGGGAAAATGGGAGAGAGGAGAAAGTGCTAAGAATGAAGTAGTCGATTTGAGATTTCATAGCTTTAAAAAATCAACTAAGGAAAATTACTGGGGAGTAATTAAAACTTCAAGTGTCCCAAGTGACAGTATTCCATTCTAAAATTTCCTGGCAAAGAAAATGTCGTGGCACCTAGAAATAACATGATTATTTGAAGTTATCACATCCAGAAAGTTAGGAATAAAAAGGGAGAGGTGATGTGACTTCGTGTGCAATGTGAAACAAATTTAAAAAGAAATAGATATTTGATATCTAGCTGTAATGAAAATTTGACTGAAGGCACAGTAATTGGCAGAACGTTTTTCGACCTACTGCTTCAGAAACTGAGGAACATCAGACTATTGTTGCATTGTCAAACTTTCTTGAGGAAATAACAGTTTACAAAATTGAAATGAACAACTAACTGTTTAAGAAAGAGAGCCTCCCCAAAGGCTGGAGGGACTGCCTACGGTGCTCAACCCACCTCCACAGACACTTTCTACAATCTTCACCCAAGAGTGAGATCCTTAATGGCATATTTTTTTTGTGAGGCCAAGAAGGAAAAGAGAGAAAGAGGCACCGTTTCCCACGTGGACGGTGATTTAAAGCTGTTTTTCTTGCTGTTCCAGGATATGATTGAGCATTGGGTTTCAATGTTTATTTTTTTTACAGAAGTTTTTCTCATTTAAAAGCCTTTAAGCACAGTTTACGCTCCACGCTGGTTTTCTCTGTTCAATTCCAGTTTTGATGTTGACTTATAATGGAGCGTGCAGAACTAACTCCGTGCACAGCATTTGCAAGGCAGATTTATGTGCCAGAAATTGTAGAACAGATCAATGGGAGAAACTTCTTCTCTTGCAAGGGAGGGATCACTAATAAAAACAATAACAAAAACAGCACCGTGAACACAGGTCAGGCTACAAACCGCCCACCTGAAGACTGGGTGTGATCTCTAGGCGAGTTGTTTTTCTGTTCTGGAAAATCCCGCTTGCTAGCTTTGAGCCTTTGCAGACAGGAATGTGAACAGACTCGGACCCCATGCCACACGTAGTGAAAGCTAGGTAAGAGTGAATTCTTGCTACTCTTCTGTACCGGATATTACTCAAGACAGAGCGGAATGGACCCCTGGACTCCTACAAGAATTCAACGGGCTACCCACGGTCAGTTCCTTGGTGCCTGGCACGTACGATTTTGAGTGGGGGGAGGGATCCTCAATTCTTTAGAAATGGGCTGGTGGCACCGGTGAAAGTGCGGTATCAATGTCGGAGAACTGCGCAGCAAATGCAGGTAGCCCTAAGGTAAGGGCGGCCCGCTGCGGTTTGTGCCAAACTTGAGTTGGTGAGGGGATCGAGGCCTCCGAGGCGCCCCGCGCCCCGTGCAGAGCTTGCCGCCGGGAGAAGGGCGAGTGCGCGGCCAGCCGGGGCCACGGGTGCACCTCCGCTCGCCGGTGCTGACGGGCCCTAGAGCCATTCGCCTTCCACCTCTAGCCTGGGCCTCCTCGCAAGGTCCCCTTAGCTTCTCCGTCTGGGAGAATACCCTCCCGTGCCCGGCAGTGGCCCCGCAGTGCGGGTCCGCCCCCGCGTCCGACTAGAGCCCGTCCTCCCCGAGGGGCAGGGCTCCGTCGGGGCGTCGAGACCCCCGGCGGCTGCCCAGTGCTGGGGAAGCGGGGACCGACTTCACTGGCCCCGCTACGGCGCAGGCGGGCTACAGGGCCCCGAATCTTCCCAGCACACACACACACACACACACACACACACACACACACACACACACACACACACTACTCTTGTCCAAAAGTGCACAACCCCCGCGTCCGTCCATTTTTGTCCCCATGGGTTAATTCAGACGGCAACCGTGTCCTCTGGAGGCCGCCTTGCCCCGATTAATAATCGCAGCCTGGAGGCTGGCGCCTACAGAGACTGGGAAAGCAGGCCGGGGAAGAGAGGCTCCCCAGGGCCCGTTGGCTTCCACCGGATTTACCCTAATATGGGTGAGTCTCCTGGGCATAGTCCCGCTGGGTCTCTAGCTCTCTTAGAGGCAAACAGGGGAGACCTGGGCGGAGTGGGGTGCAGGCAGCTGGGAAGGACTTAAACCCGCCTCCGAAAGGCCGCCAACCCCCTAGGACGCTCTGCCACACCCGCCGGGTGGCAGGGAAGGGCCGAAGGGGGTTGGAGGGCGGGCTACAACCTTGGAGATGCGGCGGGTGCACCGCGGTGCCTGAAGCATCCCTTCACCCAGAAACCGCTCTGAACGCGGGGCCCAGGCTGCACGCGCTCTTCCTAGGGAGAAGTCACTTGCTAAGGCAGCCAGAGCCATAAGGCAGGGAGGTGCCCGGGCCCCAGGGAAGAATGGAATGACGTGCGCTTGGCGGTGCAACAGGAGCCTTCGGGATACCAGCATTTTGGTTTCGTCCCCCGGGCCAGCTTCCCCACTCAAGCCCCAGGCCGGCAGGGAGACCCAAGAGGCTGGGTGGAGCGGATCTCGGAAGACTCTTCCCATCTAGCCACCCAGCTGAAGTCAGGTCTCAGACAGCTCCTTCCAGCGCTCCCCACTCCCTCCTCTGCTTATGGCCTAAAACTACATCGCAGTCTAGGAGAAGAAGGTTCAGGAAAACCCGACAAAGGAGACACCTATCTATTGAAATATAGTTGTTATTTATTAAAACACACACACACGAATAGTAGAACCAGCTTCGTTTGCTCCTCTTCCTGTCTGGGTGAAGGAGGCGATGCCGGGTCTGTAATCTATATTTTGTCAAGGGTGTGCAATTCATTCTGAAGGAAAAGCTCCATCAATTTATTTTTGCTGCCTGCAATAACACAGCTGGATGAGACTCTGAGCTCACGCTAGACTGGGCTCATCATTCATTCGCCAAGAACGGGCCTAAATGGTGCCTGTGGGATTAGGTCAATTTTAGTGGATCTACTTCGCCTCATTTGGTTACTAATTGGTTTCTTGTTTTATAAATCGAAATCTCATTTTCAGGAAATTACAAAACCCGTGCAGTCAGTCCATTGAGGTAATCCTTGGGTCAGGGGGTATTTAAATGGAAATGGCTCAACCACGCACAGAGGGTAAAGCAGTGGTGAAACTTGCCTGGGTTTTCTTGTGAAATGTGAGCTACCCCTTTAGATCCATAATAGATACATCCCTTCTAATGCTACTTATGTAAATATGGTAAACCAGACTTTAAGGGGGGAAGGGAGAGGGCGCTGAGAGAAGCAAAATATATCTGCTGAAGTTAATGTGGCATATCTTGGAAATCTTCCAAAATAGATTATGTTTTCCTTTGTCTTCGGCCACTTTAGCTGAGGAAAATCCTTTTGTCTAACACCCGGTTTAGTTATCGCCTCCCGCATGGAGTTCCTTTTCTCCCTTGCAAACCTCCATTCCCTCAGCATCGCCGAATTACAAGGGAATCCTTAGATCTTGTTCCCTCTGTAATCCGGCCGCAAAGGGAGCTGGTTTCCTCCTCTTTTTAAACAGACAATCAAAGGATTTGCGAATTTTCTGCGGTAGGTCAAGTGTAGAAACGAAATCTCAGCTTGCGCCCTAGCCAACGGGAACTGGGTGCGGGAACGGCACCGCAGCCTGCGGTCGAGGGGCGGGGGGGGGGGCCTTCGGGAGAGGGTCTTCGACACCCTCCGGGGTTCCCGAGAGGGGAACCCCTTAGGAGACTCGGAGAGGCCTCTTCAGCGCCCCGAGGGGCGAGGCTTGCCCTGGTACTGGGTCAGGAAGGCCCCGCAGGTAGCCTAGCTTTGGCTGCCAATCTCGCATAAAACATTAACCCAGATACTACCGTGTGACGGAGGCTTCCCCCGGAACACGAAGCGAAGGCACCGCTCCGTGCAAGCACAAGGTGCCTTCAGAGGTGGGCAGAGGATGGGGAGGGCGAGCGTGGCCCCTGTTAACCTGCGCCTGGCCAGGCTGTTTATTAACCTGCGGGGAAGGCTTATTTTCTCTGGTAGCCGCATACTAATGAGGCCGCAACCCGAGACGACCAACAGCCCTGGCCGGCGGCGCCGGAGTCCCGGGCTCGCTTTTAACCCCAGGCCGGGCGAGGCGAGGCGGGCGGGGCCGAGCTGCCAACGCTTCAGGTGGGCAGGCGGCTTCCGCGCGGCGGCCACCAGCTCTCCGCCCCTTCGTTTCAGAATCAAGCCGGCGTGTGCGCTTCCTTTTGTACGGTTCCGCTCCTCGCACGGGCTTCACACCCTGCTGGGAGACCTGTCCCCAGACACTGCGACCTCTGTCCTCGGTGGTGGGGGGAGCGTGAGAGCGCCCGGCCTCTAGCCTCCCGGTTCAGCTTTCGGGCCTCCACGGGCCCTGGGGCACCGGCGCCGGCGCTGCAGGTTCCTCTGCCCAGCTGCAGGCCTCCGGCTGCACACCTGTCCAGCCACCCCCTGCCTCCACTCGTGGGGGGGGTGGGGTTGTCTCCAAGGGGTGGTGGAGAAGAAGTGAGCCCAAAGGGCCGGAAGCCAAGGGGAGGGATCGTTTGTTGGAAACTGGGGGAGGGAAGGTACCAAGGGAAGGAGCGTGTGTTCCGGCTGTTTGGGGGCGACGGGCCGCGGGGAGCAGCCCCGGGATGGGCGGAGGAGGCCCTGGGAGGAGCGGAGCAGGGGCGGGCTACAGAGGCTGGCCGGGCGGACGAGGTGGGAGGGAGGGAGAAGAGGCCGGGCGCAGGCAGGGAGCCTAGGTGTTTGCCGAGCGGTGGGGAAATCGTTAGATTTATTTAGATGTGCAAACACCTCGAAACCCCGTTTTGAGCTTAAGGGCCACTGACGGTCTCTCCGGTTGCGTGGGTTTTGATCGCCGCGGTAAGAGCTCCTGACGAACGTGCATTTAATTCCGGAAGACCCGCCCCCACCCCATCCCCTTATTACAAAGCAAGTGTGTTTGTCATTGTGTACTTCTGATGATTTGCTCCTTCCTGATCGCTTGACTTCTCTTTTTTGTTATTTGGGTGCTGTGAAACCTTGTTCAATGATGCAATCCTGAAAGGCCTTAATGGCCTAAGTACAAGAATTTCAGCGGCGACATGGTTGAAAGATGTTCACCCATACATAATTTAACTTGCAGCTCTGCAAGTTTCTCCCGTGTTTTCATTTCTTTTCTGCCAGCAGGTACTAGATATGCAACATATATGTTGTCACTGTTTTTAAATAGTCAGCCTCGATTGTGGAGCGAGTTAGTCTGTGGACATCCCTGGGGAAAGGATTCGAGGCACAACCTCGAATGATCTTTCCTGGTGGCATCAAGGACGACGGAAAAGTCCTTTCTGGGTTACTAGGTGGTACTCCTGGGAGATAAAGAAACTGAACAATTCTCTGTCTGCGGAAAGGAGCGAAGTACTGCTAACAGGGGGCCAATCTCTAAATGTAACTAACTTCTGTAAAAACTGGAGACTTCTTTCTTTGTGGGAGAGGAGTGGGCAGATGCCAGGCCAGGAGGTGGAAGCCGGAAGGCAGGAGAGAAGGCTGGGGCTAGAAGCCATTCCCACGCCAACGGATTTTTCCGAAGGGGAGGGGAGAGAAGGCCCAGGTGGAGGGGAGGAGAATGGCTGGAGAGGCCTGCAGCCAATCAATGAGTCCGCTAAGGATCTGCTGGACTTGGCCGGACGCCTAGGGATGGTGGTGGCGTTTGCTGGGTGTGACGACATTTGGGGGGTCCGGATAAGGGGGATGGCGGAAACTTTGTGCGGAAATAAGGTGTCCCTCATTCCCATAAACATAGTAGCGATCCTACGCAAAAGTTACCCCTGCGGTGAGATGGCCCGGGACGAGGACGAACCCACCAGGCTATGACAGCCCCAAATTAGTGTCCTACCAGGGAGGCGATTGGCCAGGTCACTGCTCTAGAGGAATCTGAGCAGGTCCTGCGGAGGGAGACTCTGACCTATGCTCAATCCTTCAGAAACGGGAGAATGGAGCACAAATGTAGGGGGTACAGCGGAGGAATCCTCTCTCTACCGGATAGGTGTGTGTAAACGTAGTCCCAACACTGCCTGTGTCTCTGTGTCTCCCCAGGGCTCGGCGAGGCATGGGGCCATTCGAGTCGCACCAGCCCCCTGGACAACGTGGGCCGAGAGCTGGGCTCCCACCTGCTGCAGGTACCAGTGTGGGCCCCCTCCGGCGTCGCACGTGCGTACAGGGCGCGGGTGCTGGGCTCTGAGCGGACTTCTGCTTTTACTAGAAAATGGAGGCAGCTCCAATGTGGCCTCTCCCCGCCCCCAACATCTCCTCCACGTGAAAGCTTTTAGCCTCTTAACCTCTCGAGGTGCCGTGGAACTTTGGGAGGTTGAGAGGGAAGCAAAGCGACAAGTAGAGGCGGCCAAGGCCCCACTAGGGCTGCTGGACGGAGGGAGGGAGGGGAAGACAGCCCACACAGTTGAAGCAGGAAACCGAAGCGTCAAGAACCCATCCCCAAAGGCTGACTGCAGAAGCGCCTCCTGGAGTGAAGAAGTTACAGAGGAAATAACAGGAATCTGGCAAAAATGCCCAGCAGTGTTTTAAAGACCTATTTCCCCATCCCTCTTCTCTCCGAGTTTCCCTGCCGCTCTCTCCAGGGCTGTCCCCAGGCCACGCACAGATTCTGGCAGACACACATGCACCCCAAGATAATGAGTTTAACCAATGTGAGGCGCCCATTGCCGCGTTGTTTGCAGTGCACACCGTTTTAAATTGCCCGTTGCCCGCTTAAGTCGCAGAGCAAATATTTAAAATAGTAAAACTCCCGGTGGCATTTTTAGGTTTGACACTTGTTCCCTACCCTGCACCCCCTTGATTACGATTCAAGCCCACTGAGCTCCTTGCGTGGGAGCCTGGAGCCTGAGCAGCCATGGGGAAAGCTGAGCGGGTCTCTTCTTGTGGACAAGGACAAGCACCTTAGGCCTCTCTGGACAGAGGAGTCTTGATCTCTATTGTTCGTCCTCCTAGATGAGGTAGAAAGAAAGAAAGTCGCCGGCTGAGCACATTTTCACCAGCTAGGCCAGACATGTTTGAATGCATCTAGAACCTTGCTTGGTCCCCTTTCCTCTCAAAGTCACCTTCCACCAGATGCCCCTGGCCCTCTCCCCAGTCTTTCCATGTTCCCATGGACAGGAAACAAAATCTACAACCAAACTGTCTCTCCCTCTTTGTGGCTCTTCCGTCTTTCACTTTCCATCACTCCCACCGCCCCACAGTCCCGGTTCTTCCCTCAAGTTCACTGATTTGGGGGTCTCTTAGGCACCACTGGGAGAAAGACGAAGCTTTCTACTCTCCAGTTACTGTCTTGGAAACCCTCAGAGACAGTTCTGCCCTGTCCTTTGGGGTCCCGATGTGTTGAGATAGACTCAATAGCAGAAGAGTTCTAAGATGGCTCAGGAAGACGAGAAGGAGACATTCAAGCAAAGACTAGGGGAGGGGATATGGCTGATCCTCTCCCCTTCCCGCCCCTTGTTTCTAAATCAGCTCCTGTTTACCTCCATCCTTTGCCTCACTCGGTGTGATTCCCCCATCAGGAGCTAACCTGCACCTGCTGGTGTTTTTCCCAATCCCAGTTCTGTTTCTCCTTTCCCAGCTTTATGGCTTCCTGGGTGATCTCAGTTAGGACCACCACCTGGATTCCCTTCTTCACATGAACAGGACAACAGTTGGTAGCTGTAATCTAGACCCCTTTCCCGAGCTCTCCATCTTTACTTCCTACTGTCAGCTGTACACATCCAAATGGAAATTTGCAGGCAGGTCTGTACATTTCCAAATGGAAATCTTTAGCAACAGTGCAGTACCCCTCTCTCCCAGACTCCCCATCAGATAAAATCTCACTATGTTTTCTTAAATTTTCAATCTTGGCTAGTCATATCATCTGCACAATGCCCTTCTTAGAGCCTTGAAGTCAGCCCGCTCTCTCTTTCTGTCACCAAAATAGCATTAATTCCACAGCCAGAGCCATCTTTAAGTGAGATTCTCCTTTTGCCTCCCTGTGACATCCTAATTTCAAGGCTTGACCAGCTCTGCTCTAGAGAACCTGCCCTGATCTCATTCCTAGTCCTTCCTGTGTCACCATCTACTCTCTGCCAAGAAAAACCAAACCATACCCACACAAAATGAAACACGCATGTTGTCATGCTATCCTCTTGACTTAAAACCTCTTTTGGAACGCTGAGTACGTAAAACTTCCTCATATTGGCAGCTCCAAATTTTTAAAGTCCAACCGCAGCATGCTTCCTAAGCCCCACATTCAGCACACCACTTCCGTACACTCCAGAATACAGCAGGCCTTCCCCCGGTCCCTGCTTCTGTCCATGCTCTGTATTCTGTGTAGGGTACACTTCTGCCCTTCTTTGGTCCAAGTTTCTTTTTCAAGTCTCTCCTCAAACCTTCCAAGCCTCTCCGATTCTCCCCCCCAGGACCCCTGGCCACTTGATTCAAGAGTCAGCATTGTCTGTTCAGCTGTGAGTTTATTATATCTGTTTTCAGGTCAGTCACCCCCACTGGACTCGGAGCTCCTTGAGAGCAGAGTCTGACTCATCCTTGTCTCTACTGCATGGACTGAGGCCTCATTCACAGAGATAAAGGGACAGTGAAAGTCCAATACTTTTCCGCATGGAGAGCCTGTCAGTTTGAAGCATCAGTGTAAACACACACTATAGCACTCCTTTATGGATTTGCCGCCCGCAAAGCCTCTCATTTCCTAAATCCCACTCTCCTGGACTCCTTCCAGAGCCATTGGCTAGCTCTCCTGTCTCCAAACTTTTCATACTATCAGAATGTCCTACTGCAATGGATCTTTCTCATATCCTGTCAGTACTCTTTCTCTTTAGGAAGCTACCATTATGGAACCCTTTAAGTTGAATACAGAAAAACTCTGGTGCTTTCAGTGACCACTGTCCCAAGACCCTAACCCACCTCTTATTGTGGACCATGATTCCTACCCCACCCCATGCGTGTGTATGTTACAGACATGCCCGTCCTGATGCTGGGACTGGTTTGGTGAACCCTGATTCTCTGAGAGCAGTATTCGTGTCCTCTACTTCCTCTAGATTTTGCCTGGTGTGCTGTATGTCCCCAGACACGGATTGGGGACGAAACCCAAAAGGAGTCCCTTGTGGCTGTTTTTCTATACCCTGTGCTTTCCACCAGCCTTTCTTTCCTCCATCCCTTTACCCTGAACAGAACATTGCTTTCTTAGGCCCGCCCTGCCCCGTTTAACCAGAGTAGCCCAGAGAGGTCTCCATTTCCTTTGTTTCTGCCTCCTCAGACCCTGGACGGCTTCATCTTTGTGGTGGCCCCCGATGGGAAAATCATGTACATCTCAGAGACAGCCTCCGTCCACCTGGGTCTTTCTCAGGTAGGTGGGGGAGAAGGGAGCTGCTTCCAGTCAGATGTCCCCACAGCTGGAGACACAAGGAGATTGCTTTGCAAAAATGTCCTTATCTGCACTATTTCTGGGGTTGAAAGCAACTCAGTGGACAAGGGGAGGGGGTGTTCCAGCTTTTTAAAGAGTGTGCATCTTCCCACCACTGCCCGTCTTCCTTTAACTTCTACCCCAGGCCTCATTGAGGACTTATATTTTTTATTGTTGAAATCTATGCTATACTCTAGGCACTGAGAGGCTCGGCATGCTTTATCTACTGTAACATTACCAGGGAGTTGCAGTGCTGTTGCTATTACTTTCATTTCTAAGGCAAGGAAGGCGAGGTTTAAAGAGGCTGGGGTGGGTAGCAAGCAGCTGAGTTGGAATTAGAATTCAGGTGATTCCCAACCTGCCAGCCTGGCTTCCCCTGACAGGAAGAGGTAGTCCACCATCATGGGACAGCGGTACTCTCCTCTTTTCAGGTTGAGCTGACTGGGAACAGTATTTACGAATACATCCACCCGGCTGACCATGATGAGATGACCGCCGTGCTCACAGCCCATCAGCCCTACCACTCCCACTTTGTGCAGGGTAAGGGCAGATGCATGCCCACCACACTCTGGCCCAGGGCAGTGGGGGCCTGCTTTTAGCTTCCTCTCCGTTAGCTGCCCAGGCTCTGCAACACTGCGCCACATGCCTGTATCACATCCTGTGCCCTCCTCCGTTCCTCTCTCCCAGAGTACGAGATCGAGCGCTCCTTCTTCCTGAGGATGAAGTGTGTCTTGGCCAAGAGGAATGCGGGCCTTACCTGCGGTGGCTACAAGGTGAGTAGTGGAGCCAGAAGCTGCTGGGAGGTTGTCCCTCCAGCTCCTGTGACTGAGTGGGGATCTTGGCACCTGTGCTGGGTGGGTGTGCCCCCTCCAACCCACAAGCATCAAAGTGCTGCTGGTGGGAACCCGTCTTGCTGGCCATTCCGCTTTGTGATCATCTTGGGACTAAGCTTTAAGGCTCGGTCTGACCCGTTGTTGTACTCCTCAACGGTGGAGGCTCTCAGCCTGGAGCCCGCAGGTGGGGTTTAAAGGGTCAGGAAAGCCTCGGTGACTTCTATGGATTGTCAGAGTTCACTTAGAGGGGACCCTGCACAGTACTCACACACTCCCTGAGTCAATTCTTGCCACCCCACCCCACCCCCACTTTGTGAGGGCTTCCTGGTCATGGCTGAGTCTTACCCTGCCCCCACAGGTCATTCACTGCAGCGGCTACCTGAAGATCCGCCAGTACAGCCTGGACATGTCCCCATTCGACGGCTGCTACCAGAACGTGGGCCTGGTGGCCGTGGGCCACTCCCTGCCGCCCAGCGCCGTCACAGAGATCAAGCTGCACAGCAACATGTTCATGTTCCGCGCCAGCCTGGACATGAAGCTCATCTTCCTGGACTCCAGGTGGGCGGGCACGGACAAGGAAGGGTCCCGTGTGCAGGGAGAAGAGCCCTCCTTAGTGGTGGGGCATTTCTGGCAGACTTGTATGGGACTTCGTGGTCGTGATGGGAGAAGCCTGGTTGCCGTTGGAGACCACCCTGTGCGCGCTCATCTCGGGGCATTGTTCTTCGCAGGGTGGCCGAGCTGACGGGATATGAGCCGCAGGACCTGATTGAAAAGACCCTGTACCACCACGTGCATGGCTGCGACACCTTCCACCTGCGCTGTGCGCACCACTTGCGTAAGACGCCGCCCCGCCCCAGCGCCACACAGCTCCCTGGTCGGTCCCTGAGCGGGAGACGCTTTTTTTCCAGCCCACCAGACGGGGCGGGTGGGAGCCCTCTGGGTGGGGCGGCGGGTCCCGGGAGGGAGGGTGTGATGGGAACCGAGGGCCACCAAGTTTCTAGAACATACTAGGGCCTGCCACGAAAGTCCCTCCTCTCCCCCTCAAAAACCTCACCAACGATGCAAACCATGTAGGTGAGTCTACTCTTCAATCTCCCAGGACAAGGGAGTGTGCGCGTCCTGGTGTTGCTGCTTCCCCCTTTGCCCCTTCCCTCCCTTCGGGGGTTAGCAAAGCGGCCTCTGAGGGAGACGTGACCTCACCTTTAGGCGCCCCCCCCCCCACCTCTATGCTGAAGGTGCCGCCCACAGCCCTGGGAGGTGCTGCCACGTCCCGTTTGCCCGGGACCGTGGCGGGTGTACTCTATGCAAATGAACCATACAATCAATTCGTTGGGGGAAGTTCCCCGGGGTGTCTCCTTCCGGCCCGATTAGGATGTAGGGTCCTACACGGGGGAGGGGGGTGTGTGGCTCGGCACGCTCGCTCAGCAGCCGCCTTCTGCTTTCCCGGCAGTGCTGGTGAAGGGGCAGGTGACCACCAAGTACTACAGGTTCCTGGCGAAGCACGGAGGCTGGGTGTGGGTGCAGAGCTACGCCACCATCGTGCACAACAGCCGCTCCTCCCGGCCGCACTGCATCGTCAGCGTCAACTACGTCCTCACGTGAGTGGCAGCGGGCGCCCGCGCCCGCCCGGGGAAGCTGCCCTCGGGGAAGAGGGGAGCCCCAACGCCGCCGCCGCGCTCCCTGCTTTGCCCGGCGCGGCGGAGGCGCTGCCCACGCATAGCGCGCACGTCCGCTCGCTCGCTTGCTCTTACCCGTTTGTGCGAGCACACTCTGCGTTGAATCAAACTTAATGCGGCAGAGTGGAAAGAGGGGGAGGAGAGGATCCAGGATCCGACGTCCGGAGCCATTTATGGTTCACAAGCAGGACATCTGTTTCACTTTTTCAAATCTGGGGTTTGAAGTTCTTAATTTTAACCAGAGTCCACAATCAAAGTTACGAGTTCTGAGAGAATGGTTCTTTGCCTGAACCGCAAAGCGGCTGTAGGTGACCAGGAGGGCCTGGCTTCTCCCGCCAGAAAGCCGAGGGACCGAGCTCCCTCCTGCTGCCAGCTTGCCGGGCGCCCAGGCCCCGCGCTGCCGGCCGCCTGGCGCGGAGAGGAGCCGGCGCGATGCCACCTGCGAGCGCGGCGGGGCCGGCTGGTGCCGCAGCTGCACTGGACTCTTACTCTTTCTGGAAACCATAATGGTCGCTGGTCGCTGGTGTGGCCCGGCAGGCGGGTCACGTGGCCTGGTGTGTGGCGGGTGCAGGAAAGCAGGTTCCGCGCCGTTTGTGCAAGTGGAATCGCTGAAGGTGGAAAGCCTTCACGGAGCACTCTTGTGTGTGCAGTTGCCGGGTTTTGTTGTTGTTTCGAAATAGAGGCGGCAAAACGTGTGATTTCTTAGGGCACCTCCGGGGATACTGTAGAAGCGTGGACAGGCACTTAGTACACAGGCTTTTTGGGCATTAGGAGGTTGGTGAAGGGGTGCTCTTTGGACTCCTCTAGGCTTCAGTGCCTAAGAAGGAGATTCATTCGCGGTGTCCTAAATTGGCAAATTAAAAATGTAGGAGGTGGAAATATGCTTGGCAATAAGAGTATTTACTCTCTGCCCTGTTTAATAAGAAAATAGAACTCGGCAGACCTAGGGAATGAATTTGGTTTAGATGAAGATTCAATATATAAGAATAATCACTGGCTATTAAGGAGAGCCTTTATTGTCCTCAGATTAGCAAATGGTGTTAAAGTAAATACCCTTAGACTTTGGTAGCAGCAGGAAGGCCGTGGATTGGAGTGGAGGAGCAAGCACAACCATGTGCTGGACGTCATGGAAAGAAACCATCTATTTCATAAACGTAATTTGTTGTATGATTAAAACAAACATAAGAGAACATGGCAAAACATAATTCATGAAACAAGTCACTCAGTGAAGCCGAAGCATTTTCGGATGAAAAATGCTGTCTGCGTACCATGGAGAGGAAATGAACATTCTTTAAGAAGGCGCTTTGTATGTCTGAGCCATCTGAAGCAACACACACACACACACACACACACACACACACACTGATCTCCGGTGGGTGCCTGGGGTTGGTAATCATTTTTTATCAAACAGCAGGGCATATAGTCACACAGACCCATATAAATGATCAGAATGCAAGTTAGACCTCCCAATGGGTAAACTTAATTTATGTTTGGAGTCATTTTGAAATATTCTGTTTTGCTTCCAGTGAATAAGTGTACTTTCTTTTCTCTGCTGACTGTCATTTTTCACTTCACACACTTCTTCAGGGCTGCAGAATTAGACTACCAGCTTTACATCAGATTAAAAAGACGTAATGAGGATAACGAAATGATTTATAAAAGGAAATATAGCCTGGTATGCCTTTTCCTGAACATTTTTGCCAAGTCAAAATAGAAATAAACATGCAGAAGCATGTATACACAGCCCACAAGATGAAAAGCTGAAATTGATTATCAGTTTATGACTCTGCAGCTCCAGTGCTTTGTACAAAAATTCTGGGGACCATTTTTATAGCAGCCAATGTGGAGACTGCCTTAGACGAAATGTCATCAAGTGGCTCTGTGTGTGTCGACAGGATTTTCATAATGAACAGGTTGCAGTTTGTTTGATGTGCGTATCACACATCTGGCGGGAAGTTACTAATTTACATTGTCTTAGCAAATTAAATAGATGGCTATTGATTCTCAATGGGAGCAGTGAAACTGCCACATACATTTGCTTCCAGGGCTAGCTCTCTGCAAAGACTGAGAATGATAAGTGAATTCTTTCCCATATACCACCTCAAACAATGTACTTCAAAACCACCAGCTCTCAAACAATCCGACATGCCAGATGGTTTCCAAATTTAAGTGCCTTAATAGCATATATTTTGAGGGGATTTTCATGTCACCAAGGTAGCGATTTTAAACAGGCACTGAACAAATGAGAATATGGCTTTTAGTAGAAGCTGCATTGACGAGAAGCTCATTTTACCAAATGTCTGATGTTAAATTTATCGTTAAATTTTTTTAAGTGGTTGGGGAGGGGATCAGTTTTTAGTATGTAACAGAAGCAATACTGAAGAGAGCTATTTCCTAGCTTTGTTTCAATAAAGCAACTGCAACAGTGCAGGTAGGAGAAGTGGGTGATTTTAGAGGAAGGGGTGTATGGCTTGACGCTGTTACTGGGGCTTTTGCATGACTGCCATGTGCAGACCTGGAGAGGAGCACAGAAGCTGCTTAAAGCAATCCTGAGAGTACCTGATTTTCTGTGACGCACAGGTATATGGTGGTGACTTTATAAAATTTAAAAATATCTTTTGAAATTTCCACAGGCTCCGAATAAAATGCTAACCATGACAGGGCCTGCTTCCTGGTGATGTTCAGGAGGACAGAGAGTGGAGCGGTATCTGGTAACAGTGAGCCAAAGTCCTGAGAAGTGTGGAGTAGAAGAAAGGAGAAGATGCTCTGTAGGGACCTGAGTAATCTTCTTGACGTCACATTTCCTTGAGTTTAACTTGAAAGATTAATTATTCATAGCCAAGATAGCAAACAGTAGGATTTAATGTGAAGAAAATGGAAAGTGTAGAGCACTCAATACACGATGAAAAACAATTTCTAAGAACATGCTTTGTTTTTTAGCTTTATATGTTTTTGAAATCAGAGATCTTGTGCACTTTAAAGGATAAAGACATTGCCTTTTTCTCTTCTGAAAGGTGATGTCAGGAAGCTGTAAAGATCCCACTTGAAAACGCGCCAAAGCACGTTAACTGTTCAATCACGTGGAAAAGTTGAAAGAGTATTTCAATGGATAACCATATGCAGAACACCTATCTAAAGCAGTGATGCCCATTTGACCACATGTGCTCTATGTCTCTCTGTGTCTATATGTGCTCACTTATATGTCTTTTACCCCACTAATCATTTTAAAGTAAGCGGCAGATATCTCCAATACTTCATGTTTGAATAGCATCCCCTACACAACCACCGTACATTTAAAACAGCACACTTAAAAGTGTTCAAAATTATTGTGCATAAAAACTTACAAAATAAACATAACTTCTGATTTACTGCCATTAAAAATAATCATCCACTAATACTCATCAAGTGCACACTGCTATATGACCCTCACAGAGGCCTACCAATGGATGGTATTCTTTGAGGGGATTTCTGTAGAATGTACGGCTGGTCCTCAATATCCTCCGGTGGTGAGTGTTCAACCAACCTGGACTTGAAACTAATCTAGGGGGAAAATACCCCATCACCAGTTAAGTGGTCACAACAATTCTTCAAAAGCTAAGAGAGAGCATAAAGTGATATTTTTGGAGAAATTGCATGGTTAGGAATTAAAAGTAACTAGTGATGATTTAAAATATATGAGTGGATATGTGTAGGTTATATGCAGATTCAGTGCCGTTTTATAGAAGGAACTTGAACAACTGTGGATTTTGATCGCCTTGAGGGTGCTGGAGCTAATCCCACCTAGACTATAGTTGTAAACACTAGTGCACGTGACACTGTTTCTAGGGTGGACGTGGATCTTGTGACTGGCGAGCAGAAAGAGGGAGGGAGGGTCAGTTTCTCGAGCGGATTGGTCATTTGGGACTCAGTCACAGTTACTTTCTGTTCCTTTCCCGTTGTTTAAAAGGACCTTCAACGTTTGTTTCTGAAGTTTAGGGTGGAACACTGTTTTGGTGACACATTTTGTAAGATGTCTATCACTGATTCGCCAAGCACATGGGAATAGTTCCATGTGGTAAAATTTCTTTCTTTTGGAAATGTCGATGGAAACATGTGTATATGTGTGCTTAATATACAATTGAATAATTGATTGCTATAAGGTTTGTAAGAGAACCCCAATAAAATGATTAATAAAACATTTTCTTTCAGTGTTAATAGAAGTAGAACAAATACAGATCATCCTATTCGTGGTGTGTAAAATATTCTAAACCAAACCCCAAACTTACCGCCATTGAGTTGATTCTGCCTCATACTAACTTCTAAATAGTCCTTATGAATTGTAGAATTTCTTCATGCCCAAGTAAAAATTAAAATAAAAGAAATCCCAATTACTGCAGGTCTCATAATTTTTGTCTCTGATTGCATAAAATTGGCTTAGTCCTCACAATTAAAAAGGATTTTAAAATGTTACTAAATTTCATGAGTGTAAAACCTTAAGTGCTCATAACATAAAGAAGCAAATATTCAAACATTCTCAACAATTAGTGGCATTTGTTTTAAACGCCAATGAAATGAAATTAGTAATTGAAAAACGCAGAGAAACAATCTACCATATTAGCTTTCACTTTTAGGCACCAAGTTAATTTGAGTGTTGATGTTTTGAAAAGAACTATTAATTTAAAGTTCCAGTCATCCTATTATCACTAGAATGTGTACTTAATTTTCTGGTTTGCAAAATCACTGTTTTCCATTGTAAATAAATGCCAAATGAATCCCATCATGTACTTTGCATGTGTACCTGCAAGTATAAAATAATTCGCTCTCATGCTTTGGAGCAGTGTTTAGCATAGATTTTTTTTCTTTTTGATTATTTGAAATAATGACCATACACACAGTCTATCGACAAATATGATTTGATCTTTAATTATGTTTATCTTTTTATGATAAATATTGAACATCAGAGTCCCAGTTGTTCTTGTCAAATGACCTTTTATGTAATTGAATGACACAAAACCAAGTTGAAGACACATGTGTAGTCATAGTAATTTTGCAACTGCCAAAACATTTTCTTAAGAGTTGAGAGATTCAGCCTCGTTTAAAATACATAAGACCAGCACTACCTACCTACTCTCACTCTTTGCCCACTCTTACTTCTGATGATTTTGATCAACTCCATTGAGTTTTGAACTTACTTTTTATTCTCAAACTTTAACATTTTTTACACTACCGGCAAGCAAATATTGAACGGAACGCACATCTCCTTCAAAGTGCGGTCACAGTAGTTAATGATTTGTTTTTTGACAGCCCTGTATGGTGGTTGGGACAGGGATGAGGGCCCCTGTTTTTTGGGTGAGGAAATGGAGACCCTGATATACTGAGTAAGTAGTGAAGCTGGGATTAAAGCCTGATTAAAGCCTGTGGCTCTGTGTGTGTGATGGGTTGAGGCCAGTGCTGGGGAGAACATGTTTGGGAAAGAAGCTTAGATTTCGATGAGTGAGGCTGTGAAGTTCATTCTACCCAACTTCAGCTAGTCTTTGATCTACTTTTAAGGTGGAAGATTAAAAAGCTTCTACTGTGCTGATGTTCCACAAGTCAGATATTGCCATTTTAATGCCCCAAGTTTAGCACTTTTATTTCCTTAATGATATTTAATTAAGAGTGTATCATTTCCCCCCATAGGACTCTGTGAAGATATTGCTCTTTTCTAAGAAAAGAAAGGCAGTCTGGGAATATCTTAGTTCTTTTACTGAAGGGCTGGTCTCTCATTCACATGGATACATTATTGCCATTACTAATTGCTTTATTTCATTAAACCAGATTTACTGTTTTATTTTCTTGTTAAACAAAAATGTTAGTATCAAATGTCCATAGATTGGCAAACCAAGTCTTCCTGTTTGTCAGATGTGGCACACATGATTTTTGTTGTAATATATATATATAGTCTTTTCTAGATGGGCTGTGTGTGTGTGTGTGTGTGTGTGTGTGTGTGTAGGAGGAGGAGGAGGAGGAGGAGGAGGAGGAGGAGGAGGAGGAGGAGGAGGAGGAGGAGTAGATTAGCCTCTTTTGCTTTTGAAGAAGAATGGAGAAGATCCAACAACAGGAGAGGCTGTCCCCTGGGGACTCTGTTCAGGGCCAGGGGAAGGAACATTTCCCAGCCTGCCCTGGGCCAGTGTGCTATCCTCAGCACCTTAGAACTATGCTGCCTGGCTGTTTCTCCTGCTCCCGTGCCCTGGTCTCCTCGACTTGGAGGCTCAGGCCCCTCCTTTACTGGAGCCTTGGTGTGTGATAAATCACCGTCCGGCCCACTCTTCTGGGATTTTCCTTAGCCTGGCTGTTGGAAGAGGAAGGGTTCTGGTTGTTGAGTCACGTCACAGAAAAGCACGGTCACTGCTGTCTTTGAAGGCAGGACTCCATTCCAGTAGGGCTGCACTTGAACTTCAGAAACATGTATTATTGGGGCCTGTTGTCAGTCTACTTATGTGCGGGATGCTATTATGTTCAGTAAAAGATGTGTGTGTGAGTGTGTGTGTGCGTATGTGTTGTGTGTGGGGGGGTCTATGTATCTTGATCAAGACTTGAACTGCTTTCCTTTATCCACTTCTTCCCTCCTTGTGCTCATTGGCCATGAGCAGCAAGTGATGGACAATAAAGTTGGGTTGATGTGCTTGGTTGTGTGTCTAAGCCTCCGGTATATGAAGGGCCAAGGGGCTCGCCGGGGAGAGGAGAGCTCTGTGGTGAAGCCAGGGCTAAGGGGAGTGCTAGAAGTACTTTTGTGGGACAATATTTGGGGTCTCACTGAGCTGGGAACAGCTGTTTACCGTCGTGACATTTTACTTCAGGAAGTGCTATTGCAGTAAGATCGTGAAACCATCTCTAGCAGCTCTCTACACCCACAGTGTTCCTGTAAGAAGCCCGTGAGGAAAAGGCTCGGCCTTTCCTATCAGATGGACCGTGGTTCCAGGCAAAGCTGGATAGCTAATAACTGAGACCTTGAGCAGGTCACTCAACCTCTTGACCTTCTCTTTTCCTATTTGTGTGAAGAGGAGACTTTTAGTCATACAGAAGGACTAAATGAGATCCTTTATGTAAAGAACCTAGTTATGAGGCAAAGACTCAAAATAGATGTTGTTACTAGCTTTTACCAATTGTACGACATAAAATGAAATTCCCTTAAAAGAGAAAGAAAGAACTTTCCTCATTATCTTGAATTTCTAAATCATGAACTTATAAATTTAGGCACCAGCTATCCCCTCATCCTTCTCTATATGCACACCTCCCTGATAAGTACAGGGGCATTCCAGGATATTTGAAAAAAAAACAAACAAAAACCCAAGTATTGTGGAATGAGGTGCCACTAAGTTAGCAAGCACTGTAGAAACTAATTAGGAACTAGGGATCAGGAGTTTCCTAGGTTCACATCCACTAGTCCCGTGACTGTTGTTGAATTGCTTAACTTTGCTGCCTTTAAGTTTTTTAATCTGAAACGTGAGGGTAATTGTAATAGCTGCCTCCTGGAGTTGTTGCCATCATTCAAAGAACTAATGCGCATGAAGTTCTTGACACTGAGCTTGACCCGAAGCAAGCATCAAGTAAATGTGCATTATTACGGGGGGTGGGGTGGGGTGGTTACTTCGAATGAAATTAAATAATTGTCACCTGCCAGGAAACACAAAATAAAAGATTGTGAGTTCTGGGGCTGATCAAGATTAAGGCCAAGTCTTAGAAAGGCAGAGGGCTGGCTTCCTTCTCACCCTGAGCGCAGGAGTTGTTGCTGATGACTGGAAAACACCTGAAGAGACTTGCTTAGTCTCCTGTCAGTTGGTTAGGAGGAGTGGGTCTTGAACAGTTGTAAATAACTTAGTGAACACATCTGATGTGTCAGATGTCGCACCAGGTTCTGGGGACACCAAACAGACTAGGGAGGTGTCTGTAGGAAGAACAGTTAAGTGCAAGCTGTGCCCTGGATATATTCAACTGTGGCATTGCTGTTAGCTATGTATGCTTCTTCCGGCACCGAGAGGTTCCTCATCAACAGCTAAATGCACTGGTGCAGGCCGGATCCCCCTGGGGAATACCTGGTTAGATGGCGTGGAGGGAGTGGAGCCAGTGTGAGGGCCTGGGCTCCTGACTCCCTCTCCGTGTGTGTATATGTGTCTTTGGTGGGCTATGCATTGGCAGCCAGGTAAGTGGCTGCTGGTTAAGGAACCCAGCTTTGACCTTCACAGGGACGTTGCCCTGGGTAGGCCTTGCTGAGGTTATTAGTGGGTGAAGGAGAGAGCGAGCAGCTGTGCCAGAGCTTGTTTTTGTCCTATTGGAATGATGTGGAACCGACTGTTGTTCCTGCTTGGAATGAGATTTGCAAATAAATATATGTGTGTATATATGTGTATATTATTTTTTACTGGACTTTTCTTTCTTTTTTTAGCACATTCCTCATGGGAAATATTGTTTACAAGCTAACCTATTATCTGGCTGGAAGGGCCTTTTGAGAATGACATCAGTTTAGGTTAAAGGATTTCTTTTTTTTAATTTAATAAATCTTTTTATTAGGGCTCATACAACTCTTATCACAATCCATACATACATCAATTGAGTAAAACACCCTTATACATTCATTGCCCTCGTCATTCTCAAAATTTGCCTTCCACCTGGGTTCCTGGAATCAGCTCATTCTCCTTTTTTTGCCCTCCCCCTCCCTCCCCGCTCCCCCCTTCCCCTGAACCTTAGTAGTTAATAAATAATTATTTTATCTTATACTTCCCGGCGTCTCCCCTCACCCACCTTCCCATTGCCCATCTCCCAGAGAGGAGGTTACACATAGATCCCCAAGATCGGTTCTCCCTTTCTACACCCCCTTCCCTCCCAGTGTCGCCACTCCCACCGCTGGTCCTGAGGGGTTCATCCATCCTAGATTCCCTGTGTTTCCAGATCCCTACTGCACCGCTGTGCATCCTCTGGTCTAACCAGGTCCGCAAGATAGAATTGGGATCATGATAATTGGGGAGGAGGAAGCGTTCAAGAACTAGAGGACGGTTTTGAGTTTCATTGTTGCTACACTGAACCCTGAGTAACTCATCTCCTACCTATTACCCCTCTGCAAGGGATGTCCAGCTGCCTACAGATGGGCATTGGGTCCCCATCACACACTCCCCCTCATTCACGGTGATGTAGTCCCCCCCCCCACCTTTGTTGTTTGAGACCTAGTCCCCTCTGCCTTTCACGATCACACATGTTGGTGTGCTGATTTCTTAGGGTGATAGTCTCAGAGATTCCTCCAGTCTCTGTTAGTCCAATAAATCTAGTATTTTCTTTTAAATCAATTTGAGGTTTTGTCTATCTTTTTCTCCCATCCTAACTAACATCCTCTATTGTGCCCTTGGTCAGAGTGGCAGGTAGTGTTGCTGGGCACCATCTAATTCTTCTGGTTTTGGGTTGGAGAGACTGTGGTTCAAGTGGGCCACTAATCCTGTGGACTGATTGCTTCCTTGAGTCTTTGCATTTCTTCACTCTCCTTTGCTTCAGATGGGAAGAATCCAGTAATTGTATATTAGGTTGCTTACGAGCATTTAAGATCCTAGGTTTCCTCACCAAAGTAGGATGTAGAACATAATCTTTCTGAATTATATTATGCCAATGGCTGTAGATATTCCCTGAGACTCTGGCCCTTAGACTTCAAGAACAGTAACTGAATCCCACCAGTAACTCAAAATGTCTAAGATGCTTCCATAATTGTACCCCCTATGAGCTCAGGTATATATGTATATGAATACATATGCAGAACAGGCATGTATATTACAGATCACCACAACCATATCTATATAAGCACACATAGGTACTCCCATATACTCTCACATACTTGTATAGTATTTATCTTTCTCTCTTTTTATAATACTTTAATTGGGGGCTCTTACATCTCTTATCATAATCCATACATTCATCCAGTGTGTCAAGAACATTTGCACATATGCTGCCATCATAATTTTCAAACCATTCTCTTCCCACTTGAGCCCCTGATATCAGCTCCCCATTTCTTCCCCCTCCTCCAACCCGTCCTCCCTCACGAACCCTTAATAAGTTACAGATTATTATTTTCATATCTTACACTGTCCTCTGTCACCTCTCACCCACTTTTCCATTATTCCTCCCCCTGGCAAGGGGTTCTAGATTGACCCTTGTGATCATTCCCCCTTTCTCCCCGTCCCCTCCCCTAATCCTCCTGGTATCTCTACTCTCATTGTTGGCCCTGGGGGGGGGGGGTATCTATCCTGGATTCCTTGTGTTGGAGGCTCTTATCTATAGCAGTGTGCATGCTCTGCTCTAATCCAATTTGTAAGGTAGAATTGAGGTCATGATAGTGGGGGGAAGGAAGCACCAAAGAACTAGAGGGGGAAAAAAAAGAACTAGAGGAAAGTTGTGTGTTTCATCGATGCTATATTGTACCCTGACTGGCTCATCTCTTCCCAGTGACCCCTCTATGAGGGGATACCCAATTGTCTACAGATGGGCATTGGGTCTCCTCTCCATGCCCCCTTCCCCCATTCACCTTGAGTATGGTTTTGTCCTGGGTCTTCGATGTCTGCTACCTGATAGCATAGTGGCCTGATTCATCCATGTGATGTTTCATGGACTCATCATTGTGTCTTATTATTGTGTACTATTCTATTGTGTTGTTGACCCCTAACATGATTTGAACTCCATTGAGTTTTTAAATTTAAATGAACCACTGTCAATTCAAGATAGTCTTTAAATATTGATTAATTAAATTATATATCTTATAAAATAAACAAATATTTATATTAGTTTTTGTAGTCTTTATTTGGTTTGTTTCTCTCATTAGGAGTAATTCCCAGTCATTGCTGCTAGAAAAATTGAAAGATGTCTCAGAGAGATTGGAGATGATTGTCAGCTCAGAGCTGAGGCAACTGAACGAGGATAGCGAGCTGGGAAATAAGAAGGACTTATATTTGAGTGGTGTCCTTTGGTAGTGCAAACAGTGGACACGCTTGGCTGCTAACTGAAAAGTCGAAGGTTCATTTTCTTTTTAATCATTTGCACATATGTTGCTATCATTTTCTTAAAAATTTTAAAAATAATTTTATTAGGGGATCATACAACTCTTATCATACCCATACATGCATCTATTGTGTGAAGCACATCTGTACATGCATTGCCCTGAAGGTTCATTTGCTCACAGTTACCTTTGAGGAAAGCCCTGGCAATCTACTTCTGGAAAAAAAATTTTTTTTAAAAGCAAACAAAAATAAACAAGCCACAATGATTTTAAAACCCCGTGGAGCATAGCTCTCTACTCTAACATACATGGGTTGCCACGCATTGTCCTTGAGTAACAGCAATTGGCTAGTTAGTTTTGTTTGAGGGGAGAGGCTAGGTGACTTAGCTGAGCTAAGTCAGCTAGTGGATTGGCATGTGGCCCTGGGCATACCAACCTGGGGATCCAGTGCCCATAACTTTCTCTTTAGTATGCTTTCTTGGGGCTGGTACTAGGGAGAGCCATGAGAAATTGCTATTTTTGTACATTAAAACAGGTCAGTGTTGGCAATGTCATGTGATTGACACATAGTCAATACTTGACATGTAGTCAATTTGACATACTTCCTCATAGGAAGTAATTGATGATGTTTTGCAGAGCTCCTGTGAAGTTCTCTGGATCGAGTACTCCTTTGTTTGGTATGAGGTCTCCATGAGCTTCAATTGCTTCAGAGTGCCCATAGGTTTCGGGCCTGATCAGCTGCTGTGCAGTAGCCTCACCCTCACAGCCTGGCCCCATCTTCCCTTCATCTGTTAAAGCATTCACACCCAAGACTTTGCCCGAAAACATCAAGGGTTATGTACTGCCCCTCGAGCACTATTTTGTCTGGAACATCTACTATCTTACCGGAACTCCCATGGAAGCTGCTGCCTTTGCCTTCACTACAATGGTGTTTTCTCCCTTGATCGATCGCTAAATGGAGAGGGGCTGTCAAAGGATCTTTTCTTTCGCAGGGACTTCTTGTTCAAACAGAATTGGTTGTCTGCACATCAGTAAAGCCCGCTAATATGGACTGCTGGCCACCTCTTGGCAATAGCTCATTGTGTTGCTCTGGATGTCATGATGATACCCGTTAAGGTGGGATTCTCTCCGTGTTTGCACTTTTAAACCCAAGCCCCTTGCCACTTTTTACATGTCTCCGAGAGTAGCAGCGTTCTCTGGCAATGCAGTCCCAGAGGGCCTTGTTTCTCCTCCTCCTCCTCCTGAAAGCCCCGCAGAAGCTTTCCTTTGGCGCTGAGCATTCCTGGGCGAGCAGTTTGTGGCTGACTGCTGCTCTCATTCATTTTACTCTTGGCGCTCCTGCTCCTGACTGTAATGGGCTCCGGTGGCTGAAGACAGGAACCATGGGATTTCTTTCTTTCAACACCACCATTAATTGATATTGGTTTGCAAATAAATTCCAGGAAAAAGAGCAACTTTCTTCTTCTTCTTCTCTCTCCCAGACTCCACCAAGTGTAACACCGAGTTTTTCATTTCAGTTTTTATAAGCTGCTAAAAGACTAATCGTGTTGGAAGTCATAGTATTGCTGTTAGCTGTTGAAATTTTACCACAGTCCTGGGAAAGTGAGGGATTTGTTGTGCTAGACTTTGGTAATGGACCCCTGCAGGGTTATAGCTCAGGTTGCTGGAAGGATGAAGCTCACAAAGGGGGAGACAGAGAGGGTGTCGATTTCATTTCTCCAATGAGGGCGGTTAAAGAAATATTGTGAGGGCTAATTGAAAACCAGGGGAGACATTTAGAGCCCCTACATGGCGTTTTAATCTCTAATCTATTTGTGTCTCTTCTGGTTTGACGCTATAGGACCTTAATTATAAACAAATTGGTATTCTTAGAATCAGCTTAATTTCTGTTGCCCTAATTAAAAGGATGGTAAGAAGTGTTTTAGAGCACCGTCTTTTGTGCAGCAAGCTGGAGATGGTGTGATCGTCCACTTGGCAAACACTTCCTGAAGACCTGCTGTGTGCCTGGCTCAGTGTGTGACTGAGCTGGACAAAGCCCCCATCCATGTGGGGTAGACATTTCATGGAAAGAACCAAATTTGGGGTTGAGGGGAAATGAAGCAGGACAAAGTGCGGACGTGGTCCGTGGAAGACCCCTGAGGATGAGAGGGGGCCCAGCCATGCTGAGACCAGATGGGGAGCATCCCTTAAGGCCAGAGAGAAGTCAGTGGAAAGAGCTCCGGGTGGAAAGCTGCACAGCAGAGGACCCAAGAAGACGACTAGGACGGAAGCATCAGGAAGGTGAGGAAAGGTGGGAGGAGAGGATGCTCCATGGAAGGCAGAATGAGATCGCGGCTGATCTGAGGCCTTGTGAAGCCATTGAAGAGTTCAGCGAGCAAGGGCGGCGGTGTGGTCTAATTTAAGCACTAAGAGATCTTTCTGGCCGGTGTGGAGCCCAGGCAGGGAGGCCAGTTGGGAAGTGATGGTGATTTCCTTGGTGAGAGGAGAGCAGAAGTGGAAAGGCTGAGAGGAGGTCAGATTCTGGGCAAGTTTCGAAGGTAGACTCTATGCAGTTTTCAGATGCGTTGGACACTGGGGAATGAAAAGATGAGAGGAGTGAAGGCTGGTAAGAAGGTATTTGGCCTGGACAACTTGGGTGAATGGTGGGAAGGATTAGGTTTGTGCGCAGGGACAATCAGAGATTGTGTGTAGACATGCGAAGCTGGAGATCCCTGTCACTCTTCAGAGTGCAAGTGTCAGGTGGGTGGGTCTGAGCGTCTGTGAAGAGCGGAGTTCTAGGCTGCAGATTGGGAATCATCCACATAGAGATGTGACACTCGAGGTGGACTATGGCCGCGGGGAGTGGGTCTAGGTAGAGAAGGTTGAAGAGGGAGCTGGCGACTGCTCAGTGCCCAGGGACCGGCAGCAGCCAGATGTGCCTGCAGAGGAGGCTGAGGAAAGCAGGAGGGGCGAGGCGGAGAGGGAGGCTGCAAAGTAAGCAGTGAGCTCGGACCTTGGGAAAAGTGTGAAGCTTGCTATTGGTCTTTAGAAAGCCTGTTCCCTTCTCAGTGAGTCCCATCTTCTTTGTGGTCAACTTTACACCTGCTTCCTCTAGTTTCCTCTCATCCCAGAAAACTGCTTTAGCGAAAGTAGTTCCAAAAATGGCCCTACGACTGGGAGCATCAGCGGCAATCGGTTCAAATCTAACCAGCCCTTCCTTTGAATGTCTCACTTGTAAGTCTAGAGTGGAACCATCTAATGGTGAGATGGCCCTAAGTCTAGTGTGCAACCATCCTAGACTTACAAGCGAGAAGTCCTAAGGGCAGGGACATGGAAACTGGTTTGTGCAAACTCTTCAGGTGGGCTTGATTCATGCTGAAATTTGTGAACCCCCGCTGCAGGGAAAGAGGGAGATAAACTCATCAATGAATGGTAACAGTTGTTAGTGTTGGTTTCATGCTGGGTGCCTTTTGGTCGATTCCAACTCACAGTCACACTGTGGGGCAGAGCAGGACTGCCCCACAGGCTTCGGGGGCTGTAATCTTTGTGTAAGCCCAGTGCTGCATCGTTCTCTAGTGGGGTGATGAGAGAACTTTCAGTTAGCAGCCAGGCACTTAACCACGGTACTCACTCAATTATTCCTATAACCATCACCTGCCTCGAGCTCAACAAACAAACAAACAAACAAATCGGATGGTGCACATCTTCTTGGGGGTCAGGGAAACTTCCTAAACCCAGAATATCTCTAAACGTATATACGTTGATGTATGTATATACGTTGGCAGCTTTCTATTATGTCTTTGGTAATCCTGATGTTAACAAGCTCTCTGACTTCAAATGTTGTTGTTAGGGGCTGTCAGGTCCATTCTGACCCATAGTGACCACATGTCTGACAGAATGAAATCTGCGCCCGGTCCTGCGCCATCCTCAAAATTGGTCTTATGTTGAGCCCATTGACACAGCCACTGTGTCCGTCCATCTCCTCAAGGGTCTTCTTCTTTTTCACTGCCCCCTCCACTTTAAAAATAGAGAAAATAAAAAATTTTGACACTTCACAGGGATCCAAAAATCTCTAGTGACCAATAAGAATTTGTACTACTGGGTGAACAAGTAAATGTGGCGAAGAAAGCTGATGGTGCCCGGCTATCAAAAGAGATAGTGACTGGGGTCTTAAAGGCTTGAAGATAAACAAGCGACCATCTAGCTCAGAAGCAACAAAGTCCACATGGAAGAATACACCAGCCTGTGTGATCGAGTGGTCCCAAAGGGATCAGTTACCAGGCATCAAAGAACAAAAAATCATATCATTGACTGCACACCTCCATGATAGGATCGCTGAAGACAAATGGGTGCATAAGTAAATGTGGTGAAGAAAGCTGATGGTGCCCGGCTATCAAAAGAGATAGCGTCTGGGGTCTTAAAGGCATGAAGGTGAACAAGCGGCCATCTAGCTCAGAAGCAAAAAAGCCCACATGGAAGAAGCACACCGGCCAGTGCGATCATGAGGTGCCAAGGGACCAGGTATAAGGCATTATGCAAAAAAAAGAGATATAAGTGTGTATATGTATATATGTATATATATACCATATTAAATGAAGGGGGAAGTGCAGAGTGGAGACCCAAGGCCCAAGTGTCGGCCAATGGAGATCCCCTCATAGAGGGGTTTAGGAGAGGAGATGGGTTAATTAGGGTGCGAGGTAGTACCGATGAAGAACACAGCTTTCCCCAGATCCTGGATGCTTCCTCCCCCCAACTACCATGATCCGAATTCTACCTTGCAGGGTTGGATAGGGCAGAGGCTGTACACTGGTACATATGAGGGCTGGAGGTACAGGGAATTCAGGGTGGATGATACCTTCAAGGATCCACATGTGACCTCTTCCCTGGGAGAGGGACAGCAGAGAAGGGGGGGAAGGGAGACTCCGGATAAGGCAAGATATGACAAAATAACTATGTATAAATTACCAAGGGCACATGAGGGAGGGGGGAAAGGAGAGGGAGGGGGAAAAAAAAGAGGACCTGATGCAAGGGGCTTAAGTGGACAGCAAATGCTTTGAGAATGATTGGGGCAGGGAATGTATGGATGTGCTTTATACAATTGATGTATGTATATGTATGGATTGTGATAAGAGTTGTATGAGTCCCTAATAAAATGTAAAAAAAGAAAAAAAAAAGAATTTGTTCTACTTAAACACAACATACCTACTAGGCATTTTTCAACACTATCTGATTACTGAGGCTAATAATAATAAAACATTTGTTGAATTGCAAATTTTAATTCATAAAACATCTCAAATTTATTTTAGCCATTTAGATAATGGAGTTTAATGTATATTTAGCCAAGCATTATAGTAGTAAGGGCTTAAGAAGATTAGAAATAAATGAATCCAATTAAAGAACATGCTTGTGAGATTCAATATGTCATAGGTATGAATGAACTGTTTGCACAGCAACTGTAAAGAAACCGTTAATGATTAACTATCTGGAAGAGGTTTAATCAAGGATAAACGTTATAGGACATATTTTAAAATATTTACGTTAAACAAATGAAGATTTGTGCATTTGAAAACATTGCATCATGTCATTAGTTTTGATGTTTTCCCTCCCTGTGGAGGAAAGTTGGAAGCTCAGCTTTAATCTGAAAAAGGCCAGTTCCTTTGGATTATGCAGAGGAGGGCAGAGCTCCCATAGTGCCCTGGGGTTTGGCTTGACTTCATCTCCCCACATCAGGCCGTAAGGGAAGTCTGGGGATTCAGAACATGAGATCCAGATTGCCTGGTGTGGTGGAAAGATAAGTATCTTTTCTCCTCCCAAAATTTGTGTGGAAAATCAAACTCAGAAAGAAAAAAAGAGGTGTGCTCCTTTCAACCTCTCCATCCAAGGACAGTTTTAGGGGTTGGGACTCACTATTTAAGAGTCAGAGGGCTTTACACTTTCCTAGAAGAAATAGGCGGGCAAGTTACTTCTGTGTGAGTAGACGCTAAACAAAATAAGGTATTAAGTAGTGGGTTCTCTGTTAAAGGGAACATACATTTGAAAAATAATCAGTGTAATTTACAAACACAGGAAGGGCACTAAGGAGGAACAAAATAGATGGAATAGAGAAGACCAGAATGGCATGTGTTTATTTTATATTTGCAAAAATTAAAAAGTGAGACAGTCAAGCATCACAAATTAGTATCAAGTTATCATTCTTGACATTGTGCTAAAATTAGGGATTTAGATGGTGTGAGAAGAGATGGACATTTCACTTATGCCTTTGATGAAAGAAGTAGCACAGTTTACATTTATTTTGCTTTTATAGCATTTAAAGATGAATGTGGATGATGTATATACTACTCTTGAATAGCGATTTAACCACAACAAAAGGATAAAACATGAAAAAAAAGAGTAAATTCTACTACTCACTTAAAAAAAAAGATGAACTTGGAAGGGGAGATCTCCCCCTCACCATCTAAACAAAACAGAACAGAACTAAACAGAAAAATATATGTTCAATAGATTTGGTTGAAACTTAAACCTTAATGAATCATATTTCAGTAATTAAAGAAAGGATGAATTATGAGGCATAAAAGTACAGTTCTCATTACAAGAAATGTTGCTAAAAATTAGTTTTTCTCTATTTGAACAATGACAAATGTATTATTTATAACTTACATGAAATTAAATTACTTTAAGAAACTATATGGCAAGACAATATGGCTTTTCTTTCAATTATAAGTAATAATATAAAGTACACTCTCTAAAGAAGGAAATGTGATCTTTTATCTGACTTCAAAGACATAATTCTGTAAAGTAGGACCAGTGGAAAAGCGATCAGAAAGGAAGGGAAACCTGCAGGCTCTGAGAGCATTTGGGCATTTATACATTTTAAATGATATAGATGGACTTACGGGACAAAAAAAATGGAACAATATATTCTCTTTTGTAATTCAATGTTATTCACAAAGAAGAAGCCTTGGAAGTATAAAGAAGAAAATTCAGGAGCCACTTAATTATGAGGTGAGAGTATCTGAAATATTTCTCAATTACATTTTTTTAAGAAGGATTTTTCTGAAAATAAAAAAAGTAAGAAAATGAATAGAGGTGTAAAGAAAGGATAAATAATGCTTTTAATCTATTTTTCGGTTATCCACTCTTACGCCTTTTCTTGCCTCCCAATATGCATATGCAGCACATGTTAACTAAAATATCGACTTTTAAAACTTTATTAATATTTTTGTTATGAGTACTTAGACATTTTAATGGCTGTATAATATCTTATATACTGGCATACATTAATTTAGTAATTCCTCTACTTTGGTTTATCCTATTTATTCTAATTAAATATAGAAAACTGTGCTAGGATAAGCATTTTCATATGTCAAATTTTAATCATTATCACTGACTGTTTTCCCAAGACACAGTCTTAGAAGTGAAATGACTCTATTTGATGAACGAAAAATGTAAAGATCATTTGTAGGTAATGTCAACTTATTCCCTTACAAATAGCATGTACAAGCGCTCATTTGTTCATCCTATCTTCAGTGGGATTTAGCATCATTTAAAAAGTCTTTGTGAATTTGAAAGGAAAAGAATGACTTACTGTTGCCTTCATTCATGTAGATTGTCACGAGTGAGCCTAAGCTTAAAACAATAAAGTGTCTCAGCAGTTTGTGAATTGGTCCCATCCTTGTAGAGGTAACATAGGCATTACCAATTTGTGGAAGTTTTCTAGAGGTTTAAACACGACTGCTTTCAACTCCCTTAATATGATAATAATAATATTTCAAACATGGAAAAAGGAAAGAAAAGTTAGACTCAAAACACTGGCTGTCGATCATATAACAGTATTCTGTTTTCTTCCATATCACGTGTGCCCTGATTTCTTTTTTTTTTTACTGCAAATCTTTATTGCTTTTTTTTTTCTTCTTTTACATTTTATTAGGGACTCCAACAACTCTTACCACAATCCATACATATACATATATCAATTGTATAAAGCACATCCATACATTCCCTGCCCCAATCATTCTCAAGGCATTTGCTCTCCACTTAAGCCCCTTGCATCACCCTGATTTCATTACAATGTGATAAAACAGCATTTCATATGTTGTATACAAGTCAAAACAAAACATTTAAATTAAATTTTTGGTTAGGATCTCAAAGTGATTATTATTAATTTTTATCTGGGAATTTTAAAAAATCCATAAATAAACTTGCCTACTCGCCAGGCATCTCTTTCTTATTTATTTATTAGCTTTGCCAGTTTAAAAAATTGGGGGGAGGTCATTTATTTGGGGTAAAAAATTTATTAAATCATTTTATTGGGGGCTTGTACAACTCTTATCACAATCCAGACATCCACCCATTGTGTCAAGCACATTTGTACATTTGTTGCCATCACCATTCTCAAAACATTTGCTTTCTACTTGAGCCCTTGGTATTAGCTCCTCATTTGTCCCCCTCCTTCCCCTTTCCCCCTCCTTCATGAACCCTTGATAATTTATATACATATTATTATTTTGTCTATCTTAAACTGTCTGCCGTCTCCCTTCACCCATTTTTCTGTTGTCTGTCCCCCAGGGAGGAGTGTATATGTAGATCTCTGTAATAGGTTCCCCCTTTTTACCTCCCCCTCCCTCTACCCTCCCGGTATCGCCACTCTTACCACTGGTCCCGAAGGGATCATCTGTCCTGGATTCCCTGAGTTTCCAGCTCCTATCTGTACCAGTGTACATTCTCTGGTCTAGCCAGATTTATAAGGTAGATTTGGGATCATGATAGTGCGGGGAGGAAGCATTTAAGAACCAGAGGAAAGTTATATGTTTCATCATTGCTACCCTGCACCCTGACTGGCTCATTTCCCCCTTCTGTAAGGGGGTGTCCAGTTGCCTACAGGTGGGCTTAGGGTCTCCACTCTGCACTCCCCCTCATTTACAATGATAAGCTTTTTGGTTCTTTGATGCCTGATACCTGGTCCCTTCTACACCTTGTTATCACACAGGCTGGTGTGCTTTTTCCATGTGGGCTTTGTTGCTTCTGAGATTGATGGCCACTTGTTTATCTTTAAGCCTTTGAGACCCCAGATGCTATATCTTTGGATAGCCTGGCACCATCAGCTTTCTTCACCACATTTACTTACGCACACATTGGTCTTCAGTGATCATATCTGGAAGGTGAGCACCCACTGATATGATATTTTATTCTTTGGTGTCTGATTCCTGGTCCCTTCGACACCTTGTGGTCACACAGGCTGGTGTGCTTCTTCTATGTGGACTTTGATGCTTATGAGCTAGATGGCTGCTTGTTTATCTGTAAGCCTTTAAGACCCCAGACGCTATATCTTTTGATAGCTGGGCACCGTCAGCTTTTAAAGATGGTTTTTAAGCAAAGGAAATGTTTATGCAAAATCAAAGACTTATTTTGGAATGACTAAACCACCACATCCAATGGAAGAAACCACAAGGCATAAACAGAAGCCACTGACTAGAATGATACTATGACATTTCCAAGGGTGCCTTAACCTAATCTCCCAGACAGATTGTCTTAGTCAGTGAGCCCCTCACAGAATGGGAGCCTCCTTATCAGCTATGTCTGCTGGGCTCCATAGGCGCCTGAAGATGAGACATAAAGTGGGTCTCTCTACTGGGGAGGTTCGCCCAGAGGCCGGGCAGTAACTCGTCCAGAATAGGAAGAAGGTCATGCACTTCATGTAGCAGCAACTATAGAGTCCAATGAAAAAGTTTCGTATGAGGCGCAGTCAATCCCACTTAATCTGATCACGGTTTGATACAATCCTCCGCTTATTTCAGTCAGAGCCTTTGGAGCCAAATCACTTGTGTGTCTTTGTTTCCACGTTTTCCCAAGTAATTTGATCACCTTCAGCTGTTTAAAAAAAACACAACAAAACAAAACTCAATTGGGAAATCTGGCAACATCTTTTAAGAATTGCTACATAAAATGAAACCAGTAAATCAGCTCTAGAATAGCATATCCCAAAATGATTGAAGCAAAATAAAAACAAAACACTTGAAATAAAGAATGCTGAGTCCAAGAGGAAAATCCTTACAAAAGATTGTGAACGAACAGGGTGTGAGCAAATGCTGCTGATGAGCTCTCCGTCCACTCATTTGAAGTCCTTTGATGGTTGTAATGTTTGTGCGGCAGTTGACCCCACGGAGGCAGTGCCCGTTAGTGACAGAGACAATTTCCGTGCACTGGAAACACACTGAGCTTCCCATAGGAAGCGATGTATAGAACACAAATCCACGTTTTCCTCAGGAGTGGTCATGGCGGATTGTTTAAGGGAAGGCTGAGGAAGGCCACTAGGTCAAAAAATGACCTGCCTCTTTATTCTGTTGGAATTTGAGTAATGCCAAGTATGTACATGACTATTATAAAGTTTAGAGGAGACTCAGATGGCTAATTCGGCAATTGTATGATTTCTGACCGTCCATAATGGAATAAGAGGATTACTTTGGTCTGGGCAAATCTGAGTGGAAATGACAAGCTGCCAGCCCCAGTGATGGAAATCACCCATTCCTCAGTGAATCCGTGCTCAGGAAGCTGAGGATGTCTGCAATCCTGGTACAAATTATTAAAGGATGAGGGAAACACGATAGAAGTTGCCGTTTTGAGTCAATGGCTGTTTAGGAAAAAGAAGCTATGGCCAGTGGCCTATGCCACGGATCCTCTTTTGGTTTGCTGATCACCCCTGGGGCACAGAGTGAGCCCCTTTCGGAGGCTTACTTGCAGAGTCTCACACAGGGTCTACCTGTGGCACTTCTGAAGAAAGCGTGAGAAGTAGAGCCATGCCATGGCCTTCATTTATTAACTTCCCATAACCGTGCTCCAGCTTCCTTTTAGAGCCCAGGTTCTGTGTGTCGGAGTATTTTGTTTCGCTATGTGTCCTTTCGCAGATGCACTGAATGCTTTTACTAAGCATGTACATAAATTCAAGGACATGTGTGATACCAAAATGTGCCTCACAGAAGGGGAGAGAGAAGCTGAGCCAGACGTTTCTTTGTGTCTGGGTTTGGAGAAAGAAAATGGAACCTGTAACATGATTTCTATCGGCATTTAGCCCTTTAAGCTATACAAATGAGATGTTCAACTCCCGTAGCATTCTGAAATTCAAACGAATGCTTTGTTCTTCGTGGAGTCGCCATTCAGAACTGCTCTTGGCAGCACATCAACCGGGCTTGAAATGTCTTTAAGTGGGTTTTTAATAGTCCTTTTCATCCTAACACATTGTTTGAGCGGCTGGAAGACCACCCTCCCCTCACGTTTCTCTCATGGCTCTGTTTGCTGACTTGGCAATATGGAATTTACCTTCATAACTATTTGGCCATCTGCAACAAGGCTTAGAGGCTGAAATGTAACACACAAATGAGAACGAGTTTTGGGCAGAAAGGACAGGAATACAGAGCACCAGCGGGAGGCAGTTAGGTGTATTACAATCCCTGCCAATGGGGAAACTGCTGCTCTGGGGACATCAGGTGGCAGAAAGCACCCCAGAGAGTGGCAGTGAAGCACGGGGAGTGACTGTTCATGGAGCATTTGCTGGGTTGTGTGCTCCGCCACGGGCTCTTCAGATGCGGTTTCACTGAAACCTCTCAACAAACCCATGGGTTAGAACGCGGAGCGTGACGCTAAGGCGATCGTTGCATGGATAGAGGCAGAGGGTGGTGAAAGCCGTGGATTGCCCAGATTCCTGGTGTACTGATAAATTCTGGTGGGTTCTTTTTGTATGTTTTGACCTGCACTGGAGCCGTGATTAAAAAAAAAATCATTCACGTATCTAGCGTCTTCCTATAACTTTTCATCTTTATCAGAGTTCTCATTTGAAGCATCCTTGTAGTCGAATTATGAGCGCTCTGAGCTGAACGTTCACAGAAGGTTGGAAAAGTAAATTAGCATAGCATTTTAGCTTTGTAAATAAGTTGATAACGGAAGCTGAGGTCACACAAAGTGCGTATGTTGTTATAACGAAATAAAGTGATATTTTTAGTAAAAAAGAATAAATTTCTGCTGAAGGACCTCACACAAAACAGACAAGACGCCGACTCCCTGCCGTTGAGTCGATTTCAACTCCACCAGCAACCGTGTGGGGAGGAGGGTAGAGCTGCTGCTGGGAGGCTCCGAGACCGTCCCTTTTTAAGGGAGAAGAAAGCCTCATCTTTCTCCTTCGGGGTGGCTGCTGGTTTCAAACTGCCGAGCTCACAGGTAAGTAGCCCAACGTGTCATCCCAGGGTTATTACAATTCAATTTATGGAGACTCAATTGGGAAGATTTCTGCCATTGGAAGTTCAGCAAAACGTATGGCAAGTCTTTCTCACTTGTTGAGATGCGTACCTTGGTGGCCTGAGTGAGTTTTTGTCGACTCCCTGTAGGAAGCTATGGAAGGATCCCGGTGGTGTAGTGGGTGAAGCGTTGGGCTCCTAACCTCAAAGCCAGCCATACAAACCCACCGGCCACTCCACGGGATAAAGATGAGGCTGCTGGTCCCCACAGAGATTCATAGGTTCAAGATCCCTAGAGAACAGTTCTGCTCTCTAGAGTCCTGCAGGGGCCCCAGAGTCAGCACTAACTTGATGGCAGTGCATTTGGACTTGGGTCTGGTAGCCGTAGAGTCACTCTGCTGGGATAGCGCCTTAGGGATGGTCTTGTGAAGTTACTGTCCCTTTTCTCAGGGCTACACGATGTTCAGTGCCACCCTAGGTCCTGGCTGGCAGAGACTAAATGGCTGCTCTGAAGTCCACATGACACAGGAGATGCCCGAGGCTGGCCATTCTGCCTCCAGCCAGTCAGGGCAGGTAATGTAAGAGCAGCTGGTCAGGGGCCCCAAGGCTCTCCAGGGTGCTTTCCCTTGGAGGAAGGCCATCTGATTGCACGGAAAAGCAGTCATCAGCAAAAACAGCTCTCTCTGAGCTGAGCCCTTGCCATTTTCCTCCCCCACCTTGAACTTGCAACGCTGTGCAAATGCCCCCTGGAATACAGGAAGAATCGCTCACTTGTCCCTTAGGAACTTAGAATTCACTTGGAGGGACAAGACAAAATGACTTGAACAATAAAGACTAGGGAAGTCAAAAGAGAGTTGCTGGATCCCCATCCATCCCCTTACATTCCTTAAGAACTACTTCTTCCTCATGAAGTCAGGGATTGGGGCCTTCTGTCCGTTGGTGGCTCCTCAGAAAGGACAGTCCGTAGATATTTACTTACTGGGTGGGTGACTGGTTTTGGCCACCAGGAAGAGCTTCAGAGAGATGAGTGTGACTTAGGATGGTTCTTTATAAAAGGAGTTTCCTAGGTTTGTGGTGAAGGAGGGAGAGAGCCAGCCAAGCATCAGGTCTGTTTGGAGAGTGCTGTTGTGGATGAAGTGAGGCATTGAGAAAGAAAAGTTTGAGATGTTAATAGAAAAATAGGTGGAGTCCCATTTGGGAGGCATTGGATTCTTGAGTGAAGAGGGAGTTGATGAGGGCAGATAAGCAGATCAGTGATGTAACCAGACTTTACAAGTTAGAAAAACAGATCGCAGGGCCACCTTCTGAACGTCTGTGGTGCTCACATAGGAAACATTTTAAATACATGGAATGAGTGGATTCTTTGATATGCATTTACTGACAGGTATCACTCCCCTGGCAGCTTGTGGCGATGATATTATTGGAGCTGTTTTATATTCCCAGTCTCTTGAGAGACTCCTTGTCCGCTTTATACTTTTCCTTTTGCCGAATCTCATTATAGAAGGACCAGTAGGGAAAAGAAGAAGGAGAAGTAGATAATTGAATGTTTGATGTTTTGTGGACACATGTCAGTCTTTTTTTTTACATATATACATTTTATTAATTTATTAAAATTTATGTACCTACCTCAACCTAAGGAGTATTAAGATGCATGTAAAAGTTTTAAAATGTGAAATTAAGATGGATTTTTCTGAAAGGTAACATTTGAAAAGAGAGAAACTGAGATTAAACAAAGGACATCGGTGGAGAGTGTTACAGATAGCGTCTGTCAAGAAGTTGGTATAGTGGCTGCATGTGGCTGTACTTTGGCTCAGAGTTCAGCGCATTTGGCCCCCAGTGCAGAGAAGGAAACAGGGTGAGCTATAGGATTCACAGCGTCCATGGTAGAAAAAGGAAATCAATGACCCCGGAGCAGCCCAGGTACTTCCTGAACCTTATGCGTGCACATAAAGAAAATTCTATGAAACATTTTATTTTACCTATTTGTCAGTGGATATAGGTAATATCCTCTGGTGAAAACTGAGGAGTTAAACAGGATCCACAGTTACCTGGAAGCAGGCTGAGGTGATCCCTGTGGTCCGAGTAAAGGCTGTCACCCATCAATATCTCAGGCAGCAATACCTTTGTATTGCACATTCTAAGATAAACTCTTTCTTCCCTTAATATCACTTAAAACTCTCCAGACTCACTGCCATTGAGTCCGTCGATACCAACTCACAGTGACCCTACAGGGCAGGGTAGAACTGCCTCTGTTTCTGAGTCTAGAATGGTTTACAGGAGTAGAAAGCCCTGGCTTTCTCCCTCAGAGCTGCTGGTGGTTTCGAACTGCTGACCTTGCTTATCGTAGTCCAGTGTGTAACTACTACAACACCAGGGTTTCTGTCAGTACCACGGGCTGTAAGTATTACGTAAATGTGTTTCTGATATTTCTCCCAACTAGACTGCAACCTTCACCGAGACGGGGACAGTGGCTGTCTTACCCGTGGCTTATATAGTATGTACTGAGAGCTTACGTACCTTATAGCTCCATATTGCAGAAAGTCTGGTATTAGGAGTTCAATAAATAGTTATAGAGTGAATTTAGGAATGGAAAGCATGGAGAGCAAATGTACGCTAAGGTAACTGAACCAGTTAGACTGTTGAACAAAACCAATTGCCCTAGTCAGCTCCAGCTTAGGGCAGCCCTGTGTGACAGCGTGAAACTGGGTTCCATCCAGTTTTTGGAAGCAGATCACCCGAGCTTTCCTCTGAGACACTTCTGGTTGGGTTCAAACACCCAGCATTTCGTTAATAGTAGAGTAGACGAACTGTTTGTATGACTCAGGGGCTCTATCTACCTCTTTTACTAGCCATGCTAACATTTGGAATATTTATCCAAAACGACTGATCTTGGAGCAGTTAATGGAAGATGTTCTTCCTGCCAACAGTCAGCATGCCTGTTTAGCTCACTCTTCTGCAGGAACTCTGTGGACTCGATTTTATGGTCCATGGCTTACCAGTGAGGACATAAGAGCTCAGAGAAGTTGGATCGTGGATTGAATTTTCTATTTGACTAATAAAAACAACGAGAATACAATTTTGATCCACATTTCATGAACATATCATGTAACTTGGCTGTGATATGTGTGGCAGCTACTTCGCAGTGTGCTTTCCTAGGCTCATCCCAGTGATGGAGGAAACCGTCTGTGTGACGAGCGTTTACCACTTCCTTTTTAAATACAGATAACTGTCAATCCAACGAGGGAACGCCCAAATCCATTTTCTCTGGTGACCGATGAAGACTTTTCTCTTCCCGTCTTGCAGAGACACGGAGTACAAAGGGCTGCAGCTGTCCCTGGATCAGATCTCAGCCTCCAAACCAGCCTTTCCCTATGCCAACAGCTCTACCCCTACCCTGACGGACAGCAGGAAGGGCACCAAGCCCCGGCTCTCCACTGCAAAGTCAAAATCCAGGACTTCCCCCTACCCTCAGGTAGGTGTTTGTTGCAATGTTTACCTTTTCTTCTTTTTGAGGCCATTTTTAAATCTCTTTTAAAAAGCCTGCTGTGGTCTCACAGTTGAGGAAATATTAAAATAGTGAGGAATTTGTTATCTGGCTTTGAAAAGTTTCAATCTTCTATAAACCTGTAAAGTTTCCTAAATGATATTTCCCCTCCTCCTTGTTGTTTAAAACAACTGTGCTGCTGAAAGACATTGCTATGTTGCCTGTTAGCTTAGAAAAATGTGAAGCCACTTGGTATATTGCGTTTATGGCACAGTTGTGAGAGTCTCAATTAGTCGGAGCCATGATGCCTGTGCTATTTCAGGGAAATTGATCCTAGATTTTTACCCCGCAATGGTTAGCCAGAAGGATGCAGCTAGTGTAACGAAATATGGAAAACAAGAGCTTGATATAGGAAAATTAAATCTTAAGGCTGCAACTGAAGAAGAAAGAAATTAAGACGTAGAGGAAAGGTTCAAGGAGGCAGTGCACCATGAGATTTGAGCACAGATGGACCGTTCATGAGGAGGAATGAAATAGAGAGGGTCTTCCAGATGGCGGGAATGGTACCAAAGCAACTCTCTGCTCATCTTCGCAAGGTGGTGAGCTGATGAGACCCAGAGGAGGTATTCCAGAAAGACCACAAGGTACAAATAGGAAGCTTGATCCTTAGAAGAGAGAAAAAAATTACTTTAAAACTCCAGTTTGATATATAGAAACTAGGCTGTGCCAAAGGTATGTGTACGTTTTGCTCCTGGGCTGGGCGACGTGTGACATACTGGGAATTCTACACGGCAAGTATCCTGGGGCCCCTTACTTTGCACCTTTTCTTTTAAGAGCACCTAGCCAAGCCCCCATCAGTCCCTGTGCTAGGGTGTAACCAAACTGAGCTCCGGGTAGTTTCATCAGCGTGGTCTTCATAATTTTCCTTTTGAATGTCTTTATCTTCGTAATAATGGTAAGCCGGTGGGCACAGGCACCTTCCCTTTTTGATCAGAGCTGTGTTACCTATCCTACATTGATACCTAACAAGTGTGTGCTGTTTGGAGGAATGCCATTCGTTGACCGGATGGCCCTGAGGAAGCTAGTTGTTAGAGAGGATTTTAGGGGCCTGGTGCGCACAGACAGGAGGACTCTGGTACTTGGTTCCAAGAGACTCAAGTCTCAGATGATTTGAAAATATCTCAATAAGACCAAATTTTATTACTCTGGCAAACTAGAGGAAAGCAGATGTGTATACCTTCCATTAGGAGCAGGGAATACTTTATTGATAAAATGTATTTTAATGAAAATCACTGTTGAGAAGTTTGTTTGTTTTTCTTGAACACCAAATGAGAAACTTCCTTTCAAAATGACTGTCTTATACATTTTTTTGGGGGAAAATCACTATATCTTTTTATTACTTGAAAGGCTTGGATAAGTCTATCCTTAAATATACATCAATGTGGGGCACATAGATGAAGGAGTAACTTAAGTTAGATACTACTGATTTAAGGAGGCATTTATCGGTTGTTGGATTATATGGAAATGAAGCCACAGCAGTGAGACTCAAGCTCAAACCTTCCCTTTGGACCACCAGAGTGTCACTGTCCAGCTCATGTTTCCTATTCATGTTCTAGACATCATGGCCAATAGTGACTAGCTACTCAGTTAAAGAAAAAGAGTACTGCCATTTGTCCACTCTGTGCATTTCATTTTAAAGTTATACATGTTGCATATTTAAAAAAAAAAGTCAATATAGAAAGGTGGAAAGTAGAAAATACTCCTTTATCCCTTCTTTGCCTTCTCAAGAATTGTGCTTTCTTTGAGAAATATTCTGATGTAGTCAATCATGCACATGCATCTAGGATTTCTCTCGAAATTTGTGTCATTGTTTTTGTGTTTAGTGCTTATATAAATGTAGTCCTTTGGGCCATAGCCTCACAAATCACACAATCATGCTGAGGAAATAGCGTGGAAGCCACCTCTGACCTCCGGCTTCACAGAGGGGAAGAAGCATCTGACTCCACCCTAGTCCAAGGCCAGTTGCCACCAGAAGAGGCCAGACATGCCTCCCTCCAACCTTCTTCTTTCTTATTCTCCCACCAGCATGCCTCCCGTAGCACTCAACTTCTCTGCTGGCTTCTATAATTGGTTGCAATGGCCACCCAGAATTCACACACAGAATACTCAAGTTTATGAGTGTTACTAGGAAGCTAACAGGTGAAAGAATGTTAAGAATACAGTTTGGTTTTGGTTTTATTCTTTCTGTCCACAACACTTCTTCTCAGCCATGCTGCCAGGCATGTCTCTGTGGTCTACAGTCTTTTAACCGCATGGTCCCTTGACCTCTGCTTCTGTGGGCCAGGAAGCTCACCTGCCGTTCTGCCTCAGTGCTGCTCCTTTGCTCTGTCTCATTATCTCAGTGCTGAGACATCTGGTGCCTCTTCTGCCTCCGCCACTTCAGACAGGATGCCACTCCACTGCTGCCTTTTCTTTCTCTATGGTCACAGGCTCCTCTCTTTCTGTGTCTGAGAAGGCTCACTCAAATGAGGCAGAATGGCAAAACTGACCAATTACCAGCAGGGCTGCTAATCATGAAGTCAGCAGTCTGAAACCACTGGATACTTTTGGGGAGAAGGATGGGGCTTTCTCCTCTCGCTATAAAGAGCTATGCTCGCGGAAACCCACAGGGGCAGCTCTACTGTGTTCTATCGGGTTGCAGTGAGTTGGCATCAACTCAGTGGCAGTGAGTGAGTGAGGACTTGTTATTTACATGCTCCCACCCTCGCTTCAGAGGGAGTTACAGAGAGTATGGATAGAAGAGCCCTATTCAGCAATTTCACTTCACTACACATGCATTAAATTTATTTAGCATTTATGTGCTTAGTAAAGGTTACCCTTTAATTGTATTTACTTTAGTTAATCATGGTGCTAGGCTATCATTGACTGAATTCCTGCTACCCGGCCTTCTAATACACTGAGATAAGAAATGGAACATATTCTCTTTGCTTTTCTGAGGTAGAGACAGACCCATGAACGAGAGTTTGGAGTGAACTGTGAAATAAATAGTGCGTGCTTTGAGTACACATGGAAAAGCGTGAACTTTAGGACAATCTCGTCACTGTATTTGCTGGAAGCAAATAACCTGCATGCTAAATCCTCAGAAGTTTTGTAGAAAAAAATCATTCAACGTCGCAAAACTTTTATTTCATCAAAATTACTCTTATTTTATTAATGAGTAAATAGCTTTTACATTTCATACACTATTTGATATTATGTGTCCTAGCAGATATGAGATGAGCAACTGAATTAGATAATTGGAGGGATGGAGGTTGGGCAAGAGGTGCTAACATAGTAAAAAAAAAAATGGAGTAAGAAATGTCCTTACATCCCCTTATAGAAAGGTCGCGGGGAGGAGACGAGCTAGTCAGGGTGCAGTGTAGCAACGATGAAGCATACAACTTTCCTCTAGTTCCTAAATGCTTCTTCCCCACCACTCACCCCCACTATCATGATCCCAATTCTACCTTACAAATCTGGCTAGACCAGAGGATGTACACTGATACACATAGGAACTGGAAACACAGGGAATCCAGGACAGATGATCCCTTTAGGACCAGTGGTGAGAGTGGCGATATTGGGAGAGTAGAGGGAAGGTGGGGTAGAAAGGGGGAAATTATTACAAGGATCTACATATAACCTCCTCCTTGAGGGATGGACAACAGAAAAGTGGGTGAATGGAGATGTCAGACAGTGTAAGATATGATAAAATAATAATGTATATAAATTATCAAGGGTTCATGAGGGAGTGGGAAGGGGAGAGGGAGGGGGGAAATGAGGAGCTGATATCAAGGGCTCAAGTAGAAAGCAAAAGTTTTGAGAATGATGATGGCAACAAATATACAAATGTGCTTGACACAATGGATGTACGTATGGATTGTGATAAGAGATGTAAGAACCCCCAATAAAATGATTTAAAAATTTCCTTAAATATATAGTACACTTGGAGTGGTACAGTTATATACAGGTTATATATGAGGAACAATTAGCTTATGTCGCTAGCTGTCATTGAGTTCACTCCAAGTAGATACTGCCTGTTCTTGACCATGCTTGTACTCGCTGTCATGAGTTAGTCTGTCATTGCCTTCTGAGCTCAGTGACTCGTCTTCCAGCACTCCATTGGACAATATGTCTATTGTAACCATTAGGATTTTCATTGATTTGTTCTTGGGCTTTTAGACTGGAAGCTCGGCTGAAATGAGTCCACCACGGGTTACCCTACTGGGTTTTGAAATACCGGTGGCACCTTCTGACATCATAGCAACACATAATCTACCACAGTGTGGAAGACTGACAAACAAGTAGTGGCTATAAGTGTGTGTTGTTGTTAGTTGCTGTTGGGTTAATTCTGACTCATAATGACTGTGCAAACAATGGGATGCAACACTGACAGTCTTGCACCAATTATCTCAATGCTTGAGCCTGTTGTAGCCATCGTGTCAATCCACCTCCTTGAGGTTCTTGCACTTTTGTGTTGATCCTCCACTTTGCAAAGCATGATGTCCTTTTCCAAAAACTAGCTGTTGCAGATAACACGTCCAATGTGCAGGAGACCGAGTCTCACCATCCTTGCATCTAAGGAGCGTTCTGGCTCTAAGATAGACTTGTTTGTTCTTTGGCAGTCTGTTAGGTTGAATTCTTTAGAGAATGAAACCAGTGAATATATGAGCATATGAATATATGCACACACACACTCACATTTATATCGATACAATGGCTCACACAAACGTAGAAGCAGGGAAGTTCAGTTCCGTTTCAAGTCTGTAGATCAGATGTTAAGCTGGAGGTTTCTCCACCTCATGTAGTTTTAGGGGCTGAAGAACCCAGGATCCACAGGAACAACACTGGGTGCAAAGGCAGATGAAGACAAGGTCAGCATGCCAGGCTTGTGACTGGAGAAGTGAATGAATCCAAAGTTCTCAGATCAGATGGCAGGTCAAAGAATAGCTCCTAGGATTGGTAGGCAATACGGCTGGCTGTTGGCTCTGGTACCGAGAACCAGAAGTTGACAAGCCAGATGTCAGATCCAGACCAAGCAAAAAGCAAACAAGCTTTTCATAGCACCAATATATGTAGGAGGCAGGCCACATCTATAAAGAAATCACCTTGCAATTTCACCAAGACTGTGGCTTGAGCGAGGAAGAGCATGGCGCTTCACCGTGATCATCTTACAACTGCTTGGCAGCTCACAGCAGAGCCTACCACGCCGTTGATTAAATTAAGCTAGGTCACATCATGGGAGATTAGCAGTCTTGAACTCCCAAACAACAGAGAATCCTGGCTCAGCTAAGTTAACACAAAATGCAACTACCACACAGTCCATGGGACTTTTAATAGTTTTCACCAACACCATAATTCAAATGCATAAGTTCATAAGGTCTTTGGTCTTCCTTATTTATTGCCTATTTTCACATGCAGATGAAGAGAATGGCTCAGGTGTACCATAGACCTTAAGTGACATTCTTAATCTTCAAAATAAAGAGGTTCTATGCAGAATTTTTCCCCCCATGCAATGTGTCATTTTATTTCTGGACAACTGTTTCCATGAGCATTGACTGTGGATGTAAGCAAAATGAAATCATTGATAAGTTCAATCTTTTCTTGGTTGACCGTAATGTTGTATACTGATCCAATAGTGAGGGTTTTTGGTTTCTTTACATTAAGTTGTAATCCATACTCTGTTGACTCATTTGTCTCTGGAAAGGACACAAATGTAGATCTCCTTCAGTCAGTTGGCTAGGTAGCTGTTACCAAATTTCTTGGTGTATTTGAGTGAGTCCTTCTAGTGTATTTCAATTGGTATTCTGTCAATTCCTGGAACCCCTTGTTTTTCACTGATTTCTTCAGTGTAGCCTGGACTGCTTTCTTAAGTACCATTGATTCTTGATCATATGCTATCTTTTGATATGATTCTATGTAGACCATATTTTTTAGGTAGCGTGACTGTATTTTCATTACACTGTATTTTTTATGCTTCCTGCATTTTTCAATATGCTGTCCACAGAACCCTTTATTATTTCCACTTGAAGCTACAGTAGTTCAGTCTCAGATACACCACAGTTATTTTAGTTTCAGATACACCGAGACCATTCCTCCTTTTTTGGCTTTCTCATTCCAAGTCTTTGAACATCTCATTATAATACTTTATCTTTTTGAACCCACCCTTGAAACGTTTTTTCAGCTCATTCACGTAACCATTCTTTCATTTGCTTTAGCTACTTTAGGTTCAAGAGCAAGTTTCAGAGTTTCTTCTGTACGTATGATGTTCTCAACGTCATTCCACAGCCCGTCGGGGCTTCTATCATTGGTGTTCAATGCATCAGATTTGTTGTTGAGACGTTCAATGTATAATTCAGGTGGCATACATTCAACGTTATATTTTGGCTCTCCTTGGACTTGTTTTCATTTTCTTCAGCTTCAACCTGAACTTGCATAAGAGTAGTTCATCGTCTGTTCCACCATCAGCCCCTGACCTCATTTTATCTCTTCCCACAGATGTAGTCAACTTGATTCCTCTGTATCCCATCTGGCTAGGTCCATGTGTGCAGGTGCCACTAATGTTGTTGAAAAAGGTATTTGCAAGGGAGCAGTCACTCATCTTGCAAAATTCTAATGCAGTCTCCCACTTCATTCCTATCACCAAGGCCATCTATGTTGTTACTACTGTTGTTTCCTCCATTTCCAGATTTTGCATTCTAATCTACAATAATTATCCATACCTCTTGGTTGCATGTTTGATTAGTTTTATTTTATTTTATTTTATTTTGGTTTTTTAAACATTTTATTAGGGGCTCATACAACTCTTATCACAATCCATACATATAGGTGGGGGGGGGGAGGTAGGGGGTTAAGGAAGTGGTGTTTGATTAGTTTTAGACTGAAGAAGTTGGTAGAATTCTTCAATGTCTTCATCAATAACTTTTGTAGTTGGTATGTATATTTGAATAATACCTTTATTAACCAAAATTTCCCTGTAGGTGTATAGATATTACCTATCACAGATAGCATCGCACTTCAGGATAGATCTTGATATGTTCTCTTAGATAAAGAATATGATGCCTTTCTTTTTGAATTTATAGTTCTTGGCATAGCAAACAATATGAATGTCTGGTTCAAAATGGCAAATACCAGTTCATTTCATGTATTAATGTCTAGGGTATTGATCTTTATGCATTCCAATTCATTTTTGACAATTTCCAATTAGCCTAGATTCAGATTTTGCAGATTCCATATTGCAATTTTCCTAATTGATGTTTGCAGCTGTTTGTTCTCATTTTTATTTGCTCCCTATCAGCAAATGAAACTCCTAAAAGCTTACTCCATCCACCACATTAAGGATGGTTCTACTGGGAAGAGGCAGCCCTTCTTTGATGGTATTTTGATGCCTTCCAACTTGAGGGACTCTTCTTATGGCACCATATCTGACCGAGAGCTGCTGCTAGTCATAAGGTTCTCAGTGGCTCATCTTTCAGAAGCAGACTAGTAGCCTAGTTTATCTCTGTATGTTCTTGGTTTGAAAGCTCTACTGAAGCCTGTTCACCATGGGCAACCATGCTGGTATTTGAAATACTGGGACATTGCTTCCAGTATCACAGCATTACACATGCCACCACAGTACAACAAACTGATAGACAAATGATAGGATTATTGTCTAGGAGGTACTATGTGAAAACAGAGTCTTGTTGATACCTCCCATAAAGCCTTTACTATGCATCATCTTCTGAATTAGTGTATAATATGTGATATATGTGGCTTTGTAGGTGCTATCAACAAGGACTTTGCCCTAACAGATTTGAAAGGGTGTGACGTTGCTCAAAAGCAGGATGCAGTTATGTGGGCAGAAAGGAAAGGAAAGGGAATTTTAGGAAGACCCAAATTATGAGGAAAGGCAGGTGTGTTTTGTTAATGTGGTTGGGCCTTATGGTGAGTAGAGGTGGGTGAGCAGTGGTGGTTTCTTTGAATGAGAACAAAGGGTGCCATGTTTGGAAGCAAATTGCTCCAGGAGTTTAGGTTTTGTTTTGTGAAGAACAGAGAAAATCTTTTGAACAGGTAATGAGAAAATTCATAGGTTTGATATGCACCAAACTATTCAGGAGAATAGCTTTAATAGACCTGGAGTGAGTTTGGTGGAACAGTGGCTACGTGATGGACTGCTAACTTCAAAGTCAGCAGTTCAAAACCACCAGCCGCTCCATGAGAGAGAGATGAGACTTTCAACTCCAATAAAGAGTTAGAGTCTTGGAAACCCACAGGGACAGTTCTACCCTGTCCTGTAGGGTCACTGTGAGTTGGAATTGATTCAATGGCAGTGAGTTTTTGGGTTTGGTTTGGTGTGAGTTTATGAAAGTCAAATTAAATTTCTTTACTTAAAGGATGTTGCATAGGAAGAATTGAAACATGAAAAAGTCATTGTATACTTGTACCCTTCTGATAGAGATATATTTTAATGCTTACTTCTTATTGTTAAGTGTACTTAAACCGGTCCCCACCCCCCCCCCCCGAATTTCCCTTTTGTGCATTACCCAGATACATAATAACTGCTTCACAGAGTATGTTTTTAAATGTATTAGGTTGAAGTACTTCTGTTAAGAGGACATTAAAATTTTCATTTTTCACATCCACATGCTTTTAGTATATACATTCTCATCATATCTTTCAAGAGGCAGTTTCCAAGCAAAATTGAGCTCATATGATAATGCCTTGTGCCTCTTCTTAGTTATGGGAATGGTGATTTGATAGTTCTATCAATATTACTTTTCAGACTATTGTTTATTAGTCATAGTTAGAAACATCTAGCAGATGTCTGACAAATGACAAACAGCAGCACTGCTTTTTGGAATCATGTAGACATCCTTATTTGAACATGGAAGTCGTGCAAAATTGTAATTCGAGGGCACCACCCAGTTTGTCTACTGTAGTAGATGCATCTTCAGGGCCCTTCTTGGTATTATACACCCTTGGGAATGATTCTTTTTCTTTTCTTTTTTTGGGGGAATGATTCTTGATTATATTATGGTCACTTAATGAACGACTCAGCCATCTTTGCACTGTTATATATTACTCGGGACAAGAAAGGTCACAATGGAATTTTCTTGTTTTGAAGTGTTCTGGAAAAATTTGTGGTATGAAATATTATTGTGAAGTTTAAAGTATTCTTCACATATCTTCTGTGCTGTTGTGCAGCAACAAACTGGCCTTCAAAAGTTATCGTTCCCTATTAAATTTATACTAATGAAAGTGGCATAGAATTTTTCATTGTTTGTTGAATTGGAAGTCTTAAGGTTATTCCATTTACTTTTCAGACCTTGTCTACTAGAGATTGCGGCAATATTTTCCACCTGTTTTTATGGTACTAGTCAGAGCTTCGCTAATGCCAGTTGAGAGTTATCTTGCCATGCCCCAGTCATGTCAATCATGAATAAATTGCCTCCTGATTCCAGAGTTTCCTTTTAGAAGCCTCATGTTGACATGTTCATAGTTGTTATGTTTATTACAGACGAAGCCATCCCATTTTATTGTATCACTCTGTCCTAGTTTTTCCCAGTCCATAATAACCAATATACTATACACTTCCCAAATAACAGTGCATGCACAAGACAGTGTACACTTCTGAAAGCATTTAATCACTGGCTACAAAAATGCTAAAATACTTAAGGATTATCTTACATCTACTTTAAATAGTCCCACAGAACCCTCTTAACTTTCATTGCCAGCAATCTGGTTTCCTTTGGGTGAAGGTAAAAACTCTCCTCTGCAAAGATTCCTCTGTCCTTAAAGACACACCACTGACTACGACACCGAGTGCCTGCCTTTTGAGTTAAAGGGAGAGAGAGCAGCAATACGTTTTCAAGCACAGTTGCTCCTTTTGCACAGTTCTTTTACCACTACCAGTATAGACTTCATGTCATGTAGTAACGCATGGCCCTGTCCTTTAACATTGCCAAAAACAATGTCGTGCAAAAAGTGAGGTTGCATTTCCAGAAATTCTTACCTAATACAGGTTTTTAAAATGATTCTTGGCCACATGTAAATTTTACCCTGAATTTCACTCTCCTATAGAATACATAGCCCTGCCCCTGAAGGGAACAAATAGCAGGCATGTGAGTGAATGGAGACCATGGACAGTGCAAGATATGAAATAATAGCAATACATAATTGATCAAGGATTCATGAGGGTGGGAGGGTTGGGGAGGAAAGGGAGGGCTCAATTAGAAAATGTTTTGGACATGACGATGGCAACTATGTACAAATATGCTTGATATAATTGATGTATGGATTGTTATAAGAGCTGTAAGAGCTCCCAATAAAATGACTTAAAAAAAGAAATATCGGGAGAGTATTAGAATGAATAGCTATGGCATTCATAAATGATCTTCATAAATGATCCTCCATAATTTTAGAAAGGATTTTATTCAGTTAGGTAAGACCTGTTACTTTGTTTTTTTAACCAACTCCACATTTAGTTACATATTATGTGCACTAAATGTGAAAGGTGAGTCTTTAAGGATTCATGCTCTTGTGCTATCTGGGGAGGTGAAGCCAGCCTTGTTGTTGTTAACCATAGCTCTGGTTCTTCATTGCAATGGCACACGCTCAGGGGAGAAGCAGACTACAGTAGCCAGACAGAGACCACCAGTCACTGTCCCTACCACGAATAGCCTTTCTTCACGATCATTCTACATGTGGCCATGCTTCCCATCAACAGATTCCCTTACTCTCTCAATCGACCTGGAATTACTCTGCTTCTGGATTTTCACCGAGCACATGAGTTTCAGGAGGAAATATGGGGTTCTATTTGAAAAAAAATCGTTTAGGTGAGAACTTACAGAGCAAACAGTTTCCCATTTATAACCATCATTTTATTTTGTGACATTGTAATCATCTCAGTATAATAGCATTCTTCCCACTATGGTCTCCAATTCATTTGCTGTTTTGTTTTTTTGTTTTTGTCCCTTCTTGCTTTCTGAGCTTCGCTTTTGGGCCAGTGCTGCCTGTGTGGTTGATTGTACTAAGGAATTCATTCTTCCTTGGTGTTATTTTTGAGCTGTGTAAGCCAGGTCTCAGGGTACTCCTGGTCTCAGGGTAGTGGAGTCTGGAACTTCACATTAGTCTTTTGGATTGTTCCCTTGAGTCTTTGAGTTTCTTCACTCTTTTTTACTCTATATGAAGAGAGACAAATAATTGTTTTTAGATAGCTTCTGACAAGCATTTAAGACCCCAGTCACTACTCACTAAAGTAAGCTATAGCATTTTATCTTTGTGGATTATATTATGTCAGCTAACCTAGATGTTCCCCAAGATTCTGGTCATAAGTCCCAAGCCCAGTGAGTCATTCTCTCAAGGAGTTTGGCGATGACTTGGGGGTCCCTTGTGTGAGATAGGTTTTTTACATCACTATAAAGGATATACAAACTTGCCGAAGGAATGTGCCAAACGAAAGAGTGGTCTGATTAAGGTAATAGCAAAGTGAGGCTTTAAGAGAAATGATGGAGAAAATGGGTGAAGAGATGGAAGCGAACTAACGATGGGGATCGGCAAAAGTGATAATATTCACCACTCAAGAGAAGCTAGTTGACATTCACCTTGTTTTGGAGCATGACAGGAAAGGTAAGATTTTGGTAAAGGTAAAGTAAGTATTTTTTAAAATTTATTAATCATTTTATTGGGGGATCTTGCAAATCTTCTAACAATCCATCATTCAATTGTATTGAGCACACGTGTACATATGTTGGCATCGACATTTCCAAGACATTTTCTTTCTTCTTGAGCCCTTGGTATCAGCTCCTCATTTTCCTCCTCCCTCCCTATCCTCCCACCTTCGCACATCCTTGATCAATTATATATTATTATTTTTGTTTTGTGTCCTACACTGTCTGTTTCTCTTCACCCACATTGCTGTTACTCATCCCCCTGGGGGGTGGGCTATATATCCAACCTTGTGATGGGTTCCCCTCCCCCCCTCCCCCCAATGGCCCCACCATCCCCCTACCCTCATGATATTGCTACTTCCACTACTGTTCCTGAGGGTTCTATTTGTCCTGAATTCCATGTGTCAAGAGCTCTTATCTGTAGCAATGTGTGTACTCCTGTGTAGCCGGATTTGTAAGGTAGAATTGGATCACTGTAGTGGGGGGTGGGGGAAAAAAGCATTCAGAAACTAGAGAATTGATGTGTGCTTTATCGGTATTACACTGCACCCTGGTTAAATCACCCCTCCGTTGTTACCCTTCTGTGGGGGGTGTTCAGTTGTCCACAGATGGGTCACTGCCATCAAGTCAGTCCCGTCCCCGGTGAGTTTCTGAGACTGAAACTGTTGGCAGGAGTAGAACGCCGTGCTGGAGGTTTTGAAATGCTGACTATGTGGATCGCAGCCCAACTCGTACCCACTACAACGACAGGGCTCCCCATCATTCACAGTAGGAAGCACTAGCTCTGCCACAAGTCAACCCAAATTACAACTTCAGCCTCTGCCTGCTTTGCCTTTATCTCTCCACATCAGTTCTCTACTCGAGTTCTAAGTCTCTGTACTGCCCTGAACGCGTCTTGCCTGTTGAGCCTCTCAAATCCTACTCACCTTTCAAAGCACAGGTGCAACTATACCTGTCATCCCCAGTGACTTTCCTGACCTCCCAGTCCAAACTAGTTGCTGTCTGAGCAAGTTATTAAATATCTGCCCTTCAGTCATAATATCCCCGTCTCTCCTAGTGTTTAAAATTGTGCTTGATGATTCGAATGTGAAAATAACATTGCCTTCTATTGTTTCATATTTAAAAGGATGTACACTGCCTAAACTTCTAAACGGTACAGCAAACTAATAAAGAAAATGATAAAAATAAAAAAATTCATTACTTAGAGCAGAAGCAGCAACTTTTTCTGGAAAGGACCAGAGTACACGTTTTTCACTTTGCTGGCCTCATACACAATGTGTTGCCACTACACAATGGTGTCGTGATGACGTAAAAATAGCTAAGAGCAAGAGAATGTGAGTGGTTGAGTTCCAATAAAAATACATTTACAAAAACTGTTGGCCCCTTGAGTTTGCTAAATATTTTGGCGGCTATCCAGGCAGATATCCCTATATGTAAACATTTACGCTTCAAGTTTACAAAATGGGATCATACACTTTTCTAATGTACAGTTTCACTTAACATTATCTAGGTCCAAATGAATTCACATATAAAGCTATGCTTGTAAATAAATATTCATATAATTATTTTAATAGTTGTACATTGTTTTCATTTATACATGCATGTATATGTTATTTTGTTCTTTAATATTTTCCTGGTTATTAGCTTTTCATGTATCTGAGCCACTGGAAAGATGCTACTAGGGGATGAGACAGTTGTTAAATATTTTTTGTATCATTGTGCCCCTCATCCCAGAAATAGAAAAGGAGTTATTTATTTTTTTAAATTCATTATATTGGGGGCTTGTACAATTCTTGTCATAATAAAATAAAATGCATTTCATATTACTTATGGATATATGCATTTTACATTACATATATCCATATGTTGCCATCATCATTAAAAATAATCTTACTGGGGGCTCGTACAACTCTTATCACAATCCATACATCCATCCATTATGTCAAGCACATTTGTACATTCGTTGCCATCATCATTCTCAAAACATTTGCTTTCTACTTGAGTCTTGATATCGGCACCTCATTTCCCCCTCCCTCCCCGATCCCCACTCCCTCATTATTTTCATCTATCACACTGACCGACCACTGTCTCCCTTCCCCCATGTTTTCTGTTGTTCTTCCCCTTGTAGAGGGGTGTATGATTATGTGTCGATCATTGCGATTGGTTCCCCCTTTCTCCCATCCTCTCCTCCTCTTCCCCCTACCCTTCTGGTATCACTATTCCCACTCCTGTTCCTGGATTCTGTGTGTCGTGAGCTCCCATCCCTTTCTATCCCTGTGCACATGTCCCAGTCTAGTCTGAATTGAGAAGCAGTACTGGGGTCATGGTAGTGGAGGGTGAGGAAGCCTCAAGGAACCAGAGGCATATGGTGTGTTTCATTGATGCTTTACTGCACCCTGGTGACTCATGCTTTACCTGTGGCCTTTCTGTGGAGAGATTGTTCCATTGTCTACAGATGGACTTTGTGTCTCTGCTCCAACCACCCTCGTTCTCAACAATATGTTTTTATATGTTATTTGTCTGCTAATGCCTATTATCCAGACCCCATGACTCCTCATGATCACACCGGTGGTGCGCTTCTTTCATGTGGACTTTTTGCTTCACTGCTCAATGGCAGCTTGTGTAACGTCAAGCCTTTTAACCCCAGACACTATATCTGTTAAAAGCTGGACACCATCTGCCCTCTGTACCACATTTGCTTATGCACCCGTTTTGTCTTCAGTAAATGTGTCGGGAGGGGATCACCTCAGACTGCCGATTGGTTAGAACAAAGTGTTCTTGTATTGAGGGAGGGTATAAGCAGAGGCCCAAAGTCCATCCCCTACCTCAGTGTATCACATATGCACATGGGACAATACCTCTATTTTTGTGGATTAATCTACTTACATATGTATGTACACTGCTATGTTTATACCTGTATTCATTGCTTAGCTTCCTTGCTCCTTCCTCTGTTTCCTTTTACCTTCTTCCTGCCCCACTGTCACTTCTCCCTTAGTTCTGCCTCATGGTACCTCCTCTTAGTTAGTTTACTGTTGCTCCAGTACTCACCCCCCTCGGATCCCTTTCTCTTCCTTGTTATTGATTCCAACACCCCAGTTGTTTCCCTGTCCATGGTGCAGGCTGCTCAACGCCCCTTCCCCCATGGCCCTCACCTCCCAGGTCTCCCCAGGACCCTTGGTCCCGCTGCTCTCTCCTCGGGCATGCCTCCTGGGCCTATCCTATGTAGGTAGGTACACCAACTATGGCATAGCCCAAACTGATTTTAAAAAAATCAATAAATAAAAAAAAACAAAAACTTAAAATTAAAAAAAAAAAGAGAGTGAAGAAATATACCAAAATCCTGGGTCTGTTCGCTGGCCTTCAAGACTTCTCCAGGAGCTGCCCCTCCCGGCCCTTGGGGGCTCCTCAGGGGCTTCGTAGCTCTGCCTTGCTCCGGCTGCTGGTCTGGATGCTCCCTTCTTGGTTCACTCCACTTTGGGGAGTTCAGAGCTCAATGCCTCCCCACCATGTGACCCTACAAATGTCCTCTGTCACAGTCTGCTCCACTAAGGGGACAGTATGCCACGTGCTATTGTTGGTTTTTCAGTCCCCTCTGTGTCCCACTAGCTCCCCACAGGGATGTCATCCTCCGGGCCTGGTGTACCAGCATGGGGTCCAGTCCAGCTCTCTTTCTTTTCCTCCTTCTTGGTCTGCCTCCGTGTGGGTGTGGCGTGCTGGCCCCTCTCCCCAGCCTGTAGGTTCAGTTCTGCTCTCTGCCACACTCACTTCCAGGGAGGGGTCAGTTTGGCTCTGGTGGGGGCCAGCCCTGTAGCTCTCTCTTTTCATGCATTCTTCCACGTGGCCTCACTGTCCTTATGGTTTGGTGCATTGTGGTAGGGTCTACATGCCCACTCCCGATTCTCTGGAGACAAGACCAGTGCTCTCCCCCTGGGTGGGATAGTGCCCTACTCCATCCATAAACATTCACACACCCCTTGCCTCCCTCCCCACTCCCTCCTTTTCCCATTTTTGTGTTGGACCAACATGTACCTCCTTGGGTTTGATCCAACCTCCTCCCTACTCTGTATGTCAACCGAAATGTTATGATATAGGTGACTTCTCTTCTATACCTACCGTGCTGATTACACTTACCTCAGGGGACTCATGCTGTACTTCTCCTTTTGTGTTTGGCTGACTTTGCTTAACATAATTTCCTCCAACTCTTCCCATGAAAAAAATGTGTTTCATGTGCTCCTCAGTGCTTTTTTGTGATGCTTAGTACTCCACTGTGTTTTTGTGCCAGAGTTTACTGATCCACTCCTCTACCTATGGAAATTTAGGTTGTTTCCAACTCTTTGTGACTGTGAATTGTGCCGCAATAAACATTGGAGCACATATGACTGGTCGTGGTTTATTTCTTATCTCTTCTGGGTGTGTGCCCAGTAGAGGAATGACTGGGTCATAAGGTAGATCAATTTATATCTTTTGGAAGTATCGCCAGATCACTTTCTATAACGACTGTACATATCTACAGGACCACCAGCACTGTAGGAGAGTTACTATCTCGCCACAGCCCCTCCAACATTTGTTGCTATCTGATTTTCTGATTTGGGCTAACCTCAAAGGTGTTAGATGGTATCTCATGATTGTTTTGATTTGCATTTCTCTGATGGCTAATGATCGGGAACATTTTCTCATATGTTTATTGGTCATATGGGTCTGCTCCCTAGTCAAGCTTCTTTTCAGTTCAAAGGATTAACTGGTTTCCTATTTTTGCAGGCAAGGAGGGTATTGTAGATATTTGTAATAACCCTGTTGTCTGTTGGGTCATTGCTAAAAATCCTCTCCAGTCTGTGGGTTGCCTTGTTACCCTTTTGGTAGTCTTCTGATGCACACAGGTGTTTTATCCTTAATAAATCCCACTTGCCAATTTCAGGTCTCCCTGTGTGGGTATCCTGCCCTATTGCAGTTAGCCTTTTAATTACTTGCACCCAGGTCCTTAGGTTTATCCCTATTCCTTCACTAATGGTCCTGATGGTTTGGGGTTTTACTTCTAGACCCGTGATCCACCTTGAGTTTGTTCTTGTGCATGGGGTGAGGTAGACATCCTGTTTCATTTTTCTACATGTGGATATCTATTGTTTCTATAGCCACTTGTTAAATAGGGCATCACCCTCCCACTTGATGCTTTTGGGGCCCTTGTCAAAGATCACTTGTTTATATGCTGGTGGTTTTATTTCTGGGGTTTCTGTTCCTTTCCATTGGTCTGTGTATTTATTATTATGCTAGTAGCATGCTGTTTTGAACACTGTGGCTGTGTAGTAGGTATGAAAGGCATGTGAAGCGAGTCCTCCTTCTTGAGGAGTTCTTTGCTAATTCTGGGCTTCTTCCCTCTCGATATGAAATTGGTGGTAGTTTTTCCAATTCTTTGAAGAAGATTGTTGGTATTTGAATCGGGATAGCATTAAACTTATAAAGTGCCCTGGGTAGGATAGACATCTTTACTATATTGAGTCTTCTGATCCATGAGCATGGGATATTCCTCCATTTGTGGAGGTCGCTTTTGGTTTCCTGTAGTAGGGTCTTGTAGTTTTCCTTGTATAGGTCTTTTTTTTTTTTTTGGTTAAGTAAATCCCTAGACATTTCACTTTGTTCTTGGCTATTGTGAAGGGCACTTCCTTCTTGATCTCCTCTTCCATGGTCTTGTCCGATGTATATAGCAAACTAATCAACTTCTGTTTGTTACTCTTATAGCCTGCCACTCTTCCATATTCCTCTATTGCTGTCAGTACTGCAGTTGTGGAGCTTTTGGGATTTTCAATGTACAGAATCATGTTTTACTTTGCAAATATTTGCATATCTGCAAATAATGATAATTTCACCTCCTCATCTCCCATTTGGATACCTTTGATCTCCTTCTGTTGTCTTATGTTACTAGCTTGGACCCCAGTATGATATTGAATAGAAGTGGCACAAAGGACATCCTTGTCTGGTCCCCTTTTTTCAGTGGGATTGATTTTGTCTTTTCTCCATTGACTATGATATTAGCTGTCGACTTTTGTAGATAGCTTGTATTAACTTGAGGAATTGCCCTCCCATTTCTATCCTCTTGAGTGTCTTAATTAGGAATGGGTGTTGGATATCAAATGCTTTTTCTGGACCTATAGATATTATCATGTGGTTCTTATACATTTTCTTATTGTGGTGTATAATATTGATGAATTTTCTGATGTTAAACCATCCCTGCATCCCTGGGATGAGTACTACCTGATCCTGATGGATGATGAATTTTATATACTTTTGTATTCTATTGGCCAATATGTTGTTGAAGATTTTTGCATCAATGTTCATTAGCGATATTGGTCTATAGTTCTCTATTCCTGTGGGATCCTGCCCTGTTTGGGTATCAAAGTTATACTGGCTTCATAACATGAGGTTAGGAGTTTGTCATCCTTTTCTACACTCTGGAATACTTTGTGGAGGATTGATTTCAACTCTTCCCTGAATACCTTGTAGAAATCTCCTGTGAAGTCATCTGGTCTGGGCGATTATTGTGTTGGTAGCTTCTTGATAACCATATCTATTTCTTCTTTTGCTATGAGTTTGTTCAGGTTCTTGACCTCTATCTGGGATAGTCTAGGGAGGGTTTGTTTTTCCAAGTATTTGCCTATGACTTCTACATTGTTGAATTCATTGGAGTACAGACTACTTTGTGATTATCCTTTTAATCTCAGTAGGGTCTGTTGTGATTACCCCTGTTTCATTCCTCATCCTGTCTATTGTTGTTTTCTCTTTCCTTTCTTTGGTTAGGTTTGTCAGTGGCCTGTTGCTTCTGTTGATCCTTTCAAATAACCAGCTTTTTGCTGCAATAATCTTCTGCATTGTTCTTTTGTCTTCCAAGTGGTTCAATTTTTCCCTGATTTTTATTATTTCTTTTCTTTTGCTGTTGGAGGGGTTGTCCTATTGACACTGTTCTTATTGCTAGAGGTTTTGTGAGAGCATATCTGTCACAAGTCTCTCTTCCTTTTTCACATATGCCTTTATTGCTATCAATCTACTTCTGGTGACTGCTTTTGCTGTATCCCATAGGTTTTGATATGTTGTATTCTCATTCTCATTAGTTTCTAGAAACTTTCTGATTTCCTCTGTAATCTGGGTCAGTACCAAGATTAGACGATCATCATTCATCCGTCAATTGCTTGCCCTTGTTTTTCTGGTCATCCTGCTAATGATCCCCAGCTTTATGGCATGGTGAACCAAGAAGGATGTCTGCATAATCTCTATGTGTTTGAATTCACTCAGGCTTGACTTGTGTCCCAGCATGTGGTCTGTTTTAAAAAATGAGCCATGCATGCCTGAGAAAAATATGGGTTATTTTTGCATTTGGGTGGAAAGCTCTAAATATGTCTATCAGAACTAGTTGCCTAATTGTAGTGTTTAGCTCGATAGTCTCTTTGCTGAGCTACCTTCTCAATGATCTTTCTCTGAAAGCTGTGTATTAAAGTCGCCTACTATACTTGTTGAATCTGTGGGATCTTTTATCATGTTTTGAATAGTTTGACAAATTTTACGGGTCTCTCATTTGGCGCATATATATTTATTATGCTCGCTGGTTTCTGGTAAAGTGATCCTTTGAGCATATATAGTGCCCCTCATCTCTTTTTATGGTTTGAACCTTGAGATCAGTTTTGTCTGAGATTGGGATTGCAACTCCTGCTTCTTTCTGAGTTGCCATTTGCCTGGTATACCTTCCACCAGCCTTTTATTTTTTATTTATTCTTGTCTTCAAGCTTAAGATGTGTTTCCTTCAGGCAAGAGATCGATGGGTTATGTTTTTCAAGCCAGTCTTCAAGCCATTTTATTTTAATGTAGGAGTTAAGGCCGTTGACATTTAGAGTTATTATCACGATCTGTGGATTCATTGCTGACATCTTGTGCCTTTTGATTTGGGCGTTTTCCTATCACCTTTCTTATCACGGTGCTGTGTCTTTGTGGGGGGTTTCTTTATTGCCTTCTTTTCCCTCTGAGGTCACGTTATCTTGGTGATTGGTATTGGCTCGTTGGCGTCTGGTTGGAGTTGTGCTATATGGTGTTCTCCTGTTTGTGCTTGGTGGTTGTTGGTCTTCTGGCCATAGTGAGTCGGCAAGGATCTTCCACAGTGTTGGGTGTCTTGCAGTGTACTCTTTAAGTTTTACCTTGTCCTGGAAGACCCTTATCTCTCCTATCTTAATAGATACTTTGTCAGGGTAATAGATTCTCGGGGAGGTGTTTTTTCTTTCAGCTTTTGGAAGACGTTACTGCACTCTCTCCTCCTCTTCATGGTTCCTGTTGATAATTCTGAGCATATCCTTACCTGAGAGCCATTGTATGTGACTGTCTTCTTTCTCTTGCTGCTCTTAGGATTTTCTCTTTTTCCTCAAAGTTGGATAGTTTAACTATTATAGGCCTTGGTGAGTTCTCCTGGGTCCTCATTGCTTCCTGTTAAGAGTGCTTGATTCTCATTCATTAGGGAGGGGAAGTTTTCTTCCAAAAATTCCCTTGTTAGTTTAGTTGTTGACTTCATGACTGTGTCTAGTTCTGGTAGGCCAATAATTCAGATGTGGTTCCTCTTCATAGTATCTGTCACTGATCTCAGGTTTCTTCTGCCTCTTTTATTATCTTGTTTGATTGTCTTTCTCATTTTCTGATGTCTGCCTGATTGTCTTTGAGATCATGGATATGGTTCTCAGCCTCCTCTAGTCTGTTTGTGAAATCCTTGATCTTGTGTGTAGCTTCTACTACTTCATCCATTAGTTCCTGTATTTTCCTCTGGTGCATGACATCATTCAATGTATTGTGGACTTCATCTCCTCTATTGTTACATCCTTAGTCTGTGTAGCTTCCCTCATCTCCTGTATTACTCCAAGCAGCCTTCTGAATTTTTTTGAGCGTGACAGATCCACATCAGATACTTCTATGAATGTTGTTAGCTCTGTTGTTGTGGTTTGTCTTCCTTGTTTTGTTGGGAGTGATGCAATATGTGATTGTTTACCTGATAATTTAGAAGAGCCAGATGCCATATTTCTGGTAGATCAAGAGGCCCTGCATTCTTTCTCTGTGTGACTGGCAACGGTGTTTTCAAGGGTTGCCTGTGGCCTGCTATAAAGGTAAGTCAGGCTGCTGTGTAGGCAGGTGCCGCAGTGACTCTGTGGTCAACAGCGATGAGTGGTTGTGAGCATTGGTGTGGACAGCTGTGGGGAACTCAATTTGATTGGTGGATAGCTCAATTTGATACAGTGATAGGGCTGTAGGGGGCCAATAAGTGGGTGTTGGCCCTGTTGGGGTAAGGTGGTGTGACTGGTGTGAGCTGGGGAGCTCCCAGAGCTGGACCGCTGGTCCCCTGGTTTTCTAATCTAGGCTAGATTTAAGGGAAGGATGCTCACTGGGCCAGGGATATATTCTCCAGTGTGCCACTAGCAGTGCAGTCTGGGAGTGGCAGCGATGATACCCAGGCTGCGATAGACCCAGGAAGCAGCTATCTGAGGCCCCAGGGGCTTATTGCTCTCTGGGAAGGCCTGCAGGAATACAGTCTACGACTCTGACTTCCCGTGGCTCAGGTCGAGGCCACACCCAGTGGGCCTGCATGCCCCGGTCTGCATCTCTGCTTCCCTGAGACTGCTGGTGCGGTGGTGTGCGGTGGGCCTACAAGGACCCGGTCTACCACTCCAGGCGAGGATGTGCACAGCAGGTCTGCAAGACCCTGGACCACATCTCTGCTTCCCCACGGTTCTGGGTGCTGTGATGCACTGTGGGCCTGCAGGGCCCCAGTCTGCAACTTGGATTTCTAGCTGCTCAGGCTGTGTTGGTGTGGGCAGTAGGCCTGCAGAGCGCTGGTCCATGTCTCTGCTTCCCTGTGGCTTCAGAGCGCAGAAGCTATATCTTTTGATAGCTCATATGCACCAATTTTGTCTTCAGGGATCATGTCGGGAAGTTGAGCATCACAGAATGCCAGGTTATTAGAATAGAAAAGTTGTAAAATAACATTTATTTAGATGGGATTATCTAAATGAAAATTTTGTCTTCTTTTTTTTAAACTTAAGATTTCCTGGTACTTTGTGTGTGTGTGTGTGTGTGTACGCATATATATGCACACACATTAATTATATATACAAATATGTAATTATAGATTTAGTACTAGACACTTTACAAGTCTTTGACATTTGGAGTGAATATGGAAATGAACAATGCCATTGATGTATTTAAATACTTATCTAGAGGAAACTCACCCAACGCCATTGAGTTGATTCTGACTCACAGTGATCCTTTAGGGCAGAGTAAGACTGCCCCTTTGGGTTTCCAAGGTTGTAAATCTTACGGTAGCAGAAAGCCTCATCTTTTTCTCACAGAGTGGATGGCAGGATTAACTGAGACTCTTTGCTATTAGCAACAAATATTCTTAGGAAGTCCCTGATCATGGATCTTTCAGACCAGAATTTATTTTGGACAGGTGCTAGAGGCAGTGCCTGATCACAGATTCGTGCTATAAGGCATGACTCATTTTAAGGTTGTCTCCACCCATAAGTAAGATGTTCTGAGAAAGACTGGTAACCCGGAGAGGGAGTGGGCCTCAAGTAAAGCAGTTTTGCTAAATCATTGGGAAACTTCTGATTTTCTCTTAATGGAAATGATGGCTGGAAATTTTTATCTTGCTCCCCAGCTGAACAAAAGGGAAGAACAGAGGATGGTTGAGTCCATTATCAAAATGTACCCAGGGAAATCCATTTTACCATAGCTTCACCATAAAATTTCACAAGAAATAGAGAAATTAAGAACAGTTCCTTATTTGACACTCATTGTGGCATTTGATTCACTCCTCGTGGGAACTGTAAGAAAATTTACTTTGAATATCTTAGCTACACAACTTAGATTCCTTTAACCCCTCCTTTTTCCCCAAGTTTCTTAAAAAACATTTTTCGCTCTTCATCTATATATGATGTAATCGAATAGTTGAATCATATCAAGAAGAGTTGTACAATCTTTACCACAATCAATTTTAGAACATTTTCTTCCTCCCTATACTCATTGTTAATTCATGTAATATTTTTCTTAATTTTGACAAAAATGTACACAACAAAACAGTCTCCAATTCAACCCCTCCTACAAGTACAAAGTCAGTGCCACTGATTATACTCTTCATGTTGTACTATAATTGATATCCCTCTGCAAATTGTTCCGCCACCATTAAAATAAACTCAATGCCCCCTAAGCGAAAGTTTCCTCCTTCACTCGGGGTAGACAGCTTTCACAAGTTTCTAGGAAATGCCTTTATTTTGCTATAGTACTGAATTGTGGCGCTTTCCGAGAAGGTCAGGGTTCTGATGTACATGGCTTAACACTTCATTTGTGTTGATTTAGTTTTCCCCATTATTTTATTGCATTTGGCTTAGAAGTAGAAGAAAAGGTAGACTCTCTTTTCCATGTGCAAGCACCAGTTTAAAGTCAAGTAACTTGGTGGAGGGCCACCACGTTTCACCTCCGCCCCCCCTCCCCCAGGATTGAAAATAAAACGGACCTCCTTCAGCATGCAGAAGGCCAGTTATGTGCTTGCCAACTGCCAGCAAAGGGCCCTGCCAAGAGCAACGTGGGCAGACTGTCCTCTGGTTAGACCCAGAATAAACCAGTATCAATTGTATTCGGCATATTGTACAAATATTGCCTTCATTCTTATCTATACACTTACTTTCCATTGAGCCCTTGGGATCAGATCCTCCTTTTTGTTTCCCCTCCCTCACCCCTACCCCTGAACCCTCCTGACCCCTTGATAGATTATAGATTGTTCTTCCCTTGCCCTCTAGTTTCTGCTGCTCTCCCCCCTGGTTGGGGTGGGTGTGGTTATGTACCATTCACTGTGATAGGTACCCCCTCCCTCTCCTCTCCTTCCCCCTACCCTTTTGGTATTGCTCTTCCCATGCCTTTTCAGGTTTCCACGTGTCATGAGTTTTATCTCTTGCCTACACCTATGTCCATGCTCCCGTCTAGTCCAGTGTGGGAAGCAGCACTGGGGTCACGATAGTGGGGGGTGAGGAGGCCTCAAGGGATCAGAGGTATATTGCGTGATCCACTGGTGTTCTACTGCACCATGATTGGTTCATCCCCTCCCTGTGACCCCTCTGTGGGGGGATGTTCCATTATTCACAGATCGTCTTTGGGTCTCTACTCCAATCCCCCCCATTCTTACCAATGCATTTTTGTTTGTTTGCTTGTTCTGACTCAGTATTTAATAGAGTAATTTTCCATCAATTATAAGATATTAAATGAGAAATAGGGTAAACATTTTTACCCATTACTATTAGACATGGAAAAATAGAGAATATAATTTCTATAGAACATTGCCTTCGCAGTTTCAGTTAATTATGTTTTTTAGGTATTAAAAAAATTCAGGTTAGAGATTAACTTTATCATTTGCTTGTGGTTCGGCTACATTATCACAGACACATGGCTTCAGTCACCCTCTCAGACTAGCAAAATAACTTGCATTATTATCTTTTAAAAACTCATTTGATATGGCATTCGCTTTTCTCTGAGCTCATGCTTATTCTTGAGAAAACTCCGGCCCATTTCCGAAGTGTGTCGGCTAGCGGTTCTTTACAGCAGACGAGACTTCTGTTTGAGGAAGCATCCCAGCAGTGGGGTTATTTTAATGGACATGCTGTGGTACTTTAATCTAACCCTTTCACCATCTGTTCTTCCCATAACAGTGGATGAAAAAAAGAACATATTTTATGTTTCAGGGTTACATTAGTAAAAAGTAAGATAAAAGTGATTTAAAAGCATGCATATGTTCTCAGTACAATGCAGTCTGCATCTGCGATGCTTTTTTTCCTCATGGTTCAGACACAAATCAAGAGGCAAGCTGCTCATGGCTGATAGAGTGAAAGTTTTTCATGGAAAACAGGACTTTACCTTAAGAGGATCTCTCTCTATATTTTATAGCTAAAAATGATAATAATAAAAAAAACCTCAATGAGCTGCCAGAATACAAATAGATAACTGCAGCATCTATGGCTGGAACATCTGGCGTTTTTCCTGAGCTGGGTTGTTGCTGCACATTCAGATGAACGCAGAGCACCTGTCTGGAATATGCTGCCGAGGCAGGAATGAAGCCTCTGCCAGTTATCAGGAGAAGAGTGTCGGTGGACGTGATTGTGGCGTAAAATGGCTTCAGGGCTGTGTGGGCATCGCCCGAGGCTTTATGGGGGGTTCATTTTCTGGAGGTGTAGACTTTTGAAAAAGCTCTTTTGTTTGAAATATGACCGGTGGGGGGTGGAGGGGTGGGGAGTGAGCATGGAGGGTCGGTCTTTGTTGTCTAGGTGTTTGGTATGGGGTAGTGGGAATGGAACTGATCCTGCTGAACTTCATAATCATGAAACTGGGGGAAAATATTTTTCAAGCCTCCTTTGCTGCATCCTACCTGCACAGGGCGTCAGTGATGCTGTGAAGCTGCAGCTAGCATGTAGTAAAACTCTGTGGAACTTTAGCTTAGTGACTAACACACACCGCATATTGGATGGTGATGACTATTAGAGTTATTATGTGTGTAAGTTAGCATATGCAAATCATATAATACATTGCCTCTTAATCAATAATCACAGTTACTTTCCCCCCCCTAAATAATTTATGGCATTAAAGAAGAGAGTAATAGCTCTCTCCTTTGAACTCCTAAACGATGTACGGGTTTCCTCTCTTCCTGGCTTGTATTAAAGGGCCTTTAGCGAAAGCATTCTAAACTCTGGAATGTGACTCAGGATTGATATTTTTCCCTTTTAGAATGCTTTCTATACTTTTGTTTTTGAAGGGTTCAAAGGTTTAACTCTTTTGGAGTTTAATGTCATTAAGCTTAATTTCATAAAAAAATCTACGGAAGTGCTTTTCCAGTGCTAATTACTTGTGAGATGTGTAGAATTCATAGTACATTTAGCCTTTCTCAGTGTAGAACCCATAGAGCATTTTTCTCTATATAGAATTATTTTCACTATTTATTAGTAAGATGACAAAGAAGAAATAAGGCTTCTGATGCTTTATTACTAACAATTATGTTCTGTGCATTATTCACGTTCCAGTGTGAATACCTTGAAAGAGAGGCTGTATTTATATCACCTGACTAAGTGTCTTGGAAAGAGTTATCACTTAATAATCTTGAGAGAAAAAAAAACTTCAGGATAAATGATAGTCAATAGTGCTGACTTGATGCATGTTAAGCCCCACCTAATGGGTCAAACTTAAAAGAAATAGTTTTATTGATATAAAATTCACATATCATGCAGTACTATAGTTAAGTCACTTTCATTTATTTATTTTAAATCATTTTATTGGGGGTCGTACAGTTGTCATCACAATCCATCCATCCATCCATTGTGTCAAGCATATTTGTACATTGGGTCAAACTTTTAACTCGATGAGATAACAGTTTCTTCTAGAAAGAATGATTCTTTTATGAGTGGAGATCCAGAAGGGAATTGGGAACCATCGCCATCAGAAGGCATTCGTGTCTGGCTGTCATTCTCTTCTTACCTGGTATAGGTGCCAAAGGTTTCTTGTTTCACCTGAAACATCCTTCATCTGACTTCTTAATTTGTCACATGGAATGCCTGTTTAGAACATTAAATTTTAGTTAAGAAGTAGGAGAAAATTAAGATGGAAGATATATATGATGTGAATACATTTTCCAAGAAGGAAAACCAAAGGTTTCACAAAAATTAATTACAAAGTAGTTTTCAATGAGATTTCTTTGGTTGAATAACCTGATCCTTCACATTGATCAACTGGCACTTTGCTGGATGAGAGGCCCCTCTCCCCTAAAATTATTTGTTATCAGGATGTCCTAATGGATTCCTGTTGTGTTTAGAACTCAAACTCACTACCATGGAGTTGATTTCTGAGACTGTCCATGTCGGATTTCTGAGACTGTAAATCTTTATAAGAGCAGCCTCATCTTTCTCTCTCAAAGCAGCTGGTGAGTTTGAACTACCAACCTTGCAGGTAGTAGTTCAAAGCCTATTTATTCACTAGTAACCTCATTTAGTTTTCTTAAATTGAACATTTCCCAGGTTTGCCTAGTGGAAGTCCTTCAAGCTGACAAGCCCCTGGCATTTTATAAAGTACCCTTTTCTACTTTCTGATGGAGCAAGATGTTCAAAGTTTTTTTTAAAATGTTCTTTTACCTTACTCCTGAAACCAGGTATTTTCTCCATGAGCTCTGTTCCTTTTCATGGATAGTGGTGCATAGAAACTAAAATCTCTACACGAATGTGCTTATGCTACTGATGCGCTTCTTACCCTGTCAGGAAGTTGAATAAGGAGATATGTTTACGTTTCCATCTTGTATCCCTGTTACTGCATTTCCTCTCTCCCATTCCATAAGCAATCTTTTTTTTTTTCATTTTGATATCTGGTTTGTCTTTCCTGTGTTTGTTTGTTTTAAACAATTACTTGGGATTTAATACGAATGTCATGTGCACTGTAGTTCAGCCATGTCAAGGAGAATTGTACAATTGTTACCATGATCCAGACACTCTTTTTCTACATGGACTCCTTTACATCATCTTCCTTCGACTCCCACCCCCCACCACCACTACCACTACTGTAGCCCACCCCATATCTGTTCCTTTTTGCAAAGGTTAATTTTAGTTATCCTATTTCTTATGCATGAAAACATGCCTGTGTGCATACATGATGGAAAGTCAAACACATTGCTATTAAACCTTTTTTTCCCCCGCCATTGAGTCAATTCTGACTCATAGTGGACAGGTAGAATTGCCCTGTTGGGTTTCTGAGCAGAAAGCCACATCTTTCTCTCATGGACCAGCTGGTGGTTTTGAAGCACAGACCTTGGGGTTAGTGGCCTGAAGCTCCTTATAAGACCATAGGAGATTCATTTAAAAAATGATCAACGTATGAAACTATTTTTCTTTAGCATCTGATCCTTCTAATTCTATAAACTTCTGAAGGTGGTGGTTGATGATTTTAACTTTTCCCCAAAGAATTTTGTTCTCTTTAACTTATATAATTTCAAAACAGGAGTCTTGGCATCTTGAAGGGACTCAAATTATGTTCTTTTTAAAATATCCTCCAGGGTTTTGCAACAACAACAACAACGACACCAAAAGGCTGAAGGGTAAAAGCAGGGCTGTGGGTGGGTGGGGCAAGGTTTACTAATGAAGTTCTCTTCCTGCCCTTGTACTGCAATTTGTTTCATCGTATGTCTGTTGAGGACATATGGGTTGTTTCCAGTTTTTAATTATTACAAATGAAGCTACTATTAACCTCTGTGTACTGGTATTTATATTGACATATTTTCACTTATCTAAAAATATGTGCCCAGAGTTACACATTTAGTTTGAAAAGAAACTATTAACCTGCTTTTCAATTGGCTCCATTTATTTACATTTCCACCAGTATGGCAGGAGTGAGCTAATCTCTCTGCACCTGGTACTGGCATTTTTTCTTTAATAAGCGTGATGAGTGTATTGTGAATATTTCATTACGGTTGCATAGCTATAATGGCTAATGTTAGACAACTCTGTATTTTATGGTTTTCTATCTTCCTATCCTCTTCAGTGAACTATCTTGCCTCTTGCTTTTTAAAACAAGAGTTCTTTATATGTTGTAGATGCTAGTTGTTTGTTGGACATGAACTTGCTAATATTCCCTGTTTCTAGGTTGTTTTCATCCGCGAACAGGGCCTTGTGTAGAGAAAAGGACTCTTCAACTTTTCTGAAGTCCAACGTGCACCTTTTCTCACTTTTAGATTGTGCTTTTAGTATCAAATCTACAAACACTTTACCCAACTCAACATCTCAAACACGTTCTTATTTTATTTTCTAACACTGCAGTTTATGTTTTATTATTTAAGACTATGATCCATTTGAGTTAATTTTTGAGTAAGATGTGAGATTTAGGTTGAGGATTCCCCCACTCCAAACCTTTGAATGTCCAAGGAGTGCAGGTGGCGTAGTGGTTACATGTTTGGCTGCTAACCACAGGTCAGCAATTCAAAACCACCAGCCACTCCAAGGGAGAAAAATTAGGCTTTCTACTCCTCTAAAGAGTTACAGTCTCAGAAACCTTGTGGAGCAATTTCACTGGGTCCTACAGGGTCTCTGTGAATTGGATCAACTTGATGGCAGTGGGTTTTTTGTTCGTTATGAAGGTTCAATTTCTCTAGGACGATATGTTGAAAAGGTTAGTCTTGCTTTAATGAGTTGCTTTGGGGTCTGTTAAAAAAAACCTATTGGGCATATTGGTGTGGGACTATGTCTGGGCATGTTCTATCCTGCTGTTTGTATCTCTATCTTTCTGCCAAAGCCATACGTTCTTGAAATTGGGCACACAGAGTCTTCTACTTTATTCTTCTTTGAAAAGTTATTTGAGATACTCTATATGAATGTTAGTATACAGTGTTAGAATACCTATATAAGTGTTAGAATAATCTTGTCGATCTGTTAAAATATTGCTTGGATTTGTTAATCATTATACTGAATCTGTAAATTAATTTGGAGAGAATTGGTATTTTTTAATATGCCGAATCTTACAATCCATGAACCTGATGGGTCTATAATTTATTTAAATATTTTCTTTCTAATTTCTTTCATTACTATTTTACAGTTCTCAGCAGAGAAGTCCTTGATGTTTTGTTCGATTTGCACCTAAGAATTTTAAAATTTATCATTTATTTTTCATTTCTGTGCGTGAATAGGGTGAAGTATTAAAGAGCACATCAGTTTCCATTCAGTAATTTGTACACATTATGCTTGATGTCATTGATGGCAGTTCCCACAATGCAATCTCATTTATCCCATACCCTCCCTGTGTTTTCCATTTCCACTCTTCCTTCTTTTGTAACTCTTCCTGGCTTCTGTACTTTGTCACTGGGAAAATGCTTCTCTCTGGAACTCAAAGGGTTGATTGTTCAAAGGAGTGCCTTTCTTCTGCAAGCTGTTGCTCACCTTCTAGACCCTGTCTGTTATTTGGTTAAAAACTGAGCCGAAGGGGTGAGTTCATTTCCAAACTTCTGGATGGTTGTTCGAAGGCCACTTTTTAGTCTCAGGGATTCTACCAGTAAGTCTAGGAGAATTATAACTTTGAGTTTTGTTCCATAATGTGTTCCCATTCTATGCAGGACTTTCTAATGTGGTTGTTTTCAGAGTGGTCGGTAGCGGTACCCGGTCACCATCTAGTTCCAATCTCAGGGTTGGAAAACAGCAGTTCGTGTGGCCCAGGTTCTTTGGTCTACATATTCCCACGCATCTTTGATTTGCTTCGCTCTCCGTTCCTTCTGACAGGGACCAGTAGACCTGACTGCACTGGCTAGGATGTCCGGCACTATGACGATTAAGAGTGGTAAGAGTGTGACACCTTGCCCTGTTCCTGATTTTGGGGAAAGAATGCATTCATTTTGTCATCACTAGGTACAATCTTAGCTTAGGTTTTTTGTAGCTTAAAAACAAGCAAACAAACTTGCGAATGTTTCCTTCTATGCTATGCCTTCTAAGAGTCTTGGTCCCGAATGGGCTATTGCACGTCTGTAGTGTTTTTCTGCATTGATTCATAGGGGCATGTGATTTTTCTCCTTTAGTCTGTTATTATGATAGGTTCCATTCATTGCTTAAAAACATTGACGCAGCCTTGCATCTTTCTTGGTTGTGGTGTATGATTCATTGTGTGACTTGTGGCATTTCATTTGTTACGATTTGGGGTCTCTCTTTAAGGTGGATATTACTCTGTAGCTTTCTTTCACTGAGTCCTGTTCTTCCTTGAGCACGCTTCAGTCCTACCTTCTTTGCTCTTTCCGTCTTGGGAACCAGTGACACAAAGGCTACATCTTTCGCCGTGGTGCCGTGATCCTGAAGCACACTCCGTTCCCAGTCCATTTCTATGTGCTGCTCAGATCCCGTATGTAGTCAGCTGTCTCCACGTTCGCTGATTATTTCCTATGTCGCCTCCCTTGAGCTCATACTTTGAGGTCCTTATTTTGGTTATTGCATTTTAAGTTTAAACTTCCTATTTGGTTATTTGCATTTAGTGGCTGAATAGGGAAAAGTACTTCTATTGCTGCTTCTTCTTCTTGGATTTTTAGGGGGAGGGGAAGCAGGAATTCTCTTCTTTGTTATTAAAAATTCTAGTATTTAGCTACCCTTGTGGTTATTCCTTTTAGAATGCTATTACCCGTGTGCTTTTTCTTATTTAAACTTTAAAACTAAAAAAAAAAATTAAACTTAAAAACATTTAAATTTCTATTCTATTACTTTTAAATAAAATCTTTTGGCTGCCACTATTGTCCACACACGGTCAATGACATTATTCCTGTTTTCTCTGTTTCTTGCTTTACTTTTATAGTTAAATCTTTCCTTGTCAGAAAATATTATACTTATGCTGTCCTTTGCTCCATATCGCTACTCTTAGCTCTAAAGGCTTAGCTCTACAATGAAATATATTAAATGTGCATCCCGGATTCTTTTGCTGACGATTCCACAATCATTTTTATGTGGGCTGAGCCTCATCCTCTGGTAAACTCCCCAGGAAGGAGTCATAGATGCAGTGTTGTCTGACCCTTTGCATGCTCAGAACTGTAGGTGTCTCAGGCTGTTCCTTCCTCGTCAGATACTTGATCTTTTGCCAGGAAGTCGTAAGAGTTTTGTTGTTTTGTCTTAAAGTGTAACTATTTTGATAGGTTATATCTTGGAAATGAGCATTTCAGAACACCTTTCTTTTGTGAAAGTTGGGTCTCTTATACAGATAGATTTAAACTTTTTCTTATTTCTGAAGTGTCATTATCGTTTTAATGTTGCATTGTTTTATTTTTCTTCTTCAGGACTTGAAGTATACATATCGTGAACCTTTTCTGCCTGTTTTCTTTTATCCACATCCTCTGAATTTAAAAAATTTCTCTAAGTTTTACTTTTTGAGATTTTTTTCTGCCTTTAATTATTCTTATTAAAGTTTCAGTAAATTCTAATGTCCTTTTGGCAATTTGTAATTATTCCTCAATTTCTTTGCATTTGGTTAGGTTTTATTACTTTCTAAGAATGTATTTCTTAGATTCCAGGTGTCCAATTACAGGCTGTGAATATGTGAGCGTACATATATTTGTGTATCCCCAAGTGTGTGTGGAAGGTACTTAATTGGGAGTATTGTCTTAGAACTTTCTTTTGTTTCGTGGTTGATTATTTCATGAAAATCTTTATTGGCTGTGATATTTGTATTTCTGCTTATATGTTTTGTTTTTGCAGACGTTTATAAGTTTTGCATACATTTTTCTTAATTCTTCACATTTCCTGGCCCGAGTTACTAGTGTAAGAGTGCCCTTTCCTATCGGTTTTGTCAATACAGTTTTTGTTTTAAACCAGGATGATGGTGGCTAGAAGGGAAGGGGCGAACTGGCTTGAGTTATTTTCCTTTTGTGCCTTTTATTTCCCTGATTTTCCCCCCACCTGCTCCGTCTGTTCCGTCCACTGCAATGTCTTTGAGGGACGTCAACCGTTCTCCACTTATATTTTTCTCTTCTAGACGTCATGGTTCGGAAAGGCTGCCACTTTGGACTTTCTGCCACCTTTGAGTTCCTTTCCTGTGCTTAGCCGCATGAACCGTCGCGTGCTGACTTGTGTTCAGACTTTGGAACTTAGTGATTTACGTTTTCTTTCTGCGGATGATTGTGTCTGGGCAATGTTATGTTTTCCACTCCTTTTCCTTTTCATGCGTTTCTTCCACCTCCCCTCATTCTGCTGGCTACAACCAAAGCTTTATAGCGGTTGCGGTTGCACTTTTTATTATACTTTTACTTGTTGCTAATTTAAAGTTTGTAATAGTTTCTCTCTTCATAATGCTGAAAACACAAGTCCTTGATAAATGTAACCTTTTTTTTGGTTTTGCTTTTACTTTGTGTAAAGCGATCTAGGTTCAAATGACAGCCATTATCCTTCTTGCTGACAAGTTTCGAGAATGTAATGATTTGTTGACAAAAGAAATTGTGAAATGCCTATGAAATGTGTGTCTTGGTGGAATGATGCTTAGGGTAAAATTTCATGAGAGTAAAATGATAGCTTACATGATATCTTCTTTCATAACTATTATAAAAAAATTCTTGAATTTTGATTATAGTTTTAAACATTTATCTACTTTTAAGGAAAATAATTATAGGGATACATGTAAGATTCATAGGTGTCAATCCTAGCAAGGAAATAGTTCTTTAATATAGAATATTAAAGTAAAAAGCAAAGTGAGAAAAAGATGATTTAGGTCAATATGCCACTCTGCAGACGCAGTTAAGCTAGATGAGTTAGTAGCAATCCTTCCACTTAATGCCCCCAACTCTTGTTTAGCCTTTGATCAGTAAAACATCATTATGCTTATTTTTCTGATGGGTCCTAAGAACTGAAATCACTCGACCAAGAGCACACACATACTGATGTCAAAAGTAGGCGTGAAAAAATCCAGAGGGCTGCTTGATGCTGCAGTCAGTCAGTCACTGCACTGTGGCTGGGTGCCTTCCTCGTTTCTTGCCCTAGATTATTATTTCAAGTATTTCATAAGCAGCTGAAATATTTTAGATCAAATGGCAGGGTTGATCATTGGCAGGTTGGCTCCACCAAAGGTTAAGCGTAGTACTCCTCCTTGTAAAGGGATAAATGCGGCCCGAGGATGCCATCGTGCATGGTGGGGCAAGTTTACACGTCTTCCCACGGAACGACACAGGCTTAGTGCTGGCCTTTTCATTCGTATGTCTAAGGCAGCGTGAGACCCTGGTCTGACTGTGCAGCCTAATCTGCCTGCCTGAGTATCTCAGAGCAGTATGGTTGCTGTGTATTTCCTTTCTATTGACAAGAGACTTATCTTCTGAACTCTTCTTCTGGGTGCTCTTGAAATGTGTGCCTCACATAGGTCAGGGTTAGCTTGTGTTGAATTTTCTATGCGAGTGAAGGACACAATGTTCTCTGCTGCGCCAACAGCACTTTTCCATAGACACTTGGGAAAAGCCTTTCCTGCTCTCAACAGGGCTCAGAAGTCTTGACTGGAGTCCTTCAGAAATAGGCCTGGTTTAGACTTTTATGAAAGCAAGGAGAGGCTGGGTAACTGCTAGCTTAGAGGAGCACGTGTGAGCTGAGACTGTCCCAGGCAAGCTCCCAGATGGAGCACTGTGATCCTCACTCAGAGGAAGGATCGTGGGGCCCAGCCCCAGCTCTGGTGAAAGGGAAAGGGGTGTTGCCTGGAAGCCGGGGCTGGTGTGCACCCACCGGGAGCAAAGGCTGATAGCATGTGGGGAGATTGATACAGGATCTGGAGCGTAGGATACCTGGATGTGGTCCATCACGCGGTCCTCTAGGGAGCGAAGCTGGATTTGTAAATTTTCTTCTTGATGGAATATGTTGATAGTCCATATGTACATTTGGAAAACAATTAAAATAATAATTAAAAAGGGTAATGGAAAATCTTGAACCTGGAATTTGCATAGGACTTTGTACTGAGCATGCTGTGCTTATTAGCATACTTTTGAAGTCCCCAGACAAACCTCTGTGCCTCATCTCTCTGGCTCCAAGAGACTCCTGCCAGGCTGGGCTGCCCGGTTACAGTGAACTGGGAAGAACCAGGAAATCTGCTGCTCAGGGAGGGCCTATTGTGAAGGAAAATTTGCTTTGTCTTAGGACAGTGTCATCTTGGATGAAACATGTTCAATCAGCACATGTTACAGGGAAATATAATAGAGTTTAGGGATTTTCCCTCTTCTCTTTACAACACACATACACTTCTCTTTCTTCCAGGGTAAGAGAAGAAGACAAGATGGACCTGTATTTTGGTTCCTAGGCTGTAAAGTAGATCCTACCAGTTTTCTGAAAAAATCCTGGTGTTTGATCCTATTCTCTCCCCTCTTTCTTAACTGTATTTTTCCCTGAGTGTAAAAACCATGGATTTGCCATAAGGAATTATCAAAACTCTCAGTCATGTAGTTCACTTACTTTTAACATGAAGATTGATGCTCTTTCCAGAGTTGTGAGGAGTAAATGAGATCAAGTATGTACAATGGAGCGCCATCTCTGGCACATAGCCAGCTCTCAGTAGACTGCATCTGTTACTATCAAAGCAGGAAATCTCTGTACAGAACTTAAAATTGCGCTCAACGTTGGGTAGTCAAACACTCTTTGACAGTATTGGACTACTTATTTAAGTGGCATGTGAGGACCAAGCTCGGGTAGCTCCGCACAGCATGGTACATGTCCTTTCAATTTCACAGAATGCTCCGAGGAGAGGGGAGCAGCATGGTTCCACTGAGGCTCAGCACTGCTTCAGCTTGTTTCTTTCCATGATCCTGGCTCTGTCAGAAAGGTGTGGGGCCATGTGACCTCTTCCCTGGGAGAGGGACAGCAGAGAAGGGGGAAGGGAGACTCCGGATAGGGCAAGATATGACAAAATAATGATGTATAAATTACCAAGGGCAAATGAGGGACGGGGGAAAGGGGAGGGAGGGGAAAAAAAAAAGAGGACCTGATGCAAGGGGCTTAAGTGGAGAGCAAATGCCTTGAGAATGATTGGGGCAGGGAATGTATGGATGTGCTTTATACAATTGATGTATGTATATGTATGGATGGTGATAAGAGTTGTATGAGTCCCTAATAAAATGTAAAAAAAGAAAAGAGAAAAAAAAGAAAGGTGTGGGGCTACTAACAGGAAGGTTGGCCTTGCAAACCCACTAGCCACTCTGTAGGAGAAAGATAAGGCTATCTGTTCCCATGAAAGAAACGCTGGTGCCATAGCTGCTTAAGCGTTGGGCTGCTAATCTCAAGTTCAGCAGGTCAAAACCACCAGCCACTGTGACAGCCTTGAAAACCCACTGGGGCAGTTCTGTCCTGTCCCAGAGGGTACTGGGAGTCAGAATTGACTCTGGCAGTGGGTGTGACTTTTGGTTTTGGCTGTGCATATTTCAGGTTTCAATTTAGAAACACAAAGTGCCACCTATTGGTGTGAAGAAAAAATGAAAACAAACAAAAGACCCATACTCGCTGCCTCTGAGTCCACCCTGACTCATAGTGACCCAGTAGGACAGCATAACATTATCTCATGGGGCTTTCAAGGAGATCAATCTTTACGGAAGTAGACTCTTTCATCTCGCTCCTCGGGGTTTGTGTGACTGGGGGTTTGGTTAGCAGTCAAAGCTTAACCCTCTGGGCCACCCGGGCTCAGGTTATATGGGGCAAGACTCTTTAGAAATCATATTGCAATTGAATTTGGTAAGCATTTATGAAATATTTGACAATTTATTAGGCACAGTTCTTTGATAGTTAACAGTGTGGTGTGAAGGGTTAAATAAGGTTCGGTACACTGGTCTTTAAACCTCTTTTGGTCTTCATTTTTTTAATTAAGAAAAAACGGAGAAAGTAATTAGAAGTGAAATATAGGGCACTCTTAAATTCTTTCTCTTGCAATATCCGTCTATGCAGTGGTGAAGAACTTGGGGTTTAATCTTGGAAATGCTCAGTAGACTGTCAGCCAATATTTGCTCATCTTATATTTCATTGTGGTAAATCTACACATAACAAGATATTTGCCATTTCAACAACCTTCATGCAACAGACCAATAGCGTGAAGGACATTCGTCACATTCCACTCTTCCCAATTCTTATCATTACTCTTAACAGGAGCTCAGTGTCCCTTAAATATTGAGTCCTGTGTTAGTCTGGGTACTTTAGAGAAACAAATCTACAGAAACTTATATATATATATATATAGTTTTATGTAAAGGTTAAGTGCACATCAAGATAGCATCCCAACCCTGTGCTTCCCAAGCCCACAAGTCCAACATTAACGCATTAGCCCATATGCCCTACACCAATCCACAAAGCCCTCCTCCATCTCACAAAACAGACACAACTATTCCGACTGCAGGAGGAAAGCCGAGTTAGTGATTGTGTAAGCATCTCAGCGCCGGCAGGGATCTCCACACGGCTGCTCCAGCACCCAGGGCTGCATCGGGGTAGGTCCATGTGGTTTCTCCTTGGGGATGTCTCCCAGAAAGTGAGCCTTGCCAGCTGAAACAGGGAACTGGCTAAGGCAGCTGCACCCTGGTCCAACCCTCAGAAAGCAAGAGACCTGAGAACTAGAAAGGTGAGGCTCACCGAGCCATTTATCCCTCTGCTCTTCAATTAACCCCACATGTGTTTATCGACTAGGTTGATACAATAAACTAACTACCTCACCTCCTTTCTGTTTCCCTCCTTCCCACCCCTGGTAATCACTTTGTTATCTGTATGCTTGCTTATGAGTCGGAATCAACTTGATGACAGTGAGTTTGCGTTCTTTGGATTCTAGGTTTATAAGTGGGATCGGATCGTATTAGCCTTTTCTGTGACTAAGTTATTTCATTCAGCACATTTCCAAGATTTATCCATGTTTTAACATGTATCACAGTTTAATCTCTCTTTCTTCTGTATGAGTAATAGTCCATTGTATGTATGTACCATATTTTATTTATCCATTCATCCACTGATGGATGTTTAAACTGTTTCCACTTTTTGGCTGCTGTGGCAAGTGAATGAACATTGGTGTACACGTGTCTGTTTGTATACCAAAACCCAAAATCACTGCTATCGAGTCAATTATGACCCAGAGTGACCCGGTGGGACAGGGGAGAACTGCCCCTGTGCTTTCCAATATTAACTCTTTACAGGAACAGAAAGCCTCCTCTTTCTCCCAAGTTATGTCTGGTGGTTTGGAACTGCTGACTCGAGGTTAGCAGCCCGACATGTAGTAGGATGGCACCAGGGGTCCCTGTCTGTGTGTATACCTGCTCGTAATTCTATGGAACATGTCCATAGGGGTGGGCAGAAGTGCTGGGGATCATATTTGTTGTTCCTCCTCTTTCAGCAGCCTCTTTGGGGCATCACGGCGATGACGCGATTTCAGGTCAGGGTTGTCCAAAGTGGTCCTAGGGTGAATCTCACTGTGGGATCTTTGGGTCTGTAAGACCTTAGGGGCACATTTAGACGGTGTGTTTTAAAATGCCATTTATTTTGTACTGAAATGCTCTTCCCACCCTCTCTGTTGCAGTATTCAGGATTTCACACGGAGCGATCTGAATCTGATCACGACAGTCAGTGGGGCGGCAGCCCGCTCACAGACACAGCCTCTCCGCAGCGCCTGGACCCGGCAGACAGGCCGGGCTCCCAACACGACGCGTCCTGCGCATACAGACAGTTCTCAGACCGCAGCTCACTCTGTTACGGGTTCGCGCTCGACCATTCCAGGCTGGCGGAAGAGAGGCACTGCCATACCCAGGCCTGTGAAGGAGGCCGCTGCGAGGCAGGCAGGTACTTCCTGGGAACTCCGCAGGCCGGGAGGGAGCCTTGGTGGGGCTCTCGGGCAGCCTTGCCCCTAACCAAGGCCTCCCCAGAAAGCAGAGAAGCCTATGAAAACAGCATGCCGCACATCGCCTCCGTCCACCGGATCCACGGTAAGAGCAGCCCATTCTAGCCACGATACGTTGTGACTGACCCAAATTGCGTTTGCTTTTGAATTTACAGCGCACACACACCCCCAAAATGTTTCTTAAAACCACCAAATCCATCTGCTTAAGTGCACTGGTTCAGTTAATTTTCACTTTTCACTCTCAAGACGAAGTGTACGCTTGCTAAGTACGTTTTCTTTTTGAGAGGTAAGTAACCGAGATCCTGTTTCAAGCAGTAAAAAAGTATAGACATTAAGTTCAAATGGTTGACTCGCTAGTATGTGCACATTTAAATTTCTCGTGTCCATTTTCTTCCACAATCTCATGCTTCGAATGTGAACTTGAACGGTGCCTGCCGTCACGATTTTACGTTGTCATGTTCAGGTGCTGCCAGTTCAGACTCACAGTGGTCTCATGTGTAACAGAACACAGACACTGCCTGGTCCTGTGCCCCTCCTACTTGTATGGTTCAGCCAACCGTGGCAGCGCTCTATCCGACCAGCCCAGTGGAGGGGCGGTCTTCTTCCGAATCGACCCTCTTCTGTGCCAAGCATGGTGTCCTTCTCCAGGGACTGGTCCCTTCTGATAACAGGCTCAGAGTACCTTAGATGAAACTTTACCATCCTCGTTCCTGAGTAGTAATCTTTTAAAAATTTTTCTTTCAATAAATCATTTTATTGGGGGCTCTTACTGCTCTTATAACAACCCATACATCAATTGTGGCACGCACAGTTGTACTTATGTTGCCATCATCATTTCCAAAACGTTTTCTTTCTACTTGATCACCAGATAGCAGCTCCTCATTTTATCCCTCCCTTCCCCTCCCCTCCCACCCTCGGGAACTCTTGATAACTTATACCTTATTTTTATTTTCATATTTTACACTGTCTGCTGCCTCCCTTTACCCACATTTCTATTGCTCGTCCTCCTGTGATCGGTTCCCCCTTTCTTTCCCTTCTCCCCCCAACTTCCCCCTACTCTCACGGTATCACTACTCCCATTATTGTTCCTGGGGGGTTTATCTGTCCTGGATTCCGTGTGTCGAGAGCTCTTCTCTCTACCAGTATACATGCTCTGGCCTAGCCAGGTTTGTAAGGTATATCGGGTCATGTTATTGGGGTGGGGGTGGGGTGGGGGTGGGAGCATTAAAGAACTAGAGGAATGCTGTGTGTTTTGTTGGTGCTATATTGCACTCTGGCTGGCTCATCCCTTCCCTGTGACCCTTCCGTGAGGGGATGTCCAGTTGTCTAGGGCTTTGGTCTCTGTTCTGATTCTGTTCCTTCGCATCAAAATGGGTGTTTGTTTTGGGTCTTCAGATGCCTGATAGCTGATCCTGCTGCCACCTCGTGATCACATGGGTTGGTGTGCTTCTTCCATGCCGGCTTTGTTCTCAGCAGTATTCATGATGCACTTCCTCCAAGAAGATTCTTTTATCTTCTGGCAATTCATGTTCTGTCCACTACTACTTACCAACACCTATTCAAATACATCAATTCTTCTCTGGTCTTCTTCATTCATTATCCAGATTTCACATGCACATGAGGCGATGGAAAATATTTTGGCTGGGGTCAGCTTTATTGGATGAAGGCCCGACTGGCATTTTGGCAAGTGTTTTATGGACTGTCACTCCTGCATCAAGATGGTAAAACTTTCTGGGCGGTAAACGCCAATAGCCGCTTTGCTTAATCACTGGAATAACTTACACTGTTTGTAGTGAGGAAAGGGCGCGTTTATGTAGAACTCACTGAGATTCTCTCCTTGGGGTTTTTATACAGCTTTACAAGCATGGAAATGGGGACTCCAGTCAAATCATTTCGTCTTAGTAAAGTTCTTCTGCGTTCACTTTAAAGTCAGCTGGTCACGAAGGGTCCATTCTGTTCATTTCCAGGTGGCATCCAGGCCGATCTTTGAAACTCTCCCAGATCCACTGGAAGTCAGTGACGTCAGTGCTGATCCAATGCCCCTCCTTAGCGTGCTTCAGGAGGGGACACGGCCACCCCCACAATAATGGCCCCTCTTCTCATTTCCAGTGCCATGCAGGGCCCACATTCTATGAGTGATTTTAGAGCAATTTCTGTTCTTTTTATTTTTTTCCGCTATTACTTTTGGTTCTTCTCGTGTGGAAGACTGACAGTGGAAGCCTAGGGCAATTGCTTGCCAAAGAAAAGAGTGAAGTGAAAATCCTGGCTTAACCTACATAGTGTGAGAGGAAATATTAGAAATAAAGCAAGACAAGGAAAACGGAAAGCACTGAAGAGTGTGATCCAGGCTTCTCTGCTGCGTTAAGCAGAATGCAGCTTTGGGCTGTCCCTCCCAGCTTCTCTTCCCTCTCCGACTGCTTTGAGATTCATCTAGCTTATGAATATATTTGGATGTGCTAGTCCTCAAAATTAAATCCTTGGTGCAGAGCAAATTTTTCTAAAATTTCAAATTCTTATGTTGTCTTCACCGTGTTTCACAAAGAATCTAAGATACCCAGGTTGCTAAGATAGCTGTGAAACAGATTTTTATCTTTTGATTGAGAAGGTAATATCTATATATTTGACTGGGACAAGCCCTAAATACCCTTAAATACCTTAAATCGTCTAAAAACCAGCCCTCAAATACCTTAAAAAAACCCAACCAACATTAGAGAATTATGGTAATTCTACTTAAAATACACTTAACAATAATGTTTTAGATCCATGTTTCCCAAAGTGGGTGATACTACCCCCTGGGGGGGCACAAGAATGATACAGGAGGGCTGCAAAAGCAGATGCCTATACTTTATCCTGGATTGTAAGGTATGGTGCAAATGTTTTTAATTGCCAGGATGACACTGAGATTTTTTTTCCCCCTGAAGAGGGTGGGTGGTAGGCTCATTAAGCTTAGGACCCTGTTTAGATTATCTATTTCTAATCATGAAAATTAAGTCCTATCTTCTCTAAATCCAAGTGAAAATATTTCTCACGCACCCAATGACCATGACACTGATGTAAAAAATAGCATCAACCAAATAATATGCAGTTTTGCTTTGTTATTTATACAAAAGATAAAGTGACACACATGCACGGAGGCGTACACACATTCTACCACTTTGCTAGTTGGTATTCACAAACACACGAACACAGTTAACCTTCTGAGGCGCTTGTTATAAATGTCATCTGCACTTAAAAGCCACTGAGAAATTAAATAAGATGACACTTCGTCTATCTTGCGAGCCAGTGTCTGTTCCAAATATGGGTGCAGATCTTAAAAGCGAAAGATGAAAGGTTTCTCCTCCTAGGAAAAAGGAACATACTTACAATTCTTTCGGTCAGTTTTAAATGCACTTACGTTTTGCTTTGTCTGATTTCCAGGGCGAGGTCGTTGGGATGAAGACAGTGCGGTGAGCTCTCCAGACCCCGGATCTGCCAGCGAGTCAGGTGACCAGTATCGCCCCGAGCCCTACAGCAGCCCGCACGAACCCAGCAAAATCGAAACGCTGATTCGAGCGACCCAGCAGATGATTAAAGAAGAGGAGAACAGACTGCAGCTAAGGAAAGCACCCCCAGACCAACTGGCTTCCCTTAACGGAGCTGGGAAAAAACACTCCCTTTGTTTCGCCAGCTACCCACAGCCTCTGCCGACAGGCGAGGTCTGCCACGGCTCAGCTCCCGCCGATTCTTCACCGTGTGACCACATCCAGCAGGGAGAGGGGAAGATGCTGAGTCCCCATGAAAATGACTATGACAACAGCCCCACTGCACTGTCTCGGATAAGTAGCCCCAATTCGGATCGCATTTCAAAATCCAGCTTGATCCTGGCTAAGGACTACCTACATTCGGGCATCTCTCCTCATCAGACAGCGGGAGACCATCCGGCCATCTCTCCAAACTGCTTTGGCCCTCACCGGCAGTATTTTGATAAGCATGCGTACACATTAACTGGGTATGCCCTGGAGCACTTATATGACAGCGAGACCCTTAGAAACTATTCCTTGGGTTGTAATGGCTCACACTTGGATGTCACTTCCCATCTCAGGATGCAGCCAGACCCCTCCCAAGGACACAAGGGAACATCTGTTATAATAACCAACGGGAGCTGATGTTTTTCTAAACTATTTTGTTCTTTGCGGATCTCTGAAGCATATTTATGTTTGAATGCCCCATTATCAGCATTTCCTAAGCCGCAGCTTATTATTGAGGATGACTTAAGTTCCCGCACCATTGACATGCGTTCCTGTAAAAACAAAGACAGCACAGCGCTCACACGTAGAGTTAAACACAGGGAATGCAGCCAACATGGCTTCCCACACTGCCCCTCTCGTTACATGGAACCAGAGTACACGAAGACGGCACTGAGAAATACTTACACAGATCAGTGGTCAGTACAGACACCCCACGAAAAGACTGACAGGTGGCAACATTGCACTGTGATGATCCTGTCACATCACACACCCAGACTGCTGCTCACCACTGCCATGTACACAGGTAGGCATTAGAATCTGGGCCACAAATTATACCAAAAAGGTGTGACTTTTCTCAACCCTAGCCTGTTAAGCTTCCCAATGCTAAACGAGATGTCTATTCCCACAATAACTGAGAAAGAAAGAGGGAGAGGGAGAGACACGTTTTGTGAATTGGTTTCTTTGTGATTGTGACCAGGTGAGGACATTTGGCTCAGGCATAAATTAGGGGGATGGCCCTGTATACAGTACACGAGTGAGTTTCCACTGTGTCAATTATAAGCAACCAGGAAGTGACGATTTTTCTGCCCGCTAGTTTGAGTCTGACAAGGAGCAGGCCGGCACTGACTTCACAGTTGGCGTTGTGCTCAGCAGAAGCATGGAGACACTGGCACCTACACTGAGAGTAGCGCAGCGGAGGGGCAAAGACCAGAGGCGGAGAGAAATGAAACCATCTAAAAACAAACAATTTAAGACTCTGAATGGGTTTGCCACATAGTAATCAACACATTTGTGGCTTTACCCACCAAATACAAAATTCAAGCCAATTAACTAAGGAAAAAAGGCTGATAAATATGAAAAATAACTGAGGAAACCCAGTAAAGCACCACGTGACAACAGTATAAGTGTGTGGAAACACTTCAGAACACAGCTGTGCAAGGGTGACAGGGCATGGGAGCCTCGGCGGAGAGTCAGAAGAATAGGAGTCTGAAGGAGACCGCCACCGGGCCGTGTCCTTGTTGCCGGTACCACACACAGACTCCTGGGCTAACAGCCGGAGCAGCAGAGGATGCAAGCTCTCTGGCTCTGGTGCTGACCCGGGCCACCGGCAGTTTATATAGTGCGCCTCCCTTTTCCCATCTACTGGTGTTTCCTGACTGGTGAGGGAGCCCCATGATTCTGTGGTTTGTAGGTACAGTAGAACCCAACTTGCAACCTAGGGAATGCTCCGCAGTGGGTTGTCAGGGCTGACCCTGCATTCACAGGAGGTAGAGAAACCTCGTAACTCTAGCAAGGGCTCTTTTCTTTCTCCTCCCTCTCCAGCATGCGTATCTGTGGTCCACTTTCCAGAGTCAGCCAAAATGTAGATGGCAAAAACTGATGCAGGAGAGGAACACTCAGTAAGAGTTTTGTAATACGCTCTTCTCTGGTAGTCAAAACCAAGTGACCTAAATGTTGAAAGACCTTTCCCAGGAGTCTCACACCTGGAAAGCCTGCGATATTCCAGTAGCAGGTGGGGGGTACTGAAAGAACTTGACTTATACTTTTGAAATCGAACACGACCTGAAGCACTCAGGGATTAGTACTAAGTTTTCACCAGTCCGCACAGTGACGCGACAGTCTCTAGGTAGGTGACAATCCGCAGGATGATAATCGGAGTGAGGCGCCTTCAGGACAGTGAACCCGTCCTGGGTATGACAGAGCGACGTTAGTGTCGTAAATGCACACATAACTGGGAAAGTGAGGGGTTCTGATGTGTACTTTCAAAAGAGTTCAAAGGACAATGAAAGCCAATTCTGAATTATAAAAGTAAACTCTCCAGTCCTTTAAAAAAAAAAACCTTCCTGAGAAGCCTCAAATGGATTTTTGATTAATTTGCTGCATGAAGTAAGATTTTAGGAATCTAAAGGGTTTTATTTTTTTTTTTAGAATTGTGTGGATGGATAAATGGGCCCAGGGCACACATGTCTGAAAGCAATGGTATGTTCTGGAAGGAAAACCATATAGATGGGCTTGACTGATGGATGTACATTACTCTAAATAGCCCAAGGGCAGATGCTAGAAGAGCAATGGAAACTTGAGAACCAAGGAAAATTAACTGATAACAACAAAAAAAATAGACTTCACTAAAGGAATTTCAGTGGAATTTTTATATGTAAGATAGTTAATTGGTGTAAGAAATAAATTACGGACTCTGTGAAGGGGGGCTCCCAGAAGGAACAGTGCTCCATTAAATGGCATGAAAAATACTTCCAACAGAAGACAGAATTAAGCAAATCACATTTTGCTTACATCGACCCAGTTTTAATATATAGCCATCCATTTGACTTACTCAGTATCAATCATTTTATAGAATCAGCTTTGTTACATTACATACGATGCCTTAGAGGCCCACTGTATGATACACCTTACTTTTCAATATGGCTTTCTTACTGCAAAATGATCCACAATCAGTTAAGGCATTTGTGAGAAGGTACCTTCTTAATATACACATAGAAATGTTAAAATTCATTTATAGCCTAAATTATTTTGTTTAAGGTGGAAACATGTCCTGCAAATGCAGAGATATCATTTGTGTCTTTCTTTAATACACACCCCTGGCCATCCAACTCGCCGGGCACAGTGAGACCCGCTCCTCAGGTTCCCAAAGGGAGTCTCCGCCGAAGCCCACCTCTCCCTCTGAGCAGCCAGCTTCGCACCTGGCGTCAGCAGCCCGACACGGCGGAACTCACAGTACCACCGAGGGCCTGCCTTGTGTTATAGGGGATATAAAATAAAGGTGCCCAAGAGCTTAATCAGCTAAAGTTAACCTCAAATTGGTTGTAGTTCTAATCCTGGAGCTTTAGAACTTCGCTAAATGCGGGGGACCATGACCCTTACTTGAAATAGTCATTATTGTATCCTCTAGAGCAGCCGTTCCCAGCCTGGGGGTCCAAGGACCCTTTCACAGGGGTCGCCCGATTCATAACAGTAGCTAAATGACAGTGATGAAGTAGCAACGAGAATCATTTGATGGTCGGGAGTCACCGCAACCTGAGGACTTGTATGACAAGGTCGCAGCATTAGGCCGGTTGAGAACCACTGATGTACAGGATCAGAAGAACGTGCTCGATCCAATTACTGATGCCCTAGGTTCCAATCATTAGATGATCAAAAGCTCACACATTCCAGTCACTTAAAGAATATCTTTACAGCCCTTGGTTCCTTTCCTACCTAATTAGAAATATGGATAACAAAAGAAATATATGAACACAGTATCTCTCCTAACTTATTAGAATTTGTTTTGTTAAAATTATGAGACGCTAATCAGATTTGGTGTATTATTTTACATGTATACTATTAGCGTCACACTTCCTCCAGATCAGATATGTGGGCTTGCTTTAGCTCCACCAGGCATTTGAAATACTATACTGAACACGAAGGCACCCCAATAGCACAGGGAATTGGGAGTGGGCTCCTAAGGGCAAGGTCAGCAGTTTGAACTCATCATATGCTCAGCAGGAGACGGACGAGGCTTTCTGTTCCCGTAAAGATTTAAAGCTTCAGGAACCCCAAAGGGCAGTTGTCCTCTGCCCGATCGTGCCAATCTCAGTTGGAGTTGAGTACGGTTTTTGAGCTTGTCTTTTTAAGTCCTGAATATCATGTGCTAGCTTTTCTAAATGGTAATTGTTGATGCTAGATGACCTGCCACAGTGTTGATGTGACATTCAAAGTAAGTCAGGATTCAACAAATTGTTTTTTGCCTTTAGTGTTGAAACAGCAAAACCACGTTTTCTCTCTTGATTGGGTCCTATTCTGCATTCTGTCAACAATCTGCTGCCGCCCACGGCCTCCGGGCTCGGGAGCCCACTTAAAAGCCGCTTTAATAGGATCTCCTAGGAAAGAATACTATGCTTCATTTCTCTTATCATTTTTAAAAGGGGGCTTGATGATCTCTTCCAATAAAAGATCTTTTAGAAAATATGCTAAGGTATTTTTAAAAAAATGAACCTACTTCCTCCCCCCCCCCATCCCAGATTTCGTAGTCATTAAATACTTTGTTTCATACAAAACTTTTTTCAGATGAAAGTTTTATCACACTTTTTTTTTTGGATAAAGACCTATCAAAGTTCAACCAACCAAAAGCTGATGTATGTTGACAATGACTCTGTTATTTCAGGACCTGGTTTTGATAGAAGAAGGCATAGTGAATGAGACATTTGGAATACTGTTCTAATATTTTAAAGCGTGCACGCTCTCTCTCTCCCTCTCTCTTTCCCTCTTTCTAGAGCAGGATCATTATTGTTTGGGGTCAATTCTATTAGGACTGGTAGTGTTAGGGAGTGTCATTGAATGCTGATGCTTGGAAAGTTCAGTATTTGGTCGTGTGGGATCTTCCACTTTACCCACGGGGATAACTTAACCTCTACTAACACTCTCTTTGGTTGGAAAAGCTCAAATGCTCAGATTTGGCCTGGTTCTTTCCAATGCTTCGCTCTAGACATCCACCCCATTTTCTAACCAACTCAAGAAAGAATGTAAGTTCTGTGGCCCTTCACCTAAGTGATTCACCTTTCACATTAACACCAGATTTTACAAAGAGAGGTCTGACCTGATGCCAGTATGCTCTATTGGCTAGTTCTTACTGGGAAACAGATTGTTGATAGAATATTTCCCTTTAAATTTTGAAGTGAGTCAAATAACAACAATGGGCATATGCAAAGGGTTCGTTTATAGGAGTGTTCTTGGGGGTGTGCCCATCTGGTGCTCAGGTCTTCTGCACAAAAGTTGTACGGGTAGTGCTTGCTTGACTCAAAGGTGAGATTGTGTTCATTTCCAAACAGGGGTTTGTTCAGAGTTCCCCCACTAGTTCTGTATGAAGAAATATTAATTATAAAGCACATAACACGATACTCTTCTGCTGTGCTCCTTAAAGAAAAATAGTTCACATAAGAATCCTAATTGGTCATTTTATTCTAAACATTTACAGTTTATTTATTGCAATTCTGCTGCATGGGGCTTTGCTTTCATCAGTGTGGGGTTTGTCCTAATTTGCTGATATGGGATATGTTTAATACCAGTTGAATCTTTGCCCAACTGCCTGGTGTGTTTACATTTCAAAGAAATGAAATTGACTTCGAAATTTTTTTAGAGGTATTGTAACTTTGTTTTTAATCTAAAGGGAAATATTTCAAGAACATAGGATCAGGCAATTCAAAAAAGAAAATATTTTATGTTTGTTTTTCTGATTGACATGCTGTAAAAAGGATTATATTTGTGAAAGAAGCAACGATTGCCAATACTTCAAATGCCATCTTGCCATGTATAGTTTCTAGTGACACCGTAGTATAAATTTGTAATTTGGACTTTTACTTTGGAATGTAAAGTAGGAAATATTAGTTTTGTCAACGATATCTTGCAAAGTGTTTTCATTTATAATTATTTATATTGTAAATAGCTTTCTGAAGTAAATTTGAAGTTAATGTGCATAAAATGTATTTATTATGTGAGGATTTTTTTTGGTTTAAAATATAGTTACAATATGCAATTTGAGTGTGGCTTATTCATTGAAAGAAACTACAGGACAAAACAGACAGTTAATGAAGAGACAAGTACAGTAAATAAATAAAGACCATTTTAGATTATTTTGGAATGGACTCACACATATACAACTTTGAGACCTTGTAATAGAAATTTACACACGTGCATCGTAATTATTCATTTATGACCTCAGTCTTTCTTAGAGAATGATGTTTCACTGTTTCATTATGACATTTTAAGCAACATTTATTTGGTCTCTGCTAAAATAAAATGAGAAACTTGAAGGTACAATTTACATATTTAATGCCCAAGGAAAAGAAAACCTATAATCCCAAGATTATGTAGTTAACTGGCATTCAGATTAAAAACATCATGGATAATTTTTATTTTGGAATCCAAAGTGTTTTTAAAATTCAAGTTAAAAATTAAGGCTGCTTACAGATGGTTCTAGCTGTCTCATTTTACAGTGTTTTACCCATTTGTTTTCCTTCAGGGGTTTCGGATTGACCGTGATGTACTTTAAAATTGTTCAAAATTGACCAGGGCAACAAACCTACACAGTGTCTTTTGATTCAAAGAAAACAATGTTTGTATTTCATAACACCTTTTTTACTGTTTATAAAGCTGCAGAGTATCATTATGAATATCAGAGCAATGATCTGATACAGTACTTCAGTTGTGATTTCGTTTCCATGAAGAAATATTGCTCACATTTACCTCCTTCTTCAAATAACTGTATTTCCAGTTTAATTTTCAATATTTATTGAGTATTTACTATGTGCCCCCAAATGGGTTGTTTTTTTTTTTTTTTTTGGTAGAAGTCATCAAACAGGTTCCAACTCATGCACCACAGAAGGAAACACTTCAAATTCCCCCTCCCCCCAATGATTGGTCTGGTTGAGCCCGTTAGTCTGTGTGCCCATCTACTTCGTTAAGTGTCTTCAGCTCTTTTGTAGATGATCCTCTACTTTACAAAGCATGATACCAGTCTCCGAGCACTGGTTTCTCCTGATAACATGTCTGAAATACATATGCGGTCTCGCCACCCTTTCTTCTGACGAGTCTTCTTTTAAGACAGATGTGTTTTTCCTTAAAACAAATGAAACACTGAACTCACTGCCACTGGGTCGATGCCAGCTCATAGCAACCCTGTAGGACAGGGTAGAATTGCTGCTGTGATCTTCCAAGACTGTACCTCTTTGTAGGAGTAGAAAGCCCAATCTTTCTCCCATGGAGCTACTGGTGGTTTTGAACTACAGGCCCCCGAGGATATCACAGCCCAATGCATAACCACTACTCCACCAGGGCTCCTCTCTGGCAGTCCCACGTGTACTTAGCACTCTTTGCCAACATCATAATTCAAATGCACCCATCTTTCTCTGGTCGACCTTGTTCAGTGTCCGGCTTTCACATGCTTGTGAGGTGCGTGTGAAAAGAACCCCGGCTTGGCTCAAGTACTCCTTAGTCTTCAAAGTGACATCAGTGGATTTTGAACTCTTCAAAGGGATCTTTAGCAGTAGATTTGCCCAATGAATATATTGTTTGATTTCTTGACTGATGCTTCCATGAGCATTGATTGTGGATAAAACAAAAATGAAAAAAAAATTTAAACTAAAATGAAATTTGATCATTTCATTTTTTCTCCAATATTGTGAAGTTGCTTATTGACCCAGTTGTGAAGATTTTTATTTCACTTACATTCTGGTAAAATCCTTAAAGAAGGCAATAGGTCTTGAATCTCTTGTTGCAAGATATTATGTGAAATATATACAGTGGGCATATGATTTTCCTTGCATGCTTTGAAGGTGTAAATTATTCAGTGAATACATTGAAACAAAAACCACATTGACTGGTGGATCAGGTGCCAGACACTAAACCAAGCGCCGGCCATCATGGGGAGACACCAATAACCTTATTTCATTAGTGCGAAAAGAGACTCAGAGTAATCAGGTAGGTATTTTAGCCAAGGTCCCATCGCTAAAACATGAAGTCAGTCTCACCACCCTTGTAGAGTTGAAATCTGAAAGCAAGAAGCTTTACTTTTAAACCTTCTTTCTGTAATAACATTAAAAGAAAAATATAGTGGGGAAAAAACCAAACAAGGAAAACACTGTCCAAATGGTGATTGTATAAAACACAACACTGAAGCCAGTGAAATGGAAACACTAGTAGTCCCACCGACAGTCTCAGGGGTTAGCGTTTCTACTTAATTATTGTTAGTCATATCTTACACTGTCAGATGTCCCCCTTCACCCACTTCTCTGCTGTCCTTCCCCCAGGGAGGAGTTTATATGCAGATCCTTATCATCTGTTCCCCCCCTTCTCCCTCACCTTCCCTCCACCCTCCCAGTATCGCCATTCTTACCACTGGTTCTGAGGAGTTCATCTGTCCTGGATTTCGTGTGTTTCCAGTTCCTACCTGAACCAGTGTACATCCTCTGGTCTAGCTGGATTTGTAAGGTAGAATTGGGATCATAATAGTGGGGTGGGAGGAAGCATTTAAGAATTAGAGGAAACGTGTATGTTTCATTGTTGCTACACTGCACCCTGACTGGCCCGTCTCCTCCCCAGGACCCTTCTGTAAGAGGATGTCCAGTTGCCTACAGATGGGCTTTGGGTCTCCACTCTGCACAACCCCTCATTCACAATGATATGATATTTTGTTCTTTGGTGCCTGATATCTGATCCCTTAGACACATCATGATCACAGCAGCTGGTGTGCTTCTTCCATGTGGGCTTTGTTGTTTCTCAGCTAGATGGCTGCCTGGTAATCTTCAAGCCTTTAAGACCCCAGACTATATCTTCTGATAGCTGGACACCATCAACTTTCTTCACCACATTTGCTTATGCACTCTCTTTGTCTTCAGAGATCATGTTGGGACAAGGCTGGTGTGCTTATTCTATGTGGGCTTTGTTGTTTCTCAGCTAGATAGCTGCTTGTTTATCTACAAGTCTTTAAGACCCCAGACGCTATATCTTTTGATAGCCAGGCGCCATCAGCTTTCTTCATCACATTTGCTTATGTACCCACTTTGTCTTCAGCGATTGTGTCAGGAAGGTGAGCATCTCAAATTGCTGAATTATTAGAACATAGTGTTCTTGTGTTGAGGGTGTACTTGAGTAGGGACCCAATGTCCATCTGCTTCCTCAATACTAAACCTATAAATATATGTACATAGATCTATTCCCCCTCATTGTATATAAATATATTTACATATGTATATGCCTGTATTTAGATCTCTATAAATGCCCCTTGCCTCCAAGTTCTTTCCTCCATTTCTTTTTACTTTCCTCTTGTCCCACTGTCATGTTCAACCTGCATTTGGGTTTCAGGAATTCATCTTGGCTACATTGTCCTTGATCCAGCCCTGTCAGGCCTCCTACTCCCTCCTTGTCATCAGTTTCCGGTCACTTGTTGTTCCTTTGTCCCTGGGTTTGTTAACACCCCCTTCCTTTCCCCTGCACCCCCCTCTCCCTTATCATCCCTTTGTTCTCTCTTCTGGCTTGTCTATGCCGCCTATCCCTTCCAGATAGACATGCAGCGACAACAATGTGCACTGACACAAGACCAAGCACAAGGAAGCAACAATAGAAACTGAAACAATAGCTACAATAGCAACAATAAGGCAGCAACAATGACAACAACAGCAACAAAACCAACCAACCAACAAACAAAACCCATATAAATAGTTCAAGGTCTATTTGTTGTCCCCTACGATTGTTCTCCAGGTGAGTCTGATGGGGTGCCACGCCCTGGCCCCACAGTCTGTTTTTGGTGTTCCCTGGGTGTTTCATTGTTCTGCCCCCCTTGCTGCTCTGTTGCACGCCCCCAGTGTCTGACTTTGGCATGGTGGGCTCAGGGCGGGCACAATTCCTGCTGTTGTCTCCAGTGTTGTTCCCCCATGATGCCATGGGTCAGTGAGGAACGCCGTGTCTCGTGGTGGGGCCGCCCTATGGTCTTCTCTATACATTGGCTGTTCTGAGCAGAAATATTGTCCTCAGGGCCTGATGGGTCTGTGCTTCACTCTTCCCTCCTCCCCCCTTATTGGCTCCGGTGTGCTCTGGTCAGACAAGTCCCTCTCCGTGAGCTGTAGCTTCAGTGCCGTCCTCTGAAGGGAAGTCTTCTGGGGGGGGGGGGGCGGGGGTGCTGTCCACTTAGTGGGTAATAGGGCCAGCCCCTCAGGTCAAGGCCTGGTTTTGAAGATCCGCTGTACACAGATCTTAAGGAGCTGTTGGCAATCATCACGTTAGGAGCTTTCTATGGTTCCTCTAAGATACCTTGAATCAGCAATACACACCTGTGGGCACCAGTGTGCCCGCAAATGCCTTGGGGATTGTGCCAGCATGTAGGTGCCAGCCACTGAGGCAGCCTCTGCAGTCAGGCATGGCCAACGGCCTCTGCTGCCAGTGTCAGGAGAGCTGACCCTCTGTAGTGGCTCTCGGCCTTTACATAATTATGCTTTATAACTTAATACATGCTGTATTTACTGATGGAATTAGATCCAGGGTGGGAGAAATGTAAAACAGCCCCTGCTTTGGGAGTTTGTAAATAATCTCTCCTTTGTTCAACTTCCCCCAGGTCAGGCTCCTGTGTGGGAGTAATTCCATATGGGAATCTAACTTGAGTGCCATCTAAGTAAACCTTAAAGGGATCTTAGCAGTATCTTTTCAGCCATAAGGAAGTCATTCTCAGTTTCTGGTGACAATTTCCTGATAGCTTTGTTTGGTATGTTAAAAAAGCTGAGCTTGAAGAGTCTAAGGAAAAGGTCTCTAAGGTTCATTTGGAAATGGATAATTGGGATCTAATGTGACAAGGAATCATTCAGGCCATAATTAAGGTTCATTATTTAGTACATTTCTAATGTCCAGTCTCAGGCCTTGTGCTATTCACAGGCCCATTAGTTAGACTAGACAGGGCATTTTTTTGGTGCCACATCAAATCCATTTTTAAATTCCAAAGGTCAGAGCTACTTCTTTCCATACACATTTGCAATTCTGTTATTAATTGAAGATTATCAATAGCCAACTACTCCCCTCCCGCGACATCTGCAGAAGGGATGGGAAGGCTAGCTTGATTTCACTTCACTAAATACATATTCCAGCCATATGTATACGTCTTGTTTAAAGACTTGCTATTATTAACTTGATGTTTTTCCATGGAGGTAAACATTTTAGGAAGTATTTTTTAGAGTAAAACATAGAATGTTTTATGTTTGACATTAATGTTTTCTTGGCCACTGACCATATTCGATGTACTAGCCGGAAAAAGAAGGGCGAGAACAGGAGAGTTCTAATACCCATTTGTCTCCTCTTAGGCCACGTTACGATCAGCTACTCAGTGGCACGTTGCACCGCAGTGCTCCACTCTTTAATTTCCCCAGCTCCTCCTCCAGCCTGCGGAACCATGTCCCCTTTTACTAGGCGCGTCTCTCGGAACTTAAACAAAGCAGCAGCAAGCCAGCACGCCACTACCATTCAACCATCGAATATGTGACACTTTTTAAAAGGATGAGATGGAGCGTCAGTGTGGAATTTTTAAAAAATCATTTTATTGGGGGGCTCTAAAAACTCTGATCACAGTCCATCCATCCATCCATCCATCCATCCATCCATCCATCCATCCATCCATCCATCCATCCACTGTGTCGAGTATATTTGTACATATGTTGTGGTCATCATTGTCAAAGCATTTTTTTCTACTTGGGTCATGAACCCTTAATAATTTATAAATTATTATTATTATTTTCATGTCTTACACTGACCGCTGTCTCTCTTCACCCAGTTTTCGGTTGTTCATCCCCCTAGGGGCAGGGGGTTATATGTCAATCATTGTGATCAGTTTCCCCTTTCTCCCTCCACCTTCCCCTTATCCTCCTGGTATCGTTACTCTCATTATTGGTCTTACGGGGTCGATGTGTCCAGGATTCCCTGTGTTGTGAGTGCTGGTCTGTACCCGCGTACATGCTCTGGTCTAGGCAACTTTGTAAGGTAGAATTGGGTCATGAGAGTCGGGTGGGGGAGCATTAGAGAACTAGAGAAAAGTCCGTAGGTGTGCAATTTTCTCCTGTTTCTTAAAGTCTTGTCTCCTCTCTTTGGGCTTTCCTGTCCTTGAAGTCTTTGATAGTTCTCTTCCGCTGTTTAATCTTCAACAAACTACTTTTATCTCCTTTTTCACTTTCTCAGTTCCTCTCCAGTATTTTTAAATCTTCTAGCGTTCCTTACACACACACCCGCTCGCGTGTGCGAGCCCAGCCTTCAAGTTTTTGTGCTTTGTTGAAATTTAGCAACTGCTAAATTCACTGCTGTTGCTTTCACTACTGGGAAGCACCTGACTCCTATTCTTTGGGGACTGAGTGCTTTGAGAATTTGCCTTCCTGAAATATTTCAATATCACTTCCCTATGTCTTCAAAAATCACTTTTTAAAAGTCAGCAGGTTGCTTTTGCATCCAAGAGCAACTTGTGATGCTGACAGGTGGTCTGACACCATTAATTGTTCCCTTTTTAAACTTTTTCTTCATAGCTTTGTTTCTACTTCTGAGCATGTTTCAATTTCTTATTCTTCAAACTAAACCAAGAAGAATGAAAATTGGATGAGTTCTCTGGCTACCTTTTTTTTTTTTTTGGTATGATATGCTACACTCTCTACTTCCTTATTTACCACCCCTGCCTGCCGCCACCCCACTGCTCTTCTTATAAAGTTTAGACAAACAAACCCAAAGCAACAAAAAGAGTATTGTTGTCAAGTGAGTCTGACTCATCGCAACCCCCTGTGTTACAGGGTAGAACTGTGCTCCCTTTCTTGCTTTCTTTCTTTCTTTTTAAATAATAGTTTATTGACATATAACTCACATGTCATGCACTTCATTAGTTAGGTCATATCATAAAGAGGTGCACAATCATCACCACAATCCTTTCCAGAACATTCTCTTGCTTCCTGTGCCCACTACTACCAGCTTCCCATTTCCCTCCAATAAATCCCCAATAAACCTTCCCATTATACCCCCAACAACCACTAATCCAGTTTCTAGCTCTATAGATCCACCCAAGATTTCAAATTCTGGAAAACATACCTCAACCACCCCCTCAAAAAACCAAAAAAGCAACAAGCAAACACTACTACCACCTCCACCACCCAAACCAACAAAAATAATAAAATAAACCAGAGAAAACCCCCAATTGAAAAGAAAGCAGGAAATATAAAAAGCCAGAATATGTTTCAAAGGGAGAGCAAAGATAAGGTGTTAGATTTTGGCCTAACTGGTTCTGCAACCATCTACGTTCCATCGCACTCTGTGCACGGCATGGTCACTCACCTGGCTGGTCCAAGGCCAGAGGGCTCACCACAGGCTCAATCTATGCGTATTTGTCCTTCACTTGTTGAATTTAATGAAGCAACTTTAAAATGGGTCACAAGGGAGATCAAATGATAACATGATAAGGTATTACATTTTAACCTAACTACATCCGCCACACCTATCTGATAGGGAGATTATTCGTATTCCTTGCCTATGGTCAGAGGGGATCCGCAGAAGGCTTCATCCATGTGTGACCACTGCAAATAGATTTTGGGTTTCCACTGTCATCCATACCCTTCTGCAAACTGAATATTCACAATTTAAGCTCTGATGTCATTCCCTCCTTCAGAGTTGGATTTTATTGTTTATAACTCATGGATCACACAGGCTGGTGTGCTTCTTCCATGTGAACTTAGTTGATGCCTCACTTGGATGACTGTTTGAAGCCAAAATTTCAAGACCCAGACAAGCTCCTTTGGATGGCTGGGCACCATCTGCTTTCTTCACCACACTTTGCTGTAGCACTCGTAATCTTCAGCTGTCTCATCGTGAGGGCACACACTCCGTTCTGTGGTGGGAATCTTTACAGAAGCAGATCTTTATGTCTTGCTTCTGTGGCGCTGCTGGGTTTCAACCATCAGCCCAGAGGTTAGTAGTTGAGCAGAAACTGTTTCCTCCACCCAGTGACCTTATTCCTAAAATTTTATTTTTTCATGATATTCCCTTACTCATAAATCATCCTCAACGCCTCCTCCTTGTCTTTCCCACAATCTCCTGGCTCCTCCTCCTTTGGGTGTTTAAGTATATTTGCCATCGGATTTCTTCCAACATTTCCCAAACGATTCCCCACTCTCTGCCACGGTGAATGCACAGCAACAGCACCTGGCCCTTGTTGCCCGCTCAGAGCACTGGCCAACGAGGCAGGGTAGGCAGCTTGCAAAAGCTTATATTTGGGCTTGGGCCTGGATTGGAATCCCTACTCCTGAAAGGACCTAGTTTCCAATGTCACATTGGAACCTGGTTCCATTCTTACCTCTCTAAAACGGGGGTGATAAAGGTTCTTGTCTTGAAAAGCTGTGGCGAGCATTCCGTAACCCAGTGCCCACGGGGCAGTTCTCCTCGGCACACCTGTGGCCTCCACAGATCAACGTAACCTCCACAACAAGGTGGTCCTTTGCTTTAGGAGGAAGCTTGCAACTCACTTCTATCCTAAAAAATTTACCTTACCCACTAGCGTCAAAAGCTGTTTTCTGTCCCTATGGCAGCAGGATGAGACACACATCCCATAGCTTGTCACATAAAATGTTTCCCAAATGAATCCCTTGGTTTCTTGTCCATTTGTCCAGCTGAGACACACGAGATTTGTGCTACATTTTAAAAAAACGATTCCTGGAACATATCGTACCTTTCGCTCTCCTAGGCCTTGGCACACACTGCTCTTTCTATCTGGAATGTTTCACACTATCCGTTGCTCTAATTCTTCTTCACCCTTCAAGGGCTAGTGTTCTCACCTGAGTCCCTAGGCTCCTTCTGACCCCCTTTGGGTCACATTTGCACTTTCTTTCTGTGCTCTCACAGTACACGGGTCATAGTTCTCTGCTAATATTTGCCAGGTATACTGTGAGTTGTGGGAATTTTTTTAAATTACAAAAATAATAGGCTATTTTAACCTAACTGCATCTGCAACGATCCGCGTTCCAGTGCTTTCAGTGTGATATCTAGGCTGCTCACATCCCTGATCTGTGGTCCGTGGGGACTCGTCAGAGGGCTTAGCTTACTTGTGCTTCGGCAGACGTTTATTTGTTTTCCATTTTAAATTGCAATTAAAAGAAAAATTATGAAAATGATAATAAGGTGTTCCTCTTTGTCGCAGACTCTCTGTCAAGCATGATGCGATGTCCTGCTTCAGGGATGGATCCTATCCGATCACATGTCAAAAGTATGCTAGATGAACTTGCATGCTACTCGCCTCAGAAGAGCATTCTGGCTGTGCCTCTTCCACAACCGACTTGTTCCCTCGTCTGGCTGTACGAGGTGTATTCAGTGCTCTTCTCAACACCGTAGCTCACGGGCCACAGCTTTTCTTCCATCTTCCTTACTCAGTCACAAGCATGTGTGATGTTTCACACATCATGGCTTGAGTCAAACACACCGTAGTTTTTAAAGTGACATCTTGGCCTTTTAATACTTTAAAGACAGTTTTTGCAGCAGATTTGTCCAACGCAGCATGTAATTTGGTTTCCAGACTTCTGCTTCATGGGCATTGCTTGTGAATCCAGCAAAATGAAATCTCTGACAAGGGCAATCTGTTGCTTATCATAACATTGTCCACTGGTCCAGTTGTGAGAAATTTTGCTTTCTTTTTGTTGAGGTGTAATCCATACTTGAAACTGCAATCTTTTATCTTCAGTAGTTAGTTTTCTTTGTTATTAGCAAGCAAGATTGTGTGTTTTACAGCTCACTCATGTTAGTGAATCTGCCGATCCCGATGTCACATTCTTTTTACACTGTCCAGCTTTTCACATTATTCGCACGTAAACACGCACGAGGAAAGGATACAACCTTCTGAATATCTTTGCATAAATGAGAGAAAACTTCCAATGTTACATCTATTTGTTGAAACGTCTAAATTTCTATTCTGTCAATTTCTGGAGTCTTGCTTTGTGGCCAATGCCTTCAGTGTAGCTTGGAATTCTTCTTCAGAACCACTGGGTTTTGATCAGATGCTACATCCTGAAAGGATGGACTGTTGACCCAATCGTTTACAAAATATATGCATAGACAAGAAATCTTTTTGTGAATATATCCATTTGTGTCTGGGACTGAATTTTGATACGACAGATTCCTACAATTGCTATTGTTTAGTCAAAGGGTAAGTGCAATTTTGGCAAATGCTGTCAAATTGTCCTCCAAGACGTCATATAAAAGGAGACTCCCCCTAAGGATGCATGAGGTGGTTGTTTCAGTAATGTTCATAGTTTGTCTCACGTGGGTTTTATGTTTTCCTGAACTTCAATCTTACGTATTTCATAATATTGCGGTCTATTAACATGTGGGTCTTTTGCTAAAGCCTTTTCTTTTCTGTGTTGAAATTTACCATGAACAGGATAGGGTTTGATCTTGGTATGTTTATCCTACATGATTTCTGATAATTTTTAGTTGAGTCTTTGAAATTTTTTGGTCAACAACAATATTCATTCCACTACTTACATGGATTTATTTTATGATTTCTGGATTAGTAAGCTTTTAAAAATTAGTAGAGGATATTAAATTTTATTCAGTACATTTTCTATATTCATGATAATAATATGTTTTATTTCGAATTCCTTCTCCTTATGTCAGAACACCCTTGCATTCATCCTAAACTGATGAAATTATTCCACTGGTATATTACTGTACTTGGCGCACTGACACTTCATTTTGAGACTTTCCTCCGTATTTCAATTCATAATTTGTTTCTTATTTTTGAGGATGGGTCTGTACCGCCCATAATACCTAGAACACAGTAGGTGCTAAAGTTATGTCTGAATTTGTACTTAAAGATCTGTGCTTCAATCTCAATAGTACCTCTTCCTAACAAGGTAGGCAGATCACTTAAGATCAGTCTGCTTATTTATTACTAAAATGTGAGGTTTTAAATATGGCCTTGCACAATTGAGGTTACTGGTGGGTCTACTTATCTTTGTCAACTGTTCTGACATTTAAAACCTCGACTTGGTTTTGAAAACTTAACTCCCATCTACTCTGACCAAACTTAGTGTCCTGACACTGGGCCTGCTCTGCAAAGGCCCCCTGAAAGATGTTTTAACAAGGTCAAGTAAAAAGAGCACACATACAGAACACGAGCGAGGACCAGGTTCGGAGCACAGACGGTGATTGAGGAGCTCCCTTCCCTTCTTCTGAGAAAGAGAAATAACCTGAGTTCATCTATCACAGCAGAATCATCAGGACAATTTAATTAAGTGTTGACAAATAAGATTATGGGTGATTTTGTGTCTTCAAAATAAACCAATGAATGCCAGCCTTCTTTGGATCACTGTCACCAAACAGATAAGCATTTAAAATCCCAAACCAATTCTGACTCATGGTGACCCTATTACAATCTAAGAAAAATACAACATAGTGTAGATGCAACCTAAGTGAGTAAGAAAACTTTGTTTCTTTAATGTCTCAGCATTTCTTATTTCCTACTTTGATGATCTGCGTGTGCATGCACATATACAGATGCATAAATATGTATGTACAACTTTTCCTTTTTGTTTCTAATCTATAGGATTCAGAATTCAATGGCAGTGGGTTTTCTTTCTCTTTCTTTAAATCCTTATTTCTTAAGCCTCACAAGGCTGGAGTTAATGTTGATTTGTTAAGTTACTGGTTCAGCAGTAAACCTGAGATCTTTCTGATGAGGGTGTTCTAATTTGAGCTTTTTCATTTTATAAGAAGAGGGAGAAAAAGAACTGGGTTGTTTTAACCTCCTTTGCCGAACTTAAATATTAATATTTTTCATATACAGGAGAGTGAATTCTGTTGCCTATGCATGAAGCAGAATCAGTGGCTCAGTAAACCCCTCTGGTGTCATTTCACTGAACAGTTCCAAACAGGGATACAAAGCCCAGATGAAACTAAGATGAAATAGTAGAAATTGTGACAGGCTATTTTTCCAATGATGCTCTTAGGAAAAGCTGCTGATTGAAATCAATACCTCAAGACCTGGAATTTGAAAAGACCATTTCTGAGGCCCGAGAGGGTCACTGAATAGAAGTGTCAGCTGATGGTATTCAGACCAGCAATTGCTTTCACCAAGGTGCCTCTGTGTTTACTTAAGTGACTTGTGGTAGCTGTTGGCTGAGCATACATTGAGAGAGTCTCCCACAATGCAGGCGCAGGGCAGGAAGAAACTAGAGGGAACACTGTCTGTGGTTTAAATGAGTAAGTCTCAGTGTGCTACAGTGGAAGAAATGACTCGAACTGGGGTTTCTTTTACATTTCTTCTTTGGGTGGGTGGGGAGACTGTGATGGATTTCAAAAATCTAAACCTTTTCAATATTAAAAAATAATGAGTCTACCCCAAACCTTGTAACATTCATTTCAGACCAAGTTCTATTTAATAAGTTATAAATGATCAGAATAAAACGTCATTTGCACAGATCTCTACTAATGCTTCCAATTTTCTCCAAAGCACAAGGAACCATTTTCTTTTTGTTAAGTGTAAGTTTTTTTTTCTTTTTCTTTTGCTTCGTGGTAATGTCCTGGGGTGTGGGGGGACACAGGGGCTATTCGTGCAATTTCAAATTGCTTTATATAGAAGTTGCCAGATCACTTAATTATACTTAATAAGATTTGAGACTATTTTGTGGGAGAGAACGAGGCTTTTAATGAAGCTATTAGTCTTTCATTTAAATAATAAGAAAAAGCATCCGACTTTCAAATTTAAATTGCAGAGATATTTGGCTTGTCTTTTTCTTTTTGTATGTCAGAATGAGTACTTTGCACTTTGGCATCTTTAGCACATGCCGTGTATCTTTATCGGTCATTTTGTTCACAGTGGTTAGTAAGGGAGTCCTGGAGGCACTATGGTGACGTGCTCTGCTAGTAACCGAAAGGTCAGCAGTTGGATCCCACCAGTCACCCCATGGGAGAAAGTTGTGCTATTTGCTTTCACAAAGATGGCAACTGTGAAAACTCTATGGGGAAATTCTACTCTGCCCTGCAGGGTCACTGTGAACCCCAGTCAACTCCACATCAACGGGTATGTTCAGGATTGCTCACTTGCACGATAGCTTCTCAAGCTGATTTGGCCTGCCACTCCCTTTGCAGGGAAAAAAACCGACAAATTACTTGGTGTTCCCCTGGAAATGAAAAACATTTCCACTATGTCCCATCATCTGGGATAAAGTGTAGGTATCCAGTGCGACACCCCCCTCCCCGCCCATGTCCTCGCAGGACAGTCTTGTTCACTTTGGGAAACACTGATTTTAAATGAAATGGAATTCATCTATTCAGAGTGCCCTTAACCAAATTATCTACGTTCCTATCAATCCAGAACACTGTCCTAGATTCCTGTCCCAGGTAGAGGTGATCATCACAGATACAGGAGTAGCAACCAGCCCCCTTACCCCATCCCCAGGCTTCTTCCACAGGATGCTGGATTTGCCCTTCAGAACCATAAGCTTAGGCATGTAAGCTAGCCTTTGGAAAACGAATCAAAGTCAAATTGTCAAAACAGTTGACTTAGTTGTATAAAGTTGTATTTAAAAGGATAGATCCTGCTATTGCTGTCACTTTTTTAGGAAACTCTTCCAGAGGCCAACGTGCTATGGGAGGGAAAGCAATCAGCAAAGGCTCTAAGACATTGTCCAATTGGGTCCTTGTGTCATAACAAAGCTCACCTGGGTCAGAGCCTGGTTCTTGGTCATTTACATTATGATATGATGACAGCTACTAAGACTGCCAGTAAGATTACCAGCGCGAGTTTGCCTAATATTCATTTTTAGGAAAGAGGGAGGTGATTGGACAAGTTGGAGGCCTAATTGGGGAAATTTTCTGCAGTTCTGCTTTTGGCCCTTTTTGAAATCTGAGAACTTGGTAAACCAAGCAGTATACATATGACCTCCCAGCCAGTCTTGCTAAGGCACACTCAATCACACCAGCAACATGACCTGGAGCAAAGTACTTGATCTCTTTGAATCTCAGAATCATCAACCATACAATGAGAAGAGTCATACTACTTTAAAGGGTTGATAAAAGGGTTCTACAAGTAATGTTTGCAAAGCCTGGACCCATGCTACCTGGGGAATTGTCAGCTCCACACTCAATAAACAATATTTATGATGACTGGAACTATGATGCCTATACGTATTGTTGCTTTGACGTTGTTCTTTTGTATGGGTTCTGAAATTTCCCTTTCTACATTTGTTTGAACTCAAGTCAGAATGAATATTTATGGCTCCGCCCCACCCTTAGTTCAGGGGTGTTTCAAAGTCTGTTGCATGCCATCCAAGCATGCTTATAAAAGAGAAAAATGCAATGTAGGGGATAGTTTATTTTTATTTTAGTTCTCTAGTGGAATCCCAACATTATTCAGCATGTTTTGTTTACAGAATTATTTAGGTTATAATCAAGAATACCATAATACTGTTTTAAAATCTAGGCATAATTAGCAGGAAGATATTCATAGTGTGGGCCTGACATTATTATGGCTGCAATATAAATTCCATGAGGTGGAGAAGACCCCGAGAAGGAAGGCTATAGATTTATCATCGTACGATGCATTTGCAATATGGATTGTACTTATCTTTTTATTTGCCACAGACAATGTAAATCAGGAACATCTGAACAGAGATTCAAATAATTTAGCATCTGTAGCCACGATAAAATATGCTGTCCTGATGCTCAGAGAGGAAACAGAAATGTGCTGTTTTGCAATTCTGCAGATACAACATGGCCTCAGGTCCCGGAGGTAGCCCCTGCAATGATGGACAGGGCGTCCTCCTGAAGGCAAAGTGGGGAAAATGTCAGCGATCACTTACCATCGTTTCCTTTTCTTCTCCCTTTAATGACTTAAAGATGAACTCTTTGGCCAAAATGTTGTCAGTAACCTAAACCCTTCTGTAGGGCGAAAAGGACTGTTGCCTTCAACCAGTTCCCCGCCCTAATGTCACTTCCACCAAAAGGAAATGCCTTAAGAAATGCCATTGAGTACTGAGCACTTCAGCTGACACCCATAGCTGAGATTTGGTGCGATGGCCTCCAGATCTCTACACGTGTTTCCTTGTTGTTTCCTTGTTGGCCATTCCCAGCCTGGCTTGCTCACTGCGTGCTCTTCACGGAGCACGGAAGTGAGGTACCCTGGGTGTAGGCCAAGTGCAGACGCCCTCCACCCCCCCCCCCCCCCCCCGCAGTGATCCTGGAAACGGACCGGATACTGCGAGCCTCTTTATTTTGCACCTAAACCATCAGCTGACAGATGGAAAATCTGAGAGTCCAGGATTTTTCCATAACTTAGCCCAGACCAGGCAGAATTGTGGGCATCTAACAAAGATGGGTCCCTGGCCCTCGGGGGCACGTGAAAACATGCACCGCCGCAAGAGCAGTCGGGAAACGCACGATGGGAAAATCAGTGTAAGGGGTGGCGGGCAGCCAGAGAGCTTTCAGGAAGAAACCGGGGTGAGGAGAACACAGGAAATGTGTGTGTGCCTTCTCTCCGAACTTCACTGTCACAGCTAAAGATTCACTTTCGTGGGGGCGTGCTGCTGAGAAAGCCCAGCGGAAGAGGGCATTTCGCTCATTTACGCCGAGGGGCTGGCGCGCTTTTGAAGTGGCTTTCCGAGTCTTCTGATTGCACAAAAAACTGGAAAGTTTAAGTCAAAACTGTAGACTTTCGAAGGCCTAAGCGATTGCCTCATTGTTGTCCAAACTGGAGTGCGATGGAGGCATATCCCACTCTCAGACAGTCCCACTGGGGACAAGAGGGATTTCTCCGTGCTGCGCCGTTTAACAGTAAACGACAGCTGGCTAGCTTTGATTCAATTAGAACTACTAATTTGCAAGTGGCTCTCAGAGAACCTGAAGTAACCTTGTGACTTGGTCTTATCTGTGTGTCTGGAGTTCAGAGAGGAGACACACAGTGTCCCTCGGGCCTCCCAGGCTACCATGAGAGCCTGGTGCAATGCGGAACGGATTTCTTTCTTTGAGTGAAAACAGCAAACCAAGCACTTCAAAAAGACCAATCCGTCTCCTCGCCATAAAACCTTAATACCCTTCACTGTACAAAGAAGGAACAAGCTTCTCACCCTTTGCCTGGCAAACACCAGCTGAGAAACACAAAAGGGAGCAAGAACATTTGAAAAGCCCCTTTGCCACCCATTTCCTGCCCTTCTGTCCCACACTGCCATGGGCTCCAGACAGCCCAGCCTCTCTGTGGCTTTGCGGCAAGACAGAGCTCGCTCGTGCCTGGCAGTGCCAGGGTCCTGGATGGAGTAGCCTCCCCACACTCCTGGAAGCTGCACTGCTGACTTTGCTCCTTCCATCAAAGCCAACTCCGCCCACCCCCTGGACCAGTTGCTACTGTTTTTCGGGCCCACGGTGACCCATTGTGTGCAGTGGAGAATTGCTTCATAGGGTTCCCAAGGCTGTGACCTTTCAGTAGCTGATCGGCTGAGGCTTTCCTAGGGCGATTTGTTGGGCGCCAAACCATTGGCCTTGTACCACCCAGAGACTTCCCACCTGTACTGAATGCACCACCCAGAGACTTCCCACCTGTACTGAATGCACCACCCAGAGACTTCCCACCTGTCACCAAAGGCAGGCATTTTAACGAACAGAGGAGATACTGTTTTTTAGCTGCACATGAACCTCAGCGTCTGAACTGGGGAGATTATGATACCATTGTTTTCTTGGTTCCCCACGCCCTTGCTCACTTACTGCTCAGGGTCCCAGTGATGCTGGTGATCACATAGTCACTTTTTGAAGGAGGCATTTTTGGAAAAGGAGAGAAAGCAGAAAGTGAGTGTTTTGAGAATGATGAGGGCAATGAATATATAAGTGTGCTTTACACAATTGATGTATGTGTGAATTATGATAAGAGTTGTATGAGCCCCAATAAAATGATTTTTTTAAAAAAGACAGTAGAACTGTACTCCTTAGGATTTTCAATGGCTCCTGAGAGGAGCCCTGGTAGTATAGTGGTTATGTGTTGGGCTTCTAAATGGGAGGTCAGCAGTTCGAGAGCACCAGCAGCTCCCTGGGAAGAAAGATTGTCCTGAGACTCAGTTACAGTCTAGGACGCTCCCGAGGGCAGTATCTAGGGTGCGATTAGTTGGCTGTGAGTCTTTACTCGAGGGCAGTTCGTTTGTTAGAGGTTTTGGGGGATGACTTTTCTGAAGTGGATCATCAAGTCTTTCTGCTGAGGTGGCTTTGGGTGGATTCTGACTCCATACCTTATGGCTAGCAATTGACCACTTACCTCCAGGGACTCTGGAGAAGGGGACACAACAGAGCACATGCTCTGGATAAAAGTGATTAATTAAATGACTGTTTTCAGTGAGACATATGTTGCCAGGTCATCCTAATTTCGTCAGAGAATCCACTCGGTGCAGGAATGCAGCTGGGTCATCTAACTCAATCCTCTACTCTTATCATAAGAATGACATATAATCATGCATCAAATGTCCGCTCTGTGGGCGATGGTGTGCTGAGGGATGAAATGTGTGATTGTCTTTGTTTTTCACTCTGTGCCTATGACTTAGTACTATTATTCCCTCCATGGTGAGGACTGGTCATACAGAGCTCCAGGGTGATAGATCACATACCAGATAGATAGTTAGGGATGGACTGGGACCCACACACAGACGCTCATCACAGAAGCCCAGCCCCATTGCCTTCTAGGCCCTCATTTTACTATGTGTGAAAGTACTGCATTGAATGACCACCGGCACTATGGTGGTCACTGGGAGAGTTTGCCCATGCGGTGGACAGCACCTTTTCACTAACAAGAAAAAAATGTCAAGTCTCATATCTCACTCAAGAGACATGAACTTGAATTAAAAATTGCTGTTCTCTTCTAAAAGTTTCATCATAAAATTAAATAGTTTCCATGTTAATTAATAACTTTGCCTTATATGCTAACAGGGAATTTTCCCTCCTTCTTTAACAACAGATTTGGGTTTTCCCCAGATCTAGTAATACCTGTTCATTGTGGAAGTTTAGGAATAAGAGAGAAGCAATAATATCCTCAACTCCATCATTAGAGATAACTTTTTTTATCATTTTGGTGCATTTCCTTCTGGATCTATGAATGTATATAAACAGTCTGTTTTTGGATGGTGGGCTTATGTAAAACTTACTCTTTAAAATGATGCTTTCTACTTAATTGGCTCTTAGAGTCTTCTTTAAAATATGTTAGGCTCCTAGAATCACTTCATAAAATCTGAGGTATGAGATAGAGAAATTGTGAAGGTGACATATAACACACCATGAAGCTTTTCTATTCTCCGGGCTTTCAGAAAAACAACCAAAAGAAGTTGAGTTGAGGGGTGGGGGAGGGGAAGCAAGATTATTAGAAAATACAGAATTTAGTGATGCTACAGTTTTGTCTTTTCTTTCAATTTTTTTCAGACCTGTCTTTTATTTACTTGTTTACCCTCAACAGTTTTATTGGCATATAATTCACATATCATACAATTCAATAGTTCAAACACATCAAGAAGAGTTATACAATCATCACCAGTTTTAGAACATTTTATTCAGTCTTGTTATCATCATCATCAGTTCCTCGTTACCCCCTAACCCCAAGGAATGATTAATCTGGTTCTGTCTCTAGACTTACCTATCCTGGATTTTCTATACAGGAAAACATTAAAAATCCAACAAAAACACAACTAAGAAGAATAACATGGGGGCCGACCCCAACCCCAACTACTAAGGGGACATCTGCTCCTCCCCTCGGAAGAATTTATTTCAAAGGATGGCACTGAATCTACAGCTCCGGAAGAGGGACATATCTGATTGGAGCACATGGGAGCAATGAAGGGGGAGGAAGAGAGAGTGGAGCACATCATGGCCCACCAGGTCAGGAGGTCAATGTTCCCAATTAGAACAGCCAGTCGACAGAGAGGACCACATGGCTGGCCCCACTATGAGACATGAGGTTCCTCACTGACCCATAGTTCTACAGGCGACAACACCAGAGACACAATGTGGGAACTGCACGCGATCGGATCCCGCCACACTGAGGCAAAATATTAAGGGGGTGCAACAGAACAGCAAGGGAACGGAGCAGCGAGGTGTCCAGGGAATGCCGAAGGTGGACTTTGAGGCCAGGGCATGGTGTCCCAACAGACTGGAGTGGAAAACACTCCTAAAGGCCAACAAACAATCCTTGAACTAACTACAAGCTTTTCTTTCTTGTTGTGTTTGTTTTGTTTTTGTCATTGATTTGTTGTTTTATTGTATATTGTTGCTTGGTTTTGCTCTGTATTGTTTTTGTGCATGTTATTATCTCCACAGGTCTGTCTAAATAAGATAGGGTGATGAACAATCGGAGGAGAAAACAATGGAACTGATAGTTCCATGGGGACATGGGAGACGGGGAAATGGGGGGAAAGGTAGTAGTGTTAATAAACCCAGGGACCAGGGAACAACAAACGATCCAAATCGGTGGTGAGGAGGGTGTAGGAGGCCTGGTTGGCATGATCAAGGGTAATGTAACTAAGAGGAATTGCTGAAACCCTGGTGGGGACTGAGCATGATAGTGGGACAAGAGGGAAGTCAAAGGAAATAGAGGAAAGAGCTGGAGGCAGAGGGCATTTATAGAGGTCTAGATAAAGACATGTATATATGCAAATAATTTATACATGAGGATGGGGAAATAGATCTATGTGCATATATTTATAAGGTTAGTATTAAGGTAGCAGGGGGACATTGGACCTCCACTCAAGTACTCCCTCAATGCAAGAATACTTTCTTCTATTAAATTGGCATTCTATGATGCTCACCTTCCCGACACAACCGCTGAAGACAAAGTGGGTGACAACTAAATGTGGTGAAGAAAGCTGATGGTGCCCGGCTATCAAAAGAGATAGCATCTGGGGTCTTAAAGGCTTGAAGGTAAACAAGCGGCCACCTAGCTCAGAAGCAATAAAGCCCACATGGAAGAAGCACACCAACCTGTGTGACCACAAGGTGCTGAAGGGATCAGTTATCAGGCATCAAAGAACAAAAAAAATCATATCATTTTGCGCTCACCTCCCTGATACAACCGCTGAAGACAAATGGGTGCATAAGCAAATGTTGCAAAGAAAACTGATGGTGCCTGGCTATCAAAAGGTACAGCATCTGGGGTCTTAAAGGCTTGAAGGTAAACAAGCGGCCATCTAGCTCAGAAGCAACAAAGCCCACATGGAAGAAGCACACCAGCCTGTGCAATCACAAGGTGTCAAGGGATCAGGTATAAGGCATCATCAGAACAAAAAATCTTACCATAGTGAATGAGCAGGAGAATGCGGAGTGGAGACTCAAAGCCCATTTGTAGGCCACTGGACATCCCCATACAGAAGGGTCTTCGGGAGGAGATGAGACAGTCAGGGTGTGATGTAGCAATGATGAAAAATACAACTTTCCTCTAGTTCCTAAATGCTTCCTCCCCCTCCTCCCACTGTCATGATCCGAATCCTAACTTGCAAGTCTCACTAGACCAGAGGATGTACACTGGTACATATGAGAACTGGAAACACAGGGAAGCCAGGGCAGATGATCTCAGGACCAGTGGTGTGAGTGGCGATACTGGGAGGACATCAGGAGGGTGGGTTGGAAAGGGGAAACCTATTTCAAGGATCTACATGTGATCTCCTCCCTGGGGGACATACAACAGAAAAGTGGGGGAAGGGAGACGTGGGACAGAGCAAGAAATGACAAAATAATAAGTTATAAATTATCAAGGGTTCATGAGGGATAGGGGAGTGGGGAGGGCGGGGGGGAAATGAGGGCCTGATACCAGGGTCTTGGGTGGAGAGCAAATGTTTTGAGAATGATGAGGGAAACGAATGTACAAATGTACTTTACACAATTGATGTATGTATGAATTGTGATAAGAGTTGTATGAGCCCCTAATAAAATGATTAAAAAAACAAAAACCAGTAAAACAGATAAAAACCTCAATCAAAAAGAAAGCAGAAAATATTAAAATCTAGGACAAGTTTATTTACTTCTCTGTTTATTTTTCAAATTTAAATGAATCATAAGGAAGATTAAGTGATAGGGTGCTAAATTTTAGCCTACCGTAACGGCATCTGCAACAATCAACGTTCGGATGCATCCTGCATATGAGCTAGACTATTCACACCCTTGGTTCATAGTCAGAGGGGATTCACTAGGGACTTAACAACACAACTCCCTCCCTTTTTAAAAAGATTTTATATTTTTAATGCAAAGGATATTCTGCTTTTCTTTGAGCCAGTAAAGGGCAAGTGAAAAGTACACACATTGGTTGTGAAAGCTGCAGGAGCATATCTTGCAGTCCTGCACAAAGCATGGCATTCAGTGTGTAACGTGATGGGACCATTGTTGTCAGGGGCTGTTGAGTTGATTTTCAACTCATGGCAACCCCATGTGACAAAGTAGAACTGTTCCACAGGGCTCTCTAGAATTATAATCTATGGAGTTGCTATAAATCAGAATCCAATTGATGGCAGTGAGTTTTTGCAGAATCTTTGGTGCAGTGGTTCTGTGCTCATCTGCTAGTTAAAATCTTATTGGTTCAAACTCATCAGACATTCCCTGGGCACAGATATGGCAAGGTGCTTTCATAAAGAGTTACAGCCTTGGGAAAGAAATGGAACTGGGCCTCTATGAGTCAGAATCCACTGCAAAGCAAAAGGGGGTTTGGATCTATATCCAAGCAGATCACAAGGTCTTTGTGATGTATGGCACCCCGATGGGTTTGCAAATTCATATACAACAAATAAGCTTTGCAAATTCATATACAACAAATAATGCAATAGCTAACTATGACTGAGCCTGGGGCCCTAGTGGTGTAGTGGTTACTTGTTGGACTGCTAAGCACAAGATCAGCAGTTCTAAACCAGCAGCCATGAGGTTTTCTAGTTCTGTAAAGAGTTACAGCCTCATGAAGGGCTGAGGGGACCAGGTTTCAAGCACCAAAGGTGGGGGTGGGGGGAATCATATGATGAATGGGGGGAGCACGTGATGGGGACCCAATGCCCATCTGTAGCCAACTGGACATACCTTGGAGATGGGTAGTGGGGAGGAGATGAGTCACTCAGGGTTCAGTGTAGCAGTAATGAAACTCACAACCTTCCTCTAGTTCTTAAACGCTTCCTCCCCCAACTATCATGATCCCAATTCTACCTTGCAAACCTGGTTAGACCAGAGGATGCACAACGGTACAGATGGGAACTGGAAACACAGGGAATCCAGGAAAGATGAGCCCCTCAGGACCAGCGGTGAGAGTGGTGACACCGGGAGCGAAGCTGGGTGGGGGGTGGGGGGCAGGTAGAAACGGGGAACTGATCACAAGGATCTACATATAGCCTCCTCTCTGGGGGATGTGCAACAGAAAAGTGGGTGAGGGGAGACGCCGGGCAGTGTAAGACAAGATAAAATAATAATTTATAATTTATTAAGGGTTCATGAGGGAGCAGGGAGCAGGGAGCGGGGAGGGTGACGGTGGGGGAAAAGGAAAATGAGGAGCTGATTCCAGGAACCCAAGCAGAAGGCGAATTTTGAGAATGATGAGGGCAATGAATGTATAAGTGTGCTTTACACAATTGATGTTGTATGAGCACCAATAAAATGATTTTAAAAAAAGAGTTACAGCCTCAGAAATTCACAGGGGGCGGTTCTAGCCTGTGAGTCCTATAGGGTCATTATGAGTCGGAATCAGTCTGGGCAGGGAGTTTGTTTGTTTTTAGAGTTTACATATTTTATCTCATTTAGTTCTTGCTGATTGTCGAGGGAAAGGGAGTCCTGGTGGTATAGTAGGTACGCACTGGGCTGTCATCCCCATGGCCCAAGTTGGAAACCACCAGAGGCTGGGTGAGAGAAAGACTGGGCTTTCTACTCCCATAAACAGTTAGGGTCTCAGAAACCCACAGGGGTTGCCATGAGTCAGCATCGACTCAACGGCTGTGAGCATTGTGTGTGTGTGTGTGTGTGTTGTTTTTTGCGTTGTCAAGGGAAAATCATCTCTGAAATACCAAGGCTCCTACTGGTGGTGGAGGTGGTCTGTGAGGACTTGGGTGTGGGGGGGGAAGAAACGCCAGCTAATGGGGAGGATGGATCCGCGTAGCCCTCTCCTTTTTGGTCTCATGAGAATCCAGTCCTTGGGCCTTTTATCTGTTAAGCCTCTTGGAGATCATTATTTCTCTCTTGAGTAAAATATACACACTCAAACACTGTTGACCTTAAGGAATTTTCGGTATGACTATATGTGGGCCTTGCAGACAAGACACCTTTAAAGTATTAAGAAGACGAAAAAGAAGTGTTTTTATAAAGTTAAAGAAAAAAGAAGCTAAATTAGAAACAAAAAGATCTGAAAACTCTGGAACCTATACATATAGAAATAGTTTTTTGGGGCCCATATGTTCCTTTCTGTAATACAAATGTGTCGAAAGAGCAAATATCTGCAAAAATCAACTACAAAGCAAATCTTGTGAGTTAATGCATATCCAGCAATCCAGCCACGAGAAAAATTTGGAGTAACCAGCAGTGGGTCCATGCAGGCCCGCCCTCCACAGGGGTGATAAAATCCCAGATGCGGTGCTAGCGCATGTGTGGAGGCTCCGGGCGCGCACCCCTGGGATCTGCTGGCAGGCGGGGAGGGTTAAGGCGAGCTCAAGCTCACCATTTGGAAGCTTTGAGTTGCCTGCTTGGAATGCTAATGGTCGTGCTGCTTTCTGATTGTAAGGAAAGATGATTTTTTCCTGCAAAGTGTTACATCACGCTATGGACCCCTACCCGCCCCCCCACCCCCTCCGGCTGTCCAGTAGGAGTTCTGTCGAAGGACTGTTCCTGAACTGAGCTGTCCATTCGAACGGGGAGACTAAATGCCACAACCCGGGGGAAAAGTCATAAGTAACGCAAACGGAGTTAAAAAGGCAGCAAAGAAGTAAGGCAGGGAGAGAGTGAGGAGAGAATAAAGGCAATGTGGGAGGAATTCACGTGAAGGATGTCAGTCTGAGATATAGAGTTCCTGAGTACGATGGACCATCACCTAACAATGGGGCCACATCAGTATTAGCTGTGGTTTGACTTCAGCTCTAATAATGTATGGATGTGTGTATAGAACACATATTGCAGACAGTGAAAGCTGGCTTTTAATCTGACAGACCGTCAACAGCAACTCTGTTAACTAGCGCTTTCACACATCATCAGCTGAATGCTCCGTGGTGTTAAATGGTGCTGCACCTGGTACAGACTGAGCTTCTCCAGGGCCACCTGTACCAGTGAGGAAAAGCAGGTTCATTCCACTGTCGGTAGCAAGTCCCACTTTTTGCATCCATAGCTTGGAAAATTGGCACTCCTTACAGAGCATACAATACACAGAGCAATTTTGCTCACCAGAATATTTCATTTCTATTAAGACTGATTAATTTAGACCCACAAATGTGATGGCAGGAGAAGGCAAAGGGAAACAGAGGCAAGCTCTAGGAAGCAAAGGCATAGATAGGGAGATTAACAGAGGTGTGCACTTATGCAAATACATTAATCCATAACAATAGTGGTATTGGCCTATCTACATATATTTTATAAGGCAATACACTGAAGCTGCAGACGGGCCTTTGGCCTCGGCTCATACCTTCACTCAATATGAGAACACTTTGTTCTAACAAATTGGCATTCTATGATGCTCACCTTCCATCCACTCCCAGCCCACCCCCCCGCCAACACACACACACACACACACAATTGCTGAAGACAAAATGGGGGCATAAGTAGATGTGGTGAAGGCAGAGGATGGTGCCTGGCTATTAAGAGCTATAGTGTCTGGGGTCTATGGACAATGGATCATCCCCCACAGAGGGGTCGCAGGGAGGTGGTGAGTCAGTTAGGGTGCAATAGAGCACTAACAGGTCACACAATATACCTTTGTTCCCTGGAGGCCTCCCCAACCCCGCTATCATGACCTTAGGGCCGCCTCCCAATCAAGAGTAGATGGGAGCATGTACATAGGTATAGGCAGGAGATAAAACTCACAACACACGGACCCCAGGAACAGGAATGGGAATAGAGATAGTGAAAGGGTAGGGGGAAGTGGGAGACAGGTGGGAAGGGAGGGGGGACACTGATTGCAATGAATGGTGCATAACTACATACCCCCAGCCAGGGGGAAGAACAACGGAAATCAGAGGGAAAGGGAGACAGTGGTCGGAGGGAGATTTGAAAAAAATTAACAATCTACAATCTATCAGGGGGCCACGAGGGTTGCAGGGGGGAGAGGGGAGGGGAAAAAAGAGGAGCTGATCTCAAGAGCTCAAGGGAAAGTAAATGTCTAGAAAAGAACGATGGAATTTATGTAAAAATATGCTGGATACAATTGATGTATGGATTGTAACAAGAGTTGTAAGAGCCCCCAATAAGATGATTAAAAAAATTTAGCCGCACAGACTCTGAGTTGTTCTGATTTATATCCCTTCTTGTACTGAAGTGCTGCTGCTGGTGCTGCTGGTGTTGTTTGAGGAACTTGGCCACAGTTGCTGAGGATGGGGTTGAAGTTCAGTCGCTGGGTGGTGTAAGTGGCTCAGTGTTTGCTTAATAACCAAGAAGGTTGTTTGGGTCAATCTTCCCAGAGGCAACATGGCGGAAAGGCCTGGTGATCTACTTCCAAAGGGTCACAGTCACTGAAAGGCCCATGAAGCCCTGCTCTGCGCTGGTGGACATGGGGCAGTCATGAGTAGAGTTGACGCTAAAGCAATTAGTTTGGGGAGTCCCTCCCTTGCGGGTACAAATTGTTTGCTGTCAGATAGTAGTTCTGGTGGCTCACTGGTTAAGCACTTGTCTGCTGACCGAAAGATTGGCTGTTTGAATCTACTTAAGATCAGCTGCTGTAAAGAAAGCCTGTGGCCAATTCTATTTTGGCCTCCAGGGTCTTCATGAAGGGGAATTGACCCCACAGCACCTAAGAACAACTGACTAAAAAATTCCAGCAATCCACACAAAGGCACCTCTGAGAACTGGTCCGGCTGTCTGCTTCTAAAAGATCAGCTATCACCCAGTGGATCACGTTTCTGCCTTTACGCATATGAGCAGTCACGGTAAGCAACTCTGTGGCAACTGGTTTTTCTTGTTATTGAGCTGTAGTCTCTGGGCATGGTGTAGAGGCCCCTTTGCTAAGGACTAGTGAGGTAGTGTATTGTGCCAACCTGGCCAGTAAACACATGTGGGGTTAATTGAAGGGCAGAGGGATAAATGGCTCAGTGAGCCTCACCTTTCAAGTTCTCGGGCTCTTGCTTTCTGATGGTCGGACCAGGGTGCAGCTGCCTTTCTAGTTCCCTGCTCCAGCTGGCAAGGCTCACTTCCTGCAAGACATCCCTGAGGAGAAGCCGCATGGATCTACCCCAGTGCAGCCCTGGGTGCTGGAGCAGCCGTGTGGAGATCCCTGCCAGCTCTGAGATGCTTACACGCTCACTGTCTCGGCTTTCCTCCTGCAGTCGGCATCACTGTGTGTGCTTTGTGAGATGGAGGAGGACTTTGTGGACTGGTGTTGGACATATGGGCTAGTGTTGGGCTTGTGGGCTTGGACAGCTCTGGGTTGGGATATTTTCTTGATGTGCACATACCCTTTATATAAACCTCTCTCTTCTACGTGAGTTTCTGTGGATTTGTTTCTCTAAAGTCCCCAGACGAACACAACTCAAGAAGCAAAGTTCACTTAGAACTCCCCCCTGTGCTTTCGCGCTCTTCACATGCCAGGCAGGCTCTTCCCGAGGAGGCTCCCCGAAATCCTCCCATTCAGGATTCCGCTCTCCTTGATGTTTCAGTTCAGCCCTACCAGCCTCGTCTGGAATTTCCCTCTAGCCCGCGTTTCTCCTGGGGGCTCTCAGGGCATAATGCTTAGCGGGAGAAGGATGGGGCTTTCTGGATGCTGTTTTGTACTTTGGGGAATAGTTAAAGTTTCGAGAACCCACGGTTCCACCTTGCCTTGTCTGGTGGCTGTGAGTCGGATTTAACTGTATGGCAGCGAGTGTGGGTTTTGTTTTGGTTCATCTCTTCTAAACTCTGAACTTGGTCTTTCCCATTCCGGCTGCTAGACCCTTGGTGCCTTCGTAATCCCATAAACAGGACCGTATTCTTTTTGTTTACATCATTCTATTAGGGGCTCGTACAACTCTTATCTCAATCCACCCATCCATCCATTGTGTCGAGCACATTTGTACATTTGTTGCCATCATCATGCTCAAAACATTTGCTTTGTACTTGAGCCCTTGGTCTCAGCTCCTCGTTTTTACACCTCCCTCCCCGCCGCCCCTCCCCCATGAATGTAGGACTGGATTCTAAGAGAGTAACCTCGCCTCTTAGAATAACTGCGTGTTACCGGGTAGTGTGATGTGTGAGAGCATTGCAAGGTCATCCACGAGAAAGCGCAACCAAGTCGCCTACATGTGAGACGGGGGTTACAAGAGTGACTTTGAAAACAGAGAGGACATCTTTAGGATCGCTTTGAGGCTGACCCACGTTCTCATCTCTTGTAACCAAAGCAAGATGAGAACTGATGCTCAACTAGCTACTCAAGCGGCTGAATGCTAAAAGCCTGGTGCAGGGTAGACCAGAGTGATGTACATTCTCTACCACATGCTCCTGTGAGGAGGGGAAATCTTTGGATCCTCCAGTGCCTATCAGACCCGGCACCAAGCTGCGATCACACGACTGAAACATTTTATTTGTCATGACAATTTTATATCACTTCCAGACTTTAAAACTTTTTCCATTTTACTGAGAATTCTTGGTTTACTTGTTGGCAGATCAAACGCTGTTTTTAAGTGCACATATTTTAAAATTAACTGTCCTTTAACTCCGCTGAACAAAACCTGGCTGGAAAGCTTTTTGACTCCAACACAGACTCTTTCAGTTCTTCCTCAAGTCGTATGAACTGAGGATAAAAATTAATGCCTAGGACCCATGGGCTGAGTGTCTCCATACACAGAATATGAGCCTGAGTGGGGAGGCAGTCATTTTTGATCTGGTATTACTTGTGAGATTTGCAGTTTCTTAATGCCCTTTCTTAATGCATTGAGTTACATCAAATTTTAAATAGTTTATTATTTTAAAGACAATTATTCTCTTTAGAGGTGCTTTCTGTGCATGGAAAGTACAGAGCCACCCCACTCCCACTCTCCCCCAAGCACATTGTGTTTCTCCTATTAGAACCGCTTGCCTTAGTGCGGTGCCTTTGGTGCGAGGGAAGCACCAACACTGATGTTAAATCCAGTGTTAATCTTAAACACATTTGTCTTTCTTCATGAGGAGGGTCTGTTGTCTGTCTTTACACCGAGGAGGGGCTCAGTCATTGGTGACTGTGAGGCCTCGGTTTCCCTCTCCTCTGGAGTCTTTGGCAGACTGCTTACTGCGACTGTTCTAGTGGCCGTGGAAAGAAGCAATGGGGTGCAGCGGTGCAGCCTGCAAGCGCTGGGCAGCTCACTGGGTGCCATCTGGAAATTTATTTCCCTTCGCTAAGCCCTAGTTAAAGAGCCCCGGTGGCCCTGTGGCTTAGGAGTCGGGCTGCTCACAGAGGCTGTTTGCTCCTGGAAAGATTTACAGTCTGAGAAACCCTATGAAGCTGTTCTCTGTTTCATAGGGTTGCCATGAGTTAGGTGTGGATTTAGCCTTGATTGCATCATTTATAAAGTGGGGATCAAACTAATACCTAATCATCAGAGATTGTGGAAATTAATCACCGAGCTGCTATGCCTAAAGAAATCTTAATATAGTGTTTCAGAAAATGTTAGTGGTTATTAAGTGGGTCTATATCTGAAAGCTATCTGAAAAATAATATATTTTGAACGAGAATCTTAAAAGTATTTCCTCATTGAAATAAAAAGGAGTTCATATAGTCAGAAGGGAGGGACAACACACAGTCCTTCTTTGCCATTACTTTCTCAAAAGAGAGCCTTCCTATTTAAGCAGGAAAAGAAAACAAAAACCAAGCCCACTGTCATGAAACCGACTCTGACTCCTGGGGACACGTGGGTTACAGAGTGGAACAGCCCCACAGGGTCTTCTGGGATGCAGTCTTTCATGGAACTAGTTCACCAGACCTGTCTTCTGTGCAGCTGCTCGGTAGGCTAACCTAGTTTGTGCCACCAGGATCACTGTATCCACAGACCACTGCAATGCTGCTCTCACCACTAATGTGTGTCGCAGCCCCTCCCTTTATCAGTGGTAACCCTGTGGGTATTGTTAGGTGTCAGTGAGTTGGTTCCAACTCAGAGTGGCCCTGTGTGCAACACCACCTGGCCCCGCACCAGCCTCTCAGTTGTCAGGTTGGAGCCCATTGGTACAGCCACTGTGCCAGTCCATCTTGTTGAGGGCCTGTCTCCTCTCTGCTGTCCCCCTGCTTTACCAAGCAGGTGTCTTTCTCCACGGGCTCGTCTCTCCTGACAACATGTCCAAAGTATGTGAGACGCAGTCTCACCATCCTTGTCGCTAAGGAGCATTCTGGTTATAGCTCTTCCAAGACAGATCTGTTTGTTCTTTAGGCAGTCCGTGGCACTTTCAATATTCTTTGCCAGCATGTTTGAAATGCTTTGATTCTTCTTTGGTCTTCCTTAGTCCATGCCCAACTTTTACATGTATAGGAGGCAATTGAAAATAGCATGGCCTGGAGCAGGTACACTTTAGCAATAGTGTTAGCAATAGTGTTTGCCAATCTTTTTGCCCCCTATAGGAATCCCAGGCCTGCCTGATTCTGAAGATGTACGTTGCTAAACCTACAGTCATGATGGCTTGCAGTGGAAACTTAAGAAGTCTCTTTAACAAATGTATTATCTCTATCTTTTTAAAATGCCACCGCCACCCACCGCACCACACCCCCACCCCGGTCCATTGGGTGGGCCTGACAGCTATATTTTCATACTGTTACCTGTCTCTTTAGTCAACGCGGTCAAGATAGCTGACCTAAATAGACCAATCACATGATTTCTGCCAGCAGTTGGTGTTTTGGCCTGAGGCCTTTTGACACTGCATGTGACTGGCTGTGAAACAGGAAGACCTCCTAGCTGTGGTGCTCGAATGGGGCACAAGTGCAGAGAAGCAGGCAAAGTCGGCCCACCTGCAGAGAGAGCAGGATGCTGCTGATAGCGGCGAAATGCATGATGCGATTCAGAGACAGTTGACAAGAGTTTACAGTCAGATTCTGGTTTGGCAGTTCTTGACTCTCCGTTTCATGACACATACTGTGTTTATATAAATTCCCTGCTTTTAATTAATGTGGCCCAATGAGCAACCAAATACTTTAATGATTCCTGGCTCTGATCAGTGATGATCTCAAGTCAAGTTCACAAGTGCATTGCCACCCGCCCCAGACTCTCAGCTCACCCGTGACTTTCTGTGATCCTGTTACTACTTATTTCTTTTTTGCAATGAAACTTGATATCTCTGTGTGTTTCAGTTAGTCATTATTGGTTTATTTTTTTAAGCATTCAGAATGCAAAACATTTTATTTGTTTCAGTTATGTGAATATAGAACTTTATAAGAATGCTGAAAGTTTAAGGTATATTAATTGATTAAATTCATTGATTTATAATTCAGGTTTTCAGAGGCACTACTAATTTTGTGAATGCAAGTTGAAATAATTTGTGCCACGTCATGTTTAAGAAGAAACTGCCTACTAGCTTTGGTGCCAATTGAAGCTGAATCCCAGAACAGAGGAATCCCATGTTGATTCAGCTTAAGTTCCTATCACCTGCTTCCCAACAGTGGTATTACTATGGGAAGTCAGGGAGTACAGATCACACTGAGTGATAATGTCAGAGGAGGTGATATCAAAATGACAGTCAATAAAATTTTCATGCAGTGTATCAGCAAAAATTATTATTATTTATATAATATTGCTGTAGGTCATTATAACAACCAAAATATTTTTTTCACAAGCCCGGGTTACATGGATCAATACACCAAACCAAAAGCTCAGTGCCATCAAGTCAATGCTGATTCATAGGGACCCACTGGAGTTTTTCAAGACTGTAACTGTTTATGGGAGTAGAAAGCCTAGTCTTTTTCTAGAGGAAATGCCGGCAGTTTCTAAGTGGAGTGCAACCCAATGCATAACTACTACACCACCAAGACTCCTGTTAACACACCAGCAAGGCCAGCACCCTATGCTAATGAACTTTGTGAACTTTCTGATGCATGCCAGTCAAAGCTGTCATGATGACCCAATTATAACGACGCTTCAAATCACATGGTTTCATCTGTACAAATAGGCTTGGTTGTCCCTGATTTTGTCTCATTATGTGGCATCTTAGCTGAAATATTATGGTAAGTAGCATTTGCTAACCTATATCAATAACTTTATTGAGAATGATATACTAATTAAAGAAAATGGAGACAATTTTAAAAAGGCTTTCCATTCAGTAACCAATAAAGTTGTAACCAATTATTTAATGAAGAAATATTTTAAAAATCAAGTGTGTTGTTAGTATTGAAATTATCTAAGACATATTACATTTTAGCAATTTACAATGGTATTCCATTACAGTCGGTTCACACGGACTCTGATATTTGGGGATTATGTCAAAGAGGTACAGCCCAACCTACCTATTAGCTTGCAGCCTGATGTCACCCCTGGAGGGTGGGCCTTTTGTATATGAGAGACCAGCAGAAATAAAGTTCTTCCATCTTTTGCCTTCAGCTGGAGTTGGATCCTGTTTCTGGTTTGTTGATTTCCTGTTGTGTCTGTCACCTGTGACTCCCAGGAGTGGTCAGCAGACTACCCACAGTGGATTCACCTGGTTATCTATGACTTCATTTCCCTCTGCATCTCCTGGCTTGTGCACAACCCACACCCCAGCGTCATCATCTTGCTTTCTGTTCATTGGCTTCCACGGCTACACCAGTCAGTGGAAGGCTGACTGTAACTGACTGGACTTAGCGCCTTCTACTAGACTCACCTGCTTTTGTGTAAACCATTTCTTGATACCTCGTAAGGAGGAAGCATCAACGATTTTAGACTTATTGGTAAAACAGATGCATGCTAGAGGATGGGAAGCTAGCCCAACAAAAATTGAGGCAGGTGTAGTCTATGTGATCATGAGGTGTCATTGGGACTGGGTAACAGGCATCAGAAGATCCATAACAAACAAACAAACAAACCATGAAAATACATATTGTTGAGAATGAGGGAGGTTGGAGCAGAGACCCAAAGCCCATCTGTAGACAATGGAACATCCCTCACAGAGGGGCCACAGGGAAGGGAGGAGTCAATCAGGGTGCAGGAAAGCACCAATGAAACACACAATATTCCTCTGGTTCCTTGAGGATTCCTCATGCCCCCACTATTATGACCCCAGTGCTGCCTCTCACTTTGGACTAGACTGGAGCATGTACACAGGTATAGATAAGAGATAAGAGCTCATGACACACAGGAACAGGAATGGGAATAGCGATACCAGAAGTGTATGGGGAAGGTGGGGAAAGGAGAGAAGGAAGGGGGAACTGATTGCAGTGATTGACCCTTAACCACACACTCCCCTCCAGGGGGAAGAACAACAGAAACCCAGGGAGAAGTAAGACAATGCTTGGTGTGAGATATGAAAATAATAATAATTTATAATATATCAAGGGGTTATAAGGGTGTTGGGGTGGGAGGGAAAAAAGAGGAACTGACATCAAGGGCTCAATGGAAAGTCAATGTCTAGAAAATAATGATGGCAACATATGTACAAATATGCCTGATACAATTGATGTATGAATTGCAATAAGAATTGTAAGAGCTCCCAATAAAATTATCTTTAATAAAACATTTTAAAAAGTGAACAGGAAAAATTCAGGCAGGTGTGAGGCATATTGAGCTACCCATACTAAAGTGAAAGGTAAGTTATTGCATCTGGCCCCTCCAATAATTATAAAGGAGGCACAAGGCCTGGCAGGCCTCTTTGGATTTGGAGGCGGCATATCCCTCATGAGGGTGTGCTACTCAACCTTATATATTGAATGACTCGAAACACTGCCTGCTTTGAGCGGGACCCAGAACAAGAGAAGGCTCTTCAACAGGCTCAGGTTGCTGTACTTGAGTTGGATGGGTCAGCTGATCCAATGGTGCTTGAGATGTGAGTGGCAGATAGAAATGCAGCTTTGAGTGTCTTCGGTAGGTGCCTCTTGGTGAAGCACAGTGCACACCCTTGGGATTTGGGGCGAAGCTCTTCCATCCTCTGCAGACAACTACACCCCCTTTGAAAAGTTACTTTGGGCCTGCTACTGGGCCTTAGTGGAAACTGAATGCCTCGCATGGGCTGCCAAGTCACCATGAGGCCCGAGATACCCATCACCAACTAGGTGTTGCCTGACCCACAGAGTCATAAAGTTGGGTGTGCACAGCATCACTCCATTATTAAATGTAAGTGGTATAAATGAGAACAGGTTAGAGGAGGGCTCAAAGGAACAAGCAAGCTATATGAAGAAATAGCCCAAACACGTATGGTCTTCACTCCTGTCAGTGCTGTCTCTCTCCCATTCTGTACGAATGGCCTCATCGGGAGTTCCTTATGATCAGCTGACTGAGGAACAGAAAACTCGTGCATGCTTGATTTACTGTTGGTTCTGTGCAATATGCAGGTGTTGCTCAAAAGTGGACGTAGAGTCACTGCAACTTTGTTCTGGGACCTTCTTGAAGGACAGAGGTGAAGGGAAACCCTCCCAGTTGGCAGAACTTCGAGCAGGGCACCTGGCTGTTCGGCTTGCCTGGAAGGAGAAATGGCAAAGTGTGTGACTGTACACTGAGTCACATGCTGTGGCCAATGGCTTGACTGGATGGTCAGAGAGTTGGAAGGAGCACGATTGGAAAATTGGTGCCAAGGAGGTGTGGGGAGGAGGTATACAGACTGCTCTAAATGAGTCAAAAAGTGAAGCGATTTGTGTCCCATGTGAATGCTCGCCAAACGGAGAGGAGCTGGAACCATCATGTGGATGAGATGTCCTCTTCTATGGAAACCAACCATTCTCTTTCCTCAGTCTCTCCTGTCCTTGTCCATTGGGCCCATGAAGCAAAGGGCCATGCTGGGAGGGATGGAGTTCATTCATGGGTTCAGTATCATGGACTTCCACTCACCAAGGCTGATTTGGCTGCTGCCATTGCAGGATGAGCCATCTATCAGCAGTACAGGTCAACCCTGAGTCTACAATATGGGACTATTTCTTGGTTTGGGGCTTAGGTGTCAACCAACAACCTTATGGCAGGTGGATTCATAGAACCACTTCCTTCTTGGAAAGGGCAGGGTTTTGTTGTTATTGGAGTAGGCACTCTGGATACAGATTTTCTTTCCCTGCTTCCAATGCTTTGACCAAAGCAGCCATTTGTAGACTTACAGAATGTCTCATCCACTGATGTGATATCCTGCAAGTACTGCCTCAGATCAAGGGACTCATTTCACATTAAATGAGGTGTGGCAATGGGCCCATGCTCATGGAATACACTGGCCTTACTATGATCTCCATCATCCTGAAGCAGCTGGCTTGATAGAATGATGGAATGGATTTCTAGAGACACAATTACAGGACTAGCTTGATGGCAACACCGTGCAAAGTCAGGGTGGCATGTGCTTTAAACTAGCATACAATATAGGGCGCTGCTCCTCCAAAAGAGGCAGGATTCACAGTTCCAGGAACCAAGGGGTGGAATCGGGAGTGGTAACACTCACCACTATTCCTAATGCTCCCTGTCTCTGAAACGCTCAGCTCGTCTGGTTTGGAGGTCTTAGTTCCAAAGGGAGGCGTACTCTTACCTGGAGACATAGCACTGATTCCATTGAACTGGAAGTTAAGAATGCCTCCTGGGTACTTTGAACTCCTCATGCCCCTGGACCAACAGGCAAAGAGGGTATGCACTGTATTGAATAGTGGGATCCTGATCACCCAGGGGAAATTGGGTTCGGATTGCAGAGAGGAGGCACAGAACCTGGAACCCAGGAGAAACCTGCTTTGAAGCAGACTGGATGTACTACTACCTCAACCGTGTAAGCCATTTCTCCATAGAAGGCTCTTCCTACGAGCACCACACATCGCTGATTTTGCTTCTCAAGAGAACCAAACCTAACACAGGGTCCTCCCAGGCAAACTGTCTTGTGTGATGAGTTACAACTGAGAACTCTCTGACTAGGGCTCTAACCCTACTTTGCAGGTGGTTCTTTACTATTAATAGACACAATTAAGGGGGATCAAGACTTGACTTAAGTAGAGGGTGTGAATCAAGTCTCACCCTTTTCCTTGAGGGCATACGGCCTTTGTGGAGGATGTGAGCCATCCTGTATTTGGTGGTGGGGGTATCTTTAAGACTGCTTTAAATAGTCGTGGTATGATTTAAGGCACCATTCTTTTCATTGTTTGCCATTGTTAGGTACTGGCAAGTTGGTGCCAACTCGTAATGGCTCCGCATGACAGAATAAAGCACCTCCCAGTTGTGTGCCATGCTCACAATCGCTCTGAGGTCTGAGCCCGTGCATGCCACCACTGTGCCAGTCCTCTTGTCAGAGGGTGTCCTCTTCAACCCTCTGCCACTTCAACAAGCACGAAGTCTTTCTCTGAGGACACGTCCACCTGATGAGAGACAGCGTTCTGGCAGTTCTTCTAAGACATTTCTTTGTTCAGCTGTCAGCCCAGAAGCCCTCCACACTCTTCACCAGCACCACATTCAAAGGCACCAACTCTTCATTGGTCTTCGCTCCTCAATGTCCAACTTTCACACACCAATGAGGCAATGCAAAATACTAGGACTTGGGTCAAGCACAACTGAATCCTCAAAGCAACCTCCTTGTTTTTCCACATTTCAGGAGGTCTTGTGCAGCTGATTTACCCAATTCAATGTGCCCTTTGATCTCTTGAAGTTTGCTTCCTTGGACACTGATTATTCATCAAGCAAGATGGCATCCCTGACAACTTCACTTCTTTCTCCGTGTATCATGATGTTACCTATTGGTTCAATTGTTAGGGTTTTATTTTTTTATTTGTTTGCCCTAGATTATGCTAGGATCACTGTACAGTTGTTAAAAGTATCACCTATAAAGTTATACCTACTTCCCGTCTGAGCTTCAGTGAGGCAAGAAAACATGGTGTGACTTTTGGGCATTTTTGGCTTCTGGCCTTCTAGCGCTGGACCCTGCATCTGACTCGCTCCTGCCTGACTTCAGATTTGGGATGGAAGAGCTTCCGCCATCACCTGCTACATTTCCGTAAAGGTTTGTGCATTTCTGTGGGAATTTCAAGTGAATTGCAGAACCCAGGAAGGTGAGGTAATATACTCAAGGAAGAAATGGGGGTTGGAGGTGGGGGAATGGAACAGAGTAACATCTTAGAAGAGTTGAACACTTGGGACATCTTTAATCTCTAATTCCTTGGAACTAGTCTGGTGTTAATTCTCCTAACAGAAATGATTAGCACAGATACCACATACTACTCTGTGATTATTGTGGAGCATAAATGTCTCTAAGGCTTCCGTGTGGTCTGGTAGGGAAGGAGGTTCCTGGAGGAGTGTGTGGTACCATGAGGTATTTCACTGGGGTCACAAAACTGTAGTGATGCCCTTGGTCCCTGAGAGTGAGTCACTATACAGTTACCCCAATATTTTCATAGCTGTTACTTGGTTACCCTTGGTAAAAAAAAAAAGACAAGGTTTCATGCTCAAATATGCTGTGAAATACTGAGTTTAAGCAGAGTTAAACTCTTTTTTGAAAAATTGAAATTTCCCCTCTCTCTCCCAACTCCCCGTCCTACTACATTTATTAATATAATTCCTCCCTGCCAAATCTCTGTATGTTCATGGATCTACTCCCATCTTCCCTCCTGCAGTCTTTCAGCCCATGCGACTAGCCATGCACCCACTCATATATTGCCATCATTAGAGGACTGTGTATAACAATATCCACCTCTGTGGCCTTCAACTCCACCCAGTGTTTTCCCGGATCCATCATGTTGCGTAGACCTACCTATTTTGTGTTTTGCCTTCCCCTTCTCTTCCCTTCAACCCAGTAATTTACTACCCCTTTGACACCCACCACCCAGGTCACCACCAAAGAATATTTCCTTCTGTGTGAAAACCCTTTCTTGACCTTTTACAATAGTGGTGGCACACAGTAGTTGCCACTCTGTGATTGACTAATTTCCCTCTGCAGAAGGGCATCCAGGTTCTTCATCTGTTATGAGGTGTTTCATGGATTCATCTCTAGTCTTAAATGTTGTGTACTAGTCCATCAAGTGTATGTACTCATTGCCATTGGGTCAACTCAGACTCATAGTGACCATCTATAGGGCACGGCAGAGCTGCCCCTGTGGGTTTCTGAGACAGTCACTCCTGTGAGCACCTCATGGTCTTGAACTGCTGGCCTTGTGGTTAGCAGCTCAATGCATAAACATTATGCTTACCTGGGCTCCACTGAGTGTACATACTATACTTTATTCATTCAATTTTACTGATGGACATTCAGGTTGTTCTATTGTGAGTAGTGCTACTAGGACATGGATGTACACAGATTTAATTACGCCCAGCTCCAGTCTTTAGAGCAGGTGGAAGAACTGCTGGTTTATGTAGTATTTTTAGTTTTAACATTTTAAGGAAGCATTACACCTATTACTGCATGGTTGGACCATTTTAAAGTTACACAAGTAGTGGATGAGGGTTTCAGTTTTTGCATACCCTTGCTAACATTTTCTGTTTTGCATTTTTTTTGGAACTTTGTTATTAAGGTGATGGTGCGATGATATCTCATCTATTTTGATTTGCATCTCTCGAATGGCTAATGGTTGCAGTGGCTGCATAACATCACAACATAGCATAACGTAATGTAATGTAATGTAACGTAACATAACATAACAACAGTTATGAGGATGGCACAGGACCTGGTAGTGTGGCAGTGTTTCTGTTGTATATAAGGTTGCTATGGGTTGGAAGAGGAGCCTGGGTGGCATAGTGCTTAGGTGTTGGGCTGCTAACCACTAGGTCAGCAGTTTGAACCCACCAGCCTCTCCTTAGAAGAAGATGTGGCTCTTCCCTCCCAAGGGTTGGTAGTGGGTGCCAACTTGGTGGCACCAAACAACCACAGTTGGTGGGCTCAAACCCACCAACTTCCTTAGAGAGAAGAACGGGCTTTCGGTTTTCATAACGATTTCGGCCTTGGAGACACACAGACACAGTCCTACCCTGCCTTGTGCGGTTGCCATAAGAGTCAACTCAATGACAGTGGAAGTGCGAAGTTTGTCCCTATTTTTCAATTGGTCAGTTTTATGGTTTTAGGTTTTGCATTTAGATCTTTGATCCATCTGAGTTCACTTTTGAATATGGCAGGAAATGTGGGCCGAGTTTCATCTTTTTCTACAAATAGATATCCAGCTCTGCCAGTACCATTTGTTAGAATTCTGCTTTCCTATTTAATGAGTTTCGGCCCTGTGTAAAAAATCAGCTGTCCGTAGGTGGATGAATTCACTTCTGGGCTCTCAATTTTGTTCCGTTGGTCTAAGTGTCTGTCATTGTTCCAATACTGATTTTTTTTATCACCATTGCTCTATAGTAGAGATTAAGATAGGGATTGTGAAGTTTCATATTTCATTTTTGCATAACTTGTAGAAGACCACACCTCACTTCCTCGGATCATACTAGGGGGGAGGAAGACACATCTCAACATCTAAATAATTAAAAAAGCTTGCAGCCGTCCATCGGCAGGGAGCCGCCAGAAATTCAAGCTGCTTTGGAAGAGGGATGAGGGGTATTCACACTGACATCAGATGGACCTTGACCGAAAGCAGAGAGCACTAGAAAGCCTTTAACTTGATTGTGCAAAGGCATTCAACTGTGTGGATCGTAGCAAACTATGACTAACATTGAGAAGAATGGGAGTTCCACAACATTCCCTGTGTTCATGGATAGCCTGTATGGGTAAAAAGAAGCAGTCATTATCACAGAACAAACACTGCAGGGTTTAAAATCAGGAAAGGTATGTATCCGGATTGTATCCTTTCGCTGTACTTATAATATGTACGCTGAGCAAATAATTAGAGAAGCTAGACTAAATGAAGAACCAGGTATCAGGATCAGAGGAAGACTTATTAACTCCCCAGGATACGCAAATGACACAAAGTTGCTTGCTGAAAGAGGTCAAAGGCTGCAGCCTCAGTGTGGATTACAATTTAATGCAAAGAGAACCACAATCCTCATAACTGGAACAATAGACAACATCATTTTAAACAGAGAAAAGATTGAAGCTGTCAAGAATTCCAAATTGCTTAGATCTATTATCAATGCTCATGGAAGCAGGAGACCGGGAATCCAACAATGCAGTGCATTGAGCACATCTACTGCAGAATACAATTCTAAAGTGTTGAGGAACAAGGATACCTCTTTGATAACTAAGGCGAGCCTGACCCAAGCCACTGTATTTTTAATCATTTCATATATGTGTGAAAACTGGACAATACCTAAGGAAGATTACAGCAGCGTTGATACATTTGAATTATGGTGCTTGTGGAGAGTCTGAAAGTGCCACGAACTGACAGAACAAACAAATTTGTTTTGGAAGAGGTACAGGCAGAATGCTTTTTAGAAGCGAGGATGGTGAGTCTTTGTCTTATGCGCTTTGGACATGTCATCAGGAGAGACCTGTGTGTAGAGAAGGACAGCATGCTTGGTGAAGGCGAAAGTCAGGGAGAAAGACGATGGCCCTCCACGAGAGAGCTTGTGAGAATGGTGTAGGACTGGGCAGTGTTCAATTTTGTTGTACATGGAAGAAAGACCAGGTCAGTGCCACCTTATTCTATAGGGTCACTATGAGTCAAGGTCAAATTGATGGCAGTGAGTTTGGAATTTGGAGGGTTGCTATGAATTCAAACCAACTGAGGGCACCAAACAACAACATGAATTTGTTGTTATCATGATTGTTACTAGTTACATTATGATGCCACTGATTTCTCTGTTCCACATAATTATCTGTACTCAATTAATTTTGTTCAGTGTTTTTCTCCATTGCTGTTTTATTGCTTGCTACATTTTATAATTATCCTTCTTTTGGTTTGATGATATTTACTTTCTTTGAAGTTATCTTGTAATTTATTAATTGTTTATTTTAACCCAGTATAAAACAGTATATTTTGAAGCCAACTTGATACCCTTTTCATTTGGAAGTTCTGATTCTATTTATTATCTCTTTTTAGTTTTCAATTTCTTCAGTTACAAATTGATATCTTTTGTTTCTTATTTTAAGTCTTGTAGGTTTGTTTTATTTTGTATACTTCTTTGTCTGGCTTGATTTCTGAATGGTGTTTTCATGTCTATTAATTTTAGGTTATTGCCTGCAGTTGTTGGTTCTCTGTTCTAAGATAGCTTCTTAGTATTTCCTGTATTGTTGGAGTAATTTTTACAAATTCATTTAATACACAAATTAATTTAAATTTATTAATTTCTATATATCTGGAAAATTCCTAATTTCATCATCATATTTGAGGGACTATTTTGATGGATAAATGATCTTTGGTTGACAATTTTTTCTTTCAGGTTAATATATCCCATTGCCTTCTTGCTTGCATTGCTTCTGCTGAGAAATCAGAGGTTAATCTTCCTGGACCCTCTTTGTAGATGAACTTTTGTTTTTTCCTGAGTTGGTCATAGGATACTCTGCTTCAAGGCTGAGATAAGACATGCCTCCACCCTCCATTCTTCTTTACAACTATCCTGACACCAACTGTCATTCTTGTGGCCCTCTAAATCTCTGTTGGGTTTGATAATCCATTGCGATGACCATACAGGACGCACAGACAATACTCACAATCCTGGGGGTTTATTACAGAAGTTAACAGGTTACTGCATGTCAGGATGAGAAAACATTTAGGATACAGGTCCACAGCAGCACCTTTTCTCTGCCAAACAGGCAGCTATAATATGCTCTTGTCATCAACTTCTTAGTCACATGGTCTCTTGGCCTCTGGATTATTCTGTGGGTTGGGAAGCCCACTGCTCTGAATCATGGTCTTAACTTGGCTCCTCTGTTTTGCCTTGTGCTCTCAGTGCTGTGGCCTTTGTTGCTTCTCCAGCTTCGACTGTTTCAGGCAGGGATTTTGCGCACACTCTACTGGTGGCTCTTTCTTGATAATCATGGCCGTTTCTTTGTGCTTGCTTCTAAAACGGAGCTCAGAGACCTAGAGAGGAATGGCAAGATTGACCAGTTCCCATGTCAGAGTCCTCTACACCTCATTAGCATGCTGTCATCATCTAGTGTCTATGTGGGAGTTACAAAGACTATGGGTGAAAGAACCATACCAAGCAATTTCACTTCACCGCATCAGTTTTCTGTTCATTTTTTGTATCGTGCAGTTGAGGTCAGATTTGCCTGGTGTTGGCTGCTGACTATTGTTGATCAGGTGCTATAAAAGCAGGAAAGTTGCCTTTGTCCTGTGAGTGGGGCTTTAAGAGGTAGGGGTGTGCCTGGGTTGTGTAGGCACTGTTGTCTTCCACCTTGTGATTTCCCCCAGAGTTTAAATTATGATATGCACTTTGATTCTCTAATTGGTGTAGGCTTGTAGTATTTCCTAAATTAACTGACCTTAGAATTCTTTCCTGTAGAAAAGATGTTTGGGGTTAGTGTTCCTTGGGATGTGTTCTGAGTGCAATGGCCTAAGGGAAGTGTTTGGGGAAGGTTGGATACTGCTCACTGATGCTATAATTGCTCTCTGCTATTATTGTTGACATACACAGCATTTACTTATAAAGGATGCCCAAACCTCTTTGGACTTATAAACAGAAGACTTTAGATGACATTATATGTAGTGAAAGGATAATAAAAATGGCACATTTTAGGTCCCATATATGATCCTACTCGATTACCAGGTCTTTGAAGTGCCCTATCCATCTTTGGACCTCTCAGTCATGGAACTTGGCACAGAGGTGATGGCAATAGTACTAATTGAACTGAGTTGTGATTAGCAGTCCAAGTCATAACCCACTATGCCACTAGAGAATCAGGTGAACTGAGTTGTTAACTTAGAACAGACCTAAATATTTTTCATTCTTTCAATGAGAAATTTACAAGATAATTATCTGGAAAATGCCTTAATCTTTCCAACAACAGACTTTTACAAAAAGACATTCATTTCAATGCAACAGCACTATAACTAAACTGGCCACATCAGGCGGCGGCATTTTAATTCTCAGGGATAAGCTGCCAGTAAGTGCTTTGCTGTTTTACAAGTGTCTTTTACATTTAGTGTAACAGCCAGTATAGCTTTGCTGAAGAGATGAAAGGGAAATATTTATTAGTTACAGAAATCAATATTTTATTTATGCACTAATAAGAGAGCCTTAAATAACAGGCCATCAATACAATAATGCAACAAAATCCTAAGAGAACGTCATGTACAAGAGCTCACCGTAGGAGCTTGCTCTTCTCATACTATTATAGAATCCATTCTGGAAGTATGAAAGCAAGCCGGGCAAAGTTAAAAGCTTTAGATTACATGAGTATTCATACTCAGAATGCATATAGCATACTCATTGCATTTTTATTTATGGGCGAAGGGAACAGTGATTAAGTAGGAGAAAGAAAGCACTTAAAACACCTTCTGGGGAGTGATTTCTATTCTTTGCTGTCACATCTCCAATTATTCTTTCTCTTCAAATACGGATTCTCTGTCTTTGAGTTTTCCTCTACAGGTGGCTGCCATTTGCAGAGCTATCAATTTTGCTGCCCCCCTTTAAGGCAGCTATTATTGATCCCAGTTCCTGCTTGCCCTTCTTTTGATTCATTTAGATGAGAACAGCTACAAAATATTTTAAACAGCTTGAGAAGAAGGTTAACTTTAAGGATCACACGCTATCATGCAGAGCCTCCAAATAAAGCATTTAAGCCTGCTCCAGCACCAGTCTCAGAGACGGTGACTTTAATGTGCTTTTCATTTGCGTCACGTTCTGTAGATGCCAGAAATGAGGCTCAGACCCATCATGGCGGTCTCAGGCCCGGTAAGGCTATCCTGTGTAATCTTCAAACACATGAGCTTGGCAGAAATACGAGGGGGCTTTAAAAAGTTGGTGGAAAAGTTTTATTATCTTTTTTTAAAAGTGGGGATAAAAAGTTTTATTCGGCATATGTGTTAAAGAGAAAAAAAGAGATGACAAACAAGTTGACACACCATCGAGGCTATGTCTGACCAAATCCCAGTTCTATTACCCTTTAATTCCATTTTCCTATAAACTCTTTGAAGCCTCCGCATATGTTTTCCTTCCTATATTTTAGACAGTGAAATTTGGCAGGATTGTTTTCCTTTTGTTAATTGTTGTTGTATACTTTACTCTTCCAAATCATTCTGTTTAAAGTTTGTATGTTAGAATTAATGGCAGGTTTTTGTAGTCTGTTAAGTCATAAATTACCACTCCTTGTCTTGGTACTGAAAGAGATTACTTAGCCATTCACAATTTTCCATGGGATGTTCTCCAGATGTGTGCCATCTGAGGTCTCCTGATGCCTCTCTCCAGTGGACTAAGCTGGCCTCTTGTTGAGGAAACAAAGGACTGGAAAATATATACATCAATGTTAAAACGTGCAGGGTTTCAGACAAAGTTAAGATGCCTTCACACTTTCTCTGAGTCCATTTGTGTTTCCTAACAGTGCCCCTACTGTGGTGAGCAAGTGCCGCTGCTGTACTTACCTCCTTTATGTATAATTTTATGCTAATCCTCGAATTGTTCAAAGAGCCTTTAGCAGTCAGCTGCCGTTCTCTGTCTTTTGAGGTATCAGATGATGTTACAATTTGGAAATCCCATAGATGTGGGCAATTGTGTCTCTAAACAATTCTGGCTCATTGGGTTTTGTAATAGGTTGTGTGTTAAGGACGTGGTTCTCTCCAGTCCATCCTAGGATACTGCAGGGATTCTCCATTTCAAAGTGCCCCCAAAGAGATGACCATTAACACAGTGTTACCTCTAATCCAATTTCCCATAATCTCACACTCTATGCAAAAGCAAATGTTGAACCTGTAGCTGAACCCAGTCTTTTGAATATCAAACCAAGATCCGTAGTGTATTATTTTAGCTATTTTGGGGGGAGGCTGATTGTTTACAAAGTATCTTTGGGTTGCCATTAGTTTGGGTTTAATCCTTTAGAAATATTCAGCACTCAGGCCTATTCAGGCGTGCCGAGAAGGGCTCTGGTGGCGGCAGCTTGGCCCAGCCTGTGCGGCTGCGTGTGTGCTCAGACCCCACTTAGTTTGTTCAGGTTCACGACCAGGCGAGACAGTGTTGTCAATCCCAAAAGGCATTCTTTCTTCAAACTATTGATCTCTGTTGCTCTCACAAATCCTGTAGTATTGGCTCTCGGGATTAGGATAATGCTCTAATCACTCTGTTAAGGATTCAGATCTGTGGTGAGCTAAGAGATGGGAACATCAAAAGGACTGCAATGCCCTTGAAGCAATCAATTTTTGTTCATCAAACACAAATGCTGAGAGGCTGCTTCGGCTAATAATTTATAACTGAATTAATGACACATGGTTTCCTTCAGTCTTTTTTGTTTTTTTCATTCTCTTGGCTCCTTTCTCTCCCTCCTCTTAAATGACCTGATTTGAATTACATAGCATTCTAAATAAGAAGAATGCGTTGGGAAGTGAAAAGCTTGCTTCACTCGCTTTCCAAGTGCTAAAGAGAAATCTCTTCCCTTTCGTTGGGCTCGAAGAGGAAGGAAACCCTAACAGCACACCTGTTCCACTTCCAGCAGTAGCCTCTTCCCCTGAGAAAGACACCTTCAGTTGTGGCTGCTTATGGATAACAACGGGGGGGGGGGAAGGGGGGGGACTTGCACCAACAAACTAACAATTTTTGTTATGACTGCCAATGACCTGCTGTGGTCCAATTACGTTCCACAAAAGAGATCCCACAAACAAAGGTTTATTTAGAATAAGAAAGTGATGTCGTTAGCCAGGGCAGGCATTTCTGCTGGCTGAACAAATGCAGTCTACAGGTCCCTGTGAGAGACTAAAATGCCTGAACATTTAGAAGTTCCTAAAAGTGTTACTTAGTTTCTATTGGCATTCTTCACTCATTCTCCCCAATATTTAAGAATACCAATGCCTATATTTTATGTTGGGCTGAGAGAAGCCTCCCAGGGCGAGCACTCCCAGCGTCTGCACGCTTGTCCTGCTTCCAGGGAACTTCTGAATCAATCATGAAGACACACGAGGGGAACGTTCTAAGTGGGATGTGAGCAGAGAGCAAGGGCAGAATGTAGAAGAATCCATAGAAGCCCCATTCTTAAGGTTCAACGGATTTTGTCTCTATGTAGACATTTTGATAGAAATTTCATCTTGCAGAATTTTTTATATAGATCAGAACGGAGTGGACTATTTCTTTCACTCTGTAAATTGTAAGATAGTAAAAATTGTGGAGGGGGAGAGTGGTTGAGGAAGAAGTGGTTTTGAGCATGTTTGAAGTTTTTATTTACATGTAAGATCTGATTTTCTCGTCATGCGCTGCCGTCCCCGGGCGGTGCAGTCGGTGGTTACGTGTTCTATATTAACTGTAAATAAGCGTTCTATATTAAATGTAAAGAGGTGTTTCAAACTGCCCCAGAGGTATCTCAAAGGAAATATCTGGTGCGCCGCTTCTGAAAGATGGAAATGCTATTGAATGCAGTTCTCCTTGGACATACCTGCAGTTGCCTTGAGTTGGAAGCGACATGACTCTACAGCTACTGGTAAGATGTTTGTGTCACGTGATGCAGCAAGATCTGTTTAGTTATATTTTGTTCACTCAGTCTGAGTAACTATCTCATTTGAAAGTAATAAAATTGTATTTTTTAATCGTTTTATTGGGGGCTCATACAACTCTAATCAAAATCCATACATGCATCAATTGTGTCAAGCACATTTGTACATTCATTGCCCTTATCATTCTCAAAACATTTGCTCTCCACTTAAGCCCCTGGCATCACCTCCTCATTTTCCCCTCCCTTCCCGCTCCCGTCTCCATCATGAGCCCTTCATAATTCATAAATTATTATTTTGTCATATCTTACATGGTCTGCCGTCTCCCTTTACCCACTTTTCTGTTGTCCGTCCCCCAGGGAGGAGGTTATATGTAGACACTTATAATCGGTTCCCCCTTCCTACCCCACTTTCCCTCTACCCTCCCAGTATTGCCACTCTCACCACTGGTCCTGAAGGGATCATCTGTCCTGGATTCCCTGTGTTTCCAGTTCCTATATGTACCAGTGTACATCCTCTGGTCTAGCTGGATTTGTAAGGTAGAATTGGGATCATGATAGTGGGGGTTGGGTGGGAAGAAGCATTAAAGAACTAGATGAAAGTTGTATGTTTCATTGTTGCTACACCTCACACCGACTGCCTCGTCTCCTTACAATTGTTTTTTTATAGGCAGTTTCCAGAAAAGATTTCCACAAGTTCACAACAACTCTTACCCTATTTTTACTTCAAATTTGGTTCAAATAAGTCACCAGTAATACTTACTACTCTCTGTGAGTTTCCAGTGCCCTGCTCCCAGCATGGCATCATGGCACATGGTTTAGCGTTCAGTAAATGCTTGCTGAAAGATTAAAAGGCATGATCTGTGAAGGTGTTGGATGTGAATCAAAATATGTGGGAGATTTTGCATCCAATTATTATTTTAGATTTCCTGATCACATAGATTCAGAGTGTGAACCAGCTTGAAACATTCTGAAAAGAGTGCGTGTGTGTGTGTGTGTGAGAGAGAGAGAGAGAGAGAGAGAGAGAGAGAGAGAGAGAGAGAGAGAGAGAGAGAGAGAGATAAGAATGGATCCAAACTCATAGAAATGTGTGCTATCTTTTGTCTTTGGGCCAAACAGGAACTGAAAGCTGAAGAGTTTCTTCTCAAGCAGTATGACAGGAGAAAATGTCGTATCATGCTTTTCAGAATTATCATGCTTGTGGGGAGTACTTTTAGTTATTCTCAGTTTATGATGATTTTTTAAAAATCACAGCAACCCCATGAGGGCAGCAGGGTAGGTGTGCTTCTCTCTCTCTCTCTCTCTCTCTCTCTCTCTCTCTCTCTAGCAGAAGGAGTCAGCCCAAGAGTGGATCATCACGCTCATCTTCTTAAAGCATGTCAGCTCTAGCAAACGCGCTCTTATCTTGTCGACTCCCTGGTACCTGTACATTCCAGCATCACATTACACATTCCTCTGGGTCGCACGCACTTTGAGTGTATGCATGCGGTAAGGCTGAAACAATTTTTTAATGAAAATGAATTTCAATATTTCCTTACTTTGATGGATACTTTGGAATTCTTATAATAAAAATAGATACATTTCCCCTTAAATAATAGCTGCCCAAATCTCATATTCTTTCCTTTATTCCACTTGTAAATTATTTGGGAGAAATAGCAATGTATTTTCCACTGAAATATAAATAATAGCCCCCTGGGATATATGCCTTTTTGATGAGAGACAATCTATAAGCCACAGATGTAAATCTGTGGTAGAGAAATTTTATTTTTCAAGAAATAAATCAAGTCTTTTTAGAGCCCAGTACCCCTGAAAGTTTAACACAACTGCATAACTGCTCCTGCCAATCTCATGGCCTTTTACAGATTAATCTTCATGGGACTGCTTTCACACCTCCTCAGTGTCTCAGTCAAAGTCGAGATGTTTAATGCAAAGCTGATATCGGACCTGTATTTTCTACACATCATTAATGCAATGTTTTCTAGGAAGCTTGCTTTTTACCCTTTAGTTTTTTGTTGTTTTTTACACATCTTCAGGTGTTTTTCTTGCCCAAATTTCTTAGTGTTATCTGTCTTAATCTTTGTAAACTTAAATCTATCTAAAGCTGTGGCAGAATGTTTGTTATCCCTCATGTCATGTGATATTTATCTAGCTGCAGCAGTAATACTGTTGGTATTTGGAAATAAATACCAGGCCACTTGTTTTAAATACCCCTGGCACTTTTATGCAGGTGTTGGGGATAAGGGAGAGCTTTCTATCTTGCAATAACTGAGTTATCTTTTAAACAGAGACTGTGTTTGCTACAAATGGAATTTAGGAACTTATTTTGCATTGGTGTGTGTGTGTGTGTGTGTATGTGTGTGTGTATGTGTGTGTGTGTGTGTGTGTGTGAGAGAGAGAGAGAGAGAGAGAGAGAGAGGAGAGAGATATTGATTCAGTATGCTATCTTGGCACTGGACAGAATACAAAGTAGCAACAGCACTTACAGATTAATAGCATGTTAGAAACTGGTGTGAATAAAGAGCATTTTTTTCTTCCTTTAAAGCAAAAAAAAAATGTGATTATTGTCTTCTGATTTGTTACATATATACTCCAACTACAAACATGCCTAACACACACAGGGGCACACACACACGTCATCATAATTAGCTGCCACTGAGTTTGAAAGGAGAAAGTCCCCCACTGCCCCCGCTCCAGCCCTGTGCACAACAGGAAAAAATGTTACCCAATCCGAGCATCTTCAGGATAGGATGTGCATTGAATCATGGTGACAAAAAGAATTTTCACTGGCTGATTTTCAGAAGTAGATCACCAGACCTTCTCTCTGAATTGGGAAAAACTCATAGTGTTGAAGCAACACACAAGCTTCTATTGACAAATAGGTGCTGGCAGCTCATGAGGTATAACGGCTGGAAGTCTTATCCAGGCCTGCTGCCGGGAGGAGAGAATTCAACCACTGAAACAACTCTACCTTCCAGAAAAACATATATATCTTCATTCATCCCCACCCATCCATCCGCCCACCACCCATTAATTTATTCATGTATCCATCCACATGCATTCCTCTACACAGGCAGAGAACTGTCAATGGTGACTCTGTAACATGGTTTCAAAAAACAGGCATTGATTCTCCCATCATCACACGATTCCAGAAAGTGAGTACTTTTGGAATTCAAGTACTATTCTATATGCACTGGATGCCACCCATACGTTCCTGCTCATCATGACCGAGGGCCTGCCCCAGAGTCTTTGCATGATACAGGCATCTCTAGACTAAGTAAAGGGTTATCAACCCCTGCGTTTCTCTCTTCCTTTCACGCGTATTCTCATTAATTAGGGTGGGGAAAGAGAGGAAGAAAGTATTTTATCTTTCCTACTTTGAAGACTTTTCGTCTTCTCTTCAGTAGTAGCAAAGGAGGCTTGGTGTAGCTGTTGGGTAAGTGTCCAGACTGCTAACCACCAGCTGTCCCACAGGAGAGATGAGGCTGTCTGCTCCTAAAGATTTACAGCCGCAGGATCCCTGGACAGGGACTCTGTAGTCAGAATCAGCTTGATGGCAGTGGGTTTGGCTTGTTTGGTTATCAGTAGTTGAGAACAGAATTCTATTTAGGAAAAAAAAAACCCTTTTCTTCCTAATATTGATATATTTTACACGTATGACTTTTACTCTCCCTTTCTTAGTTAGATAAGCAAGAAGGCTCGATTTTAAAGAATAATCCAGAGGAAGTTTTGTAACTTTTCACTTAAAAACTCAATGTGTTTACAATAGATGTGTGCATGGATTGTGATAAGAGTTGTATGAGTCCCCAATAAAAATGATTTTAAAAAATCAATGTGCTTATTCTTTCAATTTATAAAACAGACATGCTCTGAGGCCTCTGGTTTTCTCTGAGAGCCCATGGGGAGGTAATGGAGCAAGGATGCTGTCTCAGGAATGAAGAGGTAGACTTCATGGGGATTGAAGTGTATTCCAGGATTAGATGGCAATTTTACCAATTAAACATTCGGTGACACAGCAATTTCTCTTTACTTTTGTGCCTGCTCTTTCTCCCTCTGTTTTTATCTCTTGTTTATCCCACAATAAAGCAAAATAAAACAAAAATAGCACTGCTATTTAGTAGATTACAATGTATAGTAGCTCTACAGGACAGGGTAGAACTGTGCCATGGACGTCTGAGATTTTGACTCTTTATGGAAGCAGCACGCCTCTATTTTCCCGGACAAGTGGTCAGGGTTTTTGAATGGCTGGCTTTATGAGTAGCAGCCTGAAGTGTTACCCAAGTCCAAACACATTAGAAAGAGGATCTCAGACAGGTTAGGCAAGATTAAAAACTTTAAAATTACAAATGCTTTTCCCCCAACAATCTGACTAGTGACTCTATACATGGACTTCACTAGATGGAAAGCGGGGATTTAATTGACTTGATCTGCGACAGCATCACTCAAAATGCCTGTGGAGCAGACTGTCAGTGGCTCATATATAAGTTCAGGTTGAAGTTGAAGAAAAGGAAAAAAGTGAAAACACAACTTCTAGTAGATCCCACCTCAATTAAGAGAACATTTCAAGAACAGATCGGACTCATTGAACACCAGTGCAGAAGACCCGATGAACTGTGGGATGACATTCAGGACAGTATATATGAATAAAGCAAAACCTCACTAAGAAGACAGAAAAGAAAGAAAAGCCCAGAGGGGGAGGCAGAAGAGAGTCTGAAACTTGCTCTTCAATGTCAAGCCGTTAAAGCAAATGGAAGTAACGAAGAGGCGTAAGAACTCAATAGAACAGTTAAAAGGGAAGTGTTAGAAGACAGAGTAGAACATTATAATAACATGCACAACCCTCTAGAGCTGGGAAGCCAACAAGGAGGAACATGCCCATATATCTCAAGCTGAAAGCTTGGAAGAAAAAAATTGAGCCTCATGTTGCAGCATTGAAGGATTCTATGAGAAAAATATTGAATGATACATGATGTATCAAAACAAGATGAAGAGACTATGCAGTCATTCCAAAAATAATTGATCTATGTTCAGTCATTTCAAGAGGAAACATATGATTAAGTACCTGTTAGGGAGGCAGAACTGAGCAAGGGGGACATGGTTGACAATGGAAGGAATTCCTACCACAAAGGAAAGGTGGAGACCCCCCCCCAACCCCATTTCTCTCAGCACAAAGGAAGGTGAAGGAACGATAAGACACATTTCCTTATCAGTGGGAACAAACAGACAGGGTAAAAGAATATGGATGCAAAAAGAAGGCATGTTCTCAATAACCCACAATGGTTGAATTGACCCTTTGTTTCAAGATCTGAAAGCAAGAACATCTCATGAACTCTGGGGTGCACACACCTGGAAAAGGGAGTTGCGCTCCAGAAAGCCAACCAATGATAGAAGGTCCACCATTCAGGGGATGAAAGGAAACCTGACTCTGCATCTCCCAGTGCTTGCAGATTAACTGGGGGCACTTCTCACTCAGTCCATTCAAACCTTTTCTCTGGCCTGGTCTGAATGCTAACCCTTGTCTGAAGACGTTCTTGTGAGCAGGGCAAGAGCTGAGGGAGAAGAGACTTGAAACCGCAGTATGTCACAGGCTCCATTGGTGGATGGAATAAAAACCAGTGGAAATGTTTCAATGGCTGATAAAGCACTGGAAGCATTGTCTCGCCTATGACAAGACATTTGGAAAATAGCCACCTGGCGTGTGCCCGTTCCAATGATAGATGATCCAAATGAATGCACTTGTCAAATGACATTATTAATATCACATGCAAGTAACAAATTTGCTGAGGATAATCCCCAAACAGTTGTAGTAATCGTGGGAGCTGCCAGATATTCAAGCCACATTCTGAAGAGAACATGGCATGAAGGATATCATCGCTGATGTCAGAGGGCTCTTGGCTGAAAGAAAAGAATATGAGTTAAGTGTTTTATTTATTAAGCAAAGGAATTCAACATGTCATGACAGACTATGGATAATCTTGAGAAGAATGTGAATTCTAGAACACTCCATTGTGCTCATGTGGAACTTGTACATGGACCAAGGGGCAGTGGTTTGAACAGTGAAAGGAATAATACATGGTTTTAAATCAGGAAAAGTATGTGTCAGGGTTGTATCTTCTCACTGCACTTATTCAATATGTATGCTGAGAAAATGATCGGGGAAGCTGGATTATATGAAGAAGAATGTAGCATCGAGATTGGAGGAAGGCTTATTAACAACCTGCAATATACAGATAACACAACCTTACATGCTGAAAAAGAGGAGGACTTGAAGCACTGGCTGATGAAGATCAAGGATTACAGCCTTCAGTATGGATGACAACTCATTGTAAAGAAAACCCATACCTTCACAAGTGGATTAATAGATGGCATCATGATAAACAGAAAAGATAGATGTTGTCGTGGATTTCATTTGTTTGGATCCTTCACAAATGTTCATGGAGGCAGGAGGGAAGAATTCAAACAACATATTGCATTGGGTACATCTGCTGCACAAGACCACTTTAAAGTGTTGAAGAGCAAGGATATCACTCTGAGGATGGTCAGGTGTACTGATGCAAGGCATAGTAATTGTAGTAGTTACATAATCTGTTGTCAATTTGAGACTTAAGAGTGGAGGGGTGGAGTCTAGCCTGTCAATCAGGTCACAGCTTGATGACCACATTTGGAAGTGCTAAGGAGATAAATAGCTTGTTGGAGGTGGGACACATGCTCACTCTCTGTAAGACATTAGTATGGACAGACTCATGGAGTTACTCTCGAGCCCTGTAGCTGAAGGAGCCATGTGGAGACCCCTGCCAGTGCTGAAATGCTCCCACTGCCACTGACTGACTCCACACGATTTTCTACCCACTGGCCTGTGATCTTCCTGCAGTCGGCATCATTGCATGTGTTGCGTGAGTCTGAAGAAGAATTTATAGATTGGTGTCGGACATATGGGCTAATACCGGACATGTATGAACTTGATCTGTACTGTGCTGGATGTTTTCTCAATATTCGATTGCTCTTGTATATAAAGCTCTTTCTTATATACATATGAGTCTCCCTGGATTTGGTTCTCTAGTCTACTCGGACTAACAGAGTAGTTTTAATTACCTCATATGCATGTGAAAGGTAGATCGTGAACAGGAAAGATTACAGACGAATTGACGCATTTTAGTTATGGTGCTGGCAAAGAACATAGAAAGCACCATAGACAGTCAGAAGAACAAGCAGGTCTATCTGAGAAGAAGCACAGCCAGAATGCTCTTTAGAGTAAGGACGGCAAGACTTTGTCTCATGTGCTGTGGACATGCTATCAGGAGAGACCAGCTCCTACAAGATGGCCCGATCAGTGGGCCTCAACGTAAAAACAATCGTAAGGAGGGCACAGGATTGAGCAGTCTTTTGTTCTGCTCTGTGTAGGGCCATTGTGAGTCAGAACTGACCCTTTTCATGAAAAGACGACTACTCCTCTAACCCAGACCCTGCACTTATTTTGCTTTTTGTATCTTTTCCAGCAATCTAGACATGACATAAAGCAAGGCTTTGGTGCAGTCAGACTGACCAAGGTTAAATGCCCTCCAGGCTGCTTTGTAACGGTGTAATCGAAGGCAAGTTATTTTATTAGTGCTGTCATGCCGCTTATGTGGCATGAATGTGATATGGTACATAAAATCCAAGCATAGTAGAACTCCTTTCCCCTCTTGGTTCGTTTAGAGAGAGTTTGATTTAGCAGTTTTATGTCTGAAACCATAGTTATTCTATGTGTGGGAATCTTCCCACTGGTGGTATGAAAGACAGCGGTTTAATTGTGACCCAATATGGTATTAAAGTCATTGAATCATATGATGAGAATTTTTTTTCTTTTAAATTCTTCTGATTCTATTAGAGGTAAATATTAATTTGGTGCTTGTGTGCCTTTAAGGAGTGTCTAATCTTGCTAAGGATCTTTGATATTAAAAGAAATATTAGGCTTTGAGTTTAGGACATTTATAGGCTATGGGATCCAGCTAGAATTTTTTGACATTGGGCTTTTTTATTTGTATCCATTTTTATTTGTGGCAACCCAAACTGATTTGTGAATCTTTAAATCTATATAATTTCTTTGAATAGATGTATGTTCTCTAAAATATACAATGTTTTCTAAAAGATATATACATTTAACCTTCACAGTGCGAGGGTCATATTATCGTACAGACAATAGCTTGAGTGTTATGTGATATTCTGAAGTTTTAGGGGGAATATCCTGAACCATGGAGTTTAATGTATCTAGTGAATTGTTTTTCACAGACCAGGCATGATTTCATAGGACAATGTTCTTGATTGCTCTGGTGTTGAATGCTCCTGGGTACACCTTGACCTCTTGTTTTCCATCCCTTCTCTCATACTTGTCTGATTTCTTACTACACACTGTGAGGCTGGTGGCGAGAGTACCTCTAGTATCTGTCCCGCCACTGGCCAGCATCACAGCATCCCCATCCAAAACTTGCAGCTCTTTGAAGAGAAGGAAGAGTTCCCAAGTTAATGCAGGGTAGAGCCAAATCCATCTTCCCACCACCCATTCTGCAATGTCTGTGCTTTAGTCTCACACGCAGGCTTTCCATAATGGGTTTAAGGGAGAACAGGGCTTTTAGAAGGTCCTCATAATAATACCACGTCAGACCCAGAACTAGAGTGTGGTATTGGTGGAGTTGGGGTATCACAGCTCCCCAAGAGATGTTCATGCTCCAATTCCGAATTCCTGTGAACAGAGGAATTCCAATTCCAAATTCCTGTTAAATTTCCTGTATGGCAAAAATGATTCTGCCAATGAGATAGTTAGTTTATTGTGCCAGCCTGGCCGATAAACACAAGTGGGATTAATTGAAGGGCGGAGAAATAAATGGCTTGGTGAGCCTCGCCTTTCTTGTCTCTCGCTCTTTGATCATTGGACCAGTGTGCGGCTACCTTGCTTGTTCTGTGCCTCAATTTACAAGCTACACTACCTGTGGGACACCTAGCCAGTGGACCGTGTTGCTGTAAGTTGAGGTCCATTTAAGCCCACATGATTTGAATGTACATCTCTGGAATTGGGGACCGACGGTTGGTGACCTGGATCACAGTTGGTGACCTGCCTTGCTGTTTGCTGCCTGTGTATATATAGCCTAGCTCTCTCTATAGAGGATGAACTGGCAGCTCTCAAGACTTAAAGGACTGCCAGTGTCTCACAATTCGCTCATAGGAATGAGTTGCACTGAGCCATTTGTACTGCTTTATAATTTAACTGTTCATTTCTTGTATTATATATCTATCTATCTGTATATAATTTAACAGTCCATTTATTATGTTATCTATATATATATCTATATCTATATATAATTACCAGCAATCTGGTTTTGTCTATCTAGAGGACCCTGTCTAACACAGTAGACATGCTTAATTTAAAGATCTTGAGATGGAAAGATCATCCTGGGTTTTGTGAGTGTGCTCAATACCGTGACAAAAGGGAAGCAGGAGAGATTCTTCAGGAAGCCTTCAGAAAGTAGGCAACCCTACTAACCCATTAGATTTAATTTGAGCTAATAAGTTTGTGGAAATTTGTTATAGCAGTAATAAGAAACTAATATGTGGAGTTAGTCAACAGGAGACTCCTCATTGCAGACTGAGCCTCGATCTCCAGAGGGAACCATTATTAAAAGAGTAGGTGTAACCTTTAGGATATCTGGGCCCTTCACTGTATCTACCTCATGCTTCCCATGTTGGATCACCCAATAAACAAGGAACGTGTACATTTGCTTTGATGATTTACTAATGAATAATGTCTCATTTAAAAAAGCATATTGAAGATGGTATCTGTCACTCTCAACTCCACAGAACCTTCTTAGAGAATTAAATCTTTGTAACCCCCTGGCAGGGACAGGGGACCCAGTAGATAAAATAAATATGGGCTTACTTGTGCTTATTCACTAATCTATAGGGACTACTTCTCCCTAAGATGAATCAAGAATGCACACGGAACACCTTGCTTACCTTGCTTATTGAGTACTTCAGCCCTGGGTGCTGTATGCTTCATCATGCTGGTGGGCTGGGTGGGCACCAGATCCAACCAAACTGTCATAAGGAGGAGGTCCGGTAAGTCTGGATTTGAATGTGATTGATATGCATCTGCAGCAAATGGATTTGGGTGCAATTTGCCGTCTGTTTTCCCATACTCCTATCTGAGCAGAGCCTTAACGTTGCTCAGGTTTTCTCCCTCCCCTCCCCTAAACAATGGTTCTCAGAGGAAGCTTACTTCATGTACAAGGTCTAGTGAATTGAGATGGATTACTAAGTTTATTCAACATATGATGCTTCTGTGGTGACTTTTTGGTTCAGTAATGGGCACATGACCATAGTAGCCCAATCAGACAAAACTCCATCTCACACATAGAGGAGCATTTTTTTCTCTTGTTAACAGTTCTGGCAGTTCCTAGTCAATGCATGGTTGTAATCATTTGAAAATTATATTCAGAAAAATTTTACTACAATTTGATTTTAAAGATAGTGCTTCCCATTCTGCTTGATGGCCTTTCTTTGTATTGGAACAAATATGGACCTCTTCCAGTTGTTTGTGTAGGTTAGCTATCTTTGAGATTTCATGATAGTGATGAGTAAGCACCTCCAGTCAAGTAAAGTACACAGAGGCTGACTGTGCAACATCAGTTGCTTATATGTAAATTCAAGTTAAAGTCAAAGAAAATCAAAGCCAGTCCAAGGAGCCAAAGTACGACCTTGAGTATCTATCCTACCTGAATTTGGAGACCATCTTAAGAATAAATTTGATGCCCTGAACACAGATGACCTAGGCCAGAAGAGCTGGTAAATGATAAAAAAGGACACCATACACGAAGTAGGAAGACGTTCATTAAATAGACAGGAAATAAAGAAAGACTGAAAGTGAAGTTAATCAAACATAAGAGGACAAATATTATAGGTGACAACAATGATAAAAAGTCAAGCAAAGGTTTTCACACAAAAAGAATCATTCTTTGTTGCTTACCAGGGATGTGGGAAGTGGAAGGCAAATCACCAACTAGACCGTAGAGGTGATAGAAGCAAACGGCAAGTCAGAAAAAAATAATCAAGCAAAGGAAGATGCTTGGACTAGTACAAGTGTGAAAGGTGGTAGAGTAAATACTATTATGCACACAATCCTGCAGTAGCAGTAAAAAGGATAATCTGCAACTAAATAGATACATGGATATGTATGCTAAAACGTGTGGGAAGGAGAATGGGGCTATGTCCATGGTTAGCATGGGTGGGGACATGTACATATCCCCCCACCCCTGAGGTTACTTTTCTCTATATTTAAACATGCCATTAGTATATCCATGAAGATAATACAGCATACAGGACCACAGTTAGGAAAACTTCTTAGCCATAACCAAATACCTTGCGAATATGGGTCAAGGGCTTGAGGGCTCCCGTCCATAGTCTAGGGGATAGCAAGGTCAACTGGTGCAGAATGTTCTCCATACTTTAGTGAGGAGTGATGGGGGTTCAAAGGTCATGAAAGGCATCTGAAGTGCAACCCTTTGTCTTTCCACGTTCGGCGCAAACAAGAATGAAGAAAGTCAATGGACTACATGGATTTCAGCCTCCATGATTCTGAGACCAGAAGAAGTCGATGCTGCTCATTTGCCACCATGGGCTGCAGTAAAAGGGGCCCAGAATAGAGAGGGAGCACAGGTGGATCCAAACTCACTATTATCCATCCTAGGCTTACTGACAGAAACTGGTGGAACTCCTGGCATCATGGCCACTAGTCCTCCTTCAGACCTGGAACGGAATTCATCTTCAGCGGCTCACTTTTGAGACTAAGAGTAACAGGTCTATTAAGATGACAACTAACATTAGAGAGGTATTTACTTTTTTAAAAGAAAGTTCTTCTTATTGGGGATTAGGTGGGGAGTTTACATACCAGTCTGCCAACTCTGCCTACTCCAATTAAAATCACTCATCCACACCACTCTCCCTCCCCTGTATTCTCTTCCTGCTCTGATTTCTCTTCTTCCTTTTACTGACCTCCATTCTCCTTTACATTCAAATCTTTATCTGCCAACTTTCTAGACCATTGTTTCATCTTTCTGCCTTTGTCCTGCCTTTTGGAAACCTCCAAGGTCTGTGCCTATGGTTTGCAAGTCTTTGCCCTTTTTTTTTTTAATGTTTATAATAAAACCAAAGGGGGTTGGGAGAAATGGCGACCTGACAGGACTCACCCATCCGGAGCTCTAAAGCGCTCTAGCTTTGGTGAGCCCGTGGGCCCTGGCTGTGCCCTTGCCGGAAGCAGCGATTTCTGCAGGTGGACACCCAAGAGGGGGCAGAATCCCAGACATGAGGGAAACCCCACGCCAGAGCTCTCCGCACGGTTGGCTGCCTTGAGCTCACGGCCTGGGGAGTGGTGGTGGTGGGTAGCCATAATTTAGAGTAGAAGAAATAACAGATATTTTTACTTCAGGTAGATTGTGGTATAGGAGAAAATAGGCAGAAAGTTGGGAGTCCAGGAAGCAAATTTAGTTCTAATTGGCCAAGAAGAAAACCCCCCCTGATAAGCTGGATCTCCCCCTCTTGGGTCAGCCTGATAGCCCCCCAAATTGGAGCACATCACAAGCATATTTTTAAAGGTGTGAAATATATATTATTGGTTTAAAACACAAACCCAAGTCTGGTTGCTCAGCTCCAAGGAGCACATAGGTGGAGGCCCTTAACATAAATCAGCATAAGGAGCAACCTAGCTAAGGAATGCCAGGACTCAGCTACAGCTACCTGTTGTAGCAAGTGACAGCTGTAAAAAGCACTGAGCTGCAGCCCAGAGACTGTGGGAGAGAATCTAATTTGATTTTATTCTAGCTGGCCAGGGGGATAAAAATAAAAAATAAAATCCTCTGATCTGGTAAGCACCAGCAGAATAGATAGTACAAAAGCTCAGTTTCCCTCTCAGTGATTCTACACATAGCTGGGAGGCTCTGCCTGTCCTGGGACCCTAGACGGAGCTGTGGGAACACCCCAGCCCTGCTCCTCCACCACTGCTGCAGTGCTACATTCAGCATAAGGCAGGTACACCAGCGAACTCCAGCCGTCAACTGACGCCTGGCCACGGGGGTGATCTTGCCTTTGACACAATCCCACACAGCATCTGTGAAACCCTACATCAAAAGGGTACACCATCCCACTATGTTGAGGAGGAGTTGGAACTCCTCCAGCCTCATGGACAGGTGATTAAGTCTCAGTTACCTCCTTACCTACTTCTCTATTTCTTCTCTATCTATTCACAAGCCCTTCTATCTTTTCCACCGCAGTCAGTCTCAACGAGCTGAGGTTCGTGTTGAGCTTTTTTTTCTCTCTTTCTTCTTTTTCCCTCTTTCTCCTCTTCTCTCCCACTCTCTCCTGTCATATGCCACTACTGGCTTCCAGGTCACTACCCTCCGCTTAGGGCAAATCAACCCGAAGAGCAGGAGGAACTCCAGCCTGCTATCTGCGGGAGTGTTGTATACCACACAAGGCAACTGGGACAAAACCCTACACCGTGCTGCACTGCTGAGGAAACCTCTGTCAGACCGCTAAGGCGATCTTGTCAACTAGGGCAATTCTGCCAGCACCACTGGGTCCTGACTTTAAAAGGGCACACCAACCTGCCATTGTGGGGCAGGGTCTAAACCCCTCTGGCCCCACATTCAAGCAACCAGGGATCACCTATCTCTTTATTCTTTATTTCCTCCGTCTCTCTCTCCTCCCTCTTTACCATCACAGCCAATATTAATGAACACAGTTGTTTTTCCCCTTCTTTTTCTTTATTCTCTTTTTCCCCTTTCCTCTTTCTGTCTTTGTTCTCTCCGCTTCTCTCTCTGTTTGTATGATTCTCTCTGCTTTCTCTCATTCCTTTAACATGTTACTGCTGGTTCCCAGACCCCTACACTCTGCCTAGGGAAACTGTCCTCCCAGTGGGCAGCCTGACCCCTAAGACAGTGCTGCACACAGGACGAGTCAGTGCCACACACAGAGCAACACGGGGTCAGCTATTTCTTTAACTATTTTTAAAATTCCTTCTTCTCCTTCCTTTTCTCTTCTTTTTTAATTTCTTTATGTTCCTTCACATTTTCTTCTTTTCTCCTCTTCTTCTAGCTCTTCTCTATTTCCTACGACAGTCTCAGTAGATTTAATTCTTCTTTCTAGTTGTTTTCTTCTTTTTTTTTTTTTTTACTGTTTTCACTTTTTTTTTACCCTGTGCATTTTAGTTGTGTGTGTGTGTGTGAGTGGGTGTCAGTTTGTTTGGCATTACTGCTCCAGTATGTGTCTTAGTCTTTCTCTCCTTTCCTTTCCCTTTCACTCTTTCCTCTCCTTTCACTCGCTTTCCTGTCACAAGTCACTAGCAGCCTCTAGGCCATACCCCTCTGCCTAGGGAAACTCTGAAGGCCCAACTGGGGGAGCTCCCACCCGAATTTATTGGCTTGGCAAGCAGCTGTAGAGTTAATGCTGGTTATCTTCCTCAGACCAAGCAGCAGGGGGTTCTCCCCTACAAAATTGGGGGTATCCCCAGCCTAAATCCTGAGGCCTACAAGTGACTTGGGGAAATGCCTGACCACCACTTGTGGGGCTCCACGCTACTGTGGGAACATTTATCCAACCTCCAAGGTGATCTCACTGTCTATGGTAATTCCCCTGCCAGCTACAGAGCTCTACACCAAGGAGGGTGTACCCGCATTACCTCCTCAGCAGAGAAAAACACCACAGGCCAGCCGAGGTTCTCCAAGAACTGTAAAGCTTACTTAGAGATTGGGCAGGAAAGTGATGCCTTCGTGGGCCTACAACAACCTGACCAGTGTCACATGAGAGGAATAGCCAAGACACATTCCAAGTAACAGAATTCTAGACCGCTAGGATAAGAGTGAAGCCACAGGAAGATATAGCGATAGCCTGACTCCTCAGTACAGCTACCGGCAGGTAGTTCATAGAAGTATTCATATGAACCCCCCAAGAGAGAGCCCCGGGCTCTTTGACTCAGGAAGATGGCTCCAGGCTCCTCTAAACAACACATAAACAGCAAACAGTTCTAACAGCTTCAACGAAAAAGCAGGAGAAACAGAAGACAATGTCTGAAGAAGTCATGAAAATAATGATGGGCATAGAAGAAGCAGATACTGACCTGCCACAAAAAGAAATTTTCAAAATGCTGCTTGAAGTCATAAAGGATATGAGGGAAGCAATGCAGAAAGAAGATGAAATGATAGAGGAGATAAAGACAACACACCAAAGGGAAATACAAGAGTTAAAGGAAGAAATTAAAAAATCCAGTGACAAATTGACAGACCTTGCCAAGAGGCTTGAGGAGACAGAGGGTCACACCAGTGACCTAGAGGAAAACCAAGCAGACCTCAGCAAACAGGAAAAGCAGTCAAATAAGACAATCAAAGAAACTGAAGAAAACCTGAGAGCCATATCTGACGCTGTGAAAAGGAACAATATTAGAATAATTGTTAGAACAAGACACAACAAAATATTAGAACAAGACACAACAAAGATGTCAACAGTGAAAATAGCAAGGGAATTGTTAGATGAAAACTTCCCCAGTTTAATAAGTGAAAATCAGGCAACCATTCAAGAGGCTGAAAGAACACTAGCCAGACTGAATCCCAAGAAGTCGCCTAGACACATAATTGTCAAATTATCTAACTATGAGGAAAAGGAGAAGATCATAAAAGCAGCTAGGGTAAAGCAAACAGTCACGTATCAAGGTACCCCAATAAGAGTACGTCAGATAGATCAGCAGAAATGATGAAGAGGAGAGAATGGAGTAACATATTCCAAAAATTGAAGGAAAACAACACAAAACCCAAGAATACTTTACCCAGACAAATTATTTATTAAGATAGATGGAGAAGTAAGAGTCTTCCCAGACAGGCACAACCTCAAAGAATACATAAAAGAAACCCAAACCTAAAAAGATCCTTGCCGATTCAATATGGGCAGAAGATCAACACTCACCGAGGGAAAATAAGAGACCATCACATAGAACAACTCCACCCACAGGGCGACAAAGAGGAAACAGCCCCCAGGATAGCACCAGTTCAATAGTGGAAAGAAGGCAGTCATAAACCACACACAAAACAAGCGGATAAGATAGGTAGATAGGAAAATATACAACATAAAACGTACAAGATGACATCACAGAGTCCTCAGATGGATATAATAACACTGAATATCAATGGCCTGAGCTCAGGCATTAAAAGTCACAGGCTAACAGACTGGCTCAGGAAACACAACCCATCAATCTGCTGCTTCCAGGAGATGCATCTGAAGCTAAAAGACAAAAACAAGGAGAGAATTAAAGGCTGGAGAAAATATATCAACCAAATGGTAATGCAAAAAAACATCAGGGATAGTGATCTTAATATCTGAACAAATTGACCTCTTAAAAGGCCATAACTAGAGACAATGGCCATACAAGCTATAACAAGAGACAATGCTCAAGGGAACAATAGACCAAAAACCAGTGAGCATAATAAACATATATACACCTAACAAGAGACCGACACAATTCATAAAGCAAACACTCCAAAGATTAAAAAAGAGATCACAGTATCAACAATTATAGTTGGTGACTTTAATATACTACTCTCTGAAAAAGACAGATCACTGGGAAAGAAACTCAACAAGGAGGCTACAGATCTCAATAGCACAATTGGACGACATGACTTGATAGATATTTTCAGAGCTTTCCACCCACATGCAAAAAAATTCACATTCTTTACAACCAAAAATTCCCCAGGGCCAGATGGCTTCACAGGAGAATTCTACAAAGCATTCAGGGAAGAACTGACACCAATCCTATACAAAAGCTTCCAGAACATAGAAAAAGACAGAAAACTCCCAAACCCTCTCTATGAAGTTAATATAACTTTGATACCTAAAGTGGGCAAAGATGCCACAAGAATTGAGAACGATAGACCAATATCCCTAATGAACATCGATGCAAAAATCCTGAACAAAATACTGGCCAATAGAATACAAAAGCATATTAAAAAAATAATTCACCATGACCACCATGGGATTCATATCAGGGATGGTTCAACATACAAAAGACCATAAGCATCATTTACCACATTGGCAGGAAAAATGATAAGAACCACATGATAATATCAATAGATGTAGAAAATGCATTCGACAAAACGCATTCCTGTTTGAGACACTTAAGAAGATAGGAATAGAAGGAAAATTACTCAATATTATACAAGCCATATATGAAAAACCAACAGCTAATGTGGTAGTGAATGGAGAAAAGACAAAAACAATTCCACTGAAAAAGGGGACCAGACAAGGATGCCCCTTGTCCCACTCCTGTTTAACATCGCAATGGAGGTCCTAGCCAACAACTGGAGGTCCTAGATAATAAAGGCATTCAGCTGGGGAAGGAAGAGGTAAAATTATCATTATTTGTAGACAATACGATTCTATATATTGAAGATCCCCTAAACTCCACAAGTGGAGTGTTGGAAGCAACAGAGGAATATGGCAGAATGGCAGGATACAAAATCAACAAACAGAAGTCTACTGGACTGCTCTACACATCAGACAAGATCACAGAAGAGACAATTAAAAAGGTAGTACCCTTTGCAATAGCCAAGGACAAATTGAAATACTGAAGGGTATACCTAAATAAAAAAAAACAAAAGATTCGTATGAGGAAAATTATAAAACACTACTTCAAGAAATCAAGAGTGACCTCAACAAATGGAAGAATATCCCATGCTCGTGGATTAGCAGACTGAATATAATAAAGATTTCAGTTCTTCCCAAGGCACTATATAAGTTCAATGCTATCCAGATACGAATACCACCATCCTTCTTCAAAGACTGGAATGTACATATGTAAATATAGATAATAAGAGTGTGGGAAACAGATCTACATGCATATATTTATAGGTTGAATATTAAGGCAGCAGATGGACATTGGGCCTCCACTCAAGCTCTTACTCAATGCAAGAACACGTCATTCTATTAAATTGGCATTCCAGGATGCACACCTTCCTGACACGATTGCTGAAGAAAAATGTGTGCATAAGCAAATGTGGTGAAGAAAGCTGATGGTTCCCGGCTATTAAAAGATATATCATCTGGGGTGTTAAAGGCTTGAAGATAAACAGGCAAAGATGTAGCTGAGAATAAAAGCCCACATGGAAGAAGCATACCAGCCTGTCTGATCACGAGGTGTAGAAGGGACCAGTTATCAGACATCAAAGAACTAAAAATCATATCAGTGGGTGCCCACCTTCCTGATACTATCAATGAAGACAAACTTGTGCATAAGAAAACATGGTGAAGAAAGCTGATGGTTCCCAGGTATCAAACGATATAGCGTCTGGGGTCTTGAAGGCTTGAAGATAAACAAGTGGCCATCTAGTTCAGAAGCAACAAAGCCCACATGGAAGAAACACACCAGCCCGTGTGACCACAAGCTGTCAAAAGGACCAGGTATCAAGCATCAAAGAACAAAAAAATCATATCATTGTAAATGTGTGAGTGCAGAGTGGAGACTCAAAGCTCATCGCTAGCCAACCGGACTCCCCCTTACCGAAGGGTTGTGGGGAGAAGATGAACCAGTCAGGGTGCAGGGTAGCAATGAAGAAACATATAACTTTCCTCTAGTTCTTAAATTTTTCTTCCCCCTAACTGCCATGATCCCAATTCTACCTTACAAATCTGGCTAGACCAGAGGATGTGCATAGGTACAGATAGCAACTGGAAACACAGGGAATCCAGGACAGAGGACTCCTTCAGGAGCAGTGGTGAGAGTGGCGATGCCTGGAGGGTGGAGAGAATGTGGGGTAGAAAGGGGGAACTGATTACAAGAATCTATCTTGTAATCTACTGATTACAAGAACCTCCTCCCTGGGGAATGGACAGCAGAGAAGAAGGCGGGGGGAGAAGTTGGACATTGTAACATATGACAAAATAATAATTTATGAATGATGAAGGGTTCATGAGGTAGGGGTGAGTGGGGAGGGAGGGGGGAAATGAGCAGCAGATATTAAGGGCTCAAGTAGAAGGCAAATGTTTTGAAAATGATGATGGCAACAAATGTACATATATTCTCGACACAATGAATGTTTGTATGGATTGTGATAAGAATTGTATGAGCCCCCAATAAAATGATTTAAAAAATAATAAGACTGTTCTCTCAAAAATAAAAAATCGTGTTTAAAAAGAATAAAATGTACTGTCATTGTCAGTATAAGCAGATATCTCATTGTTTGGGGGAACTGTCTGTTCTTGTCCTTTGCTCACTTTTAAATTGGATTGGTCTCCTCCCCCACCCCTTATTGAGGTTTTGCAGTTTTTCTGTAGATTCTTACAGATTATTTCTTTGCCTGTTGTCCATTTCTGAAGATTTCCCCTGGGTCCATGACTTCTTTTTGCCCCTCCTTCAAAGAAGTCTTTTGATGTATGTAAGTGCCTTTTTAGTAGGTCCCAGTCATCTATTTTGATCTTTTACTGTATTTGTGTCCTATGTAATATTTTGCGTCTTTGTTCTTCAATAGAAGCCTTAAGTTTGCCCTTGTTTTCTCATTGACGATCTTGATAGCTCCGGGATTTATTTTTAGGCCTTTGATTCATCTCATGTTTGCTTCTGTACATGCGTTCAGGTATGGGTATTGGTTCATTCTTCTGCAGATGTAGATCCAATTTTGCCAGCACCATTTGTTTTAGAGACTCTCTTGTTCTTACTTAATATTTTTTGGCCCCTTGTGAAAGATCTGTTGCCTGTAGATCGATGAATTTATTTCCAGGTTTCTAGTCTGTTGTGTTGGTCTGTGAACCTAACATTGTGCCAGTACCAGAGTGGTTTTACTACTGTGGATATATAAAAGGCTTTTGAGATCAGGTAGTGAGAGACCTTCTATTTTGTTCTTAATAAATTCTTTGCTTATCCTAGGTCTCTCCCCTCCTCATATAAAGTTAGTAATTAGTTTTTCTCTATCTTTAACCCTATAAGGTTGAGTGCAATGTTTTTGTAACATATATATAATATATATTGATAACTATGAAAGTAAAGAATAAAAACAAAAAAAATTTTCCTGAAATTAAAAATTCAGGCATATAGCCTTAAAGAAGTATATTGGGATCTGGACAGGAATTACCATGTATTTATAGATTGCTTTGGATAGTGTTGACATTTACACTATGTTGAGCCTTCCTATCCAAGAACATGGAATGCTCTATTTGTAGTCTCTTTTGATTTCTTGTAATGGTGCTCTATAGTTTTCTTTGTACAATCTTTTGTTTCTGTGGTTAGGTTTATTCCTAAGTATTTCATTGTTTGTGTCACTATTGTAAATGACATTGTTTTCTTGATTTTTTTCAGAGTTCTCTTCCTTAGTGTTCAGGGATCTGATTAGATGCTGAAAAAGAGAGATTATGATGGAATCCTCATCTGGTTCCTGTTCAGAAGGAGAATGCTTTCAATCCCTCCCACTGAGTTAGGTATTTCTTGTGTTGATAAAAATTCCCTTCTATTTCTGTTTTATTGAGTACTTTTATCAGAAATTGGTGTTGGATATGATTATATGGTTTTCATTTTTAGTTTTGTGTAAGTGTTGGATTACATTATAAGATTTATACAAGTTACTCAAGTGCTGGTATTTGAGCTACTCAAGTACTTATAATCGAGTAGCTGGTATGAATCCCATTTGATTAGGGTGTATTTTTGTTGTTGTTGTATTGTTAGATTTTATTGGTCAGGATTTTGTTGAGAATTTTTGCATCTGTGTTCATGAGGGATATTGTGTGTATGTGTGTGTTTTTATTGATTTATTTTTCTGTCTCTGTTTCTGTGTTGTCTAGAGTACTGTTTTAAGTGTGTTGATATCTGGGTGGTGGTGTCCTGTTGTCTTATTATTTATCTACCAGAATTCAATTTAATGTCGGTTTTCTAGGTTTTCTTACATTCTTCCCATTAGCTCTTGACCATTTCCTCCATCTGTTGAAAGTAACAACATCATTCTAAGAAGGAAGAAAGAAGAGAAAGAAAGAAGAAAAAGAGAAAAATAAAAATGGGTATTTGATGAGAAATAAAAAGAGTTCTGCTTATTAGAGAAAACACTAACAAAGGAAAAATTGAACAAAAGGTCTGTTTGGGTGGATTCTTCCGTTAATCCAGGAGGTGGGAGCTGGGTGAGCCATAGTGAAAAGGTTGTGGTACCAGATGTGGTCCCAGGGCAGCCACAAGTTGGCTGTGTGCACCCTCTGGAGAGAAGAGGCACATTGGGGACAGCTTGGTGGTGTCAGTGGTGGGGTAGGGTGGGGATGCTACACCTGGACCTGGCTACTGATGCCCTGTTAGCTGTGCCAGGTACTTTTCCTGGTTTCTGGTGTCATGAGGGTCTGCTCCTGAGCGTGGTCACTAGTAACTTGGAGGCTCCTGCAGGGAGCACCTAGGAGTGCGGCTCCCAGGGGTCAAGAGGAAGGGGAGCACTTGGTGCTTCACATGCACATTGGTTCTGTCTTCCCTTCTCCCTGTTTGAGTCTGCAACCTCTGGAAAGTGGCGATTAGGCTTTACCTAATTTTCAAGTCATTCTCTAAGATTTCAGGCTGAGCTGCCTGAGCATTCTTCATGTCATTCCTGCCCCCGCCCCCCATTGTTTAGGGGTGCCTGGCTGTGTGTGTTTTAATTCCACCATCTTTCCCTGGAAGTCAGTATGCACTTTTGGAACAACCAACCACAGGGAAAACAAAAGGCAGTGTTTTCCCAAAGACAAATTTCAGAAGGTAGGAGGGGTTAGGAAAGAATGAAGGATGAAAATGGGAAGCCCAGGAAAGCACAAGAAGAAAGTGATGGTACATTTTGCTCATGGCATTGCAATCAATGACACGAACTAAAATGCGTATGAATTATGGAACAAAGAACTGATTCGCTCTGCAAAACTTTGTTCAATTCACAATAAAAAGTTTAAAAATAAGAAGAGACCCTGAAACTTGAAGCTTGCTCTTGAGAGCAGAATAGTTAAAGCAAGCAGAAGAAATTATGAATTAAAAGCTAGACAGAAGATTCCAAAGGATTATTTCAGAGACAAGATAAAACATAATAAAGAAATATGTAATACCCTGGGGGTAGAAACCACAAAGGGAAGAACACACCTGGCATTTTTCAAACTGACAGAAGTGAAGAGAGAAATTTATGCATTGAGAGTTGAAGTTGATATATTGAAGTATTGATGCATTTGGATTATGGTGTTGACAAAGAGTACTGAAAGTACCAGGGACTGCCAGAAGAACAAATTATTTTTTCATGGAATAAGTACAGCCAAAGTACTCACTGGGTTAAGAATGGCACGACTTTGTCTCATGCACTTTAGACAACTTATTAGAAAGACCAGTCTCAGGAAAAAGACTTCATTCTTGGTATAGTAGGAGGTCAGCCCAAAATAAGAAAATGCGCAGTCAGATGATTGACACAGTAGCTTCAACAATGGGCTCAAACATAACAATATTTGTGAGTATGGTGCAGGACCAAACAATGTTTCGTTTTTTTACATAGTCACCAATTTGCAATCTACAGGATGGTACACAGCAACAACTAACAACAAATGGGCAAAAAACTTGAATGGTGCAGAAAGCATCAAATGAAGATAGACGTAGTATAAAGACTATGTACCACAAAGAATTGAAACTTGTTCAACCATTCCTGGAGCTAAAACAGAAATGTCACTTTTGACATCAAGGTTCTTCTGTCAAGGCAAGTTAGTGAATTAAATGGTTGAAAACATTCTATGCTTTTTTTTCTTCAAGAGACTCAATAAGTGTTAACTTGAATGAAACAAGTACCATATGGACCAAGGATGCTTTTCCTTTTCCTGAACTAGACGCTAAGCTCTTTCAAGTGCCTTGCCCAAGCCTGAGATTCAAATTGGTTGCTTTATTTTATTTTTAAGCTTTTGATTGTGACTTCAGTGAAAGTTTATAGAGGAAATTTGTTTCCTATTCACATTTTATGCAGTTAATTTTGTGCCTTTGATTGCAGTCCCAGATTGTAATGGCCCTCTCGCCGCTTCCTTCCTGTGTGTCTCTCTCGCCGCTTCCTTCCTGTGTGTCTCTCTCGCCGCTTCCTTCCTGCGTGTCTCTTTCCATTTGCCCTTCTTTTCTAGCCAGGCCTTCCCTCTAAGTTTCGCCCCTGGGCTAACCCTGCCATTCTGATGCCACTTGGTTGATTGTTCGGAGAAGTGCGTCCTCCGTGGTGTCATTGTTTACCATATAGGATTGCGTGCTGTCTGACTGAAAGGTGAGACGTGTGGGGAGCTCAGGTCCAGGCCTGGAGAGTGGTGTACTATTTTCTTCATTGTCTCACCAATCACTATCCAATCAGTAAGCCTTGCCTCATGATTCTGACATTTGTTACACAATTTTATTTCCTTCTATCCAGGATTATTATTATTACGTCTTCTTCTTCTTTTTCTCCTCCTCTTCCTCCTCTTCCTCCTTTCTCCTTTCTCCTCCTCCTTCTTTTCTTGGTCCCAAGGCGTTTACTTGGGGGGATTTGGGGTAGGGAAAGGGCTGTGCCTAAAAGAAGGTGTTGGGCCACTTGGCGTGAAGCCCAGCTTCTGAAGGGGCCGTGGGACCTGGTGGGGCAGTGGAAACTTGATTTTGGAGTCCTGGGACTGCTTGGCTGCAGGCCGTCGGCCCTTGCTGGCTGTAATCTCTTCCACCTTCATGATCTCGATGCAGCAGGCATGGGTGAGGTGCCAGGTGGCCATGTCGTGGTAGTGCTGGGTGATGGACTACCCTGGTGGTCAGTTCCTGGTGCTTCTGGTACATGTTGTGGGTCCCACTTAGCACAGTTAGATGCCAAAATTCTTCACCCGCAGAAAGGACTTCTCCAACACTTGCTCACAGCACACAATCTCCCCGGAAAACTTCTTCATCTTCTTTAGCTGTGACACAAAGTACCAGAAGCAGAACTTGATAACCTCCTGGTTGTGGGCAAAGATGGGCATGTGGTACAGAAGCTGTGTCCGGCACCTTGGAATAGACAGGCAGCGGTTCACCACCTTGGACGTAGGAAGCATGCCTGAGGTCTACGTGGCCCTCGGTACTTTTTAATGTGATCCGCTTCAGAGCAGTTGATGGTAGTGCTGCAGGGCCAGTTCTTCCGGGCTCCGTTGTGGAGGCTGAGGTGTGTGTGGTCTATTAGTCCTTTGGATTCGTTTTTTCATGCATCTTTGATTTTCTTCACTCTTCTTTGTTCAGGATGAGTAGACAGCAGTAGTTGTACCTTTGGTGACTGCACACAAGGTTGTAAGACTCCAGTAGAACGCTGCTTTGTGGATTATGCTATGTCCATTGACCTTGGTGTACTATGGTCCTAGGCTTCCCTGTCCAGAATCCATCCCTTCAGGCTGTTTCATTAGGAATAAGAAATTTGCAAACTTTTGCCTGCTGTTTGCGCTACATGAGTATATTTACAGGTCATGCAAATATATATGTAGAAACATCATCTGACAAAACTTATATGAATACATGGAGGGGTGTGTAGTTCCTTTTGTCTATGAATATTTGTTTACCTTGCCTGTCTATTTGTCCACTTGTTTGTTATTACTGACAATAAAGGATTGTGTAATTAACTCGTGCACCTCTCTGTTTCCCTTCCTTTATAATTTTGCATTGATCACCTCTTTATTGTATATTGCCCTTCCCTTTATCTAAATTGAGACATGTCTATTAAGGGTCATGGTTCTGAGGGCTACGTTTTTATTGCCAATTGCCAATGGTTCAAGGTCAGTGTCACGCCATGGGGGAAAGAAGAGGCTTTCGATTTGGGTAAAGATTTATAGTCTTGGAAATCTTACATAGGATCACTATTAGTCAGAATCTACTTGATGGCAGTGGGTCTGGATTATGTACTTAGATTTTTCTGTCTCTTCCCTTCCCTCTCTTCCCTGTTGCGGTTGTTGTTAGGTGCTATCCAGTTGGTTCTCACTTATAGTGAGACACTATTTCAACAGAATGAAACATTTCCCCGTCCTATGCCATCCTCAAACTGGTGTTGTCACTATTGTTATTTTTTGAGGAAGTACAACTGAATTGTTGTTGTTGTTCAGTCCGTTGTTACAGCCCTGAGTCAACCCATGTCACTGAGGATCTTCCTCTTTTTTGCTGCCCTTCTACTTTACCAAACATGATGTCCCTATCTAGAGACTGGCCTCTTCTGATAGCATGCCCAAAGTACATGAGATAAAATCTAGCCATCCTTGCTTCCAAGGAGCGTTCTGGCTATGTTTCCGAGACAGATTAACCTGTGCTTCTGGCAGTCCTCAGAGCTTCAATATGGTCACCAACACCATAATTCAAAGGCATACTTTTTTCTATGGTTTCTTTATTCATTGTCTAACTTTCATATACATATCAAATGAAGGAAAACACCATGGTTCAGGTGCAGTGTACCTTAGTCTTTAAAGTGATATCCTTGCTCTTCCATACTTTAGAGATGTCATAAGTAGCAGGTTTTCCCAAAGAAATGTGTGCTTGACTTCTTGACTGTTGCTTCCATGAGCACTGATTGTGGATCCAAGCTAAAGGAAATTCTTGACAAATCCAGTCTTTTCTCCATTTATCATGATGTTTTCTATTGGTCAAGTTGTGTGGATTTGGGTTTTATTTATATTGAGTTGTAAATCATACTGAAAACGGTAGTCCTGGATATTCATTAGCAAATGCTTGTCTTCCTAGTTTTTAGCAAGCGACTTGTGTTCTTTGCATATCACAAGTGGCTAATAAGCCTTCCTCTAATCCTGATGCCTCATTCTTCTTCATATCGTCCAGTTTCTCTAAGTACTTGTCCAGCATGAAGATTGAATAAATATGTTGAAAAGATACAAATCTAACACGCATATCCCTTTATTTTAAGTATTCCCTTATTGTATTTGAAAGAATATTTCTCAACATAGGTATGGGTTATGCATGAGCATAAAGAAATGTTCTGGAATTTCCATTCTTCTCAACGTTATCTCTATATCTGTTATGATCCACACAGTCAGATGCCATTGTACAAACACTAAAAGACACCTAAGTATCTTTCTAGTAGTCTTTGATTTTAGCCAAGAGCCAGCTGATGTCAGCAATCATAGCCCTGCTAGCCATCACATGATTTTTATTTTTCTGTATGTAAACTTTCTTTGACTTTTTATAACACTGGATTCATCCTGTTTGTGTGTGTGTGTGTGTGTGTGTGTGTGTGTGCGCGTGTGTTACTTATTTAACTCAGCACAATGTCTTCTGGCTACATCCACCACGTATTTTATGAATTTATTATTATTTCATGTTTCATGTTAGTCCGTTATGTGCATGTAACACAGTTTTTACCCTTTCATCCACCATGCATGAATAGGCATTTAGGTAGTTTCCATCGCTTGTTGTGGGAAATGCTGCAGTAAACATGGATAAATATGTTTGTGTTCTGGCTATTATTTCAGTAGGATTGCTAAATCAAATTGTATTTCTACTTCCAACTTAGGGGACTATCACCCTATTTCCCATAGAAGCTGCACAGCCATCTTGTCCGTGTGGGGGTGTTGAAGTTTCTCCACACCTTTCTATTTGTTGTTTTCATTTTATTGAGATTTACTGTTATTGCTGGAGTAATATTTCATTGTTGCTTTGATTTGATATATCCTATGGCTAATTATTGTGAGCATTTCTTCATGTATGATTGGCTGCCTGACTGTTCTTTAATGATGTGCCTGTTCATATCCTCTCCTCATTTTAAAATTAGATGGTCGTTTTGTCATTGAAGCATTGAAGTTTTCTATAAATTTATGAGATTAGCATCCTTTTCAGATATATCATTGCTACCCCCTGACGCTGTTATTAAGAGGAATGGCATCACATTCATCATCCAAAAGGACATTTCAAGATCTATCTTGAAATAGAATGCTGTCTGTGATAGGATAATGTCTATCTGATATTAGGAAATACAAGTAACTTAAACTATTATTCAAACTTAGGCACCAATCACAAAAGCTAGTTTTAAAGAAATTGAAATTTATCAAACATGCAATCAAGATGCATTAATAATTATTTGTGATTGGAATATAAAAGTTGGAAACCAAGAGGAAGGAACAGTTGTTGGAAAGTAGGGTCTTGGTGATGTAAATGAAAATTGGAGCTCGCTTTATAGAATTTTGCAAGACCAAACAATTGTTCTTAGCAAATATCTTTTTTTCAGCACCAGATAGAATATACAGAAATCAAATGGACTGCGTCTGTGTGATGAGCTAACGGAGAAACTCAATAGCAGCAGCTAAAACCAGCTTGAGAGCAGACAGTAGAACAGATGATCAATTGCTCATATGCAAGTTTAGGCTGAAGTTGGAGAACATTGAAATAAGTCCATGAGAACCAAATTATGACCCTGAATATATCCCACCTGAATTTCAAGGACATCTCAAGAACAGATTTGAAGCATTAAACATGAGCTGTGGGAGGATATCAAGAACATCAGACGTGAAGAAAAAACAACAATCATGATAAAGACGAGAAAGAAAGAATAGGTCAAAGTGGACGTGATGAGAGATCCTGACACTCGCTCTTAATCACAGAGCAGCAAAGGCAAATGGAATAAATGATGATGCGAAAGAGCTTAACAAAATATTTCAAAGGGTAGCTTGAGAAGCCAAGGTAAAACATTATAATGAGACCTACAGCTACCTAGACTTTGAAAACCAAAAAGGAAGAGCACCGTCAGCATTATCTTAAACTGAAAGAACTGAAGAAAGATCCAAGCCTCCGGTTGCAATGCTGGAAAGTGCTATAGGCAAAATATTAAATGATGCAGAAAGTATCAAAAGAAGATGGAAAGAATACAGAGTCACTGTACCCAAAAGGACTAGTGGACATGCAATCATTTCACTAGGCAGCATATGAATAAGAACCAATGGTACTGGAGGAAGGAGTCCAAGCTGCATTATGATTGTTATCCCAAAATGAGGCTACAAGAACTGGTGAAATACCAGTTGGAACGTCTCAACAAACCGATGAAGCGCTGGAAGCACTCACTCACCTATGCCAGGAAACTTGGAAGACAACTACTTGACCGACTGACTGGAAGAGATGCATATTATACTATCGCAAAGAAAGGTCACCTAGCAGAATGAGCAAAGTATAGAATAATATTGTTAGTGTCACATACAAGTAGCATTTTCTGAAGGTCACTGAACAATGGTTACAGCAGCACATTGACAGGGAACTGCCCAGAGGCTCAGGCTGGTCAGAAGAGGGCGTGGAACAAGAGAAAGCATTACTGATATCAGATCAATGTTGGCTGAAAGCAGAAAACACCAGAAAGATGTTTACTTGTGTTTCATAAACTGCACCAAGGCATTGACTGCATGGATCAAAACAAACTTTGGAGAGCCGTAAGAAGAATGGACATTCCAGAGCATACATTGTACTCACGCAGAGCCTGTAAGGACAGAGAGGCAATTGTGTGAACAGAGCAAGGGGATATGACATGTTTTACAATCGGCAAAGGTGCGCATCAGGGTTGTATGTTCTCACCCTACTTATTCAATCTCTATGCTGAGTAAATCACCAGAGAAGCTGGACTACATGAAGAAGAATGTGGCATCAGAATTGGAGGACAGCTTATCGACAACCTGTGATATGCAGATGGCACGACTTTGCTAGCTGGACCTGAGGAGGACTTGAAGCATTTGCTGCCCTTCAGTATGGATTACAAGTCAGGGTAAACAAAAATCTTCACAACTGGACCAAGAGTTTACACTATGATAAAGGGAGAAAAGATGGAAGTGGTCAAGGATTTAATCTTTCTTGCATCCACAGTCAATGCTTATAGAACCAGCAGTTGAGATCAAATGATGCATTGTTTTGGGTATATCTGCTATACAAGACCTCTTGAAAGTATTGGAAAGCAAGGAGATTACTTTGAGGACTGACCCACACCATGGTATTTTCAATGGCCTTACATGCATGTGAAATTTTGACCTAAGGAAAATCAATGCATTTGAACTATGGTGTTAACAAAGAAGATTGAAAGTACCATGGGCCACTAAAAGAACTAACAGATCTATCTTAGAAGAAGTATAGCCAGAATGCTCCTAAGAGGAAAGGATGGTACGACACCGTATAGTGTACTTTGGACACGCTATCAGGAGAGACCAGTCCCTGCTGAAGGTAAAGTAGTGGAGCAGTAAAAAAGTGGAAAGCCCTTGATGGGATAAGTTGACCCAGTAGCTCCAACAATGGCCTCAAATATAGTAACACTTGTGAGAGTAGTTCAGGAGCTGGAAGTGTTTTATTCTGTTGTGCATAGGATGACTATGAGTTAGAACAGACCTAACAGATCGAATAACAACCATCGATTGCTGTGGGTACTGTTGGCATTTTCACAAAGCTAAGTCTTCCTAGTCCTGAACATGATATATTTTAGTACTCTTTAGTTCTTGCGGTAGTGTTTTTCAGTTTTCTGTAGTTTGGGTTTTCTTTCTTTAGGTTTATTCCTGATCTTTTTTCTTTTTGGTAGCTTTTGTAAATGGCATTTCTTTCTTTATTTTCTTTCCGGAATTCTCTTTGTTTTTACAAAAAATGTGAGCAGTTTTTGTATGTTGATCTTGTACCCTGACACTTTGCTGAATCTTTCAATTAGTTCTAGTAATTTCTTGCTGTGTCATTGGGATTTTCTATATATATAATAATATTATCTGAAAATAAGTATAATTTTACTTCTTCTTTACCAACTTGGATTCCTTCTATTTCTCTATCTTATCTTACCCTCCTGGCTAGAAAATCCAACAGGAGTGGTGATAGAGGCCCTCCTTGTCTGGTTTCTGTTTGCAAGGGGATTGTTTTCAGTCTCTCTCTGTCAGGACGAATATTTGCTCTTGGCCTTATTCATGCTGAGGAGTTAACTTCTTTTCTGTTTTGTTGAGACTTCTCATCAGAATTTGGTGTTGAATTTTATCAAATGCTTTTCTCTTTGAAGGATATGAACACGTGCTTATTTGCCTTTGTTTTGTTTATGTAGTGAAATCCAATGTTTGGTATTTTAATGTCAAACCGTGCTTGCATACCTGGTATGAAATCCCACTTAATCATGGTGTGCAGCCAATTGCCCAGTTGCAGCTCATACTCACTGGGGCCCCCAGAGTCTAGGGTCTCCACTTGTTACCCAACAGACCTTTTCCTTCATTTGGGCCCGCAACCTAAATGACCGTATGGATCTCTCTGAGTGCATTATTTAGTCTTCTTTCACTGGCTCCTTCATTGCTCTGTGTTCGTTCATGCCACTAGCATTCTAACCTGCTGGACCTTCCTCTTCCAGACCCACCTTGTATTCAGCTTGCCTTATTTCACTCAAGATATGCTCACATCCTGTCTCTGTCCCAATAAGTACTCCATCAAGTTGGGTTGGTTCTCCTTGACCATATATGCTGTCTTCTGTGTCTCAGAATGGTCAGTTATTGCTTTCATTCTGTCCGTTTTCATAAATGATGTTTAATTTAGTCTTTATCTTATCATTGGATGCTCAGAGTTTCAGGATTATCATCTGTATGCCTTTACAGATTTATGTTGTAGAACAGGCTTCTTTTACGGAGGGACTGGGTGCAGTGTGTCACGTAGACATTTTGTTGTTTCTGCAGCTGTTATTTGGTTTTCAGGGACACTTTTTGAAAGCAGTACTTTATCCCAGGGATGGCAAATATGGTTATTCTCATGTGTGAAGTTCTGCTGGTTGTTGTGAATTCTTGAAGAGCTGTGTTTAGAAGGATTTTGAAACTATGTCTGGACAAAGTATGAGAGGATTCTGTGCTCTACTAGTGATGTCTGTCACAGTCATGGAATGGAGGAATTACTGCTAGTATTGGGCATCCTCATCATAACTCAAAAACATCTCACTTAAATGAAAGAGATTCTAAGTTCTATTCCAGAGGCTGATTACATTTTCATATGAAGGTGAGCTGTAGTTAACGACTTAATATAATAATTTTAGTCAGAACCCTTTAGCCAGTATGTGATGTATTACAAATGCGAACCTGTACACCTATGGCTATAATCCCATTTTAGAGGGAGTTACTGTTATGCTAATGATACAGGATTAAGGTGGGATATATTTTGAATACTTATTGTACTGGCAGGAACCACACCTTTATCAGAGCCATCTCTGTGACCGCCCCTTCCAGGTGGAGCACATGCCAAAGTATGGGTCACTGATCTGATGTGAGTTATCATTCAGAAAGAATGCTGGCCTAGGACTCAGTCAGGTAGCCAACACAACATGAGTCTTAGCAAAATTTTTGTCCTGGCTAAGCAAGCAAGACCTGTTTGAACTGTTGGACTTTTTACTTTCTTGCTCTAGATCACTGGTTCTCAACCTGTGGGTCATGACCATTTTGGGGGTCAAATGACCCTTTCACAGGGGTCGTCTGATTCATAACAGTAGCAAAATTACAGTTATGAAGTAGCAACGAAAGTAATTTTGTGGTTGGGGGTCACCACACCATGAGGACCTGTATTAAAGGGTCTGGGTATTAGGAAGGCAGAGAACCACCACTCTAGACCTTGCATTTGGCTTGCTTCTGTCTGGTTTTTGGCTCTCGGACTTGAGTTGCTGTTTATTATCTGACTTGGTTGAACCAACTTCTACAACCTTGTGGAAAAGGTCGATTTTCCCCACGTGACATCTGAACTTCAGATTTGGGTCTAACCAACCCCCACAACCACACGAACCATTTCATGTACAATTTCTGGGCTCTGTGAGACATTGCAGTTTATTGAATGACCCTGGGATATGAGCTAAGAATGGAGTATTATAGAATTTGGAAAAAGTCTAATATCAGGGACATCTTTATTCTCCACCTCACTGGGATTAGTATTCATATTTGTAAAAGATTTTTTTTATGGAAAGTGAGTGCCTTCTCTGAATATTGGTTAGTTCTATCCTGGCAAGATTAATATTCCTTGTTATCTGTTGTTTTGCGGTCTTGTTTTGTTTTCTTTCAGGAAATACTTCCAGGAATTATAGTGGACTCATATCAAGCAGTGGACATATATTAGGTTAGCTTTCCTTGAAATATGGATCATCTTTTTGCTGTAGTGAATATCTGTCATGAATACAAAGTAAAGATACCAATAGAGAGATGTAATTTAATATTTATCAATTACTGTGATGGACAGAAATTCTAAGATGATACCCCAATTCCCATTCCCTCTCCTTATTCTATACATGCCTTATATAATTCCCTACTCTTGAGTGTGGACTGGTTTTGTGAATATAATAGAATATCACTTCTATAATTAAGTTACATTGCATGACAAAAGGAAGACATTTTGTAGGCATAATTAATGTCCCAAATCAGTGGATGGAGTTACAAGAATCTTACAAATAACCTGTAGTTGAAAATCAACCCCTTTGAAGCTTATTTTTATGAAAAAATTGAAGTATATAAAGTGTTTCATAATAACAAACCAGTGCTACCTGCTGATGCACATCAAAACATTATTTTAACTGTATTACTATGTTAAAGATGATTTAGTGTATCTGAAAGTGTTTCTTTAATGCTTTTATGCATAGAAAGGTATACTATATATTATATAACAAGACAAACATTTTACTAACTGATCTAAGATATGAATCATACCAAAGTGTTCCTATTTAAATACAAATTCAATTTTAAAACATTTTTAGCAATGAAACTAATTTGTAATCTGAAGACAGATCATCCTGGGTGAGCCTGACTTAATCAGATAAAAGCCCTTTAAAGAGAAATCGTGTCTTTCCTGAATAGATAGACTAACTTGTACAATTAAACAAAATTTAACTATTGTATATATCCATGTAATTGCCACTACAACCAAACTATAAAACATCTCCATTACCTCCCCATATTCTCTTGTACTCCTTAGGCATTAAACCACCTGCAACCTTTTCCCTGGCCCTCTGTAACCACAGATCTGTTTTTCTATAATTAGTTTTGCTAGCTTTTCTAGAATTTCCTATGTATGGAATAATGTAGTGTGTAATTTTTGGTGTCTACCTCCTTTTACTCACTTTAATACTTTTTGCTGAGAGCCTTGGTGCACAGTGGGTTATGCTAATCTCAAGATTAGCAGTTCAAAACCACCAGCTGCTCTGCAGGAGAAAGATGAGGTTTTATACTCTCATGAAGATTTGCAGCCTCAGAAATCTACAAGGGAAGTTCTATAGGGGCACTAGGAGTTGAAATCAATTTGACGACAATAAGTTTTTTAATAATACTTTTGAGGTTCAAAGTGTGTATCAATGATCTGATAATTTTCATTATGATGTAAAGGTCCATTGTATGAATATACCACAATTTGTTTACACACTCATCCAGCAACTATCGAGTTGGGTTGTTTTAATTTTGGAGAATTATTAATAAAGCTGATCCAAATATTTATATACCTTTTTTTGTGTGGATGCATGTTTTCATTTATCTTGGATAAATACTTAGAAGTGGGATTTCTGAGTCATATAAAAAGTTTGTATTTAATATTGAATTGACAGACTATTTTACAAATTGGTTTATTATTTTGTATTACTGCAAGTCATGAAAGATGTTCCAAATTTTCCAAATCTTTTTCAACAGTTGTCATGGTCAATTTTTAAAAATTATGTTCATTTTAGTGGGTGTGAGCTGGTCATATAATTTTATGTGATTTTTGTAGTTTTTATGGTGAGTAAAAACTAGGTTACAAATATGTAAGGTCTCTTATTATATCGAATAAAGGAACAATAAACTTTTAATTTAGATTATTGTAATGGAAATAAAATAAAAATTGTAGAGCTATCCAAGAAGCTGAAGAGAAACCATACTTTTCAGAGGAAAATTTAAGACACAAAATATACTTTATCATATAAGAAGACCCCACAAAGTTAGAAATTTTTATTTGTTTGCAGGGAGCAGATCCCTGGCATCAGCAGATGTGGGGGTGACAGAAGCATTGTGAACTGCTTGAGAAGGCTTGAGTCAGGAAGAGAGCTTGAATTTAGCATGTGGGAGCAGGCAAACACTTTGAGAAAGAGCATTAAGTATGAGTGAGTCCTTTTCTCACTGCTAATAGGTTGAGTTAATTACTACAAAATGTTGCTCTTGGATCGATTCATTCTTTTATCTCCTAACACCAGGAACAAAGGGGATGGATCGAATATTTACCATTATTTGTCAATGATTTCTGAAGTGCTGGAATAACATTTGGATTAGGTCTGTGGGACTAGAAAGGTCAAAGATAGGCAGGGGTTAAGGAAAGATGATATGCCTAAATTTCATCCAAAGCTCTCAATCTTCACATGGGTCTTAGTTGGTTAAGGGCTTCTTCCCTAACTTAAACCTTCTTCAAAGCTATTCCCCTATGCCTTAGAAATGGAACTTACTGTTTCATGTGAAACTTAGCAAAATCTGTAGAAACATATGGGGGAACTAATTCGAATCAAGTCATCTTTAAAGATAAGCGCAAATGACAGCATTCAATTGGGAAATTTTCACAAGAGCATGAATACTTCTATTCTTTTAAATGTCAAAGATGAATTGATATATTTTGTGTTTACTGACATATTTTATCCTAATAAGAATGTCAGAAGGCTCACAACCTGAGATGAATTCTCAAAGAATAGTTATTCTGAGCAACTAATGATCTGTGATGAGGACAGAGGTCAACTGGTAAAGGCCAGTGTGGATGAAGTTGTATCTCTGGAACCTCACCACCACCCACTACTAGATAAGCAGAGATTTTCCAACATTTGTTTATGTCTCATCTTTATTTCGCTTTTTTTTGAGGGGATAAATTTTATGTCTTCATCCTTGTGAAGATTATAGTCAAAGCACATAGATTCAATCCTGATCCACTCCCTGATCCCTTCTTCTTTCCTATCGGGACCAGATTATCAAACTTTAATCTAATGAGTAATGCATTATATGATTATTCCTAGTTTTGTTTTTTTTTTTGCAATATGCCGTTTTCCAAGTCATCTACAAACCGATTAGACTTTTTGTCCAACATGTGTTTTTGAAATTTCAATGCTTAGCTTGCAAGACTACAAACGAATTAATTGGTTTTTTTAAAAATATACCAAGTGTAAAGTGATTGTGAGGTCAACTGTTGCCACCAAATATATAACTTGAAACGTATGCCTCCAAGCGATGAGGACTTCAGAGCAGACTCCAGAGAGAATTAGACCCAGAATTCTCTTAAGGAGCTTTGATACATTTCAAACACTACGAACGAAAGGGAATAGCATATTGAAAATGGAGATCATATGTATGGTGTAGCTTTTCTGCAGAAATTCCTGAAAACAGAAAAAAAATTGGCAATAAAGTATTATTTCTTCAAGCTGAGAAATGGTGCCATGATGAGTCAGTAGAGGCCTGGTTTAAATCCACTGTGGCCTGCTCATGGCAAAGAATACTACACAGCTGTTGAAAAGAAAGAGTTAAACACACATTGGCTTGGCAAGATCTCTAAGGCATTTTTAAAGTGAAAAATGCGTGAGACAATACGAGTCTATGATCTCATTTATGCAAAAAGGACAAAGTATAATTTTGATATGAATGTACACGCTTGGATGTGAATGAAATGCACACCCAACTATTAACAGATATAACTTCTACGGAAGACGACAGGCAAGTATGTGGGAATGTGGGTAGGCACGTGTGTGTGTGCGTGTGTGTGATTCGCAGGTGACCTTGGGAAGCAGTGCATTGGGAATGAACATTTTGTTTTATGTCACCAGCATTAGGCCTTTATGAGACAGAAGCCAGGGGGACACCAGCACGGCTTCCAGTTCGACACCAAATGGAAACTCTCAGGCATGACAGTAATGTCCTATCTACTGTAGATGTCACACCTGTCTTCCTGAGCCGTTCCCTCAGCACCCATCCTCGGGCAGCCGCACTTACCATGAAACACAAAGCACGATCATCCACATGTTCCTGGATCTCAGCCAGTTGCCCACCCTGTGGCGGAGCTGTCTGCAACACAAGCTCTCTGGGGAAGGCCTGTGTAGGAATGGATGACAATGCAGGCTGCGCTCTGAGCTCAAAGGGGATCACCACAAGCAGGGTGGGCAGAAGAACACTGTGATTTAATATCAGCCACAGGCAGTGGCTGTGGGCTGCTGGGAAATCAGATGCGATGGCGGAATTCCTTTCGGGCCAAGAGTCTCTTTGTGGCTAACGGGTAGAGAACCACGAACAGAATCCTTGTTGAAGTTTTCGTTTGGGTTGAAGACATGGTGTATCCTAAAATAATTTGTACCTCCGGACCTGGGAGTGTTTTGTCCTGTGGAAGGTAGAGTGGCTGTGAGTCGGAACTGACTGCTGGAATCTCTTTTCATTAGCGTTACCACTTGCTGTGATATTACTTTTAAGCATGAAGTGATTTTGGATTGTTAATATAGAATATCTATAAATATTGCATGTATATGAAATAAGGGTCTTCATACAGTTAGGGCATTTGCCTAGATTTGAGATTTACAATCATACCATGTTTTAGAATTTTGGAAAATGGTTCTAATGTTCATAATTTCCACCGAGAAATGAAAACACAGGCCATCTGGAAATTATCAAAATGCTATGTAAAGGCAATGATGCCATTCACTGTATAGAATCAATTTAGCACACCAATAAAACACACACATACACAAATGCACACACACACACACATACATAAACCTCACAAAAGAAGGCTATTCTTTTTCATAGGACTTTTCATTTAAATTCTGCTGCCACTGTTGTGCCGTAAATTGTGTTGTCACGCTGCTATAGCAAAAGTGCTTTTATTTGATGGAACCCCACTGCATCATTAAAATATCAGTGTTTTTTATGTTTGTAAATATTTGTGGACACCATTAAGCAACACGAAGCACAGTGCAGTAACAAATGCCCATTTTATGGCCGCTGTCAGACTATCTATTGTATAAAGCCTAATATTATCCGCAATCTAGACCTAAATTATCACAACCCTCAGTCCATGAAACACAAGACCCATCTATAACCTCCCTTGGTCTATGTATTGAAATGTTAGAATTAAAAGCTCGGGCTATCAATTCAGTCAGAAAACGTTTGCCGGAAAAACTTTTTTTTTTATATGCAGGACAAAAAAAGGAGCCAAGGCCAAGGAGGGAAGCGGATTTTGAGAACAACTCCAAACCCGAGAGAACAATCTTTTCTATCCCAAATGGGGAAGCTGAGGTGAGAGGGGAAATAAACACACTAGTGGGCAAGTTCTTCTTCATCATGGTTTGATTACTGTTATTTTAATTAAGAAAGCTGTTCCAATCTCCGGTGAACAGTGTTGGTTTACGGAGGTGGTAAAGATTTTCCGTCTACTGGACGGAAGCCCTGGGGACGTATGATGTAAAGGATGATGGTCAAGGACGTACCACGTTCAGCTCAAGGACGCACCACGTACAGCTCAAGTACTCACCACGTACGGCACATTTGCCAATACTGAGCAGTCTCTGAACTGCTTAGGAATGTGACCAGTGAAGGGATAGCAAGGTTGGGTCAAAATTGGAAATATTTTGTTGTGTAATTAGGCAGCACTGGTATAAGCCTTGTAAACACAGAGAGTCAATTTGCCTTAGGATAGAAATCCCTTAACTAGGATAGAAATCCCTTAACTTAATGTTAATTTTCTTTCCTTTATCTCCTAAATTTCATCACTTCTTCAATTCATAAAAGATAAATCACCTCCAACCACCCACCAGTGGCCACATAAGTGATTTCATTTCCTGCAAATGACAATACCAATCAGAAGAGGTTTCCAGGGCTTGTCGTGGTGACGGGGGCGGGCGGGGGGGGGAGAGTAGGGGGGAGGGTTGAGTGGGTGGAAGAGTTTGGCCTTCGGTAGTTTCCCTCTTCATCGCTGGCCTTCACAGTGAGCGGCGCATGGCGGCGGCGGGAAGAGCGAGAGAAGCTGTCCAAGCTGACTACCAGGCAGGGGCTAGTAAAGACGAGCACACTTCAAAGCAAGTCCACTGCCTTTCCTACGCCCATGAAATCAAACAGCAAGCGCATGTTGAGTTGAAAGCATGAAAAGAGATGTCAAAATCTCTTTCTGAGCTACACAGAACTAATGCACGGAATCTGCTCCCTAAAACTACTGAGCAACGCAGTGAAGTTCTTTTCTCTCTTTTTCAGTTCAGCCTGTTTATTGTAAATTTCAGAGGGTCTCTTTGTGTTTCAGAGGTTGCCACACTCATCCGTCAATGAATGTTTGAGTTAGATTTCCTCCCCAGTGCGCAGAATGAGTGGCAATTTAGTAGTCTGATGTTACTTCTTCGTGAGCAATGCCCCGGGACAGACAAAGCTTGGGACAGGGTTATGAAGTGCCTTGGGCAATGAGTCTGAATTGCAAAAAATATATAAATTTGTTTGGAGAGTGTTTTTCCCATAGAAGGAAAATTATGTAATAGCATTAAAAGGGGAATCTATATGAAATTATCACCTCTAGTTAAAAATACAGTTTTTGATAAGTTGAACTTTTTTTTGGTTTGCAATATGTTAATATAAGGGAGCGTTTTAAAAATTCATGTCAATGAATGTAATGGGGATAGTTTGAAAGATTTGAAAATGAGCAAAATTGCAAGTTATTTCAATTAACACATTCAATATGTTCAGATGGCAACACTTTCATGTGCTTTAAAAATCTAGAACTTTCTGAAGAAAGAGTTTTATTTCTTTTTGAAGTGCTTTAAAGAAAATGGATGTGAAGGTTAGAACATCAGCTTTCAACAAATCCTGAGTTCATGGCTTAATTTTAATTTTTTTACATTTGGTCTTAGCAGTAGAGGATAAAGGTAAGTGTTTTAGGTAATTGTATATAAAGGAAAATTTAAATTCTACAATTAGCTTTGATTTTTTTCCTTAGTTGTTTCTTTGAAACCTTTTTGTTCGTTTCTGGCTTTTAATATGATTATCTGAAACTTTATCTGTTCACTTTCCGTTATCTCTACCTAGAATTATGTAGATAATTTCCATGATCACTTTTAGGGGCGGTTTGGATTTGTTGCTTGTACTATGAGTAATAAGAATTAGTGTCAGTAACTGAAGCCATAATGTGAACCAAATCACACATAATTGATGAATTGAAAACTCATACTTCTTAAAAAATGTAGCAACATAAAATAACGTTTACAGTGCTTTAAAAATAATATAGCAATTAATATAAAATAAAAATCTCATTTGTGTTTTAGAATGGAAGAACATGATAATAATACTTTCATTAGGATAAATGAGTACTTAAAATTGTGGGCACAAAAATGAAAGGCTTCAAAAAGTTCGTGTAAAAAGTTCATTATCTTTTAATTCCATTGTATCATGAATATTTTGAGTCTCTCTGTAAAAGCATCCATAATATAAAAATTTGAGGAAACAATTCTGGATAGAGACCTAGGTTGGTGTTAGTGATGGGAGAAGAGAGATTTTTATTATTATTGTTTTTCCATTTTACATTCTTTATGTGTGTTCTACTTTAATGTTTTTAAGTCAACAATTTAAAAAAATTGACTAGGTAGAATTATGTGCTTTTCCTGTTTTATTAATGTCTTCCCATGCTCCTTTTCTTGCCTAATATTGTTTCTTTCAAATAAAATACTTTAAGAATATTTGAAGGATATTAATATGAAATGGTCTTGTTGCTTTGCTTTCAGCAACAGGTGAAAGAGCAGTTCACATGGGACAAACATGTCTTGTGCCTTTGTCATTTATTTTTGTGCTATTTCTTGCTGTAAGTTTTACATCTGGATCTTTTGATGTTCAGAGCTTCTCATGACTGGAAACTGGTTGCTTTCCTCTACAAAAAACACACCCAAACCGCAGTGATTCTGAGACCTTTTAGTGCATGGTGCAGTCGTCCCCCAGTTTGGGAACTCGTTGCCAGGTGGAAGACAAATGTCATGCTGGAGCTTAGAAGGACGGCGTGTATTCCGTGTTCTTTAAGGAGATACGGTTTTCTCTGTCAACATGGTTTCATTTGAAATTTCATGTTTGCTTGGCATATTATTCTGATCTGACAACACATGCAATCTGATATGTCTGCCAAAAAACCTACTGCTGTCAAACAGCAGATCGCTAGACTCATGGTGGCCGCATAGGACAGAGTCAAACTGTCCGCAGGGTTTCCAAAGCTGTGAATCTTTACAGGACAGACAGCTACAACTTTCTTCTGCAGGGCAGCTGGTGGGTCGCGACTGGCAATCTTTTGAATGACTAATCTTTCAGTTAGCAGCTGAGTGCTTAACCACTGGGCCACCAGGGCTCTGGAGGATAAGTCTGCATTGCACATCAAAGTGCCCTTAGGTTCTAAACATCCATTTGGGTGTAATTATATAATGTCTGCTATTATGTCTTGCCTTCCCTATCTTCATATCTGGGAGAAATATGATTCAATTTTCCCATATACCGAAATAAGATTTTTTTTGGTATTAAAGATATTGTCAACTTCCAAAGATAATAAATAGTAATCAATCTCTATAATTATTATTATATAGCTGTGAGGCAATAATTTATTTGCTTCCAAGATATGGTCTGCTACTGTCAAAAGGGGGAAAATGATGTAGTTCTAAGTCGTGTCTAAAAGAAGTTCAAACAACCAATTTGTCACAAAAATCATAGCAATTATCTGAAATATTTAACCAAAACAAGGCTCATTTGAATTTTTCAGTTTTTAAGAAGTTTTTCTGGTATCATATTGAAGTAGTCATAGAACAAAGAAATAACAAGACCTGATTCTATTATTAAACCTATACTGGAAATGATTAAAAATAAAATAATTATTATGTTTATTTCTGTTTCCATTAAAATGCAGAAAAAATGTGAAGGAAGAGTGTCACATCACATAGGTAATGAGGATGTGGTGAACTTGCCACTTAGATTTTAAGGTAGATTTAAGTCTGTGGGTATCTGGGGACTGCTAAAGTTACTATATATATATATATTGTATTGAGTTCTTTGTTATTGCTGTCATAGGGGCTGTTTGGAAAATGATAAGGAGAAATAATCAAAGTTAGGGTTTATTCTTAGTCATTTAAAAAAAATTTATACAAAAGCACTTCGGCTTCCTTTAGATGCGTGTGTCACTGTGTTAATGTGAAATGTCTAGCAGTCAATACAGTGACCGAGTTAAAAAAATTTTCCCCCCAAAGTGCAAATTGCTATTTTCCATTCAGAAGAAATTATGCCACTGATTTTTCTAAATTCTAAATGAAGTCTACCTTTTTAATGGTTAGAAATGAAAGAAGATTGAGTCTTTAAGAATTTTATTGGATACGGTAATACCAGGCTCAGTACTAAGTTTGCGGGGAGGAATGTTTATGATTCTATGTTCTGCAAGTTATTTTAATTGCCGATCAATTTAATTAGGTAGCATATGAATTCATTTGTAACGTAAGATAGTGGGGTTTAGTTTTTCAAAGGAGACAAATGGTTGGGACACCACTTTCAGTATTGCCTTGATTTTAAATCAATATTTCCAAGGCTCCAATATTTTACAAGTTAGAAAGCAATTTACTGAAGCAATTTACTAAATATTTGAAAATGTGCTAGTTAAAAACCTAGGGTGTCAAATTACCTTTATCTTGGTTTTTCTTTCAAAACAAATTCGTGCATTTTTGAAGCAGCGTCTGCAGGTCCTCTTGCTTTGCATAATTATTGAGACAGTGATCCAACACTGTTTATGCGATGATCTTTCGAAATGACCATTTTAAAGCACTGACGATTGGGTGAGAGGTCTTCAGAGATAAATGCATCCTGGGGTGACTGCCCCTGCCCACCCTCCTCCCCTCTCCGCCTGCCTCTGGCAGCCACAGTTTTCTTCCATTTAACTTATTGAGGTTATTTCCATTTTGCAAACATTTCTTTTAGATAATTGCTCTTGCTACTGTCCCTGCATCTAGATAAAAATCAATCCAACACTTAAATTTTACCAGGCACTGCGCTACATGTGTTACTTCATTTAATCCTCACAACACGGTCTGAGACAGGGATGCTTCGTTTAGTTTACAAATGAAGGCAGCAAGGCGCAGGAATATTTAGCAATGTAACTGCTGTTCCCCATCAATTGAGTTCTAGTCCTCAGACTTAGAACCCAGGTAGTCTGACTACTAGATTCCACATGTCAATCCACTGACAGGTTATTTAAATATGTTTAACTGTCTGGATTTCAGTTTTATATTCTTTTCGTTAGTGTGTCTTGAATCACGTCATATATATATACACATATGTATACACACACACACACAGAAGGAAACACTGCCAGTTCCTGCGTTGTCCCTGTAATTGTTCTTTGGTTTGAGCCTGTCGTTGCAGCCACCGTGTCAATGCAGCTCATCAAAGGTCTTCCTGTGTTTCCCTGCCCCTCCGCTTTACCAAACACGATGTTCTTCTCCAGGGACTGGGGTCTCCTGATGTGTTCAAAGTACATGAGACAAAGTCTTGCCATCCTTTCCCCCACAGAGTATTCTGGCCGTACTTCTTCCAAGACATGTGTTTGTTCTTTTATACTAGGTTTATGTAGTATTGGAATTTGATGAGAGAAGCAATGTCAAATTCTCAAAACGAATTTTACTTTTTAAATATTTTCCTCTTGCGTCCAGGAAGGTTTTAAATTTATTTTAAAAAACCCAAATTGTGTGACCCCTTTTGGCTCAAAAACATTTTAAAAAGAGTAGAAGCTGCGGTAACTAATGGCCATTATTATACAAATGGAGAGGACACACTCATTCAGTTATTTCTTGAATTCGACTTTACAATGCCTCTGAGTGATCTACAGAGATTTAGAAGCAAGAGTGCCATTGCCGGTCTCAATTTCCTTTGAGTTCCATTGGAAAGACAAGTGAATAATTCGGTACGCAGATACACTATGAGTAGAACTAGATCAGAGGCAAATCTAGAGTCTCACAAAAGTAGCACTTGCTTTTCTTCATTTGCGGGAGGGTGGCGGGGAGAGCAGCCAGTGCTGGCTTCCTGGAGGAGTGAATTTGCACTGCACACATTCTGAAGGATATATATATATATGTATATATATATGTATATATATATATATATATAAGTTAGCATGCAAAGAAGGGGTAGGATGTGTATGTTTTTGGAGGGGTGATGGGGGAGTCCTGCAGGCCGAGCGACACCATATGAAAAGGTTGAAAGGCGAAGAGCAGCGTGTGTTTGGAAACGGGACTTTCTACACCCCAAGCAGTGACAGTCTTGGAAACCCACAGTGGGCACACTGTGAGTTGGCATGGACTTGATGGCTGTGAACTTTGTTTTTTAATTGCTGGAGATTGGTGTAGGAACATAGGCAACGATGCAGGAGATACTTAGCCTATAAATGAAACTACCTGTCTATCATGTGAAAGGATAACCAACGTGGTCAAACCACGTTGACTTGACTACTAACGAAAAGGTCTACAGGTTGAGCCCAGCAGTTGCTCTGCAGGAAACAGCTGTGGCTGACTCTTTCAGTGAAGGCTGGCAGCCTCCGCCACTCTCTGGGGCAGCAGGCCCCGCTGTCCTACTGCTTTGCAATGAGTCCACTTCATAGCAGCTGCTTGACTTGGGTTTGGGACGATAATGTTAAAATCCTGAGATTTTATCCAGAAAACCACAGAGAACCACTTTAATATTTTCGGCAGAGGAGCTGCATTGTTGAATTTATGCTTTAGAAGAACACTTGAGCCACACAATAGTGGCTTTATTGTGTTTGCGGTACTATTGAAGTTAGAAAATGATTGTACCCAATTGTAATAAGCTTGGTGATATAATAAAACCTGAAATAAAGCAGAGGACATAGAAATTGAGAAAGTAGGCTTTAAAAGGTACTAAGACAAAGGCAACATGAGCGACAAACTATAGCCCGCGTTATTAATTTCCCCAAGTTGATTCTGGCGCATGGCCACCCCATGACTGCAGAGTAGACCCAGCCCCAGGGGTTTTCAAGGTTGTGATCTTTTGGGAGAACAAGCCTGTCTTCTAGGCTCCTTTGAATGGCTTCAAACCACAGCTCATTCAGCTTGTAGCCCAGAACGCTGAAAGTTAGTGCCACCCGGACAGTACGACTCACAAGTGACAGCTATTCTAATTCTGACACTGTAGATTATATTTGGTTGTTTTGATTTTCATCTAATATCAAAATTTATGTTGTTGCACGTAGCAGTAATTTGATCTATTTTTCAATGCGGTAATTTTATCCAAACAAAATTGCGATACATTCAAACAAGTAACAAATCACTGTGCATAGGATAATAATTGATAGACCATTAAGTTTTGTGCTAACTTAAATAACTGTACATGAATATTCTTGTATGCTTTCTTGGTGTAAAGATACATATGTTTCATTTATAGGTGCTGTGTCACAGCTTCTTCATATATAGAGCACTAGTATAGCCATCAGTTTTTCAAAATGATTTCATCAACTTATGCTCTGATCATGACTGATGAAGGGCTCAACTGTACCTTAAATTTTATGCTATTAGATAAATTATTGATATTATCAGAGAGATTGCCTTGTACTCCAGGGCAGATGAGTGGCAATGTTTTCTGTTGTTTATTTTTGTTTCTCATAAACTGATCATATGACCATTAAAATAAACCAGAATCACTCATAGTCTGTGGATAAGCAGATGGATTCTGGGCTCCACTTATTCTAGCTCCAATTAAAAAAATAGTTAGTTCTTATAACTCGACACTCATTTTCATGAAGAGATCACTGAAGATCAAGGTGCTTCAGCAAAGTGTGGTGAAGAGAGCAGATGGAGCCCAGCTACCAACTGGAATAGTGTCTGGGGTTTTAAAGGCTTGTATTCACTCAGGCAGCCATGTAAGTGAGGCGTCAACTGAGCCCACACAGAAGAAGCACACCAGCCTGTGTGATCCAAAGATGACAATAACAAAATCCAAATACGGGAAAGTATCAGAATTTAAATTGTGAACATCTGATTTGTAGAAGGCTAAGGAGGGCAGCAGGAGCTCCAAATCTACCTGTTGAGTCTTATCAGATTAAGCCTCTGACAGATCCTCTCTAGCCACAGGCAAGGAAACTGAACAACTTTACTATCCGACAGAGAAAAAGATGATTGTAAACTTGATCATGGTGAATCGAACTACGGTCTTATATGATACTTGGTCAGTTGACCTCCCTCTTGACCCAACCTGAATTTGCTGTAGGCTCAAATATTTCTCGCTTTTTCCATGACAGATTTTTCCCCCTCTGGCTTTTTAAATATTGCTGGTGATTTTTTTCTTTCTTGCTCTTTATTTTAATTTTTATCTTCATATTATTATGATGATGATGTTTCCACTTTGTTTCTTTTTTATTGTTTCCATTAGATACCCAGTTTATGAAGCACAGAAGAAGTGGATGTGTAGAGACAATAACAGATGCAATAGTTTATCAGGGAGGGAGTTGTGGGTGGAGGGGTCAGAAGGGTGAAGGAGATTGGGGAGCAAATAGTGAATGTGGGAAGAGCACTAGAACTGATTGTGATGATGTATACACAATTTTTTTAAAAAGTGGCTTAAATGTGGAAGAGGTCGATATGTAAATTTTATATCAATAAAACTATTTTTTAAAAGACCGATGAAGAGGTCTAGATTCTCCAGACTCTCATCAACAACTGATGTTTTCATATTCTTTCGTGTTAGTTATTGTAGACTTTTTTTGCTGGTTAAAAATTGTTTTATTTTGTTGACATACACATTGAAAACCCATATCAAGTCAACAGTTTTGCGTTATAACTCAGTGGCGTTGATCACATTCTTCACATCCCGTAACCATCTCCTCATCCTTTCTGAGTTGCCCCTTCCACAATGACAAACGACGACAGGTCCCGACTTCCTGACTCACCTTTGCAGTGGCTGTCGTCAGTTTGATCCCGTAGAGAACTTTAGATTTTGACTGTGCTTGGGCGACTGCTTACAGAGCAAATTAATTTTCCCTTCCAAATTTTCTTTTGTGGCCTTGGTTGCAATGTCCACATCACAGCACTATTTTCCCCCCTGGTTTCTGCATTTCCGTCTGCCCCCTCTTGCCTTCTGACTCTGCTTTGTGGCAAATGCTGTCCTTTTGATTTCAGAGGGGGACGGTTCCTTCAGGGTTTGCTGTTTACTTTTGCCACCTGCCTATTGCTTTACCGTCAGCTGATCCTCTGCGGTTGGTTCAGTTGCAGGCTAGAAAGATGTCCAAGGGCCCAAGACCGAGGGTCCCACCAGTCTTTATCAGACCAGTAAGTCAGGTCTTGCTCAACATTATTTTAAAGTGTGTTCTTTTGTCCTTTTCTTTTCTCCCACTCCGTCCAGGATCTTCTCTTACCTGTTTGGTAGGGGTGCTTAGGTCATCTAATCTCAGGGTGCTGGAGGCTGCCATTTGTGTGGCCCATGAGTCCTTAGGATCAATTGTTCCTTGAGTATTTGGTTGTTTTTCACTCTTCTTTGTTCAAACAGGAAAAGACAAATAGTTGCATCCTCGAGGGCCACTCACAGTCACTACTCACCAAAGTGGGAGGTAGAGCCTTGTCTTCCTGGACGATGCTGTGCTCATTGAGCTAAATGCTCCCCTGCGAGTACCTAAGCCAGTGGTTCTCAACCTTCCTCAGGCCGCGGCCCTTTCGAACAGCTCCTCATGTGGTGGGGACCCCCAACAAGAACATGATTTTTGTTGCTACTTGGTAACTGTAATTATGCTACAGTTATGAATTGGGCGACACCTGTGAAAAGGTGGGTTGATCCCCAAGGGGTCACAACCCACAGGTTGAGAACTGCTGAACCCATAAAGTCAAGGGTTCATTATGCCTAAGACCTTTTATTAAATTTGCCTCGGCTTTACTATTTTCATGGGTATATTTGTAGCACATACATATAAATATGTTGAATTATACTCTGCCATATATATATATATGCTCACTGCTACTCAATTTATATATATTTAAATATAAATATAAATAAATATATTTAAATCATTTTATTGGGGGCTCGTACAACTCATCATAATCCATCAATACATTCATTGTGTCAAGTACATTTATACATTTGTTGCCATCATCATTCTTAAAATATTTGCTTTCTACTTGGGCCCTTGGTGTCAGCTCCTCATTATTTTGCCTGCACTCCGCCCACCCCCCACTCCCGCTCCCCTCGCTTGCATACTTACCTGCTAATTTACTGGTCGATTATTGTTTGTTTCTGCTGTTATTGCAGGAGAAGAATGCATAGTGAGCTATGTATTGAGCTACTAACGTAAGGTCAGCAGTTCTACCCACCAGCTGCTTTTGGGGAGAAAGATGATGAGGTTGTCTGTTACCTTAAATATTTAAAGTTTCAGAAACCCAAAGGGGCATTTCTAGTCTGTCCTACTGGGTTGCTGTGAGTCAGAATGAACTCCATGGTAGTGCATGTATTTCTTTGTTCTGGGCTTGGTTGTCGTAGGATTGTACAAGTCACGGTGTTTGTGCTTGCTGGCTTTGACTCTCCTGCAGTTCCTAGCATCCTCCTCAGTCACGGAGTTCTGACTCTCCCACTGTCGAGCCGTTTTACATTGCCCTGATATTGGTTACCTGCTCATAAGCTTGTTGGCAAGCGCCCTACCTTATTTTTTAATAGTATCTGTTTAAGCTCTTGCCCATTGAAAAATTATGTTGTCCATGTTTTCCTTTTCTTTTTAAAATCATTTTACTGGGGCTCATACAACTCTTAGCACAATCCACACATACGTCAATTGTGTAAAGCATACTTACACATTTGTTGCCCTCTTCCTTCTCAAAACTTGCTTTCTGTTTGGGCTCCTGGAATCAGCTCCTCATTTTCCTTCTCCTTGTCTCCCTCCCCATTCTCCCCTCTCTCATGAACCTTTGATAACTCATAAATTATTTTATATTATCTTACACTGCCCGGTGTCTCCCTTTACCCACTTTTCTGTTGCCCATCCCCCAGAGAAGAGGTCATATGTAAATCCCTATGATCACTCTTTCTACCCACCTCCCCCCTCCCCTTCCCTCCTGGTATCGCCACTCTCACCACTTGTCCTGAGGGGTTCATCTGTCCTGGATTCCCTGTGTTTCCACTTCCCATCTGCACCACTCTGCATACTCTGGTCTAACCAGGTTTGCAAGGTAGAACTAGGTCATGATAGTGGGAGGAGGAAGCGTTTAAGAACTAGAGGAAGGTTTTGAATTTCATTGTTGCTACACGATGTTTTTCTTATTGGTTCTGGGAATTGATTTTATATTTTGGATAAAAGAACTCTGACAGACAATATGTTGCTGGAGAAATGCTGGCTATAGCTCCTACCCGGGACTTGCTTTTCATTCTCTTACGATCATCTTTTGGTGATTGAAGGTCCAAATGTTAATAAGGCCTGCATTGTTAAATTTTCCCTTTGTGGGTAATGCATTTTTGTGCCCTCCCCCTAAAAATATTCACTTCCCTCAAATGAGAAAAGATTTTTCTATCTTTTCTTTTTGAAACTTCATCTATGATAATCTGGAATTGATCTTTTTTAAATGTAAGGTTAAGTATCACCCTCCCCCACATCTGGATACCGAGTGAATCCAGTAACATTTATTGAAAATATCATTATTTCTCCATTACATTGCAGTGTCATTTTTATTATAAGTCAGGTAACCACAGATGTGTGTCTATTTCTAGATTATTTTGTTCCACTAGCCTATTTGTATATACGTTTGTTTCAATAGCACATTATGTGTACTACTATAGATTTATGATGCCTTAAACTCTGGATGTACACATCTTCCAGATTTTCTTATTCTTGATGGTTATCTTTGTATTTGAATTTCCATGAATTGTGTAATCATCTTGTTAGTTTCAAAGAACCTAGTAATATGAATCTGGTTTGTTGCTTATATTATTAATGGGGAAAAACCTCAAAACTCACTGCTGCTGAGTCAAGTCTGCCTCTCAGTGATCCCATAGAACAGAATAGAACTACTCGTCTGGGCTCCCAAAGCCGTAAATCTTTATGGGAGCAGAAAGCCTCATCTTTCTCCTGCAGAGTGGCTAGTGGTTTCCAAATGAGGAGTGGCTACAGATTTTGAGCTTCAGGCTATGGGTAGCAGCCCAGTGCGTATGATTTATTCTGGTAAAAGCTTGTGCACTGGACATAGCAATAGGTCTAGTTTGCCAAATGTGTTGTTCAAGTTTTGTATAATGTAGTGAATTTTTCTATGAATTACTGTAAATGGCTTCCCTATGTCTATGCATGTGTTTATAGATTTCCTTTTAATGTTAATTTACTCTTTAATTTTAAAAATGTGATAAATACATTTCAACAAAAGTTATTATTTTAACATTTTACAGTGACTTTTTATAGTGAATTAGATGACACTAATTATATTCCTCATGTTCTACAACCCTTAATCCCACTGGTTTGCAAAATTTTGCATCGCTCCTGTGCTCTGAGCTCAGTGCTACGGTAGGAAGGATTCCCTCTTCCTTTCCTGCCTGCCTTGGGTAGCAACTGCCATTATTCTCTCTTCACAGGTTCTGATGGCGCTATTAGATACACACACTTTTTATTTTGTTATATCTTCCAGCTAAGGTGACTGTTTGCTGCTATGAAATGTTCTTCTTTATCTTTGATTTTTTTTGTCTTGGATCTTACTTTGCTTGATATATATATATATATATATACATATATGCGTATATATATACGCATATATGTATATATATATCAGCCTTATTTTGATTATATTTTCATGGTATTGTTTTCCATCCTTACACGTTGAAACATTTTTGTTTTCTTGATTTAAACTATGAAAACAAAATGACATATCCATTCTGATAATCATTGCCTTTTTTATTATTTATTATATTTACATTTAATGCCATTTGTATATTTGGGTTTAAATCTTTTATATATGTGTGTATATAAATTTATTTTCTATTTCTTCTTTGTATTCTTTTCTTTTTTGTATTCATTTAGACTATTATTTTATCACCCCATTTCCTCTATTTGTTTGCTAGCAATACATTGCTTAATGATTAGCCTATTAATCCCTGTTTTATTAGTTTATCTAATAAAATTAGGCACTCATTAGGCTTTGATTTTCTAGACACTAAAAAGATTTTAAATGATTTAATTTCATTTGCCTCATTCCTTCTTTTCATGATAGTGTTGTTATACATTATATAGCATTTTCAAACAATACTTCTTTGTATGTGTGAGTGTATGATTATTTCCATTCATCAGCCCACAGATTAGAAGGTATATATTTGGAGTTCTTGACAATTAAAGTTTTGCTAACGGCCAAAGAAAGTGAAAGGTTGTAAAGGAAATGAAGACTGGAATGGAAAGGTAGATTAAAAGGTAATAGAGGAATTGAGGATTGAAACAGCCTGGAGCAAGGATGAGAGAGAACAGAAAGCTCTAATGCTAGTATAGTATGGTTAGTGTGCAGAATACTGGTGCTTGAAAGTTTGACGGTACTTTAGGTACAAGATAAGTATGTAAGAGAAATAAAGGGAAGATGAGAGATGAAGATGAATACACACTTAAGCAGAACTGAAAGACAAGATAGTGAGTGCGTCATCTACATTCCCCGTTAAATTAGTCCCAGATAGAGGTGGGACTTCAACTCAGATAAAGCCACACACTTTGCAGAATCTTTTTCTGCCAGATAGCAGATGGGATGCAGACCCTGTAAGGCGTGCGTGATCTCCGCAGAGAAGTTGGGTGCAGTCTTCTTGTTGGCGGAGTGAGGGCTTTGGAATGAAGAGTGCTCGGAATGAAGATGAAGGTGCTAAAGACGCAGGGTTATTGCATATGCTCTGTCTCACAAATGGTCAAGGCTGAGCTGGAGCAGATGGCAAGGAGGAAAGGACTGCAAATAACAATTCATGTCACATTTTACTCCATAATTTGATATATTGTGATCAGTTGCTCAGTTGGGATCTGAATGACACATTTCTATGCTTGTGAAAGCATCCCATCCAGTAGCTGCTGATGTTGCTAATGCAGCGAGAAGCTGCAGGAGACAAGAAGTGTTCAATTTTATGAACATCAAACTCCCAAATAGACGTGTTTTCCCCCTTCCCCCATTTGGTAATCCAAAAACAGTGGAAATCCAGCCTGGAGTCCATGTGGTCACACAACCCAGAAAAAGCACTGAGCTATGCATGTTGAATTAATCTTAAAATCTTCATAAATAAGAGAGCAAAGGGTCACTATGAACAGAGAAGTGTTGCTTCCAAGACTGTCCTCAGAGTTATAAGAATAGTCAGGGTTTCCACTAGTGGACATGCAGAATTGAAATAATTTATATGCTACTTATGAGGTTGGCTAGACAAAATTTGAAAAGTTGAATGATTTGTGCATTTGAAAACTTATTATAGACCCTTACCTTTAAAAAAATAAACAAACAAAAAACTTCCATGACTTCTTAATTATCTTTCTCTTCTTTTTCCCATGATGAAAACAGCAAACTTAACTCCAATGGTTTTTCTGTTTTAAATATATAGCCTTCAATATGTTATATATATTTTAAATAATAAAAATGTATTTCCAGTGTACACTTCCAGGTGCAGAGCATATGATATTTTCTAGGAAGTCAAGAAGATCTTGACAACAAGGAGCTGATAGCTTGGTAGAAAATACGAAGAGGCCAGTCTCCTGATATGGGACCGCAAAGCAAATGAAACTTGGATTGAAGAGAGGGGTAGGGGAATAGGTGAAAGGAAGAATCAAGGAGAACTTCCAGGAGAATGTGCACTTTCAGTGCTAGTTTAAACCACAGATATGATTTATCTCTACTTTGACAACACTAACTGTTTTTTAAATTCTCTTAATAATGGGAGAAAAATACTGAACAGAGACACCTTAGGACAGTAGTTCTTGTAAAAGTCCCTGAATGGTGCAAACTATTAAGTACTCAGCCAGTAGCTGAATGATTGGCACTTAGAACCCACCCAGAGGCTTTTTGAAAACCCGATAGATCAGTTATACTTAACTAAATGATAAGTACCAACAACATCAAACCAGGCAACATGAAAGTAGGAAAGAAACAGGCGGTGGTTGACACACCAAATGTTCTTTTGTAGTTACACGTGGAACCCATTAAAAGAAAAAATAATGCTTTGTACACTTTTAACACAAGAATTGTTTTGGTTGTAGGTGATAACTCAATTCAAACTGACTCATGTAGAAAAAATATGGGGGTATGGGAGGGAAATTCATTTAAGATGTCTTTAGATCGGGAGCACCAATGGTTTGATTTCTCTGTATTGTTCATTCTGTCTCTGCATTGACTTCTTTTAGGTGGGTTCTTTTGAGAAGAGAGCAACTCTAGATTTACAAATGAGCTTTGACAGGAAGAGAATGTCATTTTCCTAATTCATTGGAAGCAAGTGGTTATTGAGGTGCTGTTGGAGGCATGGCAACCTTACGTGTGTCAGAGTAGAACTGTGTTCCACGGTTTTCAATAGCTATTTCCCCCGTAGGTAGATTGACAGGCCTTTCTCCCAAGATACCTTCAAAACTCTAACCGTTTGTTTAGTAGCAGAGTGTATGCACTGTTTGCATTTCCAGAGACTACTAGTAGTACCTACAAAATGCTTAGGATGACTCTGATTCGGCAGTTCGGAGTCACTTGATTATCCCTCAATACTCCGAGGGTTACAAATATCAGATTGGCTCGATCTCAGTCACATGACCACCCTTTAATCCAGAGTAGTAAAATAGGGCACAGTCTCTCTCAGGAAAATTAGGACTTGGTGATCAAACAAAGGAATGACACATATGGAGCAGGCAAGAAAAGCAAAGAAAAAATTATAGCATGTTTTCTTTCTAGAATGTTCCTATGTAATATTGTATTTTATTGTAACATACTAAACCCAGTGCCGTTGAGCCAACTCCAACTCATAGTGACTTTATGTATGGGTTTCAAGGCTGTAAATCTTTAAGAGAGCAGACAGCTTCATTGTGACACGTAGTTTTATTGTGCCAGTCTGGCCCATAGGAACATGTGGGATTAATAAGGGGGCAGTTTGATTGGAGGGCAAAGAGATAAATGGCTTGGCAAGCATTGCCTGTCTCTCTCTTGCTCTCTGGTGATAAGACCAGCATGCAGCTGCTAGTTCTCTGCCTCAACTTGTGAGCTTCACTACCCATGGAACACCCAACCCATGGATCATTCATTAGAGCTTGAGGTTTCTTTGAGACCTGTTTCGCTATGCTGCTGGTATATGCATCGCTAGAGCATGGGCCTGTCGGATCCTGTCATCGAGTGGACTGTAAGTGACCCACCCTGTTGTTTGCTGCCTATGGCTGGACAGCCTGCATTGCTTTATGGAAGACTTGGCTGTCTGATTCCTTGACCTTGGACCCAGCAGTCTTCGTGAGTTGAAGAACTTCCAGTATATTAACTGTTCCATGGAAGTGAGTTGAACTGAGTCCTCTGTACTGCTGTGTGGAGTAATTAGCTGTTATATTTCTTTGTGCTATATCTATCTACCTGTCTATGTAATCATAAATGTCCTGGTTTTGTTTCTCTAAAGAACCCTATCTAACACACTCATCTTTCTCCTGCAGAGCAGCTGGTGGGTTTGGGCCTCTGAGCTTGTGAATTGCCGTTTATCACTTTCCTGACCACCAGGGTTCCATATAATGTAATATATTACAATATAATATAGATATGACATGACATAACAACACAACACGATACAATACAATGAAATGGCACAACATAAACCAATGTAACTGCAATGCAACATAACCTCACATCATATCATCTCATATCATCAAATGAAATTTGCCTCTACATCGACAGAGCCAAATGTAGTTTTCAGAAAACATGATTCTAATGGACATGGGAACGTATCCTGAATATAGACCCTCTGGAAAGGATTAGAAGTCCCTGAGTGATTCAAATAGGTCAGTGCTCAGCCAGTAACTGGGAAGTTGGCTTTTCTAACTCACCCAGAGGGGTGTGTGTGTGCATTGTTAAAATACTTTTAAGCTCCCCCTGCTTGAATAGCTTTGTTGCTCCCTCAGTTTGAAACGCCTCTCTTACTGCTATAACTAACTTGGTTGACATGCATTCATCCTTAATGTCTCAGCATGAATACCTTTAAAAAATACTTTCATTTGGGGCTCTTATCATAATCCATACATTCATCCAGTGTGCAAATGTGACTATCACTTTTTAAGGAAACGCTTCTTTGACAAGAATCGGGTTGTGTGTCTGTTAAAATAACCTTCTGTATTTTGGAAAGAGCCCCGAGATCTCAGTGGTTAAGTGCATGACTGTTAACTGAAAGGCTAGCAGTGTGAACCCCCAATCACTTCATGAGAAAAACAGACAATCCGCCTCCATAACGCTTTACAGCCATGGGAGCCTTCTGTCCACAGGGCAGCTATGGATCACTATGAACTTGAACCCAAGGGATTTGGTTTGGGTTTGTCTGTACTTTGCTTTTAGGTACTATATCATTATTGTTAATGAATTGTTTAAGTGTAACATTTACTTGTACCTTACCTCCCTTGATCATTTTCAGACTCCACGAAGACAGAATTTGATCATGTCACTTATTATTAACTTGCCATCCCTACCACAGGCCTGAGTGGCAGATCTCTCTCCCTGAGTCAATTCCCATTCAGGCTACCCTGGAGGACAGAGCAGAATTGCTCCCTGTGATTGTCCAAGACTGCACATTTTTATGGGAGTAGAAAGCCTCATATTTCTCCTTCAGAGCCCCAAGGAGTTACCACATAGTTGCAAGCAGCGCAACATGTAACCCTGTAGGCCACCAGGGCTCCTGATATGGCAGAACGAGGTACGAAAACACCAGGGAAATGAAGGCTCCTGAGCATCACCAGAAGCTGGGCAAGCAGATGGATTCTGCTTCAGAGAAACCTACGTGGCTAACATCCTGATTTTAACGCCCATTCTCCCTCCAGCGCTGTGATAAAATAGCCACTTGGTTTTGTGAGATAATAATACAATGTCTTCCAATTTGTGTCATTTTGTTCCAGCAGCCCTAGGAAACCAATACAAAGAAAATAATTGTAAACTCCTAGAGAATGGCCTCATGCTTGATATAATGGAGAGTCAGGAAAATGAAAAAGAGGAAGTGGAGGGTCTGGAAAGTAGAGGGTTAGTGAAACAGAGGAAGAACTTCTAGGACACGGATTGGCACCGTGGCTGCAACAGTGGGCTCAACCAGTGGTGGAGATGGCACCGAACTGGGCTGTGTCCAATATGATGGCCTGAACAACACCAGCAACAGCATCAATTTCTAATGACCAGAAGCAGAGATGAATTAATCTATGGTGGATAATCCTTCATAGAAATCACCCTTATTTTGCTTTCATCACATTTGCTATTGGGAGATTTATTCTCCCTGAAGTTTTGGGGGATATTGATGAAACTCTCTGAGACCTGTGGAGACTCTTCAGAAAAGTGTGTAGAAGAAGAGTAGCCGACATCCCATCTCCTCTCTTCTCTAGAGAACCTCCCGTTGGCCCAATTTTCAGAGCCTTCATTTACAGTGGAGACAGAGAAGGAGGGTATCATGAAGATAGGGACCAACTATCCTTACACAGCAGGGCGGCCTGACACCAGGGCAGTGGTTTGGGAGTTGAGGTTTCTAGCACACACTGTAATGCTCATCATCACCGGCTCGCTCTGCAGTTACCTCGAGAGTGTGAGACTGAAGAGAAGCTAGAGCTAGCAAAGTGTGTGTCTTGAAAATTCTGGTGACATATGGGGCTTCTTCAAGGAAGAGTCATATTGAAGGAATGTGCTTCCTGTAGGAGGAGTTTAGGAAAGCTTTGTATCCTCCATTTCTATAATGTGATTTCATATAACTTTTAAAAAGAAATGTATCATGCTAAATCCATCATTTTTGTTAAAATATTTTTGTCATGATGCCTTTTCTGGTTGGCAAATCACTTTGTTCAGTTTTGTGACGAATATAAAATAGCTCTGTGAAGAGTGGATAGTGTTACGATGTCCAGGGTCAACGAAGCAAGAATTCATTCCTGCCCCTCTTCTGATCCATGGCCTAAAAGGTTAACACATTTTAGAAGACTTAACAAGACTTGACCTCAAATCATCTTTACACTGTCCTTAATAAGCCAAGTGTAAGGGAATGGAAACACATGGAATTCGTTTTCAAGAAAATAGATCTTGGTTCTAACTTAAGAAAAGAACATTTGAAAGCACAAATACATTTCAGATTTCAACAAGTTTATAATGGCTGGGATCAAGTCCAAGGTATTTGGTGAAATAGTCTCTCTTTTTGATTTTTGATAGTACCCCATGTATCTTCTCTCACCATGTATCCATGCTCATTGCCCAAATTTCAAAAGAAATAATAGGCAAGGCAAGGGGGCAAGGCGATGTTAAAATAGTATCTAAACAACGGAAAGAAATGAGTGAGAAATGTGTAAAAGCTTTTTTGGCATTAGAAAGAGAAAACACAAATTAAAGAAGTTAGTGGTGGTGGTCTGGTAATGGGGTAGGGTTTTTAGTGCTTGTCTGTTGCTTGGGTTTTGGGTCCACTGCCTAACTTAACTTTTCTTTGTTTCATGAGAGTCAAAGAACTTACACAAATGTTGGTAGATTACTTTGGAGAGATGAACAGAGGATCATGACCTTTCCCTGATGTTTGGCTTGAGAAAAAATAGCCTTCGAAGATCTTCACCCCGGAAACTGCAGACCATGACATTGTAGAACAAGGGTGAATAGTAGTGGGAGAGGGGAACAATCCTGTTCAGTGATAAATGACTTAGAGAACACAGCAAGCTCTAATCCTCGCTCCCTTGTAAAAGGTTAGCATTGATTAGCCTTGATTGCTACTTGTAGTCTGTGCCTTACACGGGAGTAATTTCTCCCCCTTCCTAAATGTCTTCTGATTACAGAAGATGTAAAGAAATACCAGAGTTAACTAGTAATTGGGACAACAACTTGGGAATTTGGGGCTTCCAATGGAAATCAATGCCTGATCCTCAATAACTATTGTGAATATTTCCCCATCAGTTTGACTACAAAGCCTGATAATCAGGTGAGATTAGGACAGTTGAGGCAGATATGCCCTTCAGTATTCTCTAGAGAGTGATGCCCTTTCCCATGAAAGCAGATGGAATGCCAGTGTAACCAATATCATAAAAGTGATTGGATATCACTCCAGGGAATATGCTTAGTTACATAAGACTCCATCTTTGCAGACTGGAGTGATAAAAATTCTCCTGTGGGCTTTGAAAAAATAAGAAGCCTTAGTGAGTGAGGGATTGTAAGAAAGCCATAGAACACCCTAAAAACTCACAAAAACCCCCAAACAAACAAACAAAACCCCGGACACCCTCCAGCCATCAGCCAGTACGAATCCAGGCCTCTCCATCATATTGGGCAAGAAAAGCAGTGTTTCCAACAACCTGAATGAGCTGGGAAGCACTCTTTTCCCAAGTTGAGTCTGAAGCTGAAAACACAGACCAGCTGACATTCAATTTTAGCCTTGTTCGGCACTGAACAGAGAAGTCATATAAAAATCCAGACTCCTAGCCACAGAAACTGTGAAATAAGTGAATGATGTTTCAAACCACTGAATTCATGGCAATTTCTTAGCAGCATGGAGAACAGATACAGGAGTTGCTTTTTATACCTAGCTCATTTTCTCAAGAGAACTTTGAGGAAGACATGTGCAATCAGAACATGAAGAATTGCAAAGTTAGAGTTCATTTATTCACTAGTATTGGGTCATAAACTCAGTGTTTAGGAAAACTTCTGTGATCTGTGACAGCCATTTAGGCAACAAGGAGTCTGTTTGCTCGTTACCCTGTACAGGATCCAGTGTCTGCATTCTCAGAACTTGCTATTCAAATGAGACCAAACCAAAACCCAAACTACTACCAAGTTCATGGAAAACTAACCAATCCAGAGAGATAGGTAAGAGGAGACCTGGTGGCTTAGTGGTTACCTGCTGGGAGGCGAAGTGCAGTTGGTTTGGAACCGTCAGGTGCTCTGCTGGAGAAAGAGGAGGATTTCTACTCTTATAAAGATTTACAGTCTCAGAAACCCACAGGAGCAGTTCTACTCTGTCTTAGAGTTGAGCTTGAATCGACTAGCTGGCAATGAATTTGGGTTTTGGTTTGAGTACAAAGCTAACTTCAATTGTCTGTCCACCTTAATAGGGCGAGATGCCAAGTATGAAAATCCAAACTGATAACACTTAATAGGGTATCTGGTAGTGGTACTTAGGGCAGCTGGCAGTGGTACGTAATGGGGCATCTGGCAGTGGTACGTAATGGGGCATCTGGCAGTGGTACGTAATGGGGCATCTGGCAGTGGTACGTAATGGGGCATCTGGCAGTGGTATGTAATAGGGAATGTAGCCCTGTTAAGTGGTGGTAGTGGCTTCACACTAGGTTCAGAGAATTTTTTACATGAAATGATTTCAACAAAATATAATTTTCCCAATAGAGAAAACGGAATCTTAGGGATTTTCCTTGAGGTCACGATGCTAGTGAGAGGTGGAGCAAGGGTATTGACCCCATGTCTATACTCTTAGCCGGTAGAGAAAGAGAACGGTCAAGCCCAGAGATGGAGGTCACCAGGTCAGGGCCCGGGAAGGAGAAAGAGAGCAGGGGAGCTGTGTGCCTGCACCCAGTGGGCCCGATCCCTGCTAAAGCATTATCCTTAGCAAACACAGTCAAATCAGAGTCCTGGAATCTGACCAGTGCTGGATAGTCCCCTCAGTACTCTTTTCTGCAGATAGACTTATGTGTGTGTGCTGGTTGATGTGTTTGTGCATGTGTGTACAGTGTAAGGATAGGATAAGCAGAGAGGGACATGATTACAGAGTGGATATTATTTTTCTGGAGACTCAAATCATTCATGGACAGTTGACATTACTCTATTTCTTTTTATATGTGCTTAATATTTTTTCCAGAATTGAAGAAATGGAAAATGCATTTCATGAATAAAACCTTAAATAAAACCTATAATAATTTTCTTTCTGTTTTGTAATTATGAAATTGTGATCACTTAAGAAAAAAAACAACCAAAAAACCTAGACCAAATTCATGTCCATCCAGTCAATTTTGACTCATAGCAACCCCAGAGGACAAGGTTGAATTGCTCCTTTGGGTTTCTGACACTATAACTCTTTACAGGAGTAGAAAGCCTCATCTTTCTCCCACTGGGTAATCCCTAAACAGAATTTTCACGTCTACATAATAGGCAATGGCTAAATTAAAAGGGGAAAAATGTAGAATAGCAACTGACTAGTGAAAAGAAAGGAGGGGAGGCATTAGGGATGAGTTGGCATTCACTTTCCTCTCCTCAGTGGATTTTCACTCTCCCCTCTGTGTTTTGGCTCTTTTCTCCTACAGCAGGAAGACAGGCTTGCTTTGTAATGCATATGCAGTCAGTATTTATTAGGTATGTGCTACATTCCTGCACTGCAGGGTATTTGTGTTAAGACAAATGTAAGACCCACAGCAGTTTATAATCTAGTTGGGGTGGAATAAGGACAACAACAACAAAAAGCAATTAAAGGCTGCAGATAATCACATTCGTTTTCTTTTTTCCATTTTATTTCTTATTAACAGCAATTCATTTAGCATCTTTACATACCATATTTTAGTCTACTTCTCATTTACTATTTCTTTTTTTAAAACATTTTATTAAGGACTCATACAACTCTTATCACAATCCATACATATATCAATTGTGTAAAGCACATCTGTACATTCTTTGCCTTCATCAATTTCAAAGCATTTGCTCTCCACGTAATCCCTTTGCATCAGGTCCTCATTTTCCCCCCTCCCTTATAAAACTTCATTAAAAAAATTTAACATAGTAAAATTGATTTCTTTAGGGGTATAATTCTGTATATTTAACATAAATAGATTTATTATTCCTTTAACATTTGTGGTCTCTGTAGTAGATATGTGTTTTCATTCTTTATTTGAAAATCATTTATTGGTACCTCGTACAATTCTTTTCACAATCTATACATGCATCCATTGTGTCAAGCATATATGTATATTTGTTGCCATCATCATTCTCAAAACATTTGCCTTCAACTTGAGCCCCTAATATCAGATGTTCACTTTCCCCCTCCTTCCCCACTTCCCCCTTCCTCATGAACCCTTTATAGTTCATAAATTATTATTATTTTGTCATATGTTACACTGCTTGATGTCTCCCCTCGCCCTCTTCTCTGCTGTCCATCCCACAGGGAGGAGGCTATATGTCGATTCTTGTAGTCAGTTCCCCCTTTCTACCTCACAGTCCCTCCGTCCTCTAGGCATCGCCACTCTCATCACTGGTCCTGGAGGAGTCATCTGTCCTGGATTCCCTGTTTCCAGTTGCTATTTGTACCAACATACATCCTTTTGTCTAGCCAGATTTATAAGGTAGAGTTGGGATCATGATAGTGGGGGGGGAGGAAGTATTTAAGAACTAGAGGAAAGTTATATGTTTCATCGTTGCTACCCTGCACCCTGCCTGGTTCATCTCCTCCCCACAACCCTTCAGTAAGGGGTGTCTGGTTGACTACCATTGGGCTTTGAGTCTGCACTCTGCACTCACCCACATTTTCAATGATATGATTTTTTGTTCTTTGATGCTTGATACCTGATCCCTTCGACAGCTTGTGGTCACACAGGCTGGTGTGTTTCTTCCATGTGGGCTTTGTTGCTTCTGAGCTAGATGGCCAGTTACTTGTTTATCTTCGAGTCTTTAAGACCCCTGACGCTATATCTTTTGATAGCTGGGCACCAGCAGCTTTCTTCACCACATTTGCTTATGCACATGTTTGTCTTCATTGATCGTATCAGGGAGGTGGGCACCCATTGATATGATTTTTAGTTCTTTGATGTCTGATAACTGGTCCCTTCTACACGTTGTGGTCAGACAGTCTGGTTTGCTTCTTCCATGTGGGTTTTGATGCTTCTGAGCTAGATAGCTGCTTGTTTATCTTCAAGCCTTTAAGACCCCCGACGCTATATCTTTTGACAGCTGTGCACCATAAGCTTTCTTCACCACATTTGCTTATGCACACCTTTTTCTTTAACAATTGTGTCAGGAAGGTGTGCATCCTGGAATGCCAATTTAATAGAACAGCATGTTCTTGCATTGAGTAAGTACTTGAGTGTTGGCCCAATGTCCATCTGCTGCCTTAATACTAAACCTGTAAATATATGCACATATATATGCACACTCATATAAATATATTTACATATGTACATTCCAGTCTTTGGACCTCTATAAATACCCTTTGTCACCTAGTTCTTTCCTCTATTTCCTTTTACTTGCCTCTTGTCCCACTATCATGCTCAGGCTTCATTTGGGTTTCAGTAATTTCTCTAGGTTACCTCGCCCTTGCTGAATAACTACCAGGCCACTCACACCCTCCGTGCTACTGATTTTGGATCACTTATTGCTCCCCTGTCCCTGGGTTTGTCAGCACCACCTCCTTGCCCCCTCTTCCCCCTCTCCTGTGTTCCCCCGGTCCCGTTGTTTTCTCCTCCAGACTATTCATTCAATCTATCTTATCTAGATAGATCTGCAGATATAATAATGTGCACCAAAAATCAAGTCATTGCAAGATAGGCAATGAGTGAGAACACAGCTATGACAATAAAAAGGGAAACCAATTACCCATAGAAGAATAAATTAATTAAAAGAAAGTAAAACCTGTAAATAGATCAAGGTCTGATTTTTGATCCCTAGGCGTGTCCTTCAGTCAGGTCCAATGGGGTACCATGCTTTGGCCCTGGAGTCTGTCCTTTGTACTCCTACGGTTGCTGTGTCCCATGCTTTTAGTGGTTTGCCTCGGTGTCACAGGGTCAGTCTGGGCCAGTGTTGTCCCCCTCAGGGCCCTATTGTCCACTCTATCCATTGGCTGTTCAGAGTGGGGATATTGTCCTCCAGGCCTGATGGGCCAGGACTTGCTCCACTCTCTGTTCCTCTCCCTTCATTTGCTCCCATTTGTGCTGATCAGACATGCCCCTCTCCCCTAACTGCAGCTTCAGTGCCATCCTCTCAAGTAGATTCTTCTGGGGTGAGGGGCAGTTGTCCATGTAGCTGGTATGGGGGCCGAGCCCTCAGACCCCTCCACTGGCTCCCCACTCCTTGCCGGCGCACTGCATTCGTCTGGCATTGGCTTTAAATTTGGTCCCTCTTTCCCTTTGGAGACACAAACCATACCCTCTCCTTGGGTTGGTCAGTGCCCTATTCCCCCATGACACATCTTTTTTTACTTTTCCCCTTTCCTCCCTCCACCCCCATTTTAGTTGGCTACCACATGTACCCCTGAATTTGGTCTGGCCCCTGCCATACTATCTGGACCTCACCCCTGGAGTGTTTGTATACAGTAGCTATTTCCCTGTGCCCCTTTTGCACTTACCTTTCTGTTCTTTCTTTTTATATATAAATAAACTTACCTCAGCGGAGGTCTCCTCAGCAGCGCAGCACGGTGTAGGTGTTTGTCCCAGCTGCCGTGCGTGGTGAACAGCACTCCCACGGAGAGCAGGCTGGAGTTTCTCCTGCTATTTGGGTTGATTTGCCCTAAGCGGAGGGTAGTGACCTGGAAGCCAGTAGTGGCATATGACAGGAGAGAGTGGGAGAGAAGAGGAGAAAGATGGGTGGGGGTGGGGAAAGAGGGATGGAGAAGAAAGAGAGAAAATAAAACCCCAACACAAACCTGAGCTCGTTGAGACTGAGTGCGGTGGAAATGTTAGAAGGGCAGGTGAATATAGAGAGAAGAAATAGCGCAGTAGGTAAGGAGATAGCGGAAACTTGATCGCCTGTCCGTGAGGCTGGAGGAGTTCCAGCTCTTCCTCAAGGTAGCGGTGTGGTGTACCTGTTTGATGTAGGGTTCCACAGATGTTTTGTGGGATTACTTCAAAAGCAAGTTCATGCCTGTTCAGGAGTTGGCTGGTGTACCTGCCTTGTGCTGTACGTAGCACTGCAGCAGGGGCTGGGAGGGGGGCACTGGAGTGTTCCCTCAGCCCCGTCTAGGGCCCCAGGACAGCCAGGGCCTCCCCAGCTATGTGTAGAATCACTGAGATGGAAGCTGGGCTTATTGTCCTATCTAGTCTGCTGGTGGCCTACTAGATCAGAGGATTTTTAAAATCTCCCTGGCCAACTAGAATATAATAAAATGAAATTGTCTCTCACAGTCACTGGGCTGCAGTTCCTTGCTGTTTAAATCTGATGCTTGCTACAGCGGGTCTATGTTATCTAAAAGCCACCAGGCCCTGTAGCTGAGTTTTTGGCATTCCTTAGCTAGGTTGCTTCTTATGCTGATTTATGTTAAGGGACTCCGCCTATGTGCTCCTTGAAGCTGAGCAACCAGACTTGGGTTTGAGTTTTAAACCAGTAATATATATTTCACCCTTTTTTGGGTGTGTTTTGCTTGTGATGTGCTCCAATTTGCGGGCTGTCAGGCTGACCCCAGAGAGGGAGATCCAGCTTGTTATGAGGGTTGTTTCCTTCTCGGTCAATTGGAACCACATTTGCTCTCTGAACTCCCGACTTTCCCCCTATTTTCTCCCACACCGCGATCTTCCTAAGGTAATAATATATTTTTTCTTTTACTCTAAATTATGGCTACCCGCCACCACTCCTGTGGCCGTGAGCTCAAGGCAGCCAACCGTGCGGAGAGCTCTGGAGTGGGGTTCCCCTCGTATCTGGGATTCTGTCCCCTCTTGGGTGTCCACCTGCAGAAATCACTGCGTCCGGCAAGGGCACAGTCAGTGCCTGCGGGCTCACCAAACTAGAGTGCTTTAAAGCGTTCTTGGTTTGCTTTGTGAGTGGAAATCCCACACAAAAAGGGGTTCAGGAGAAACCCTGGTACCCTAGTTCTAATTTCAGGACTCCACCTCCCCGTTTCCTTTGCCTTACCTCCCAATTTTCTGGTCTGGCCGCAGGAGCTCCAGAGGGATGAGTCCTATCTGGTCGCCATTTTCTCCCCTCTCTGACATCATAATTTTCAAAGCATTTTCTTTCTACTTGAGCCCTTGATATCAGCTCCTCATTTCCCCCCCTTCCTCCCCAGCCTATCCCTCATGAACCCTTGATAAGTTATAGATTATTATTTTCATATCTTACATTGTCCCCTGTCGCCCTTCACCCACTGTTCCATTGTTTGCCCCCCTGGGAGGGGGTTATATGTTGGTCCTTAAGATCGATTCCCCTTTCCTCCCCACCACCTTCCCCTAATCCTCCTGGTATCTCTGTTCTCATTCTTGACCCTAAGGGGTTTATCGATCCTGGATTCCCTGTTTCAGGCTCTTATCTGTAGCAGTGTGCATGTTCTGGTCTAATCTGATTTATAAGGTAGAATTGAGGTCATGATAGTGTTAGGCAGCTTAGTCTAGGGAATTGGGAAGTCCATTTACGCATGCCCAGGAGAGCCAGCATGGGACAAAGCTGGATTTTCCCGCCGGTGGGCTCGGATGGGCGTTACACCTGGAGCAGCCCACCTGGGCCGGGTGATTGCAATTCAGCCAATGGGAGTGACCTGGGGTCGTTCACCACACCTCCCCCGGGAACCCTTGAAAAGGCAGGGACCAAGAGGGAGAGGGGCTTGTCTTCTCTGATCTTCTTCGTGGGAGGGGAGAGATCCTTGCATGACCCGGAGCAGTCTCTGCCAGGCCGCAAGGTCAGAGGAATCCTATGGGTGCCGTGTAAAACCTGAAACTTCTTTTAACTCTCATTAAATTCACATGGATCACAAACCCGGCTTCGGCGTGAAATCTTTCTCGCGCAGAGCCAAGGACCGAGGCTGAGATTTAGGCCGGAGAGAGAGACCTAACAGTAGTGGAGGGAAGGAAGCATCAAAGAACTAACGGAAGGTTATGTGTTTCATCGGTGCTATCTGCACCCTGACTTGCTCATCAGAGTATAATGCCTTAAAGATCCTTTTCGTCTGAAGTAATTGAGTCTGTGGTATTTTACACATTTATTTATTTTCTCCCTAGCTCCCGTATGCGTGATAATTTTCAACAAGCATCAATATACTTTTGAAATAATGTAATAAGATTTCAATAATCCTATGTAAGGAATACATGGAATTATAGTGCCGCACAGAATCGGTTGAGGTTCACCCATTTCAGGAAACAGCATATGATCCGGAAAGATGGTATTGCAGGAAGAAGTTCAGGCTGCACGGAATACGTGGGGAGAAGCAAGGTTAAAGTAATTGATTAGATGTTAAGTACAGTGCTTCAAGAAATAGATGCAGTAATGGAGGTGCGCTTTCATCTATGGCAAGAAGTCTGGAAGACAGCTAACTCACAAACCACCTGGAAGAGACCCTTGCAATCGAGTGACTACTATAATTAAGATTACCCAACATAGGATGCCGACGCTCATTTAAAAGTGGTGACAGCTGAATATTAATAGCAAGCTGGGCAAAATCTATTCCTCAGCATCTCTAGCTCTTGAATTTCCTTGCTCCTTGCATCTCCCCTGGGAGCCCTGGTGATGCAGAGGATTATGATCTGACCTCATTAACATAACAAAGGAAACACCCATTCCAAGTACAATTATATTCACACGTTGGGGGTTAGGATTCTAACTTATATTTTTCAAAGGATTCAATTCAACCCATAACATTTGTCAAATCGAATCCCTGTAGTGGGTGGGTGACTGCCCATGCTCTTCTTTTCGTTTCCTATAAATTGTTGTTGTTAGCTCCTGACTAGTTGGCTCTGACTCTATGTACAAGCGAACAAAACACTGTGCAGCCCTGCACCTTCTTCACAATTGTTATATTGAAGCCCATTATTGCAAACACTGGGTCAATACATCTTGTCCTCTTTTTCTATTACCCTCTGCCAAGCATAATGCCCTTTCCTAAGGACTTGTCTCTCTTGATTACATGCCCAAAGAATGTGAATTGAAGTCTCGCCATTTTTGCTTCTAAAGAGTATTCTGAAGATACAGATCTATTTTTTCTTTTGGCAATCCATTGCACTTTTTGCCAGCACCATAATTCAGATGCATCAATTCTTCTTTGGTCTTCCTTATTCAATGTCCAACTTTTACATGCATATTAGGTGAGATAGTTAAGGTTTATTGTGCCAACCTGCTTATAAACACATGTGGGATTATTTGAATGGTAGAGAAATAAATGGCTTTCTAGTTCTCGGGTCTCTTGCTTTCTGATGGTCAGACCAGGGTGCAGCTGCCTTAGCCAGTTCCCTGCTTCAGCTGGCAAGGCTCCCTTCCTGCAAGACATCCCCGAGTAGAAGCCTCATGGACCTACCCTGATACAGCCCTGGGTGCTGGAGCATCCCTGTGGAGATCCCTGTCAGTGCTGAGATGCTTACACACTCACTGATTCGGCTTTCCTCCTGCAGTTGCCGTCAATCTATGTGTTTTGTGAGATGGAGGAAGGCTTTGTAGATTGGTGTCAGACATATGGGCTAATGTTGGACATATGGGTTTGGGCAGCACTGGGTTGGGATGATTTCTTAATGTACACTTACTCTTCATAAAAAACTCTCTCTTATACATATATGGGTCTCTGTGGATTTGTTTCTCTAGTCTACCCAGACCAACACATTAGGCAACTGAAAATAACCTAGCTTGGGTCAGGTGCACCTTTATCCCTTAAAATGCGGCTGGGAAGGGAAGTAGCGAGTGGTGGCAATCAAATCATCTAATAACTGGTCCACTGCCCCAATAGCCTTTTTAAGTCCATAAAAAACGATGGACTAAAAGGTGCTTTATTATTTCAGACAGTTAATAATTAAGAACAATAAAAGAGGTACACAAAACTAGATTGTTATAAGAAAGAATGATAAAATATGAATGAAAAATATTAAATATACCTGACAAAACTAATAACACGGCTATTTAAGATATCCCCATAGTGTTTCTTGATTGGCATCCTCCCTTGCAACATTGTTCACTTGTATCTGCGTATCCTCGGCTGTGTGCTTCATCCTTCACTATCTTTTCACTGTAGGAGCAGGATCTCCTTCCTTTAGCGGTAGGCCAATTAGACAATAGCCATTGTGTTTGTGATATTAGAAACAGGCGACTTCTCTGAACATGTTATGTTCACCTTTGAGAAACCCCCTTTCAACTCTGCTGAACTTACCACAATTGTTCAAACAATGTGTTTATGTCAATTCAGTTCAATATTTGAACACTTTCAGGACTTGCATAATTCACTCATAATATTTTGTGGGAATTTGGGGCTTAACACAAAGCTGAAACAAATGCCATCCTCTGGTTTTTTGTCACTTTTTCTCATTATGTTCTATGTTTGCTACTGAAGTAACAAATGCGCGGGAATAGAAATGTAGTATTTCTCTTCCCAACCCCAGTCAGTTGTAAGGATTTGGGGCTTGGCTCAAGAGGGTCCCTCTGGGACATGGGGGCACAGGAAATGGTGTGCCCTTTTCTGGGCATGCTGACGCTGTAGAGGATGCTGGGCCCCTCTAGGGTTTCCCATATGGGCTCCAATGAATTGTTTGCCTTTTGCATAAAAAAATGTAGTATTTCAACGAAAGTGTGATGAGTTTAGGAATGATGAGCAAATAAATATTGCAAGCATGGTTATGTGTAATTTTTATACCTGTGGGCAGAATGAAAAATTAGTATGGGCAATTAGAATGAGCTGTGTACACATGAATGCTAAAAATGAATAAGGGATGTAAATTTATGATTTCCACATTGTGATTTGTGATCTCCATCTGAGAGAGAACCTTGATTACAAGTGCAATGTTAGCAAAGAGTTCACTGAACTCAACAACAACAAAAAGTAGGTAGCAGTTCTACTGCAAACTGGCTAGATTCCTCCACTGGAAGCAATTATATGTATATATTTCAATGTCAGCTATGACCAAAGTGAGACTAGAAGACAAGCCTCCTTCGTGAGCAGCAGAGCCTTGAGGAACTGTGAGGCTATGTAGAGAGGCTGCTCTCCATATGTGGACATGGGTTGTATGGTGGTGCAAACGATAAGTGTTCTCAGCTGCTAACCAGGTTCCAGTCTCCGCAGACACCTCAGCAGAGAGGTCCGACAACCTATTTCTGGAAAAGTAGCTACTGAAATCCCTAAGGAGCCCAGTTCTATGTTGACAGCATTAGTTGGCATCACATGTGGGCACCTATCTTTCTCATTCACATTCATACTCAGGATTGTCTGGGGATGTTATGGACTGATACAGTTCAGATGCAAGCAGATGTTGTGACTAATAAATTAAGGTACAATGAAACTATCTTCTTAACAAAAGGGTGTTTAAAAAAACTAGCTGATGGCGGTAGGTCATGCTTCTAATGTGGAATTTGGAATGTGAGATTTGGGACAGCTATTTAAAATTTAGATTTAAGAGAGCATAGCAAATTGTTCTCTAATTTGGTTGTGCATGTTTATACCTCCAAGGTTGTGAATGAAAGTCCTCATCACTCCCCACACATTACTAATATTTTAAAATTTTTGCTAAACCTTGAGTATAAAATTATATCATATTGTGGTTCCAATCACTATTGAAATTGTACATCTGTTTATATATTATATTTATCTATTTAGATTATCATTTGGATTTTCTCACCTTTAAAATGCTTACTGGTGATTTGTGCTCATTTTCTGTTGAGAGCATTTTTTAACCAACTTGTACAAGTTTTAAAACATATTCTTGTGATAGTCGTTCTCTTTCTTAGATTATGCATTGCAAAGCCCCCCCCCTCATTTAATATTCATGTTTCACTCTACTTGTGTCTTTTGGTGGAAAGAAGTTGTTCCTTTTCATTTGATCCATCAAACTTTTATCTCTTGTGCATTTGGCTCCTTAAGAAATTACACCCCCTGCTTTTTGGCCCGAGGTAATAAAAATATTTTTCTGTTGTTTTGTTCTTTTTTGGAAAGTTTAAAATCTTTGCCTTTCATAGCTCACTTTTTAACGAATGTAGGCCATGAAGCGTTGTACACCTGCCTTCACCACACTGTTGTATGCTGATGCAGTGGCTTCCATATAGTTCAACGGTCACCATACAGGCCAGGCTACCTTACAACAGACCTGCTTGAATGGGGCCACTTACCACTCACAGCGACTGATGTATCAGCCTGAGAGCCTCGCAAACCCAAACCCCAAATGCAACTATGCAATTTCTTGGAATTCAGCAAGCCAGTATTGAAGTATTTTTAAAATCACACTCTAACTTTATAATTATATCTTATCTCAAGTAGTCAAAATTATGAATATTTTTGACCCGTCAGGAGTCAATCTGTTATTTTTTTTCTCTTAGTTGATAGGAAATGCTTTGTGACCAAAATTGAAGAAGGGAACTGTGTGCTAAGTGAATTGACTCGAGGTTACCCAGTGGCGGAGATTTGCCCACGTGGTTGTTGACGTCATCTTCGTTGATGTCTTCACCGACGTTGACTGCCGCGTCTTCCTCCTGAGAGCAGTCGACGGCTTCACAGCACCGGCCTTTCGATTAGCAGCAAGTGCTTGCTGTTGTGCCACCAGTACTCTGGTTTGCGAGTGTGGGGGTGGGGAGGTAGGGAGCATTTAGGAACTAGAGGAAAGGTATATGTTTCCTCGTTGCTACACTGCACCCTGCCTGACTCATCTCCTCCCTGTGACCCTTCTGTAAGGGGATGTCCAGTTGCCTGGGTCCCCAACCTGCACTCCCTCTCATTCACAATGATATTATTTTTTGCCCCCCCCTCATTCCCAATATCATCCGGCTAGACCAGAGGATGCACACTAGTACATACAGGAACTGGAAACACAGAGAATCCAGGTCAGATGATCCCTCCAGGACCAGCGGTGAGAGTGGCGATACCAGGAGGGTGGAGGGAAGGTGAAGGAGAAAGGGGGAACAGATTACAAGGACCTACATATAACCCTCTCCCTGGGGGACGGACAATAGAAAAGTGGGTGTCGGACAGTGTAAGACATGACAAAATAATAATAATTTTTTATATATTATCAAGGGTTCGTGGGGTGGGGGAGCATGGAGGGAGGGGAAAAATGAGCTGATACCAAGGGCTCAAGTAGAAAGCAAATGTTTTGAGAATGATGATGGCAACAAATGTACAAATGTGCTTGACACTAGGGATGTATGTATGGATTGTGATGAGGGTTGTATGAGCCCCCAATAAAATTATGAAAAAAAAACCCTAAAAAAAGATGCTTCTGACTCCTAATGAGTCCATGCACCATAAAAAAGAAATGGCACTAATTTTTCTCCCGTCTATGGATGAATAATTGGTTTTGAATTATTTTCAGCAAAACTTAAATTGCATATGAAATTAATAATACTGTTTGATAATCCCCACTTTCCTTTAGAATGGGCTCGAGTATAGGCCCCTAGTTGGCTTCCTGGAGTCGCTGGCATAGACTCGTGACTGCTGCCGACACTGGATGTTTTTGTGGCAATCTCTCAGCGGGCATTCTGGTGATCCTGGAGCCGTGTTCATTTGCCATTGCCTTCAGCGCACCTCAGACTTCTTCCTTGAGTGCCATCAGTTGGTTTTTTTTTTTTAATCAGATGCTACTCCTGAAATGTTTCCACATTGACCCATTAATTTTTGGTGACTCTGGGAATCCCTTCCATTTTCTTTTGATGCTTCCAATGTTATTTAATAATTTGCCCAAAGAGCCTCAATATTGCAAGCTCGAGGCTTGCATTTTTTCTTTAGTTCTTTTGACATCAGAGGTATGGTCTATGCTCGTCCCTGTTGGTTTTCTGCTTCCAAGTCTTTGACCGTTTCCTGATCATGCTGTGTTTGGTCTTCTTGAGCCGTCCTTTGAAATCTTCTATTCAGCCTTTTAGTCAACCTTTCTCTTATTTCCTTTAGATTCTGAAGAGCAGGTCTCCTCTGACATCTGTTTTGGTCATTCCTGCTACAGAGTAGTAAATGTTTAAGTATTTCAGAATAAGAGGTAGCTAAGTCAAACTTAATCCTGGGTAAGAAGCGTCAGGGCCACTGGTCTGCTTTTTCAATGAGAGCACACTGGCTTTCCTTTGCATCATTTGCCAGAATGTGTGTCACACTTCAAACTAGGATTTTAAGAACAGTCACCACAGATTACTACAGAATCTCATTGATATGACACTCTGGGTGTTCTGGGAAGAACCTGAGAAACCTACGCAGTAAGTTTATAGACCAATGCATTTTCCATATTAGGCATTTTCTTGGCTCTGGGCACCGTATGGGCCCCTATTGCATAATCCCTCTTGATGGAGAGGTGCCTCTTGCAATGAAAGTCCGATGCATTATTTTGGCTACTCAGCCTTCCCAGCTGCCACATGTCTTGTTTTATGTTGAGTGGCCAGCTGGTTACAGCTGCCTGAAGATTGTTTCATCCATTAGAGTCATTTGGTAAAGTCTGGTGCTTCTTGAAACTTAGATCATGGTGGTAGGTGTCTCCACAATGATGCTGATGAGAGAGGCTAAGCAGCTTGGGGCTCTGAGAGAACTCCTCTGAAGGCACAGGGATTACGAAACCCCACATCCCCGGGGACTCAACATGCTGTGTTTTTGGCTAATCATTCATCCTCTTCTGAACTTTATTTTTTCCCATTTAACACTGATCTTGACCATCATATATCTGTCTCCCTTTGTGTCCTCAAAAATGAATAGAAGTGGTGTAGGGAGAAAGATGTATCCTGGAATTTTTGGTATTTGAGCACTTTTAAAAGGCCTCATTAGAACTCTTGTTTAAAAATTGTGATTTATTGATATTCATACATACTTTATCCCCTGCACTAATAGTAAAACTCATACCAGTAGCCCCCGAAGACCCTCTGCTCCTTTCTGCCTTTGTAATAAAGCTTCCTTATCAGAGAACACGGCCATCCAATTAGAGAGAGATGAGCTTCAGGCTTCTCTTGTCCAAGGCGGACTCCACTGAGTAGCTCAGGCAGGAACCTGTGCTCTTTGTGTCTCCTTCTCATCCTCCTGATATCTGGAATGTTCACGTGGCATGAGGGATGATAGTGACAATTCTGGACCATTAGAAATATGACAAGGCATCAGGGAAAAGCAAGCAGACCAGTTGAGGATCCCTATCATTGGCTGAGATCTGAAGGAGAAGCATATTTCTACCTTGCTTCTGTTCACCCTCGCTGTCCCGTTCTCTTCCTTAGAGAAGCTGACCTAACCTCCACATGGTTGCATCTTTTTGTGCTTTCTTTGTATTATAAGGAAAACATATTCCTGGCTAGTATATTTTTGTGGTACTATAGCTCTGCAGAAAGCTATTTACACTAAGCTTTAGTGTAAATTCATCTACTGCTGGGATTCTTTCATCACCCTTCTTGGAGAGACACTGCATTTCATAGATCGACAAGAAGAATTCTGTTGGAAACAGAAAAGAAACTCCATTCTTAATTCAAAATTTGCTTTCAAATGTTACTGCTTTTTTTCTTGACATAATCTCATCTCTTCGCACCTTCTTGTAGTTCAGTTTACACCCCCTTTCACAAGGCACAGGAAGAAATAAAAAGAAATCTCTGTTGCATAATAAGCTGTACTTGTTCAACCCCAACCATGTGTGGCTTTTATTCTATGCTGACCTGGATGGCCCATGTAATAACGACACATTCCTATTAGTGAATTCCTATTCATGACATCATTTGTTGAATCTTAGAATAGTTAAGTGACTTGTTTGCTGAGAAAGCTACCAAGGAGTTGAGTATAGATTTGAACTCACACAGCACAGCAGCAGATCTCATGCTGTAACCAGTTCTATTTTAAAAAATTAATAAATCTTTTTATTGGGGCTCATACAACTCTTATCACAATCCATACATACACCAATTGAGCAAAGCACCCTTATACATTCGTTGCACTCGTCATTCTCAAAATTCACCTTCCACCTGGGTTCCTGGAATCAGCTCGGTTTCCTTTCCCCCTCCCCCTCCCTCCCCTGTAACCAGTTCTTACTCTTATTCTTTTAATCTCCACCCCCCCCCACCCCGGAAGTGATACTACCTATCAATAAGTACCTCGATGCAAAGGTTTTTATTACTTTCTTATTCCTTTTATGCCCCCTCCCCCGTCATTGCTATCTATCTGGATGGAACTGCTCCTTTTCCAGACTGACCACATTGTTGATGCACCCAGTTAAGATGTTTATTGATAATAGTGAGCAGGAGTGGACCCAGCAGGTCCTGCCTGCTACTTATCAAATGGAGTCTCCAGTCAGCCTTCTGCGAGGCCTCATTTCTCTGCCTCTCTCCCCGAGTCCGCCTTCCTCAAATGCTTTTCTGATGCAGAAGCAGAATTGGTTTCTTCCTTTACCATGAAAGAAGCACAATGCATTGTAAAACAACTCCTAGAGAATAGTTTTCCGTAATCTATTATACACGGCTAACAAGCACACCGTTACTGAGAGAAACCAGTGAGTGTATTATGGGCTTTGAGGGCAGGAACATGTTAGGGATTGTGGTGACGTGTTCAGCCTAGGAAGGACACCAGACAGCCAACTCCAGAGAAGGGCCATCACTGCTCCAAGGAGTCTCAGTAATTTGGTGTAATATCGGCCCATTGGATGCGGTTTTTATCCATGTAGACAATTTCCTGATACTACCCTCAACTCTGAGGCAATGAACTCTATCCACACATACCAATATTTTATTCTACTCTATTGAAGATTGAAATAGAAAGAGGACCTCTTACTTGACTCATGACTGATTTACATTATGAATTGTGTTCTTTCTTGCATTCAATTTTTGCTTCTGCTTTCTGTCACTTTAATTTCATTTTCATTATAATTCAGAACAGACAAAGTAGCTCTTGGATGCACTGGTGAAGATTCAAATACAATGCAGGCCGAATTGAATTGCAATGCAGGCCGAATTGAATTGCAATTAGCCAGTACAGCTAAAATAAAGTTAAGAAATTATTTTCCTGGACTATAGGCACTTTTTCTGTGTTCTTACTGAAGTGCAGATCATGTAGGAAATCTGAAGTTCAGAACTAAAATAGTGGTTTGGCTACTGGCAGTAGATATGAAATATACTCTAGGTAAAGAAGCACATGTTAGGCATCGTGACATCCACTGTGTCCGTTTGAAATGCCCTTGATGCCACATGAGTTACTGTGGAAGGAGAGAGGAGACAGAGAGAGCTGCTTGGAGCTGCCCTTCTTCAGCTTATATTGATGTCCCAGGCTGGTTTTGGACCAGTATGACTTTACTTCGGAGTCTGCAGAGAGGAAACAGCTACCACCAGGTAATAGATCACATGCCATTATATATATATATATATATATATATAAAATTTATTTAAGTAAAAATATAATATATATGTATATAATTTCTTTAAGTAAAAAGGTATAATATATCTGTTCACTGTAGTTGTAATAGGCAAACAAAATTGTTCTAAGGCAGTTTATTTTCAATGTCTCTTGGGCATTAATATTAAAAGATGTCTTTTGAAAAAAAAATCCATTCAAAAGTGAGTCCTAATATAAGACTGTCAAACCATTTTCTTTTCTTCTGGATTTCTCGGGTCTTTAATATGCCAATGTACAATTGGTTTGGCAGTTTTCAGCTCTGACCCAAACTTATTTCACCAGTAAGCAAAACAATCTCAAGCTCACTGCCAATGAGTCAATTCTCACGCGTAGCAAGCCCATGGGACAGAGCAGAATCGCCCTGTGGGTTTCTGAGGCTGCAACTCTCTACCGAAATGGAAAGCCTCATCTTTCTCTTGTACGGAGGTTGGCGGCTTCGAACTGCTTGCTTTGTGGCTAGCAGCACATGCGTGACCCATTATGCCACGAGGGCTCCTTAATTTGACCAGAGAGCCTTTAATATTTTTTACCCCACAGAATGCGGGGCATAATTTCAGCATATTTTAAAAAAATTCTCATTTGAAGATTTGATGGATAGTTTGAACATTAAAATAAAATATAGTAAAGTTGGATGAAATTAGAAGAAAGTAGGATTAGAACTCATTCACATTAATAAGTGCATAAGAGATGAATCCTTGCTGAACATTTCTATAGTAAATCATGCTGGGATCTCGGAATGCTAACCATGCATCGGAGCAGGGCTCATGCCATCCACTGATGGCATCTGGCAAGTCCCTCTGCTGGAAGAGAATCTAAGGTGGGTTGACAGGGTGTAAACCTCGAGTTCCTTTCTGCTCCTAGGTACACTTCACGGCCTCTGAAACCTTTTAAGTTTCGATTGAGTTTTAAAAAATAATGTGTCAGGTTCTATTGCGCCTGCTGGCTTAAGGGGAAATAGGTCCACTGATAAATTATAATGAATTGTCAGTCTCCACAGGTCCATGACCTCCAGTCAGTAGGGGGTTCCAGGCTAATCTCTACTCCCCCTTCTTTGTGTTGGAGCCCCTTTTCCTTTCCAGCCTGTCCTCTTAATTTATGGGTGGGCTACCCACAGGACGACTCACCTGCAAAAATAGTTCCCGCTGTGGTGTTTATTGTACTAAGTAGGTTTCACGCTGGCTGAGAGTTTTTACAAGAGGATGAAGTTGCTGTCAAGACCCTCCATCATCTGAGCAAAGCTGGCCCTGGATGCGGTGGGGGTGGGAGGGGGAGGGATGGGAGGGAGAGAGGGCACAGTCCTGGATGGCCTTGTTCCTAAACCTTTGCCAGTAAGTCTGAGTTTATGAAAATATGGCAATAGGACAGTAAAAGAAAAAGGCACTCAGTGAAAGTGTTAAAGCTCTACTTTAGCAGGAGAAGCTACTGAAAAGGCTTTGCAGACTACGTGTACGTGAAGGAATTCTAAAATATGTAGCTTCGAGTCAGTCTTCTAGCTTGGAGTTTAAAGCTCAACGATTCCCTTGAAATAGTTCCTTTCTTCTCCATCTTAAACACTCCTGGCTTATTAAATCAATCTCTTTATAGAGAATTAAAAAAATACTGAGAGCGAGAGCGAAATCCTTCTCGGAGAGACGATTATCCTAGCACTGTTCGTTGTCCAACCGCCCAAGGAAGTCCCTCAATGAGACGGACTGACACGGTGGCTGCCGCAGTCAGCGCCCACAGAGCCACGGTTGGGAGAGTGGCTCAGGAGCAGGGCGAGGCTTGGTCTGTGTGCATAGAGGTGCCGCACGTTACACCGGACTCAGACCGGACGCAGCATCGTCTGGACTGAGTTTCGACAGAGGGGCTTATCGAACGTGCTCTGGACAACTGTCAGGTCTAGATATCCGTTTTGCCACATGTCCTTTGGTACAGTTTGATTTCTTAACCCAAATCTCTTAATGGATTGCTTACGTAAATGAAAGAATGAACAAATGAATGTACGAACACAACGAGACTAAATCTTTATCACTTTAATGTCACACTAAGCATACTTGTGCATTAGCAGAACGCCTTACATATGATTTTGGTCTAGGGTTGAATAAACACAAATTAACCACAAATTGAATTTAAAATTTTCTGTAACCCTTCTCAGTGACAAGTAGTTGTTGCTAGTAAACATTTAGACAATAACCTGAAAATTGTAAGGTTTTCACATAAGGGGTGCAGCACAGTGTGGCCACATTCCTGTTTCCTTTAGTAAGTAAGGGCCTATATGGATACGGTTAATTTATTGGAACATCCAGGAGCAAACGGTTGGACTTGCTGTGATGTGAGGTGCATTGTCATAGCTCAGTGCCAGCCCTGGTACGGCTTCACATGGAAACATAACAAAATTATCTCTCTGCTTTCACGCTGATCCCAACTCAGTGACCCCGGAGGGCAGAGTAGACTTGCTCCCGAGGGTCCCCGACGCTCAGTCTTTATGGAAATACACCACCACATCTTTCCGTCTTTCTCCCGAGGAATGGGTGGTGGGTTTCAACTGTCAAACGTTTGGTTAGCAGCCCAATACTTAACCCCAACCACAACAAAATTACTTTTCTCTCCCTTTTATACAAACGTTGACTCTTTGCTATTGAGTTAATTCTAATTAATAGCAAGCTTATAGGAGAGGATGGAATTTTCTCTGGGGTTTCCGAGCTATAAATCTTGATGGGAGCAGAAAGCCTCACCCTTCCCCCATGGACTGGCTGGTGGTTTTGAACTGCAGACCATGTGATCAGTAGACCAACTTGTAGCCCAGTCCAGGGCCCCTCACAAGCCATTAAAGTAGAGCTTCTCAAGGGGTTTTAAATTGCCTTAAAAATGTATATACCTACAGATATGTGTATATATGCATACCAAACCTTTCAAGTTTATTTGTATTAAAGTTTTTTTATCGTGAACTGGGCAAACGCAGAGCAGATCAGTAGTTGTACATGCAACAATCCACACACATGTTGTTTCATGTCATTCATTGCCCTCCTTAAATGTATCCCACTCCCTCACTATTTTCCTGTTTCTCTTTCTCCCTCTTTCCTAACCTTTCTGAACTTGTCCTTTGGTAAGTGCTCCATTTTGATCTTAGAATGGCTGATTATTCTAAGGTGCACACACCTCACTCATGTTATTCTTGCCCTGATACACCTATTTATTGTTTGGCTGAACACTAAGTCATGGGAGTAACTCAGTTTGGGAGCGGAAATATAACTAAGGGCCATAGTCTTGGGGCATACACTAGTCTCTATCCAGCCATGAAGTCTGATGTCTTTTATGAATTGAAATTTTGTTCTATACTTTTCTCCTCTTTTACGAAGATCTTCCCATAGGCCCTTCTAATGGGATCCCCTTTAGAGCAGTGAGTAGTGGTATCTGGGTGCCATCTGGTTCTGCAGGCCCGGCGCTGTGGTGACTGGTGTCTGGTCAGTGCATTAGTCCACTGGACTAATTGTTTCAACAAGTCTTTGGATTTTCCATTGCTCAGGACAGGGAGAGACCAGTAGTTTCACCTTAAGTGGCTGGTTATTGATGAGATTTTGAGGCCCTAGACTCTTGCATTGTCTTTGTGAACTATGTGATGCCAAGTGACCTTACTGTTCCCTGAGATTGTGACTTTGACCTCCTAGACTTAATAACTCAGTCCCTCAAGGTATTTGGGTATGTTTAAAATTTTTTCTTTTAAACCATTTTATTGGGACCTAATCCAGACATCATATCAATCCAATCAGTTCAATTATGTCAAGCAGTGTTGTACAATTGCTACCATAGTCAGACCCAAACTATTTCCTTCCTCCTTTGCTACTTGCACCAGTTCCGCATTACCCCCACGGCCCCTGCCCCAAGCGCCCTTATTCTAGTTATTGTCTCTCTATGCTCATCCGTCCTGAGTTTCATGTGCCAAAAAACATAGAGAAAGGCATACCGGAGAGTCAAGAAAGTTACCAAGAATGACAAAATACAACAGATAATATCCAATATGGGGGAAAAAAAACCCAGAAAATACTTAAAAACTTGCCCAAGCACAAACTCTCAGAAGGGTTTTCAGTGACTAGGTTTTAACCATTAACAGCCAGATTGACCATTTTAATCTATTATAGCCATCTCTCCAGTATCCTCTGTCTGATCACCAGATTACTTCTCTCCCTCAATTATGGTTAGTGGGAAATCACCGGAGATTTATTCCCTGTGTAGATCCGGCAGATGTATTTTGGGCTTCCACTGTCATCTATAGCTTTCTGATCACCAGAATCTCACAATTTAAACTCTCATACTATCCTTCCTTCAGATTTACAGTGTATAGTTCTTGGATCCTGGATGTTAGCGTGCATCTTCCATTTGGGCTTGGTCGATATCTCACTTAGATGACTGCTTGTTTGGAAACAAGTCTTTCAGACCCTAGAGACTATTCTTTTTTTAAAAAAGATGATTTTATTGGGGGCTCGTACAACTCATCACAATCCATACATCTATCATCCATTGTGTCAAGCACATTTGTACATTTGTTGCCCTCATCATTCTCAAAACATCTGCTTTCTACTTGAGCCCTTGGTATTAGCTCCTCATTCCCCCCGACCTCCCTCACGAACCCTTGATAATTTATAAATTATTATTATTTTGTCATATCTTTCACTGTCTGACATCTCCATTCACCTACTTTTTTGTTGTCTGTCCCCCAGGGAGGAGGTTATATGTAGATCCGTGTAATCGGTTCCCGCTTTCTACCCCACCTTCCCTCCACTCTCCTGGTATCTCCACTGGTTCTGAAGGGATTTTTGATAGTTGAGCACATCAAACTTGTTCACTGCGCTTTGCTATGGTGCCCCTATCTTCTGTGATTCCTTCGTGAGGATGAGGAGGGAGCAGGGCCATGTCATAAGAACTAAATGTTCTTAGATGGGAGCTGGGGTTACGTGTGCTCCTCAGATCCATTTCTGAATCTATGTTTCTATCTGCCTCTGGCTCACCATAGAGACAGACATCTTTATTATTTTATAGTAGAGAATCAATCATCTCCCTAGAGCATAAGGACCTTCTGTTTACAGTTGTATTGCTTTAGCCCATGGAAATAGTTTTAGAGCATTACTGAGAAAGGGAGATTGAACGAACGTAGGCCAACTACAGATTGCAATACATGGATTATTGACTTCTACAGAAAAAATTCTTATGTGACTGGATACTGTTTATGCAAACAACAGGAGTTGGTGGTCAGGCAAAACTTAAAATAATATTCTCTGACAATGCCAGACACAGGTCTGCCAGAATAATACATCGGTTATATCTGAAGTATTTGAGATGCCCTGTTGATGTAGTAGGTTATGCATTGCACTCCTAACTGCAAGGTCAGCAGTTCAAAACCACCAGCCCTCTTGGGAGCAAAGATGAGACTTTCTACTTCTGGCTTTGGGTTTGGATCAGTTGTTGGATGAGGGGAATCAGCTGATATCTTTTGGCTGTGTATTAGATATCCAAGTGGAGGTGCTAAGTAGGCAGCTCGATGTAAAAATCTAGAATTCTTATTAAAACCCATCACTATCACTTTATCTGCAGACTTGCTACTATCCCGAGAGTTAAATCTGAGAAAAGTCAGCAGGAAAATTGATGGGACAGATTCTGGTATGCTCCACTACATTCATGGATATATTTTTAGCAATGGCAGGTACACATAGACGAATATCCTTTGTCAAACCTGTATGCACACATCTGATAGTGTACTCCCATTCTACCATCCACATAAGCTCAGCCTATGTGTCTGCCCGTGTGTCTCCTAGGAAGTCAGTTTTTAAGGCATGTATGTAACAGTATTTATTTCTGTTGTATCCCAGTGTCTTTCCCTCTCTCTATTACTTTTTGTCAACCTCCTCCATATTATATGTTGCCTTTTAAAATGCTGAAAATGTATTTCTAACATAATCTCATAGAAGAGTGTTTTCATCATAGAAATAAAGCAAAATAGCCCAAACTTCTGCCACTGAGAGAACTAAATTAGCTGAGTATAATTTATGATCACCATACATATTAATATTTGTTTACTGTATTTTGTTTAGACTGTTAAGATAATATGAGCTTCCACAAAAACCAAACTCACTTCTACAGAGTCCATTCTGACTCATAGCGACCCTCTAGGACAGACTAGAACTCCCCCGTGGTTTCCAAAATTGTAACTCACCTTTCTTCTGTGGAGTCGCCGAACTTCTGCCGTTGTGGCTTGTGCACCTGACAGCCCACTAGCCTCCGCGCTCACCCTGTTACACCACCAGGGCTTAAGAAAACATGACGAACTAAACAGAACATTCCATCTAAGCTGGACATTAAATATTGGCTCCAGCTGTGTGTGGGAATCACACATGTAATTGATTTTATAGAGATATTGATATAAAATGCCTTGGAATTAGATGTGGGTAACTTTCACCATACGCCGTTGTGGGGTTGCACTTTAGATTCCCTTTTCACAGAGAAGGAGAAATAATTGACGATTGCAATGATCCAGTGTGGACTCTGAAAGAACAGACACGGGGAAGTAGCAAGATGCTAAGAGGAGCTAAGCAGTAAGGGGAAAGCGTTTGACAGTAGAAAGGTTTTCTCTTTTTTCTAAAAGAGAGGTGAAGGCAATGTTCATCATTTGATTTGATTTGGAGCTCCAGACAAGACATCAGGGACATCTTCAGAGTATCAATGTCACAACTTTTCAAATGGTGAGTATAATTGACATTTGCTAGGGCCAGGTCCTCATGACTCAGTGATTGAGTTGGCCTTGAGTTGGGTTTCATCTATTTGTGTGGACATGATTTCTTCTGATTACTGATGTGATCGTACAGAGAATCTGTCCCATCAATTTTCCTGCTTACTTTTTTCAGATTTAACTCTCTGGATAGTAACAGGTCTGCAGAGAAGGTGATAGTGATGATTTTTAATAAGAATTCTAGATTTTTACATCGAGCTGCCTACTTAGCACCTCCACTCTTGGGTATCTAATAAGCAGCCAAAAGATATCATCTGATTCCCCTCACCCAACAACTGACCCAAACCCAAAGCCAGAAAACCTCTGCTTCCCACCCCTCTGATTCCACCTCGGCTTGCCTGGATCAATAAATGACATCATCAACCGCCCTCCCCGACTCTGCTTTCCTTCCGTCATCCTCTCCAGTCCCAAAGATCAACATCTTGACTGTCCGCCCTCCAAGGTGGATTACTACACTCATCTTCCATTTGACCCCTTGGCCAAACTTCTACTCCATTTGGTGATCCAGCCCCTGCCTACCTCTCTGATCATCACACGGCCTCCTCATTCGTTTACTCCCAGGCATGTTCATTTTGGTCCTGTCCCTGGAGCTTGACAAGCCACTTGCCGTGTTCAGGACTCTGCTCTTCTTTTGATCGGGAATAACTATCATATTGCCCCATAGGTGACCCCTCCTTGACATTTACTTCTCAGTTTAAATTCCCCTTTCCCGGAGCCTTTCCTCAGCTCACAGTCAAATAGCCGCCCAGTCACTCAGCAGTCTCGTGGAGTGTGTTGTTCCCGAGAGAACGATGCCCTCCCAGTCTCATTCAGCTGTGGTGCAGTAGTCAGTTCACTTTGGGCTGCTCACTGCAAGGTCGGGACTTGGAACCCATCAGGCACTCTGCCAGAGAAAGACTGGACTTTCTACTCTGTAAAGAGTTACAGTCTCAGAAACCCACAAGGGCAGTTCTATCCTGTCCTATAGGGTCGCTATGAGCCAGCATCAATTCATGGCAGTGAGTTTGGTCTTTGGTATATTTCATGAGCAATGTCCTTTGTTATGTTCAATATCCCCTGTGTTAGGAAACTAAGGAAACAAATCCACCGAAACTCATATGTATAAAAAGAGAGTTTTATATAAAGCGTAAGTGTACATTAAGAAAGCATCCCGACCCAGTGCTGTCCAAGCCCCAGTCCAACATTAGCCCATATGTCAGACACCAATCTATAAAATCCTCCTCAATCTCATAAAACAGACACAATGATGCCGACTGCAGGAGAAAAGCTAAATCAGTGAGTGTGTAAGCATCTCAGCGCTGGCAGGGGTCTCCACATGGGAGCTCCAGCACCCAGGGCTGCATCGGGGTGGGTCCATGAGCCTTCTCCTCGGGGATGTCTTGCAGGAAGCGAGCCTTGCCAGCTGAAGCAGGGAACTGGTTAAGGCAGCTGCACCCATGTTCCACCACCAGAAAGGTGAGGTTCACTGAGGCATTTTTTCTCTCCACCCTTCAATTAACCCCACTAGTGCTTATTGTCCAGGTTGGCACATCCCCCATGCCTAGAAGAGGTCCTGTTGGATGATCGCAGCATTTTGGAATTTATGGTCCTAGTGAATTACAGCTTATAATTTATACTCACAATGGACTGCAATCTTGCGCCTTGTCTCTCCCATACTGACTGTGTTCCTCTCCCCTTCCTTTTGTCTTTCTCACTTCAACTACATTTCACTTTCTGCACTTTTTGCATTTTCTTCCTCCTTAACATTTTCTTCTCCCTCCTTTCTTCACCCCAAAGGAAACAAAAAATGAGCCTTAGAAATCTTTAAAAAATATTTTTCTAACTTGTTGAATAAATCTTTAGTCTCCTTGCACTTAATTTAAAAAACAGGTGAGCAGAATGTTTTATGTTTTTCTAAGAAGAAAAAAACATTAAATAAATAATTTTATAGGCAGAAGTATGGGTCTTTTGTGCTCCTGGTTCTATTTAAATGGTTCGAAGATTTTTGGACGTCTGCAAGTCTGGAGTTTATCTAGAGGAGTCGTTCCCCCAAAGGAGAAGAACCTGATATGCATTAAGACTAATATGGGTATCCAGTCCCCATTCCCAAACCCAGGTATTCAAATCCTGGTGCGTACGGTCTGAAACATGAGGGCCGGAAGCTGGAGGAGACTCAGGAGGCACCGAGTGGAAGAGGGCAGTGACTCAAAGTGCGGCTCTATAAATTGCATGTAATTTGTCCATGTAAATCATGCTCACACATATACGAGGGGGTACCTCCACAAACCGGATTTTTTTTCAAAGCTACGTATTTAAATATTTTTACAAAACAACCTCCATTACACTCAATACATTTGTCAAATCCACGATTCCATTTTTGGAAACATTTTCAATTCATCTGTTTGTATGGCTGATATCACCTCCCTCAATTTTGTCTTCACCTCTTCTACCCCATCAATCGCTGTCCTTCCATGTCCCTCTGCATTCGTGGAAACCAAAAGAAGCCCCACAGAGTGCGGTCAGGCGAGTCAGGTGCGCGGGGCAAGAGAGGCGTGCTGGGGTTTTTGCCCCAAACTGGCTCACTGAGATGGCTGTGTGAGCAGGTGGCAAAACCAGTGCCTCATCTGCCACAAATCAGGTAGTTTTTGTTGCACACTCTTATGATATGTTTTTTCAGAACCTTTCAATAGAAAGCTTGACTAGCAGTCTGACCTGGTGGAACGAACTCCAAATGCACTATCCCCCTCACATCAAAAATACAAATGAGTGATTTTTTCTTGGGGTACACTCTCATATACACAGACAACATGCATAGCACACACAGGAAATTAACATGCAAGGGTGTTGCAAGGTTTGCATAAAACATACCATTGCATTTTATTTGTGTAAAAATATGGTAATCATTGTCACACCCCAAATAATTATTTGGTTGTAATCAAATACCAAACACATTACTGCTCAAAGTACAATTCTGCTGGCTTGTCAATAAGATGTGGTTACTTCTCATAGATGGACTTAGAGAGTTTGTGTGAAGAGTGTGCCATACGAATATCACTGGAAAAAGGTCTGACTCAGGCTATCTTTGTCTGGTTATAAAATTCTGAGGAGATAGTGGCTCTGTAGAAAACTATTTAATGAAGATATGTTTTGAAGATTCAAGTTAGCGTAAGAGAAAAAAGAATTCAAATAAAAATAAAAATGGGTTCAGGGCTAAGATGGGTATTGGATGAACACATATAATATGTACGTACTTCCACTTATAAAGATGAATTTATATATGATATATATACTGTATAGTAATAGAACTATAAAGCTTATTATAATGGTTTCCTTAAGATGTGGATATGAGGGAGTATGTGTGTATGACATTGCATGAGTAGAGAAGAGACCTTCAAGTTTATAAATGGAATGAGTGGTAAACAGATTGAGGTTATACATGCATTTTACTTCCTAGTGTGTTTTTCAGTAGTGTTGAAACAAAATATCGCCTAAAAAGAGCAGCAGTGAGTTGTGATCTGCAGAAGAGCCCTGGGAGGGAGTTAGCTGGGAGGTCAGTATGGAGCTGTTTGCAGACTTGCTTAATCTCTGGTCCCACTTTCCTCGCTGCATTCCCCAGGACTGGCCATACTGGGAAAGTCATCGTCCATTATGCTCAAGTGGAACCTGTATGCCAGGAGGCCATTGTGCGGACAGAACACGGGAATACCACGTGGTTTAAAACCAGAAAAGGTGTGCATCAGGGTTTATCCTCTCACCACACTTACTACTTTACCCAGCATGATGACCTTTTCCAGGGACTGATCTTCGTGATAACCCTTCGGAAGTCCATGAAAGAGTCTCTCTAGCCTAACTTCTAAGGAGCTTTCTGGCTGTACCTTTGTTTGTTCGTCTGTGGGACTTTCAATATATTTCACCAACACCACAGCTCTCGTGCATCGATTCTTCTGTATTCTTCCTCATTCATTGTTGAACTTCCACAGTTGACAATTAAAAATCTCATGGCTTGGGTAAGGCACACTGCAGTCTTCAAAGCGATGTCCTTGCTCTTTAACCCTTTAAAGGAGATGTTGTGCAACAGATTCTTACCCACACTTTATTTTCCCTTGTTTGAATTTTCCCATTGTATTTAATTCTCCATAATTTATTTTCTTGACTGATGTTTCCATGAGTATTGATTGCGGCACAAGTCAAGTGAAATCCTTGACAATTTCAGTCTATTATCTATTTATCATGATGGTGTCTATTGGTTCAGCGGTGAAGTTTTTTTCTTTTTTGCCTTGAGTAAAATCCATACTGAAAGCTGCAGTTCTTAATCTCCATTAGCAAGTGCTTTACGCCTTCCTTGCTTTCAGCAAGCTAGGTCGTGTCATCTGGAGATCACATGTCATTAATAAGCCTTCCTTATATATTCATTTATCTATGTATACAAAATCCGAAAAACAAACCCACTGCTATCAAGTTGATGATATCAGTATTCATTATAAATGCATAGCTGTATATGTACAAGACCCACAGCTAAAATATCAAACTCAGTGCCATCAACTCTACTCTGACTTATAGAAGAGATATATTCTGCCGTATATGGGGATATATACTATATAGTATACAGGATGTCTGAGGCAGCCCAATGTTTACCCAACAGTGATATCAGTGCTCCTTCCATATATACAAGGGGCATGTGTGTGTATGTGTGTGTGTAAAAACTCTATTAACTTTTAATTCCATGTTTATGAACCTTTTGAAGGCCCCTCATATATGTGAATATTAGTATCATTTTTAATTGGGAATCACCAAATTAAACCAAATGTTTTTTTTTGTTGTTGTTATCATCTCAAAGTATAACAAAAGCATTGAAATCTGACAAGGGTATCAGCCTCAATAAAATAACAAAAATAACTTGACTCCTTATTGCATTGAAGGGTTTATAAGCTATTTGCCTTTTATTATATCCCCCAATTTTAAATATAACATTTCTAGAAATATTAGGAATGACTAAACTGTGCAAAAAGAATGATGTTAAACTCTAAATTTATATGATTTGTTAAAATGAAACAAATCAATTTAGCTTATGAAGAAAATATTTAAAGAGGAATATTTATTATGAATATTTAAAGCTCCCAAACTTTAGATACAGATATGAGCTTTATGTTATTTGACAATTTAAAAAATTACACTGCTACAGAGCTCATGACACTGAATCCAGATCAGATAAAGTCCTCAGGAACAGAAATCGGAGGAGTGATACCAGAAAGGTAGGGGGGAGGTAGGGAGGGGAGGAAGGGAGAACAGATCACACTGATGGACACATACCCCACCCCCCACCCCAGGGGACAAACAACAGAAACATGGGTGAAGGCAGACAGTGGTAGGTGTAAGAGATGAAAAATTTATCCAGATGTCACGAGGGTGGGAGGGGAGTTGGGAGGGAAAAACATGAGCTGATACCAAGGGCTCCAATAGAAAGTAAAATCTTTAGAAAATGATGATGGCAACATATGTACAAATCTGCTGAATACAACTGATGTATGGATTGTTATAAAAGATGTAAGAGCCCCCAATAAAATGATGTTAAAAAATGTACTCGGTAACATCAAACTGAGACAAGTTGTTTGTTTATCTGAGATGGGAGAAAGGAAATCCTCAGGTGGTTTCCATTTTTTCACCATCAGGGCTTTTGAAACATGTGGACAGGATGGGCCTCCAGAGGGGAGGGAAAGAGGAGAAAGGGCAGGAGAGGAAAAGAAAATGGTTAAAAGCGAGGGTTTTGCACCAAGGATTAGACCATGAGAATATGTGTGCTTCAATCCAGACTGTCACAAATCTGCAAAGTAATTTTGAAGCCCCATTAAGCATTTGGTCCAAGACGTAATATTATCTAAGGCTTGCAGACGACATGAAACTTACAGACTGTGGCCGCACAGCTGTGAAGACACCTGCCAGGGCTCCCCGATTGCCTGCCTCTGCATTATGGAAAGACCTGATGTGATTTCCATGAAGGGACCATATTGCTCCCTCTAGATTTCAGATATGCTGTTTGCAAATGTGCTTTTTTGGCCTCCATGTGATTTCATGTTTTAGATTTCACGTTTTATCAGAGTAGTGTGTGCAAAGCACTCAACAACTTAAAATCACTCCTAATTGTCTGTGGTCCCTCACAGTGTCTTCATGTTGGGCTTTCAGTGGATCCTGACACAGCCCCCTTTTCCATTGCCGGTCCTTCCAAGACCCCTCCTGGAAGTGGCTTTTCTTCAAAGCAGAAAGAAGTCTTCCAGGACTTACTGATTTTAACCTGAAAGGAAGAGGTCTTAAGTAGTTGACGTCTTCCGGTCTGATCCAACCGATAGTTGGCTCTCTTCAGGCAAGCATTGCCTTAGGTTCTAGAATCTTCTCTCTGAAGACAGATATGCGCTAATACTCTGCAGGGTCAGAGGAAACATTCCGTCACTCTACTGCATACAGTGGTCCATGGTCTAGTCACTGAGAAGCAGCAGAAAATAACTAGACAGAAATTCATTTGCTCAAAGAGCTCATGGTCTAGAAAAGAAGGAGCCGTAAATATAATAGATAAGAAAAATATGTGAGATGGGATAAGACAAGAGAAAAATTGAAGCAGTGAATAACAATATTGAATATTAGAGTTGGGAGATTTGCTAAAATTTCATGAAAATGTTAAAGAAAAATAACCCTGAAAGGTGAAGGTAGCAGAGGAAACAGCGTGCCTCTGAGGTCTCCCTCTCCCCTGCTATGGGTGTGTTGGTGCGAAGAGCCCTAGCTAAGCGCATCTTGGGGCCCTGGTGGGAGAGTGGGTGTGTGCTGAGCTGCAAGGTCAGCAATTTGACACCACCATTGGTTCCAAGCGCAAAAGAAGCGGCTTTTTATTCCCATAAAGACTTACACAGTCTCAGAAACCCACAGGGGCAATGCTGCTCTGCCCCATCGGGTCGCTGTGAATCAGAATTGACTCAGTGCCAGTGAGTTTCTCTTTCATTGTATGGGTCAGAAATGACGTGATGACATGCCTTCATAAAGTTGCCTGATTCAGATCATGGCCAGGGGTAGCCCACATTCGGCGACCAGTGAGTGAGAGTTTTGAAGGACTCAGTGCCTTCACCCACGGCAGGAAAATGCGGACAGGCCATCCAGCACCGGGGTCCACCATGGGACAGCAGGAGGCCTTTGGGGGGATTGCAGGCCAGTTAAAGCTCTGCCTTTCGCAGGGTAACTAAGATCGCACTTTACGTTATTATTAGAAGAATTCTAGGCAAAATCCTTCCTGGCATGCTCATAAAAGGTTCTAACCAGCAAAAGTTCAAATTTGATATGAAGGTGAAACACAAAATATGAACTACTTGATACGCCATGTTATGCTTTTTTTTCCCAGGAAAATTATATTTTGACTTCTGTTGAACAATAGAGCCTGTAAGTCAAGTTAATGTCAATCAATATTATGTTCTAAATTGGTTTAATTTTGTGCCTTTTAACTCACGCAACACCATAGATTGTTGCTTTCTCTTCTCCTTGATCATACTGTCTAGCATAAACCCTGACCCTGCACTTGAAAGATGATACTCAACCATGACTAGAAGGACCCAGCAGGTAACAGAAAGGTAACGGGTAGGTAAGACAATAGGAGGCGGTGAAGACTGTGGCAACTGAAGGTGCATGCCCAGTCTGAAAAGGAAAGTCAGTATTCAGCACCGGCTAATCATTACATATTTGGAGTGGGGTCTGCTGTTGCCAGATCTGCACATTTTTCTCCAGACAGGACTCAAATGCTAATATATTAGAGTGTGAACTCTCCAAATTTTAGCATGTTGGCAACTGAAACAAATTTATTGAAGAAAAAAAACCCACTGCACATCAAACAAAGCACATCTGTGGCTCATACTTCGTTGGGAAGCTGCCCACTGGGGCCTCTGACATTGATAGGAGACCGCCTCTTCACACACGTTCAGTTTGGACCTGAGCTGGCTAGTTTGCACGGAGCCCTCACGTAATGGATCGCCTCTTCCTTAAGGAATTATGCCATAGGCTTGCTCGACTAGAGAGGAAGGGAAGAATTGGGTTGTTTTCAATTCTTTCCCCCAAGTCCTTATCACATGGGCCACATGCACATATCTCCCATCCCCCAGTAAAAAGAACAGTAAATGTTACTATATTTTCATTCCCTGATACTGTTCTAAGCATTTCATGTTACAATATTATGGCAAAACACAATAAATTGAATATAAATATCAGTCTTAATTAATGAGATATTTCATTAAGTGGGCAACAAAGAATCTCTTAGTAAAACTCTGACTTTAATTTAAATCAATATCTAAACCGGTTTCTACTACTACTTAAAGCATGGCCAGCTACACTTTGTTAATGTAGATGGCTAAATTGTGAGATTTGGCATGATTGAAATAAGGTGTGATTACAGGAACATAGAAGATTAAAGACATTTATTTATATTCCATAGGATGAAATGCATGGAAAGTGGCTCTCTGGGAGCAGTTTGTCCCACGTTGTAAAGATATCCTTAATAAAGGGGGCAGGGCCAACTTTGACCAAGGCAAAGGAAGATGATGGGAGATGGACAAGAGTTACAGATAACAAAGGTAAATGTCATTACATACATTATCCTGCAATAGCGATAATAAGAAACAATTAGCTACAAGTAGATACGGAGCTGAACAAATGTGGAAAAGCCAACAGAACCACATCTACACAGACATTTGATTTAAGCAGAAGATATTTTTACATATGTATTTGTTTGTTCTGCAAGTATATCCGTCTCAATAACACAATGTACAAGGCCAAGTGACGAAAATTTATTAGGCATAACCAAACAAACACCTTGAGGATTGAGTCCCCGGGTTTAGGGGCTGACGACCACAGTCTAGGTCAATGGCATCCTAGAGCTCACAACGACAACGTTCCACACCCTGTGCTGAGGAGTGACGGCTCTGGAAAGCTAGTGAGTGGCCATCAAAGTTGCAACTGTTCCGAAGCCCCCCCATCAGAAATCCAGAAAAGCGAAGAAAGTTGAAGTCTCAAGTAAACAACCAGTCCAAAGGATGACTGGGCCTCTTCTGTCAGAGAGCATCACTAAATGGCACCTGGTTACCAGGACCAGCTGCTGTGACCACAGAAGGTCCTGCACAGAAAAAAAAAATGTAGAACAAAATCCAAAACCACAGACAAGGCCAAGATTACTGGTCTGATAGAACTGAGGGAAACCCTAATGTAACCTTCAAACATGGACCCGAACCCGCCCAGAGGGATCACCTTTCAGCCAAATAGCTCCAAAATTCAAACTCCCGTTCATTGAGTCAATTACAACCCATAGTAACCCTAGAGGACAGACAGAGCTGTCTGTACCTATAGATTTCTGAGACTGTAACTCTTTAGGGAAGTAGAAAGCCTCATCTTTTCTCCCAAGGAGTGGCTGGAAATTTCGAACAGTTGACCTTGTGGTTCATAGCCCAAAGTACACCCACTACACCATCTGGGCTCCTACCAGCCAATCAACAGACAGCTCTAAAATGTGAACAACAGCATTCAGGAGGAACAACTAACACAGGGGACCAAAAGGGCAGCATTTGCCCACCCCTCAAAAAGCAAAAAATAAACAAACAAAAGCTCAGAGGGTTAAAAGGGCAAACAGGAAGGACAAATGGACACTGGGAATTCAGAAAGGATATGAGAAGAGTGCTGTTTCATTGAGGATATTGCAATGAATATGACAAAAACTTATATAGATTATTGATTGGGAAACGATTTTGCTCTGTATACTTTCTTCCACATCACAATAGAATTGCCGTGTGCTACAGTAGGGTGATTTATAATGTTCTCAGTCATAAAATGATAATGATGCATAAACCATAGACATAGGGATGCATAGACATAGGGATGCATACTTAATTCTAGCCCCAATAGAATAACAGTTCTTCTGGCATGGCCCCACCAGATAGTCACCCTCATGCAGAGATCACTGAAGATGTGGGTGCTATAGCAAAGGGTGGTAAGTACAGCAGACAGAGCCCAGCTATCAGAAAGAGTAACATCTAGGATCTTAATGGTTTATCTTAAAACAAACATCCATCTAAGTGAGGTATAAACTATGCCACATAAAAGAAGCACACCAGACTGTGTGATCCAAGGATAGTAAATAATAAATTCCGTATCTGAAGGAGGGAATGGTATCAGAGCTTAAATTGTGAACATACGGGTTGCAGAAGGCTATGGATGGCAGATGCCCAAACCCATTTGCAGATGCCCCACGTGGAGTGAGTCCCCGGGGACAAAGGAAAACCTGGTGAAGCCCCTTTAACTGCAGTCCAGCCATGCAAGTCACCTTGCTAGCAGACAGAGAGCATTGTGACGTCGATTGTGGCAGATGGAGTCAGGTTAACATGCACTATGTTCCCATTTGCTCTCCCTTGTGACACATTTTCAAGGTGTTTCGGTCTTCTGCTTTCTTTTGATTGAGGTTTCTTTATGTTTTACTTAGTCATTATTATTGATTTTGCTTGTTTGCTTCTTCTTTGTGTTTTGTGTGATTGTCTGTACATGAAATCCAGGGTAGGTACATCTCTAGAATCCAGGATAGGTAAGTAACTGGGCTGATAATAACTAGGGGCATGGCAGTGGAGTGTGTGGGGGAAATAACAACGGGAGAGCTAATAACAATGAGTGCAAGGAGAACATGTTCTGAAATGGATTGAAGTGATGATTTTATAACTTTTCTTCATATGATCGAATAATTAAATTGTATGATATGTGAAGTGTATACAAATAAACCCATTTTTAAAAATATGAAAATAACCTAAATGTCTATCAGTCATAGATTGGATACACTACTCTTCAACCATTATATAAATAATTTAGATTTATCTTCATTCAAGATTGGGAAGAGGTCTGCATTACATTGAATGGAAATCTATAAGACGCAGAACAAAAAGAATGTATAGCTTTTGGTGAAATTGTCAAATATGGGTGATTTTGTGTGAGTAGATGTTTAACAGAGTTTAGAAGCATCTTAACTGGTGGACTCCGAGACACTCAAATACTCGTGGAATTACTTCTAACAACAAAGAGTCTTTTCATTGTGTGCTGTTAGTGAAAGTGTTGGTTTATGAAGATAACACCTCAACATTCAGACTTGCATGCCATTATGACGTCCATGTGAAAGACGTTCTGTTTTCCTTTCATCCCCTATGGTTGAAATGAACTTGTATGTTACCAAAGACGCCAAGTCCATTTCAGTTGTACTTTTCCTCCTATTTTTTACCCACTCAGACAAATATTTAGGTTCGAGGGGTAAGGAATTGGAAGCGATTTATTTTTAGTCTATGAGACCATCACTTGTTATTTATTTAATTTTTATTTCGTTTTCTGAAGAAGCTCACTGTATATAGTTACACAGCCCATCTCAACAAATCAACAGCAATATCCCATTAAGCCCCGCCCCAATGAGGTCCTCTTCTCCCTTTCCCATTCCTTCTCTCTCCCTGCTCCCACCCTGGCCTCTGGCCTTGGTCAGCAAAGTCTGATCTTTGGTACGAAAACCACGTTTCTTTTTCTTTTATTTTCCCCTTATAATATTGGTGTGATTAAATATTTAGTTTTGTCCGATTGAGTAAGTTTGCTAAGCATAATGCTCTAAATTTTTTCACGATGCGGTGTTTAAGTGCGTTGTCATTGTTTTTTATTGGTGCATACTATTCCATTTTATGAATGTACCAGTTTGTTTATCCATTCCTCTATAATCAGAGTTTTTTGTTTTTTTCCATGTTGTTGCTCTTATGGAAATTGCTGCACTAACCATAGTTGTGGACGTTAATTAGTATTGTGTTCTTGATTTCTTTAGGCTGCATATCCAGTATAGAGATTTCTGGATCATGAGGTACTTATGATTTGTTTCAAAGGCATTTGTTCAAGGGAGTGCGATGCTGATCTCCATAGTGGCTGTCCATTCTCCTGTCCCACAGCCAGATGCTCAGCATCCTCTCCAGCATTTACTATTTTCTGTTTTATTGAAGTTGGGCAGAAGTGTCAGTGTGACATGCTATCTCATGATTGTTTTAATTTGTATTTCTCTTATTGCTAATTAACTCGAACATTTATTCATATGATTATTAGCTGCCTGGAGGTCATCTTTGGTAAATTATGCTCATTTTAAAAATTGGGTTATATATATTATTCTTGTTAAGACCTTTTCTATAGATTTTGGAGATTAGACTTTTATCCGATTTATTATTAAATATTTGTTCCCAACTTGTGGGTCTTCTTTTAACTTTTTGGATGAAGTATTTTGATGTGCATAAATATCATGTTTTTAGCAGGCCGCAGGCCTTTACTTTGTCTTCTACAGTGTGGACATTTTTCACTATGTTTGGTGGTGTGTCTATCCCTTGAACTAGGATCCTTAAATTCATCTGTCCCTATTTTTTCTTTGACGATCTTTATGGTCGTGTATCTTATATTCGGTTCTGTCTTTGATCCATTTGGAGTTTGTTTTTGCATATGGCATGAGGCATAGGTCCTGTTTCATTCTTTTTCAGGCAAAGATCCATTTTTTTCAACACCATTTGTTGAAAAGGCTATCTTTTCCTCACATAATGTGGTTTAGTCCTTTATCAAAATTGAGTGTCTATAGGTAGGTCCTTGGTTGTATTTCTGGGTTCTCACTTCTAATTCCCTGGTCTTCATATCTACCGTTGCACTAGTACTAGACGGTTTTGATGACCACGGCTGTATAACAGGTTTTAAGGTTTCAGAGTGAAAGGTCTCCTCCTTTGCTTATATTTTTTAATGCAGAGTTTCTTTTAAAATTGAACATTTTCAACGACATAAACATTGGGAACCTAATTTATAAACACGATTACATGGACAACGTATCTGAAATGAGTTGCTTTGATGGAGCTGGTGTATCATATAAGAAAAGTGCCACCTCTCATCAAGCTGGGCAGAGGTTTCTGGCCTAGGGCTTCGCCAAATGCCCGTGTTTGAAATGTAAACTCGCCTGGTTATACAAGTATAGACTATGGGGAATTGTACCCTCTTCTTTAAAATATGACGGCAATCTCTCAGAATATGGTCCATCGTTGCCTCCATTATTACTCATCAAATCCTGTTACGTTCAATGAAGACCAGGTGCGCTCTGCATCAGCAGGGAACTGTTGTGTTTTGGTTACTACCTAGTGCCGTGTTCGGAGCTCCCATGCCAATCGTTAGGGTTTGGAGTGCGGATGTTTGTGTGCGTTCTTCATTTTACAAGTGAGAGAATTCCAAGCTGCTAAGTCTGAATACGTGGTAACTAATTAGAGTCAGAATTTTACTCTAGTATTTTAGGAAAACAAAGCCACCAGTACAGCAAGAGGAGCCTTTGTTTCCAGGAAAAAAAGTTGTGGAGAATTTGCTTGATGACAACACGATGAAATATGTATCTGAAGAAGTGCTGTCTTGGCTGTTGTGGGTTGCAAGATCAGACAGCAAAATGTTACTCTATTAGTAATATATGTACTGAGAACATAATCAGGAATCACTGTGCTGGATGGCTAACCAAAGGGTTGGCAGTCAAACCCATCAGGAGAAAGAGGTGACTTTTGACTCCTGTAAAAACATACAATCTTGGAAATCCACAGGGGCAGTTGTCATTTGTCCTAGAGGGTTGCTGTGAATAAAGGTCACCATGATGGCAGTGAGTTTGATTTGTATTTTGGGTTTTGGCTGTATTCCACAAATGTGAACCTGTGCAGTGATGTACAGTTCGCTCTATTGACAGATGCAGGAACATCTCTACCCGAAGATAGCTTCTGCAGCATATTCTGGGGTAGAGTCATAAAAAATACTGGCCATCAAGTAAAATTTTTAATTTTTTAAAAGTAAACTTAATATAGCAGTGGAATTTACTGATGTGTGGCTCTGCCACTAACCCAAGAACATATGCCGAGATAATAAATTCACAAGGGCGTCTGCTAGGAGAGCGGGAACAGGTGTGCAGAGAGAGGAACATCAAAGGGAAACAATCATCATCTCAGTAAATGGGTAGTTTTCCCAGAAACAGGTTTTGCATTTTTAAAAGACCCGGGGATCCATTCTACCATAAAGGCAAAGTGGAAGTAGAATATTCGGGTGTGAAACCTATGTCAATTGTTACAGCAAAACAGAAAAGGTCCATGGCCCTAGCCACCCTAAGCCAAGTCCACGGCCACGGAGTGGATTCCAACCCACGGTGATTCCACAGGACAGAGTAGCGCTTCCCTTCTGTGCTTCTAAGCCTTTACGGATGCAGGTTGCCACCTCATTTTCCCCACAGAAAGGCTGGTGGGTTCCTGCCACTGATCTTTTGGCTAGTCAGCAAGCGCGTAACCACTGTACCGCCAGGGGTTCTTTGACTACCCAGCAGCAAATGTCTTGCCATACATTTGCCTAAGGAGGAGAAATCGTCCCGCCCCCACCCCCACCATCCTCCATCACCCTTTCCCACCTACTCTCTTAAACTGATATATTTGTCATGGTTACCCTGCAATGTTAGGAAATGGGGCCAGTAAAGAATACCAATCTTGCTGTACTTCCAGGGAAGGTTAAGGTTGACAATGAGAAACCACTGAGGCAAAGTTTGGGAAGTAGTCAGACAAGGTTCAATGTGGCTTGGCACAAGGCAGGGGTCTTCTCTGGTTGTTTGACCTGGAGCCATCATGATTTGAACCGTTCATTCAGGTGCTGGGACTTGGCGATGGTTTTAAAAACCATGTGCCGTGCTGGGTGGCCTATGTCACATATGCAAAGCATTGGAAAAGCATTGTCTGAGTTCCGGGGGGACATGGGAGTCGGGGAGGCCGGGGAAAGGAAGAGGGGCTTAACAAGCCCAGGGACAAGGGAATAACAAGTGATCCAAAATCAGTGTCAGGGAGGTCTGGCAGGGCTGGATCAAGGGCAATATAACCGAGAGGAATTCCTGAAACCCAAATGAAGGCAGAACATGATAGTGGAACAAGAGGAAAGTACAAAGAAATAGAGGAAAGACTAGGAGGCAAAGGGTAGTCATGGAGATTTAAATACAGGCATATAAAGATGTAAGTACACAACGAGGAGGAAATAGATCTATGTACATATATTTATAGGTTGAGTATTAAGAAAACAGATGGAAACTGGGCCCATCCACAAGTACTCCCTCAACACAAGAACACTTTGTCCTAACAATTTGGCAGTCTGAGATGCTCACCTGCCTGACACGATCGCTGATGACAATGGGTGTACAGGCAAATGTGGTGAAGATAGCTGATAGTGCCCAGCTACCAAAAGACATAGCACCTGAAGTCTCAAAGACCTGAAGATAAACAAGCAGCTATCTAGCTGAGAGACAACAAAACCCACATGGAAGAAACACACCGGCCTGTCCTGACTCAATCGCTGAGGACAAAGTGGGTGCATAAGCAAAAGTTGTGAAGAAAGCTCATGGTGCCGATTATCAGATGATATACCATATGGGGTCTTAAAGGCTTGAAGACAATCAGGCAGCCATCTAGCTAATAAACAACAAAGCGCACATGGAAGAAGCACACCAGCCTACCCGGACAAGAATGCTGAAGACAAAGCGGGTGCATAGGCAAATGCGGTGAAGAAAGCTGATGGTGCCAAGCTGTCAAAATATATATAGTCTGGGGTACCATAGGCTGGAAGATAAACAAGGGGCCATCTAACTGAGAAACAACAAAGCCCACATAGAAGATGCACACCAGCCTGTGAGATGACAAGGCATCAAACGGATCAGGTATCAGGCATCAAAGACCAAAAAAAAAAAATTTATAGCATTGTGAATGAGGGGGAGTGCAGAGTGGGGACCCAAGGCCCCTCTGGGGGAAATTGGACTTCCCCTTGCAGAAGGGCTGCGGTGAGGTGATGGGCCAGTCAGAGTGCAGTGTAATAACTATGAAATATACAATTTTCCTCTAGTTCTTAAATGCTCCCCCGCCCCCACTATCATGATCCCAATTCTACCTTACATATCCAGCTGGACCAGAGGATGTAAACTGGCACAGATAGGAAATGGAAATACAGGGAATTCAGGACAGATGAACCCCTCAGGATCAGTGTTGAGAGTGGCGATATCGGGAGGGTGGAGGGAAGGTGAGGGAGAAAGGGGGAACAGATGACAATGTCTACATATAACCTCCTCCCTGGGGGATGGACAGCGAAGAAGTGGGTGAGGGAGATGTCGATGGTGTAAGATATGATAAAATATTAATAATTAATAAATTATCAAGGGGGAGGGGGGAGCGGGGAGGGAGGAGAAAAATGAGCTGATAACAAGGGCTCAAGTAGAAAGCGAGTATTTTGAGAATGATGATGGCAACATATGTACGAATGTGCTGGACAAAATGATGTATGCACGGATTATGAAGAGTTGTATGAACCCCTAATAAAAATGATTTTTAAAAAAAGAAAAGGATTGTCTGATTATGTTATTATATGCTTGACTATAGGTTTGTTACCATATGTAGGACCTAAACTTACAACATCTATAAGCATTTTCATTTCAACTCGATGTGGACCGGAGCACAATTAAAAAAAACATTTCATTTTCACTCCCTGTGACTTCCTGATCTTATACTGAAAACAAATAGCTGAAGAGACTTGTGTCTGTGGGTATGTGAAAAAACTTTGCCTGAAAATGGTGTTTATTTGGCACTTTAGTAGCTTTTAAATTCTAGTGTGCTGTTTAGCAGTCTTTAAGAAAATGTATAGTGCTTCTCTGTATTTCTGAAAAACCATAACTTGCCTAGATAGAAAAATAGCATTATAATGAATTAATGGCTGATGACTGTTCAATATCCGATCGGAAGCCTGCTTTTTCACGGTGTGCCCCGGTGAAAATGCTGTTTTATGCAAATGACACCCAGCACGCAGACTCATACTTCATTCTGCCTCCCATGTCACTGTCACTCCGTTTACTGGTGCAAAAACAAGGCATTGCTATGTGCTCTGTTGTCACTGGAATTAATTAAATGACTAAACACAAGCTGCCAAAGAAGTACTCGTGTGGCTGAATTTTGTTGTGGCTTGGTTGGTGAGCATGTGTGTTTTCAGTGTTTACTTCCATGACAGGATTTCTCCAAAAGATATGGGTGCAGTTTTGAGCAGCCGCCTTCCAAGAATAAAGAATCTGCTCAGTAGCAAGGAGGATAATTCAGACTTGACGCATGTTGCTAAAAATAGTCATAAAATAATTTATCATGCAGATTTTGAAGTTGTTCTTTTTAAAATCTCTGATTCTGGGAGTACGTTGGGAAGTGCATTTTGTGGCCATGTGGGTAGCTGAACCCGAGTGTGCACGTGTTGAACTGAGGGACTCACTAGTTTCCAATTACACTTACCCTGTCAGCACTTTCTTATATCTGACAAATACCATGAGTGAACCATCCATGGGCGAAGAGACTAGCATAAGGTACCAGTGCTCTCCAACTTCTTTCACGTATGCCTGGTCAACCAGCCAAGGGATTTCTCCACTGAGTCAAGGCCATATAGAATAGTGTTGAGGTCATGGGCAAGTAGAAGAAGTTAGAATCTTTTCCACCCATTCACCATTGTTCTGAATTTGAAATATTTTTTTTCCATGGCAAGCTGTGTAGAATCCTGAGGGACCAACCCAGGATACAAATTTAACATGCACTTTAAAATTTGGTTGTTGTATCTTTCAAGCTGAAATTAAATCTCATTAATTTTTAGTGAAAGCATAATAGTTAAATATCTTGCTTGTGTGCTTAAAATTCCTTAGAAGGCTTCCATTTATGTTTTGTTCTCCACATTAGTTTGATCTACTGTGCATGGCAGTATGGCCTATGCATTTCTCTCAGAGTGTGCAGTATGATTTCATACTGTGGAAAAATCCAGAGCGTAAAATATTAGCATGGACAGTGTCAATTGTCAATGCTAATTCTTTTATTACTGTGATGTTATTTAAGGACAGCAATCATTCAACTATTTTAAATGATAGGCATTAGTGCTCGAAAAGACATCTATGTGATCAGCCAAGATGCCCTCAGAGAGGACACCATTCTAGAAAGTTCTAGGAAGATGATAAATATGCATCTAGTCAGAGTTTTCCTGCTTGTGCAAAGTTACAGAGAATGCAGCTGTTGACACTAGTGAATGAAATCAGCATGCAACATTTTAAAATTGTTGCACATCTGTTACAAAACAGATTTATTAATCTGGTGATCACAGGCTAAAAGCATGTATTTCCAAAGAACCATCTTTACCTTCATGCCTTAGAAGGCCCAGAGATTTTAGTGTTTAGTGATGATGCCTTATAAGATGATATATATATATGAATTTGGGGGATTTTTTCCCTTAGGAATTATATCATTAAAATACCCCATTGAAATAAAATTATCTAAAAGGCAAATTTCTGATTTACATTGCTTATTTTTAGAAGACACAATAAATATAAATTTCCCAGAGGAAATTTAATTTGAGTAGAAGGCGAAACTTGTGTAAAGTGGTTGTCTTTTGAATTCACTTTTCTTATCTTGAATTTAAGAGTGAAATCGTACAGAATTTTGTATGCCTTCCCAAGAGTTGAGATTCAATCCTGTAGGTAAGAAAGAACACGGAATTTCGACCAGAGGAGTGATGTGTTTGATTTGAATGAATGATTTGGAGGATGGATCGGAGGGAAACGTATTAGATAACTCTTAGATTCTGGGTTGGGTGTGCCAGCCCATGCGCTTGGGAATTCTGGAGGGGAGTAAACTGTAGCAGTAGGGGTGGGAAAAGAGTTAGGGGCCCTGTGAAGTCAATTCTGATGCACTGAGGTTGGCAACAGTAAGAAAAGTCAGGTTTCTAATAGGCAATTGTATGTAATTATCAAGATTCCGTGTGCAGCTGGTCCGAAATGCTAATGAATGCAAAATGAGCCAATCATGTAATCACCCTGTCTGGAGAAGCGGTAGACCACCATGACATTTCAGTCATCTTGAGCAAAGAAAAGCCAACCGTGAGAGGCAGGAGACAGTGCAGCATGTGCTGAGACCCTGGAGGCAAACCGGCTGTACTGGGATCCTTTAACTCCTAATTATTAGCATGGTGCCCTTTCTCAGGTGAGTCTCTAGGCCTTCATTTCTTCAATTCTGCTACTGCGAAAATTGAATGAGTTTCCCAAAACAAATTATTGTATTGATATGTAAATTTTTGGAATATAATAAGAACCATTTATTATTATTCTCTCCTAGCATAGTGATTACAAATTGGGCTGCTAACCTCCAGGTCAACAGTTGGAAATTACCGTTCACTTGGAGGAAGAAAGCTGGACTGTCTACTGTCTGAGAGTTAGTCTGGGAAACCGACAGGGGCAGGTCTACTGTGTCCCGCGGGGCTGCTCACAGTCAGAATTGACTGGGTGGAAGAGAGTTTTAGAACAGCCCTCACCTTGGCTTTTTTGTCTGATTGGAATTCAAGGATGATGCAGTGACATGGCAATTTTATTCTGGTTGTGCTGATAAAAAATGCTCAGTCCTGGTGGGCAGAGATTCCAGTGGGAAGTGAAATGTCCTAGTCTTCAATTCCAAATTCTCCTCTACTTCATGAGAACATGGGTGATCAGTCAGGTCAGCTTGGAGAAGCTTTGTGTGTGACTGCAGGAAGGTGAGAGCAGCATGGGTGGGGTCACTTCAACTTGAAGGACTAGAGTCTCCCTAGTGGACTAAAAATCTGGCTGAAGGAAAAAATGAGGAGGAAGTGGCGATGGTGACTTGCAAGAGTAGAGGGAGTTGTTGGCGGTGGAATAAACGGTGAGGAGCCTGGTGCTCAGGCCCTCTAAAATCCGATGTGGAAAAAGGTGAGACTTTGGAGTGCCCTGCTATTCTGGGTACACTTTGTGTGGAATTTTAAATTAAAGCCACAATTTAGTCTGATGTTTATTCAAACTTCAAATCCCAAAGTAAGCTTATCCATTCTGTCTCACAAATGTTATCATTATATAAAATACTGTAAAACTGGATTAAAAGGAAACTATTAGCTTTTAAAAGCTTGCCGCGTGTAATTTCACCAATTGCCATCAAGTTGATTCTGGTTCAGAGTAACCCTATGATGAGCTTTCTCTGCAGAACTTTGCAGAACTCCTCAGGAGGGTTGGTAGCTTGACACGTACACTTGGTGATAGCAGCCCCATCTACAGTGCCACCAGGGGTTCTTAGGGCTAAGTTCAGTCCTTTGTATGTAGCATTTCATCGAAAACCATGGCATACTAATAATGATAATCATCTCTTGCTTGGAGCGTTTTCTCATATTATATACATATATTTCATATATAGGCATATCTTTTAGACTTTATTTGTAAATGCTAATGGGAACGCCCAATAATCAAAGCTGCTAAAAGTTCTCTTTGCCAGAAAGACTTCCTGTCACTGGATGAACACGTCATTTCCAATGGAAAATTTCATTTTACATGTATATTTTGAGAAATCACATACTTTCAGTGACCTTATTCCTAGAATATACTACTACAGAGTTGCAAGTTCGTGTCAGTCCATGAAAACTTTAGTGGAGTAGGATCTAGTAGAAGCAGGGCTGTTATGTTGCACAACTCCAAAGGGCACCCATTCACGTGTGGAGTGTGCCCTGTGAAATTGTGCAGTGCACAGGTTTGGGAGCTAGCCAGGCTGCCCCTCCCTGGATGACATGCAGCTGGATAGATTAGAAAGCAGCACTAAGCAAGAGCCTCTGAATTGTTTACTTCCCCCCTCTGTTTTCTTCTTGTAGACCCGAGCTCTTGGTAAGTGGGGCCCAGGTGATTGTGGTCCTGCTCCATCTTCCATAGCATTTATGAGGAAGAAATTTGTAGAAATGGTACAAATTATTTTTGCTTGAGAATGGGGCAAGGTGGCTGCAGCAAAGTGGTCTGGCCACCCCCAGGACTCCTCTCTCCTTTTGCTCCTAACCATAGAGTAAACGGCTTTGTTGAACCACGGAGGGAAAGAAATGACACCGAACACATTTTCAGAGAAGAAGGGTCGAAAATGACCTTCCCAGTGGGTTAAAATTGGTCTGACCCTCGCACATTACGGATCAGGCAAGCCAGGCCAGAAGGGTTAAATGATTTGTCCATGGTCACAACGATCACTGGGAGTGGAGCTTGGCCCAATTAATAGGTGTCTGACTCCTAGCCCAGTGCTTTCCCAGTATACACAGCCAGGAAGAATGTTGTACATTGATTTCTTTGAAAGAAACACACATCTGTTATTGGAATGTGCAAGTTGTTTAAACAAATAGATTTAAATTTTCTAAAATTAACTTATTGTCTATTTTACCAAGGTCCCCACCTGCTACTTCCTAACATACATGGACTTGTTCTCTGGCTCTCTACTCTTCCTCCCTCCTCCTCTTCTCTCTCTCCGTCTCTTTCTCTCTTCCACCCACCCATCCACTTACCTACCTACTTACCCGCCTGCCTACCTGTACTTACCCGCCTGCCTACCTGTACTTACCCGCCTGCCTACCTGCAGAGATTGACGCTATATGTCTTCCTACATTTCCCCTGAAAATTTGCCTTTGCACACAGCACTGAACTGACTTCGAACGGTTGCCTTTGTTGAAACAAAAGCAATTCATTTCATTCTCGTCAATAACAAGTAATTGTATGTACAATGAGCCGTGCTCACCCAAACTAATGAATATTCAACCAGTAGTGAGCGCAGGGCTCCGCTGGAGACTAATGAAGAGGGTCCTTTCAGATTTAGCACCGCACCCAAGAGTCAACAGGGACAGCGAAGCTTTCTCTTCCCAGCTCAGTAGCGCGCGCGGAGTGGGGCAGGGGGTGAGGGGCCGAGGCTCCGCCCACCCTGACGCAAGTCCCGCCAGTCTGATGTGGGGGCTCTGGCAAAAAGCCTGAGCCCATTGATTCCAGATCGCTGTCAATAAAGAGCATTTGTGATGCAGCAGTGGCGAGGCGCTCCGCAGGCAGGTTCATGACGGCCCTTCAGGCTCCACAATTAAGCCGTCCAGCAGGCATGCCCCCTGTTGCAGCTGCTCTGTCAATCTCATTTTGGAGCACAAATGATCTTAGACCCAGGGTTTGACATGGGGTTTTAGCGCCAAAGAAGGCAATTCTGCAACTTCAAATGAGCCTAATTGGCTGAGCGCTCGGGCGTTCACTCAAGCTGCTTCAGTCCATCAGAGAGAGATTTCCAGCTAATTGAACTGCTCAGAAGAGAAAGGACCACGAAGAATCACGAGGTGCAGAACCAGTGGAGAGGGTGGTGTGTGTGTGTGTGTGTGTGTGTATATATAGTGTTCTTGACAGCAAACTTAAAAATACATTCCTCCTCCTTAATCAGCCACCTGTCAACATAAAAAAAAAAACAGGTGGTTGTTGCAGCCGATGCTCTCCGAGTTACGATCTAAAATCGAGTTGTTGTGGTGGTGGCGTGGGGGCAGGGGCGGCACTGTGAGTGTGCGTGTGCTGTGGCTAAAGAACATTCAAAACAGTGGGTCTGCCCTGCAGTGTTCCGCACCACTTCCGAGACTGTCCCAGATAAAAGCGTGCAAATTGTCACTGCGGTCAGAGGACCGAGGTGGCACCCGTCAGGGTCAGCGTGAGCATCCCGTACCTTCCTCAGTTTCTTCCTCTATAAATTGGGATGATATAGGGAGAGATATGCTGTGTATATCTAGGTCTATACCCATTTCTGTACAGCTAATATTCCTTTAATGACTCAGAATAAATAACATCCTATGAGCAATCACAATTTATATAATATTAGAAGCAAATAATTTTGCTCTACCCGTTGTGAAATTTTGATACAGTAATAATGTACAGGGCAGGATCTTGGAACCCAAAGAGTCCATTTATGTGAGTTTTTCTAAACCACCAGAATTGCTTTAAAATGATTCCTACTTAAATATATATAAATATAAATAAATATATAATATATATTTATATGGTCTGTGTGTGTATGCTGAATTCCCCACACGTATCTCATTTACAAAAATATGGTTTTACATAACAAGTTGGTTGAAAAGTAATTAAGGGGAGGGATAAAGGAGCAAGAAGATGCATGAAAATATTTGGCTCAATTTTATTTTGAATACGGAAAGAAAGGACCTAGGAAACATTCCACTGCATACTTTAAAATATGCAGGGAGTGAGTGAGACCTCTTTGGCCTCAGCCACTGCAGTCTGTGGCACATGCGTGCAGGTTCAGTGTTGTTGGAAGTTTATAGAGTTGGAAGACCCAGTTTAAATTTCAGCTCTTGGACAAAACATTCACTTGACTTAAGCTTTGAGTCCTCATCGTCAAAAACAACAGCAAGGCAAAGCAGTTGAACTAAATATGATTTATCAGCAATTAGATTCTCATAGATCGCTGATGAAAATGGTGTCATTGAGTTGTACAGTTTCTTCTCTTCACTGGGGGGACTTGCATGACCTTGCACTCTGTGCCAAATACGAGGAGCCCTGGGACAGTGGTTGAAGCGCTAAGCTAGAACCCAAAGGTCAGTAGTCAGAACGTACCAGGTACCTTGCTGGAGAAAGAAAGCTGTGGCCGTCGTCCTCTGCAGGTGATAGCAGTAGACTACCCTACGACACAGTTCCACATTGTAAGGACTCTGTGAGTTGGAATAGACTTGACAATCCCTTTGATTTGGGGTCCAAATAGGAAGGATTCCTGGTGAGGGAAAGGGTTAAGCACTGCTCTAAGGGAAGGTGCCAGTCTGAACCCCTCTGGTGTCTTCTTGCGAGAAAGACTGGGAATTTGCCAGCCTAGAGAACTTTATAGGGTACTTTTCTTCTGTCCCAACGTGTCATTCTGGATTGGAGTGATGTGGTGACACATACAGCAGCAGGCTCACATGACACTTCTGCTCAAACTCAAAAAGGGTGAGCTCCTGCTCTGCCCCCTCTACAAGTAAGATGTATCACATGGCGCTGTTGCGGAATCGGCCCCATTGGAATGAGTCAAATTTGGAATGACACTGATGTTACCTGCACGTGAAGGGATGTGGATTCTCTGCCCCAGGGGGGTTTGAGTCAGGGTGACTCCACAGTCTAAGCTGCCAGTAAAATAAAATTGTCTTAGTTTTAAGCTCTATTTTTATCAAAGTAATACTTGAACATCGTTAAGGGATCAGAGAATACTAATAAGCTTGTTCTGAAAGTTTCAAGTCCCTTGGCACCTGCTCTTCTTTTACTCCAGCATTCGAGAGCCACTGCTTTTAAAGTGTCTATTGTGTATTGACCTCCCTTTTCTAAGGAATATACAGACTTCTCTGCTATTTCTTGATTTGCCATTTCTAGGCACTATCTTTTGTTAATTTCTTAATTTGGAAGATGTGGAATTATCTCCCATGTCTCCTAATTTTATGATTCTCACCCTACTATCCTCCCAATATTATATCGTTAGTTACCATTATTTATTATGATCTTGCTGCTGTCGTGCCAGCTCCGTCCCATGGTGCTTTCCTGCCAGCGCTGTAACACATCGTGCAGATGGGCTACATCTTCATGGCCCTTGGGGTACTCAGAGGCATTGTTGCAGCCACTGCACGATTGGAAGGCTTTTTACGCCGAGGCTACCATCTTCTGTAACACACTGGAACAGACAATATCTGCTGTGATTACAGGGCCAAGTTTCAGATAATCTCCGTCTTTCTTCTTAGTATGTCTTAGTCTAGAACAGTGGTTCTCAACCTTCCTAATGCCGTGACCCTTTAATACAGTTCCTTGTGTTGTGGTGACCCCTCCCCCAACCATACATTTTTTTTGCTACTTCATCACTGTCATTTTGCTACTGTTATGAATTGGACGACCTCTGTGAAAGGGTTGTTCGACCCCCAAAGGGGTTGTGACCCACAGGTTGGGAACCGCTTTAGAAGCTCAGATAAAATCTGTCTAACATGGGTGACTTCCATGCAAGTGACCACAGTATGACAAACTGAAAGGTGAGTGGTGGAGTAAATCTTGTAGTATATATTCACCGCTTGTCTGTTTGTTGGACTGTGTTGTGATGCTGGAAGCTATATGAGCAAACCCACCAGTATTTCAAATAGCAGCAGGGCCACCTAGGATGGACAGGTTTAGCAGGTCTCCAAGACTAAGGTAGACTCGGAAGGAGGAAAAGGAGCTCACTTCTGGAAAGGTTTCCACTGCCAAATAATAGCTGAACGCTGTGTCATAGTATGCTGTAGATGAGCTTCTCATTTTGAATGATGCTCAAAATACAACTGGGGAAATGCCTTCTCACAGCAGAGTCAAGCTTAATGACATGGATGGAGCAAAGCTTTTGGAACCTTCATTTGCTGATGCGACTCTCAATGAGACGAAACATTGAAGACATCCATTAATTACCAGGATGTAGACTATATAAAGTGTGCATCCACAAAAATTAGAAGTAATAAAAAATGAAATGGAAGACATAAAGATCAATATCCTAGGCAGTGATGAGCTGACATGAAGGGTGTTGGCCGTTTCAAGTCATATGGTCCACTATGCTTGGAATGACAATGAGAAGAGGAACGGTAAGGAGCTTTTCAGATCCGTCTTGAAGTACATCATTGTCAAGTGATAGGACAATATTTCATACACCTACAAGGAAGCCCAGTTAATACACCTATTATTCTAATGAATGCACCAACCATTGAGGCCAGTGATAAAGAAATTGAAGACTTCTCCCAACATTTTCAGTATGAAATTGATCAAACATGCAATCAAGATGCATTAATAACTAATGGTGATTGGAATGTAAATGCTAGAAACAAAGAAGGATCAATAGTTGGAAATATGGTTTTGGTGATAGAAATGAAGTTGGAGATCACATGATAGACGATCTCAAGAAAAGCTTTTTTTTCAACAATGTAAATGACAATTACTCACCGTGGCCTCACCAGGTGGGGTGCACATGAATCAAATTGACTACATCCATGGAAAGAGATGATAGAGAAGCTCATATCATTAGCCAAAACAAAGCCAGTGGTGATCTACGCCACAGATCACCAATTGTTCATATGTAAATCCAGATTGAAGCTAAAAGTAATTAAACAAGTCCACAAGAAACAAAATATGACCTTAGGCATATCTTACCTTGATTTAGAGTTGAATTTAGAGACCATTTTAAGATCAGATTCCATGCAAGGAGCACTAATGACCAAAGGCCACATGAGTTGTGGGGTGACATTAAGAACATCTTGCATGAAGTAAGCAGAAGTTCATTAGATGAAAGGAAAAACCCCCAAAAGACTGGGGAAATATTTTTGGCAATGATATATCAGAAAAGGGACTGATCTCTAAAATTTATGGGAAATGTCAACACTTCAACAAGAAAAACTCAAACAAAGTTTTAAAATTGGCAGAAGGGAGGGGCAGTAGGAGGGAGGGGAACAATGAGCTGCTAATACCAAGGGCTCAAGTCGAAAGCAAATGTTCTCAGAAGGATGGTGGCAACAAATTACAAATGTGCTTGACACAGTGGATGGATGGATGGATGATCATAAAGTTGTATGATCCCCCAATAAAATGATTAAATAAAAAAAGTTGGCAGAGGAAATGAATAGACATTTCTCTAAAGAAGACATTCAAGATGCCAACAAACGTGAAGAAAAATTCACAATCGTTATGCATTAGAGATATGTAAATAAAAGCAATCGTGAGATACAATTTTGTCATTTCACTGATAACAAAGATAACGGATACAAAGAGATATAGGGAATTCAGGGGTGGGGTGAATGATAGGGAGGGGAAGGGGATTTCAGGAGGAAACAATGAAGATGGGAGTGGGGAGGGAGAACTTGAATGGATCTTCATGGCATAACTGATCTTAAGGACGATTTCATTATGGGGCTGGGGGAATGCTCTAAAATTGAAGTGGAGGGGATTCTAAAATTCTCCTTGATATGATTGAATGATTGAACTATTTAATCATAATATATAAATTATGTGCCAATAAAAGTCTGGGGGGGGGGAACCTCAGAAAACAATAAAAGCTGGTGATAGTATGGAGAAAAGGGAACCCTGAGACACAGCTAAAGGACCATTGTGGGAAGCAATCTGGGACTTCCTAAAAAAATTGATGCCATGATTAAGGCTTTGGGTTAACTAGCCTGGGTCAGTATTCTGAATGGTTTGGCTAGTAATCCTCCATGATGTAATCTAGCACAATGTAATCATTTCCTTAGTGGGATCTACAACGAATAGGGAGTCAGTAGTAAGAAATTTTGTGTGGGGTGCTGCTGTTAGGTGCAATTGAGTCCGTTTCAACTCATACAGTGATCTTATGCACAGCAGAAGGAAGCTCTGACCATGGATCCAAACAAGACAAAATCCTCGACAACTTCAACCGTCTCAGTCCTACTCCATCCTCCCAATTGTTTCTACATTTCAGCCCTTTGTTGAAGCCATGGTGTCCATTTATCTCCTCGAGGGATTTCCTCTCCGCTGCTCTGTGCTTTACCAAATATGGTGCCTTTCTCCAGGGCTGGTCTCTCTTGATCACATGCCAAAAGTACGTGAGGTGAAGTCTCGCCACCATCCTAGCCTCCAAGGAGCTCTCTAGTCGGACTTCTTCCCAAACAGAGCAGCTTGTTCTTTTAACGCTCTGTGGTGTTTCCAGTACTCTCCAGCGCCACAATTCTAATTCACTGATTCTTCTTAGGCCCTTTTTCTCAATGTCCAGCTTTCACACACATAGAAAACAGTGTAATGCACCATGGCTTGTATGTGGCACACCTGAATGCTCAAAGTAAATATTTTGCTTTTCAATACTTTGAAGAGCTCTTGTGCAGCAGATTTACTTAATACACCTAACCTTTGACCTCTGGACTGCTGCTTCCTTGAAGCATTGATCGTGGATCCAAGCCAGACAAACTCCTTGACAACTTCAACCTTCTCTCCTATGGGTTCAGTTGTGAGGATTTTGGTCTTCTTGACATTGAGTTGTAATCCATAATGAAGGCTAAACTCCATGATCTTCATCAGCAAGGGCTTCAAGTCCTCCTCACTTTTAGCTAGCAAGGTGGTGACATCTGCATATCACAGATTGTTAATAAGCCTTCCTCCAATCCTGATGCCACATTCTTCTTTGCATAATCCAGCTTCTGTGATGACTTACTTAGTATACGTATTGAATAATTATGGTGAGATTGTACAACCCTGATGCACACTTCCTGATTTTAAATGCAGTAGTCCCTTGCTCTGTTCTCACAATTTCCTCTTGATCCATGTACAAATTCTGCATGAGCACAATGAAGTGTTCTGGAATTCCCATTCAAAGTTATTCATAGTTTGTTATGATCCACACAGTTGAATTCCTTGGCATAGTCAATAATATACAAGTAAACATTCATTCTCTGCATTCAGCCAAACTCCATCAGCAATGACATTCCTTGCTTCAACTCTTCTTCTGAATTCAGGTTGTACCTCTGGCAGCTCCCTGTCAATGTACTGCTGCAACCATTGTTGGTTGATCTTCAGCAAGATTTTACGGACATGTGATATCAGTGATATTGTCCTATAGTTTGAGCACTCCGTTGCACCATTTTTTGGAATGGGTACAAATTCTGTGCAGTTTGAGCTTCTTTCTTAAGCACTATTGGTCCTTCGTCACAGGCTCTCTTGAAATAGTGTACTGTCGACTGGTTCTTTTTGGTTCAGTGCCTCTATATTCTTTCCATTTTCTTTTGATGCTTCCAACATCTTTCAATATTTTGCCCATAAAATCTTTCAATATGGTGACTCTGGGATTAAATATTTTTCTTGAGTTCTCTCAGTTTAAGACATGCTGCCTGTGTTCTTCCCTTTGGGTTTATAATTCTCAGTCTGCACACTTCATTATAAGATTTGGCTTTGTCTTCTCTAAGTGACCTTCAGAATTTTCTATTCAGCTATTTAATTTCATCCTTTCTTCCATTTGCTTTAGCTACTCTATGATCAAAAGCAAATGTCAGTCTCTTTTGACATTCACTTTGATCTTTTCTTTATTTCCTGTCTTTTTAAATGACCTTTTGCTTTCTTCATGATTGATGTTCTTGATGTCCTCCCACAGCTAATTATATCTTATGCCATTAGTGTTCAATGCATCAGATCTGTCCTTGAGATTATTGAAATTCAGGTGGGTTAGATTCAAGGTAAGATTTTGGCTTTAGTGGATTTATCTTAATTTTTTCAGCTTTATCCTGAACTTGCAAATGAGAAATTGATGGTCTGTTCCATAGTTAGCCCTTGGCCTGGTTTAAGCTACTGATATTGAACATCCCCATCATCTCATCTGTGTTAGACAGTGTTCTCTAGAGAAACCAAACCAGGACACTAAATAATTTTATAAATTTGTATATAGATAGATAATATAAGAAATAAACAGTTAATTAATCGGTATAGCAGTACAAATGGCTCAGTGCAACTCACTCCTGTGAGACAATTCGGAGACACTGGCAGTCCTTCAAGTCTTAATGGCAGCCAGGCAGTCCTCTGTGGAGCAATTCAGGCTATCTGGCCACAGGCAGCAAACAGCAAGCAGGTCACCAACAGTCAGCTAGATGACAGGGTCTGACAGTCCCCAGCTCAAGAGATGTACCTTCCAGTAGTGTGGCGAAGCAGGTCTTGAAGGAACCTCAAGTTACAGCAGCACAGCCCACAGGTTAGGTGTCCTACAGGTAGTGTAGCTTGCAAATGGAGGCACAGAACAAGCAAGGCAGCCGCACATTGGTCTGATAATCAAAGAGCAAGCAAGAAAGAGGCGAGACTCTGAACCATTTATCTCTCCGCACTTCAACTAATCTCACACGTGTTCATTTGCCATGTTGACATAACAAACCTACCTATCACATCTTCCTATCAATGTAATCAATCTGATTTCTGTTTATTCTATCTGGAGAAGTCCATTTTATGTCACCTCTGTGTTAAAAAATGTATTTGCTATGAACAAGTCATTGGTTTTGCAAAATTCTGTCATGGATGGGACATACACCCTTATGCAGAGCATAGTCCTGAACTAATCAACTGAAGGCAGCTTTCTCAGGGGTGCCGTCTGCTTTCAGTATACGTAGACGCTATGAGAAAAGCTTGCTTTTTTATTGCTTCCTGGGTCTGCATTCTACATCTGGTTCATTCTCTGATCCCAAGTTCTTTGGACTTGAGCCAACAACCTGCAGTTTTATTTGGTGATACTTGGAGGCTTCAGCAGTCACTAATCTTACCTGTTGACCTTGTATTTATTTGCCTCTGCAACCAGAAATCTATTGTTTGATCTGGCAATCTTGGGATTATCAGTCCCTGCAATTGCTGGAGTCAAGAGAGGCCTCAGCTCTGACATCTGACGCATGAACTTGGAATTTGCCTGTCTCTATACCTGTATAAGCCATCTCTTTTGTATAGTACATACATCTATAAGATGCCTTGGCCTTGATTTTCTAGAGAACCTAGCCTTAGATAGTTGGGAAAGTTGCTGCTAGATGCCATCAAGTAGGTTCTGACCCATTGTGACCCCATGCAGAACAGAACCAATTGTTGCCCGGTCCTGTGCCATCCTCATAACTGTTCGTGTGCTTGAGATCACTGTTGCAGTTACTGTGTCAATTCATCTTGTCGAGGGTCTTTCTCCTCTTTTCTAGTCTTCTACTTCACCAGGCATGATTTCCTTATCCAGAGACTGGTCTCTCCTGATAGCATAGCCAAAGGATATGAGAACTAAGTCTCACCCTTCTTGCCTCCCAGGAGCATTCTGGCTGAACTTGTTCTAAGAAAGATTTGTTTGTTCTTATAGAAGTCCATGAGACTTTCAATCTTCTTCTCTAGCACTATAATTCAAATGCATCATTTCTTCTTTGGTCTTCCTTATTCAATGTCCAACTTTCACATGCATATAAGGTGATTGCAAACATCATGGTCTGAGTCAAGGGCATCTTAGTCCTCAAAGTAACAGCTTGCCTTTCGATACTTTACGGAGGTCCTTATGCAGCAGATTTACCCAATACAACTCATCCTTGGATTTCTTGACTGCTGCTTCCTTGAGGCATTCATTGTGGACCCAAACAAGACGAAATCTTTGATAACTTCAATCTTTTCTCTGTTTACCATGATGTAGCCTGCTGGTCCAGTTGTGAGGATTATAGTTTTCTTTAGAATGAGTTGTAATCCTCACCGAAGGCGGCAGCCCTTGATCTTCATCAGGAAGTGCTTCCTGCCCTTCTCACTTTCAGCAAGCAGAGTGTGTCATCTGCATCTTGAAGGTCGCATTGGTAAGAAACCTTCCTGCAATCCTGATGCCACATTCATGTAATCCAGCCTCTCTGATTATGTGCTCAGAATACAGATTGAATAAATACAGTGAGAGGAGAAAATCTTGATGCACATCACTCTTGATTTTGAACTATGCAGTATTCTCATGTTCAGTTAGCACAACTGCATCTTGATCCATGTATAGGTTCTGCATGACTATAAGGTTCTTATAGTTTTCATGTCAATGTGATGAATACTACTAATGGTCTTTCGTGTGTTGAACCATCTCTACATCCCTGGTATGAATCCAACTTGGTTATGGTGAATTATTTGTTTTATATAGTTTTGTATTCTGTTGGATAGTATTTTGTTAATGATTTTTGCATCAATGTTCATCATTGTGTGTTTTATAACTATGGATAACATTAGCAAAAATGGGAATTCCAGAACTCTGAATTGTACTCACTCTAAACCTATACATTGATCAAGACATGGCCATTTGGACAGAACAAGGAATGCTGCATGTTTTAAAATAAAAAAATGTGTGTGTCAGGGTTGTAGTCTTTCACCAAATTTACTCAATCTGTATGTTGAGCAAATAATCAGAGAAGGTTGACTGTATGTAGAACCAGACCCCAGGATTAGAGGAAGAATCATGAACAATCATCAGTTCATGGATGACACAATTTTGCTTGCTGAATTTGAGGAGGAGTTAAAGCACTTGCTGATGAAGATCAAGGACTATAGCCTTCCTAACGGAGTCCAACTCAATGTAAAGAAGACCAAATTCCTCACAACTGAAGCAATAGGTAACATCATGGTAGGCAGAGAAAAAATTGACCTTGGCCAGGATTTCATCAGTCATCAATTCTCATTCAACAGTCAAGAAATCAAAGAACGCATTGCATTGGCTGAGTCTGCTGCACAGCCCTTTTTAAAAGTGTTAAAGAGCAAGGGCGTCATTTTAAGGAGGAAGGTTGCCTGATCCAAGCCATAGTCTTGTCGACCACCTTACATAGATGTGAATAGATCTATTTGAATTCCGGTGCTGACACACACGGAATGTACCATAGCCTGCCAGGAAAACAGGGAAATCTGTTTCAGAAGGAGAGCAAGAACGCTCCTCAGCAGCGAGGATGGTGAAACTTTGTCTCAAATGCTTTGAACATGTTATCAAGAGATGTCAATCCATGGAAAAGGGCATACGCGTTTGGTAAAGTAGAGGTTCAGGGAACAAGAGGAACACCCTCTAGGAGACGGATTGACCCATTGTCTGTGATAACGGGCTCATGTGCCAATGATTCAGGGCAGGGTCATATTTCGTTCTGTTTTATGTCGGGTTACTGAAAGGTGGAATCGACTTGATGGCGCCGAATCACAACAATTAGTATGAACAGTACTCCATTTCTTTTCATGACAGTAATATTTCATTTTATGGACATATTACATTTTACTTATCTATTCATTAGCTGAAGGACATTTGCATTCCTCCCATTTTTTGATTATTGAGAATAAGGCTGCCCTTAAAATTAATATATTGTTAATTTATTTTCACTTAAGTAAGTTCCCCTTTGTCTTTCATTATTATTTTTTCTACTTGCTCATTTAGATATATTTATGGTTTTATTTTTCCAACAAACAAAGCAGATAAAGTTTTAAATCCCATCCTTTCTTCTGAAAACTCTTTCTCTATGGGCCTTCTGTCTTCCTGTTCCAGTCAGAAACTTTATGCTCAAATCTACTGCATAGTTTTCATTTTGGGACACTCCTTTAGTGGGCCTGTGTACCCCGACCCTATATTATCCACCTTCTCAAAGCGACTCCCTAGACAGCTGAAGTTGTGCAGCATGAGCAAGAACCTGTGTCCAACCACATGGTACATAGGCTTTCTACGGCCTCTTCTCTTCACCATTCTTCCCATGCTTGGCCTCCCCGAGGCTCCTTGGTGAATGGATTCCCTTCTCATGAGCATCTCCTCTGCTCTGTTTTGCATTTGAAATGTGTTTCATGTTAAAAATCTCTTGTATACAAATGACTCTCCTTTAGTTCACTCTGCCCTTGAGAGTTTATACTCCCATGTCCCTTTACTATCATTTTTAAAGGGCCTTTAGTGGAAGAGGGGAGGCAAAGGAGTCTCACTGAGTGTTTGCCTCGGGCTCGGGCTTCCTTCCAGTGATTTAGTATGGTTGCACCAGAACCGCTCTGTCCCAATCACAGGCTCCTGCACAGTTGGGCAATGCCAACCCATACTCCTTCCTGTGGGACTGGAATTTTAAATTCTGTTTATGAAAAAAAAAGTCACTATTTAAATTTTTATTTTACTAGCAAAGACCCAGAGTCTTTAAAAGTTATGAAAGCAGCAATGAATTACCAATGACCCTGAGAGGATACAGTACAAGTAGGAATCTTTTCCAGTCAGTTGGCCAAGTAGCTGGGATCATTTAAGGATGCTGGAGGCCAAAGGATGAGGACCACAGACTCATTGGATTTACCTTACATACATACCTGGGTTCAACAGGTGAGCAAGTCTGGAGGAGCACATGCCCAGTGAATATTCAGTCCAGCAGATGTTTCCAACCTCCCCATTGCCTCCCCTATTGTCTCTAGCTTTATCCTTGCTGTGCCTTATCCCTGGTTACTGGGATGGTAACCTGATTGAAACTGCCTGAAGAAGGAATCTTGTAATCTCTGCAGAAGCAAATGCCATGACCTGGTGATGCCGATGGAAATTCTCTCATATATAATGAATCCCATTTGGGGTCATGGTCACAGCCTGCTTCCTAGTAGGGAAGTAGTCTGCTATAACTAGTTTTGATGACTACCAAGTGTTTCCTCATTTATAATTTTTTAAAGATTATAAAAGAGGTAAATAACACCCACCTACTAAGGTGGTGAATATTAAACAAATTAGCATGTGAGAGTACCTGATATAAAGTCTGGCAGTCAATAGATACTTGGGGGCATTATTTATTTTCTTTAAGTAAAGCTGTCACATGAAAGAGCATTTTTAAAGCAGATATATGATATATCTGGGGTCATTTGTTTACTACAGGAATTATGGGATTCCTTTGAATAAAATTTGACTTATAGACATTTTGTCAGTAAGCTTTCAAGTTAAGATCACCTATAAGAATCTGGTTAGTTTTAGATATGAGATGTGAATTTCAATGAGATTCTTCTTTGGGCATACTCAATTCTCTTTCCCCAGCCCTTGCACTGCCTGACAAATCATTAAACATCATTTAATGTGATATTTCCCATCAGCATGAATGGTCATATTAACCAACTGCCTCTGTATGGCATAATGTTCTTCTAAGGAAACTCATGTTTAGGAATATTGTGTTCAAAGATTGCTATTTCTCTTTATTCTTAAATGAAGCTTGCTCCTTTGCAATTCTTTTGTAGTTTTATCCCCTTTTGGTGTTTAAGTAAATTACATTGAATTTGAAGAACTATAAGACTACAAACAATTGTAGGTGTCTACATCAAGCCTTTAATTTTACAGATAAAGACACCGAGGCAAAGAGAGAAGGGTCAACTTGCCCAAATTCCCATAACTAATTAATTTATGGCCCAGGAATTCTGATCCACAGCCTAACCACACCCACTGAATTATACTCTATTTGCTATCATTTTAGCTCAGTTTTCAGTATGGATGTAGGTTAATAATTAAAATAAACACATTTGAGTTTTAGATTGAAAAAAAATCTCTAAAATGTGAAATATATCAGATATATCAAACCTGCAACAGTTAAAAGAATAATGCAATGGGTTCTGGAAAGCCCATTGCAACTCTTCAGAACCCCAAACCAAACTCATTGCCATCGAGCCAAGGCTGACTCATAGTGACTCCATCTAGGCTTCTGAGCCTGTAGCTGTTTGTGCGAGTAGAAAACCTAGTCTTCCCACCCATCCATCCACCCCGCTGAGCTGCTGGTGGTTTCCCACTGCTGATCATGCGGTTAGCAGCCCAGCCCATAACCGCTATACCACCAGGGGTCCACGGAGTATTCAAAATCTTTCTCCTGAGAAGAATCATCTGGGGTGTTTGAGCCACCAACCTGTGGTTAACAACCCATTACGTAACACATTTTATCACCAGGGCTCCTTAACCCTTGCCTTAGATAATGCATCACGTTTGTTGCATTTGCTTGTACATGTCAGGTATACATGTGGGCCTGCATGCAGGCCAAAGAGGCAACGATAGAGATATTTATTTTCTGGAACCATTTGAAAGTTGCAGACACTTTGTCCTAAGCAAATAGTACACAATTCCTAAGATCAAACATATTTCCATACTCAATCACAATACTCATATCTAAGCAACTTAAGATTGATACAATCATATTATCCAGTAAACAGTCCCTTTCCTAATCTTCAGCTGTCAACAAAATGTCCTTTATATTGTATTCGAATACTGATTCGGTTTTCATTAACATATAACAAATCAGCACCAGAGATGGTGGCTTAGAATGGTAACTATTATCACTAAAACAAATAACTGACCATAACAAGTTATTGTTATACTTTATTTTTCACATTTCCGTGGGCTATTTTTTCTGGTAATATCAGCTGGAACCTCTCATTTAGGTTCTTCCAGCTAACAACTGGGCAGCTGAGCTCAAAAGCCCAGGAAGTCTCCTCTGCTATGTCTGAGACATTAGTACTGACTCTCACTGGGAGGCCCGGTCTTCTCCCCCGTGGCTTCTTTGTCCATGTGGTCTCTCATCCTTCCTGTTCTCCACATCTGACCTCTCTGTAGCCAAGAGGATTTCTTTATCATGGCAACTAGTGTCCAAGAGAGGAAAATGAAAGATGCTCAAAGTGTCCCAGTGTCCATCACCTGCTATGGGTCATAGCAGGTCAAAAGTCCGGCACAGAATCCAGGGGCGAGGCAAGAGGTGACTCCAAGCTTTTAATGGAAGGAGCGGCAGCATGTACCAGGAGGGGAGGGACCACAGCCTGTTCTCCTTGGACACTGTCTGCCACAGTGGCCTTCCACCTTTTCTTTCATCTTCTTTCCTTCTGTCTGTTTCCCCCCTCCCCCTGCCCATCAGTCCTCTTTTACATACCTTCCAGAACATTAACTTTTGACAAGTTCATGATAATAGTCAAATAGAATTTTTGAATCTAGGTTTACCTATTTCCTCATGACTAGATTCAGTTAACTGTTTTGGGCAACAAAGGGTGTAACTCAGAGGTGTTATGTCACTGGGGTCACCTACTTGAAGGTGTGTTATGTACTTTTTTGTATTTTGGTAAATGAAACCCAGGATTGATGACCCTATAGGGACAGCAAGTCGAATAAAGTTTTTTGTTTTCTTTTTTTTTGGGGGGGGTCAAGTACAGGGCTGGTGATGGGGTAAAAGGGAGATGATGTCAGGGATTCCAGGAAGAAAAAATATGTTTGGAAACTGATTGTAGAATCAATTGTACAATTCTGCTTGATGTGATTGAACTATGGAATGATCTAACACGTGTATTAATCCCAGTTAGTAAGAAATTAAAACAAACAAATAAATGCATAGACCCAGGAATGGGTTTTGTGCTCACACTAAATCCCAGCTCCAGCTTGAGAACAGTTAGTTCTTAAATGATGGCCCTGCTCAATACCCACCCTCAGGAAGGAAACACAGAAGATACAGGTGCTGTGCCAAAATGTGGTGAAGAATTGAGGTGGTATCTGGCTAGTAGATAAAATTGTGTCTGAAGTCTTATCTCCAAACAAGCAGCCATCTATGAGAGATGTCAACTAAGTCCACATGGAAGAAGCACACCATCATCAGTCACCGAAGGGTTTTGAATCACATAATACGAAGTCGAAGGAGGGATTAGTATCAGAGTCTAAGTTGTGAGAATCTACTTTTCAGAAGGCTATGGACAACAGTGGGAGCCCCAGATTCGTTTGCGGGGACTACCTAGAAAGTACGCCTCTGCTGAAGTCTCTCTATCCACAACTGAGACATGAGAGGACAGTGGTTACTAAGCAGAGTACCGAAGATCAAAGGCATAAGTCTGACTTGAACAGTTAACACACTGTTAGTTGACCCCTTCTAGGAGGCATGCTGGACCTGATCTGGTTTTCAACCTTTTCTGTATTTTTGTTTTGTTTGTTCATATTAGGGTGAATCGCAGAGTGCTATGCCATTGGAGGTCACCCTCATGAAGTTGGGTTATGAGTGTTCCTGTGTTTTGGTAAATGAAACCCAGGATTGATGAATCTATAGAGACGTCAGGTAGAATGGGGGTTTTTGGAGGGCGAATACAGTGTTGGTGGTGGAATAAAGGGGAGACAATGTCAAGGAGTCCAGGAAGAAAAAGAATGTTTGGGAACTGATTGTGGTAGCAATTGTACAATTCTCCTTGACGTGATTGAAGAATGGAATGATATGCTATATGTATTAGCTCCCAATTAATGATAATTTTTTAACAAGAAGAAAAAATAAGCTGCTCTTACTCAGACAACAACAAACCTAATAGATAATATTTTCCACTTTCTTAGCTGGCACATATGTTACTGTGTCCTGCAGTTCCACAAGCAAACCCATTGCTGTTGAATTCGGTAAGGCAGTGTTTGCTTGTTAGTGATTATAAAGCTTACCTTTCTCCTCTATAATGAACAAGTAGTATGTGGGTAATTAATAAGTTTTATGTGAACACGTTTGTTAACCAGTGAACTTGCATTCAATTGTTCTAGAATTCAATACTGACATTTGCTTTCATCTCTTTTTACACAGGTGGTTATAAAATGGTGATTTAAAATTTTCACGACTTCTCCTGGGTGAAGTGGTTAAGCATGTGGCTGCCAACCACAAGGTCAGTGGCTTGAGCTCACCAGCCACTTGGAGTGAGGACAGCACGGAAATCTGCATTTCTAAAGATTTATAGCCTTGGAATCCCTATGGGGCAGTTCTGTTCATCCTCTAGGGCCACTAGGAGTTGGAATCGACTCAATGGCACTTTTATTAAAATTCTAATTGCATTAGCTGACATTCTTCTGCTTCTCATGTGCTCTCTATTTATTGATTTCACTTTGGCCCTTGGATGTTTTTTAAAACTCCAAAGGTATCATAATCCTTAAAGATAATTATTTTTATGTGGCATTTACATTGCCTTAAATGTGGCCAGGGGAAATGCTGTAAAAATTGATGACGGGTCTCCCTGAGACTTTGAGCCCTTTCTAATACATGAGCCAGCATATCAGCAAGCCTTTAGTTCTGTTATCTGTGTCATTGACTGCAATGTTTAACAGACCAGTTCTGTCTAGGCCTTTGAGGGAAATGACTGTTTCTCTAGAAAATACAACTAATCCCGATATATCTCTCTTTAAGATTCTCTCCATAATATGTGATCTAGAGTCATTGACTGCTCTGAGGAACTTCTGGGGACATGGAGTTTTCTGTTGTAAGACAAGGAAAATCTGGAAAGACTCGTATAAATTGGTTCACCTGACATGCATCAAACCTTTCAATTTCAAATAAAAGATGCCTTTAACTTTGTGCCACCCTCTTTCCTATATAATGCAGCTGCCCTGATTTTAGCATTTAGGGTGCTCAGCATTTAGGGTGAGAGGATACAACCCTGTCCTTCACCTTCCCTGATTTTAAGCCATGCGGTCGTCCCTTGTTCTGTTCTCACAACTGCCTCTCGATCCATGTACAAGTTCTGCAAGAGCACAATGAAGTGTCTTGGAATTCCCATTCTAACCCCAGGACAGGGCCTGCTGTCAGCAAGCAACTACACAGATCACAGTCCCGATGATGTCACAGTCCTGAGGATGTCTCCTGGGGGGTGTGACCTACGTGATATTTAAGTAGACGCTGGCGAGAGCTTCACTTCTTGCTGGCCTTCATCCCCCATCAGTCGCGTTGATCTCTGGTTTTTGAGCCAGAGATCGTCCATATTGCCTCTCGGTCGTGGGAGCTCTCAGTGAACCTTCCATCTCGCCGGCAGACTCGGGGAGACATCAGAGCCTGTCCATCTTTGATTTGTTGACTCTGCCAGCCACGGGTCTCATGTGCCGCCACCCGCCAACCTGTGGCTTGCTGGCTTATTTTCCTGCTCGCTCGCCTGTGGGTTTCAGCAATTGCACAGTTTAAGTGAGAACTCCTGCTTAACATCTGACCCCTAGACCTGAGATGGACTAGGTTTGCCAACTCCTGCTACTGCACGAGTTGCTTTTCTTAACATAAGCGTTTCTTTTTACATACATAAGTGTCTTTTAATATATGTGTCACTGGTTTTGCTTCTCTAAAAACCCAGCCTAACACATTGAAATAGCTCAAGTTATGGGATTTTAACCTTTCCAAAGAGACCATTTGAGATAGATGCTCATGAAACTTCCGAGAAAACAAAGACCTTTTCCCAAGAAATGAAACTTTAAGACGCTGTGGGCCTTACCACATTCAGGAAATGGACAGAGTTACGGGCGATGGTAAATCGGTGTTCTAAGTACTTGGTCAGAAAACGTTCTCCTTCTCCACTGCCCGAAAGTCAATGCCAATCTACAGTGACCTGCAGGACAGGGTAGAAGTGCTTCTGTCCGTTTCCAGGACTAAAGCTGCTTACAAGAGTAGAATGCCCTGGCTTTATTCAGAGGAGTGGGCTGGTGGCTTTGAACTGCTGCCTTGAAGTTAGCAGCCCATGGCTAACCACTATGCCACCAGGAAGACTATATTAAGACATATTCTGGAAATATTGAACAAGTTCTCACCAAATCCTTACAGTGATCTCTCTGTACTTAAGTGACCTGTCTCCTACTCTGGGTCCTTTATTTACTTGACTCATGTGCTTGTCAACCCTAGTCAATCATCATTGCCTTCACATGGTTCCTCGCAAAGGCCTGAGGAGTACTTTCACCCTGGGCCTTTGCTCGCTGCCTCTTCTCCCTGGGAACATCTTTCTCGGATACCCACAACTCGCTCAAAGCCTTCAAGTGTCATGTATTTCCTTCTCAATGAGCATTTTCTGTTTCAAATTGTGTCTCCATTAAACAGCCTTCCACTTACCGTGTCCTGATTCTAAGTCATCTTCCATTACTCTTTTTCCTCTGCACACCACCTCTCACTGTCATATTTAGAATTTGTTCTCTTGTGTTTATTTTTGTTTTTCTGCTCTAAAATGTAAGCTCCACAAAGGCATCTTAAATTTTTTGTCCAGTGTGTCCCTTGATAGGAGTTCTTATGACATGGTGATTACATTGAGCTGTTAAGCTGCAAGGTCAGCAGTTCGAAACCACCAGCCGCTCCTCAGGAGAAAGATGGGGCTTTTACTCCCATAAAGAGCACAGTCTGAAACTCACAGGGATGGCTCTGCCCTGTCCTACAGGGTCTGTATGAGTCAGCATTGTCTTGAAGGCAGTGAGTTTCCCTTGACAGACCTTCGATAAATATTTGTTGAATAAATGGTTATCTGTGAGAATATCGCTTTATGTGTGATTAAAGTAGTACCTTAACATTTAAATTTTTTAAAGAAAACTTTATATATATTATTGATCAAATTCAAGAATATATATTTTATTATTTCTTTATTGGTAACTGGTACTTTATTGGTTGTTCTGAGGATCAGTACAGAGAAATTATAGATAATTTGCATATAATTCTTTTTTATGTTGTTGTGGTTCAGGGTCACACTGGCTGTATTTCTGATGTTTGGGGTCGAAGGGGATGCGAGGGCGGGCAGTTTGGCTCCTTTGCTGCCATCGGCCGGGAACGGCCTCGGAAACTGACTTAGCTCGGTGTCCGTTGTCTGGGGAAGACAAGAACTCCGCTCTGGCTCTCCAGGTTGCTCCAGATTGATTGACTGATGTTTCTTATAATAAAAGTAACATGTGTATAGTAATAAAAGGAAACGACATAAAAGCATGTGAAATAAGAAGAGACTCTCTGGCCACCCCGCCCCACCTATCTGGGGATAACTGCTGCGTGTGGTCTGATGAGCCTTCTTTCGGGTGTTTCCCTGCCGCTTTTCATATGCACACTGGAAAGCAGCTCATGCACACACTGCAGCTTGTACGTCTCTCCATGTTGGTACGTCGGAGTGTCTTCAATGTGTTCTCTGCTGTCACAGGTTTCTGGGCAGTTACATTATTCAAGTGCTTTTTCCCTGTCTGAACAATGGTGCGGCTGTTAGCTTGCATGCAGTGGTGTGAGCGTTGCTGCTTTCCTCTGGAGTTGTAGCCTTTCCCACCAAGTCCAAGACGCCCAGCCCTGCCTCTTCCTTCACATTAGTGTTAACATTGGGCGTTTTCACTCTTTGTCAATTTTATAGGGAAAAAACGTTTTTCTCTTTACATTGTAATCCTTGATTAGTAGTTAAATCAGGTGTCCCCATATGCAATTAAGAAAAAAAGCAAATTCACTACTTTGGAGTCGATTGCAACTCAGAGTTTCTGAAACAGTAAAGTTGACAGCCTCATCGTGGTCTCTCTCAGATCGACTGATGTGCTTGAACCGTTGACTTTTCAGATAGCAGTCCAGAGTTTAATCCACTGCAATGCCTGGGCTCCAATGTGAGTCATGGTGATGTATATTTCTACTACATAACTGTGATTTGAGACACTTACCCGTGTGCATTATTGCCTCAGTCCCAGTCTCTGTCTGTACACATCAGACATTAGCCTGCCGCCTGTTAAATGTACTGCAAACATTTTCAGTTTACACATATACTACTTACAGTGTCTTTCACTATAGAGATTTAAAATATTTAGTTGTTAAATCTTTCAGTCTTATCCCTATAAATTCTAGTATTTTGGTCTTTCTCATCTTATATTGTGTAAAATCAATTCTGATATTTTTGTTTGTCCATTTAATTCAGCTTTATTTTGTGTAGTAAGGACCTAAACTCATTAATATTTTTCTTAATAAATAACTATAGCATTAACTCTAGTAATTCAATGAGTCCATATAAATCTCACATTTATAAAACACCACTTTTATCTGTTCATAAGGGATCATGGGTCTTTTTCTGGATTACCCATTTTTGGATGACCCCATTGATATATTTGTCATTTCTGTACCACATTATTTCAATTACTTCAGATTTATAGTATATTTTTCTATTAAGTGAAGCAAGTCCAGAAGAGAACAATTTTTGAATATTTTTATTTTTCTTTCTCTCTGACACTGCCCTTTCCCAACCTAATTGTAGCCTCTCCTGTTTGCTATGGCTGTGCTGATTTCTATGTTTATCTTGGCTCTTCCAGATCTCATACTTGACATTCTTCCACACTGGGACCATTTTTTTTCTCCTTTGATGCTGGACCCCAGTTGATAAGAATTATGCAACAATTATGAGTCAACAGAGTTTAAATAGCAGAGGTTGCACCTCAAGTGAACATTAAATAATTAATAAACTAATGAGAAATTGGGATACTTTGTTGATAATTTCCAGTTTATTTGACTGGACGTTAGAACAGCGTCCACAATGTCTTCCTACCTCAGTCTGCAAAATGATCTCATATCTCTTTATCTACGTGGGCACTTCATACTTCCCACTTTAGGCTAAGGGGGAAGAAGAGAGATGGATTGCATGGGAGCTTATTGATTTATTCATTTTAGCTATTTAAAAATAATTTCATTGGGGCTCATACAACTCTTATTACAATCCATACATCTATCCATTGTGTCAATCACATTTGTACATTTATCATTGTGGCTATTTAAATAAACCACTTACTGCAGCTATGCAATAATTTTAGCTTGGCATGATCAGGGATATGTTAGTGAAAACTAATAATTAAATTGTGAACTTTCAATACTGTCTATCAGCTTTACTCCTCATTATAAGAATTCTAGTTATCACACATGTAACATTTTTCCAAAGTGCCACTCGTTATTATTCCAAATGACCCCCCAAAATAGGATCCCAGGTGATATGTGATGGGCATGTGCCGATGTGAAGGTATCCTAAGTGAACTATATCTTAGGAATATTGGCTTAAATCCCAATTAAGTCTATGCTCCTTAAAGTGTCTCTGGAGAAGGACAGCATGCTCGGTAAAGCAGAGGGACAGGGAACAGAGGACGACCCTCAAGGACATGGATTGACACTGGCTGCAACAATGAACTCAGGCATAAGAGCAACTGAGCATAGGGCCACTTGGGTTGCAACCGACTCAGTGGTACCTGACGACGACAACAACAACGACAACAGATTTGTGCTAATTATATATAATAATGAAATATGAATAAAAAATAAGCCCACTCTTGCCAAGTGGATTTCAACTCAGCCACCCTCTAAAACAGAGTAGAATTGCCCCATGGGACTTCCAAGGCTATGAAATCTTTACCGAAGCAGAAGAATACATCGTCCTGCAAACTGGTGGGTGGATTTTAATGACTGAGTGCTTTCACCACATTGTCACCAACTTCTCAACGAAACATTAGAAGGCAATAATAGGTTGTTTTATTTCCAAAGTGAAAGTACGGTTCTGACTTCTGAATTTCACCAAAGTATCATGGTGGCTTTGGCTGTAATTTTTCCTTGTCCATATATTGCCATAGACCCAGCCTGGAATGCCACCCTCCTCTCCACATAGCAGAAGGGTTGGGTGTGGGCCCCTGGCTCCCCTGCTGTTGACCATAACAAACAACCTGACCATGGTATTCCAGCTGTGTCTACTTCTTTTTGTTTAAGATGGTTAGACCTCCCAAGAGCAAACATCCACGCGGTGGAGTGGTAGACCCTGTTCCTTTCCTGTTGGAAACATTTGAACCGTATAGCACCACCAACCATGTGAATTTGGGTCACAAATCTATAGCCACAACTTGTGTTGCTGGTGGTAACCAGTCAGAAGCCGTGCTTTCTTGATTCCAACAGTGTATGTTCATTTAGAAGGCAATATCCTATGTTGAAAGACAGCTGTACTCATTTGATGCTCTAAGTGGGTCTCATGAATTTTTACCCTGAGCTCTGACTGATGAACACACAGGGAATATTCTAGTTGTGATTTTTAAAATTGGTTGGGGAGGAGAGGGAGGCTCTAAGTAGACTGGAGTTAAAAATTGATGACACCTAATTGGGTTAAAGAGGACTCATAATAAAGACGCTGCCACGGGGAGAGAGCAACGCTGGTGGAGAGAGTCATCAGGTGTTTGGTTTGATAGAGTTCATTGTTTATCTCATTTACTCAGCTCCTCATCCCAAAGGTACATTTGGAGCTCTGTCAGCTAGAGCTGGCTTTAAAATGAGAATGTCTACTTACAAAGCCATTGACCAAGTCCCACCTTTTGATAAACAACCTTCTCCCAGAGTCATCACATTGTAGTGATAGACAGGCTTCACGGTCAACGCATTGTAATAATCTCCTCAAGTACACGCTCTGTTGTTTACATTTGAGCTTACTGGAATTGTTCTCAAATGATGGTTTACGAATCCACCTGTGCTTTCATAATGTTATTTATTGTTGATCTTGACACAAACAATATTTTTCAAGTAAGTCCTATTAACCTCTACTTAAGATTCCACAGAAACCATGTGGAAGTCTTGGGAGGAACTGAGCATTACAAACGCTCCTGGTCGCAGGAACTTGACATTTGGACTTCTGAGGGAATGTAGGGGTGCTGCTTGGCTTATATTTTGGTTGCAACTGGAAAAGACATCCAGGACCATTACACTGCTAATTCTGAAAGCCAATCAGTAAGATGAAATAAACTGGGCAGTAGAATGCAGCTTGAGAGTACTTTCCATACAGAGTCATAGAGAAGTGCTTTTCAGAGAGTCGTCTACGAAACAGTGGGAAAGGACATACAGAAATAAAGCACGTCATCATTTCAAGACTATTTCCAGACCAAGAGTAAAATTTTCATCGTGTGAAACACTGGGGCTTTTGATTTTCTGGCTCAAGATGCAATGAAGAACTGATATCCCGTGCCACCCCAGGCCTGGCCCCCGCCCCTCAACACATCCGCAGTCTTCCTGCTCACAATTAAAGTTGAGTTTTCATTGGGCTGAAAGCTGCTTATACATTGTCCCTTTGACTTGCCAGTATTCTGTGCTCTCTCCTGTGGAAAATGGAGATCCTTAGCCACATGATGTCTTTCCATTAGCGATGGCGGCTCTCCAAAGCAGGGCTGTGGTTTAAACACAAATGGGCAGTGTGGGCCAAAGTGAATGCGATTTCAAGTCTCCTATCTTTAAAAGGTGGATCTGGAGGCAATTTAGTGAGTGTAAATTACAATTGACTTTGGAAGAAATAACTCATGCACTTGAACCTCCTCAGATGTGTAGCCAATAGGGGGTTGCCAGGCTTACATGAAATTTTACACATCCATCAGCTAAAGAAGAGATCCAAATGTAAAACTCTAGCTATCATATGGATTCGTAACACCCCCTGGAGGAATGGCGGCCCACAAATCAATGAATGGTTTATGCTTGAGCCAAAAATGTCCTTTCACAGTGCTTCTCATTTTCCTTAACTGTTTCAGCGCACCATCTGTGAGAGACACAGCAGCCTGGGAATGGCTCCCACAGAAGCCCCTCCACAGCAGCGGGAGAAGCACAGTTTCCGACAGCCAGCGTCATGCCATCGGCCAGCGCCTTGGCTCTGGCAATAAATGGTATTTAATTACCCTTTACAACGGAAACCGGGGAGGTAGTTTCTTCCATCCAGGTGTTTGGGTCTGTGGTATGCTAGATCTCACACATGGTCCTTCCTACCATGGCTTTGCTTCCTCATGATATTGCTCCTCAGTGGGGGGTTGAAACAATTCGATTCCCATGACGGTCTTGCTCCCTGCTGGTGCGTGTGTGAGGCGTGTTCTCCATCCCTCCGTGAGGTCAGTAGCCCTCAGCTTTGGATTCCATTTCTTCCATGAACTTTGGAAGCACTCACAGCATTTGCTTTTGGAATGCTTTCTCTTTAATGTGGCTGAAGAGACGTGGACTTAATGCTGCGTGTGGGTAAAACTACGCTTACTGTGTGTGTCACTACAGTGCTTGGCTTTTCAGTTCAACGAAAATCCTCCTAACTGCTTGTTAGCAACCAAGCGAATAAAATGCAGGTCATTTCTTTAAAGACAGTGATGATGATTGCATTCTCTGAAAATGATATCTCATATTTATGTTTCTTGATATTGATATTTTTATTTGGAAAACTTAAGAAGAGTTTGATTGATATAAAGGTCTCATATCCTACACTGCCATAGGCAAGCCCCCTTTCAAAAGAGTTGGAGATGCATCATCACAATCAGTTCTAGTGCCCCTTCCCACCTCTCTCACTCATTGTTCCCCAATTTCCTTCACCCTTCCCACCACCTGTCTCCAGTGAACCATTGTACCAGGTATGGCCTCTGTGCACCCACTCCTCCTGTGCTTCATAAGCTGGGGAACCTAACAGGAGCAATGAAAAACAAAATTTAACAGAAAAAATGTATCAAGATAAAAATATAGAAAAGACCATCCGCGACATTAAAAAGGCAGAGAAGAAATTTTTGTCATAGAACAAGTAAGAAATGTTTAAGCTTAGAGCAAATTTAGGGTGGAACAAGACCAACTGACCAAGTATCATATTATACCTTAGTTCGATCCACCACAATCAAGTTCACAAGAATCTGTCTCAGAGTAAAGCTGCGGGAGTCCCTTGCCTGTGGCCAGAGAGGATCTGACTTGATACTCTGCAGATGGATTTTGGGCTCCCACTGTACTTCTTAGCCTTCTCCAAATTGGATGTTCACAATTAAAACTTTGATATTTTCCTTTTCGTTATATTTGGATTTTGTTATTGTCATCTTTGGATCACACAGGCTGGTGGGCTTCTTCTCTGTGGACTAGTTGAAGCCTCACTTAGATGGCTGCTTGTTTGAATACAAGCCTTTAAGACCCCCAGACACTATTCCAGTTGAGAGCCGGGTACCATCTACTTTCTTCATCGCTCTCTGCTGTAGCACCCTTATCTCAGTGATCTCTTCATGATGTACAGTCTCTATGTCCTGTAAGGTCACTATGAATCAGAATTGACTTGATGGCACTGAGTTTGGATTCTTAAAATTTTTATTTAAACACATCAAAACAGAATTTTTCATATCCTTGAACGCTTCAAATTTTGTTCTGTCTCAACAGTCCTTGATTTTTAGGAACAAAAGGAAATCTGAAGAGGCAAGAGAAGGCAGGGCTACAGGGTGGATGAGGTAAGGCTTCTCAATGAAATTATCATAGGACTAACCCGTGCTACACTTAAAGAAGGAGCAGGTCTTTTATTATGATGGGGAAAAACTGGGTACATTTCCCCCAGACTTTGTCATGCTTGTGCAGTCTTCATTTTTCTTAAAATTAAAAAAAAACACAACAATGAGCACTTGTGGTTATCTTGTGTCCTTCAAGAAGATTAAGGTGACCATTTGGGAGCTTCTGGAACATGTCATAACCTTCTGAGCTGAGCTCTTCATCTTGACTTTAATTGGCTTCCCTGGGACCCTTGGAGGCACGGCTGTGTCGGGACCCTTTGTGAAGCACCTGCTAAGACACTCAGGTAAGTGTGTGATTGCTGAGCGAACTTGTCTTCCTGCATCCATCGATGACAGGTTTATGTTCAACCATGTTCCATTTGGAAAGGACATAGGTACTCGGATCCTAGGGGAGACACTTTTTGACTTAGCCTAGTGTCTACACTTATCCAGTAACAAAGAGACAAAACGTACTGTCATGGAGCTGATGGAGACGCTTAGTGGCCCTAATGGGTAGACCTGCCTCTGTGAGTTTCTGAGACTGTAACTTTTTACATTCTAGGCCACTTTAAAAATGCCAATCAGGAGATGAATGAATAAACACTGTGTTGCATTCAAACATACAGTGGGATATTACTCAGCTAGAGAGAGGACCAAATGTTCTTATGCAACATCCTCCACGAAGCTTTAAAACACTATGCTGAGTGAAGTAAGCCAATCACAGAAGGACAAATAATATCTGATTTCATTAGGACCTCAAAACCAAACCAAATTCATTTTTGGGTTGGCTCTGGAAGCATTTTGTACTCGTTAAATAGAGACATTATAGGACAGAATAGAACAGGTTTGAGACTGTAAATGCCTCCTCTTTCTCCCAAGGAGCACCGAGTGGTTTTGAACTGTTGACCTATGATTAGAAATCTAACTCATGACCCACTCTGCCACCAGGGCTCCATGAAATACCTAGAAGAGACAGCTATATAGAGATCAGAATTCAATAGCTATTAGCAGGATGAGAGGGAGGAGGAAAAAAGAGGATTACCATTGTTTTAAAAAAAGACAACAAAAAAACCCCAAACCAAATTCACTGCCATTGAGTCAATGATGACTCATAGCAACCCTACAGAGCAGGGTAGAACTTGCCCATGTAAGTTTCTGAGGCTAACTGTTTACAGGAGAATATATCACTCTCTTTGTTTATAGTGACAGAAAATTTAGCAAGAAATATTGGTGGCAGTTGCATAAAATTATTAAAGAAATTCATGTCATTGCTCCTGAGATGTTGATCCCAGTGATCGGAGTCTTCGGAGGGGAGGATTGGGCATCAGTAGTGAGGGAAGAAGGTTAATGTAAAGAAAATTTCATTTCTATGGAAAGCAGCCTTCACTCTTAACTTTGCGTGGGATAATTCATTATTGTTATTACTTTTAAAGTTTCAATGTTCAGCCTTAAAATAAGAGGTCAAAACTCTGTTCTGAATAAACACCACCTTCCTCCTGATACCAAGGGGGGTGAGGGGTGGGGGTGGGGGGAAAAACCTTCAAACAAGCCAATTATCCCTGACAATTCTCACAGTCCTTATGATTTCCTTCATAAGTTCTTTCTAGACCTTGTTTAAATTTTTTGATACAGCACAATTTCTACTACAAAGAAATAATTTGGACGGAGTAGAGTCGAATTAAAGTAGCTGCTTGACTTACAGGTATTAAACCGTGGACTTTGGAAATCCACTCCTTTCCTCTATTCTAGTGTTATAATCCAGTATCTTTTTTAACACTCATTTGATTTTTAGACCATTGTAGCTTGTCATGAGAGATGCATATAACTCAAGCGAGGCCGATTAGAATATTTTACTTTCTGACACAGAAAAATCCTCTACTGTGATTGGTTCACTTTAGCCAAGGGTTTTTGCTGCTGGGATTTAAAAGATGACTACTAAGTAAAGAAAGCTTTTCCCGCGTTGTCAGTGGAACTTTAAGTATGCAAGTCCAGTTGCCGTAGGCATTTCTCCCACGGTGTGAAGGAGGCAGATGTGCAGAAGGAGAATACAGCTGACATGAAGCAGAGGAAATGAGAGATGGAGTAATTCTCAAGGTGAAAACCATCACTGTTTGTCTTGTTTTCTGGTTATGTACAGTGATTTATTTTCTTTTATTCTTCTTGAGCTAATCCATATAAATTTCCAGTCCTTTGGGGTAGGCTAGGCATCAATACAGCTATAACTAAATTTTTATTAACTCAATGCTTTTCTGAATAGAATTTTACTACTCTAAACTTTTGTTGTAGTTAAAATACTTACAGAGAAAGTGTATGAGTAGATAGCCATCATTGATCAAGTGATCCCTGAGTAGATTGAAGTTATAAGTAGTCAAAAAGAGAACAGCATTAACAATTTCCCTCGGCATCCTGGTGCTGCCTAATGTGCCTGGTTCCAGTATGAAAGTAGTCCTCATAAAAGGATTTTAAAAATTTTAAAAATAAAAAATTTTAAAAAATAATAGAAAAAAGAAAGTAGTCCTCATGTTGACTTAATAGGTAAAGGCTGGTGGTAGAGCTGGGCCCATAGAATAATAAGGAATGGAAGGTTTATTTCTTAGAGTTGGGATGTTAAAGGTATTGTTTTTCTGGCCAAGGGATGCTGGAAACCTGGTTTCTTCTGTCTCAGGAGGTACTACCCACCCTTTTACTGAGCTGCTGACTAATACTGTGTTCAGAAACTCCTGTAATTTTCTTGCTGCTTGTCTTCCTGCTTTTCTCTCTACTAGGCTAGGCTTTTGGCTTCCCTCTATAAAAAATCACATGTTCTTTTAGTATGTTCAGGATTACAGGAGCAATATCACATCTGATGTACCAAAAAGAACCAGTCCACATTCCAATGTTTCATCAGGTGGCATATGATCAAGAACCATGGTACTGAAGGAAGAAGTTAAAGATGCCCTGAAAGCATTAGTCAATACCAAGTCTGCAGGAACTGATGGGATGCCAACTAAAGTGTTTCAACAAGCTGCTGAAGCACTGGAAGCACTCGCACATGTATGCCAGGAAATGTGGAAGACAGCTATTTGGCCAATTGACTGGAAGAGATTCATATTTGTACCCATTCCAAAGAAAGATGACCCAACAGAATGCTTAGATTATAAAAGAATCATTGATAGCAAATTTTTGCTTAAAATTATAGACTGTAGCAGTACATTGACAGGGAGCTGCGAGAGGTTCAAGCTGAATTCAGAAAAGGACATGGGACAAGAAATATCATCACTGATATCAGATGGATCTTGGCTTGGAGGAGAGAATACCAGAAAGACGTTTAATTGTGTATTATTGACTTTGCCATGGTATTCGACTGTGTGGACCATAATTAATTGTAGATGACCTTGAGAAGAATGGGACTCCCAAAACACTCCGTTGTGCTCCTGTGGAACTTGTAGATGGATCAAGAGGCAGCGTGAGAACGGAACGAGGAAATGCTGCATGGCTAAAACCAGGAAAGGTGTGTGTCCTGTCACCATACTCATTCCGTCTGTGTGCTGAGCAAATCATCAGAGAAGCTAGATTACATGAAGAAGAGTGTGGCATCGGAATTTGAGGAAGGCTTATTAACAACCTGCCATAATCAGATGACACAATCTTGCTTGATGAAAGTCAGCACTTGCTGATGAAGAACAAGGACTACAGCCCTCAGTGTGGATTGCCATTCAATGTAAGGAAGACCAGAATCCTCACAACTGAACCAATAGGCATCATCAGGATAAATGGCGAAAAAATGGAAGCTGTCAGGGATTTTTTCTTGCTTGGATCCGTAATCAGTGTTCATGGAAGCAGCAGTCAAGAGACCCAGAGGTGCATTACAGTCGGTAAATCTGCTCCACAAGACCTCGTTAAAGTACTGAAGAGCAAGGATATTATTTTGAGGATGAATGTGTGCCTGACTCACGCCAAGTTATTTTCAGCCATCTCAGATCCATGTGAAAGTTGGAGACTGAATTCAGAAGGCAGAAGAAGCCATGCGTTGGAACTGCGGTACTGGAGGAGAACACTGAAAGCACTGTGGACTGCTGAAAGAGCGGACCGAGTAGTCTGGGGGAAGTCTGACCACAGTGCTCCTTTGAGACAAGCATGGCAGGCCTTCATCTTAAATCCTACGGACCTGTTGCGAGGAGAGACCAGTCCCGGGAGGACACCGTATTTGGTAAAGCAGAGGGGCAGCACAAAAGAGGAAGGCCCTCGAGGAGATGGCTTGACACTGTGGCTGGGACAACAGGCTCACGAATAGGGACAACTGTGAGGACGGGGCGGGACAGTGTAGTGTTTCAGTGTGTTGTGCATAAGCTTGCTATGGGTCCGAACTGACTCGATGGGACTTAACGTTACATATGAGAGCTCAGGTCTTTTCCTACCCCTCTCCCACCCTAGCTTGATCTGTTCAGCCTCGTTCCATCTCTCACTCTCCACGGAAGATCCAATTCCTGATTCTTGGGCTTTTCGGTTGAAGAAATCGAAGAAAGGAAAGATATATCATTTGATAGATCAATCACACCTAGAAGTATTGTACAGTTGCTCCCACAGCCAGTTTCAATACACTCTCTTCCTTCTTGAACTGAGGGAACTGGTATGGGAAGGTTAGGGCCACACTGGCACATACAGAGCAGGTCAGAGGTTAGAAACAGAGTCCCCTCTGTGTGGATGGAGGCCAGCTGGTATCTTTGTTTGAAGATGTAAAGTCCCTTCCTTTGATGAGTCAAGTCCCATTTCCCGAGCCAATTGTTATCTTGTTCACCCATTCACCAAAATGTCGTCGGTTCCAGTCCACCCAAAAGAACCTCAGATGAAAGGCCTCATGGTCTGCTTTGGGAAAACCCGTCATTGACCAGCCTTGATGGCAGGAAGAGCCAAGGGGTCATGTGGAAGGGGTGTCCCTCAGACACGAAGGCTGAGGACTAAAAGGGTTTACGGGCTGTTACGACAGTGGGTCCTGCAGCAGAAAAGTGGGTAAATGGAGACATCGGACAGTGTAAGATATGAAAAAATAATAATAATTTATAAATTATCAAGGGCTTGTGAGGGAGGGATGATGGGGGAGTGAAGGGGAAAAATGAGGAGCTGATACCAAGGGCTCAAGTAGAAAGCAAATATTTTGAGAATGATGATGGCAACAAATGCACAAATGTGCTTGACACAATGGATGTGTGTATAGATTGTAATAAGAGTTGTACGAGCCCCCAATAAAATGATTTTTTTTAAAAGCAGGGTTGGCAGTAAGTTTCAATTAGTGATACACCATGATTAAGACCCACCTTGACCCATCTCGCTGCACTTCCTACCTCCCCAGAAATAAACTTCCTTCTGTAATTGGTGCTTATGTTTCTTGTGTTTATACCTTTGCCACGATATTGTCTCACTATTGCGTAGTATCTTCTGGTTTATTTAAATACATGCAGTGAGACCCAAAGAGCTGTAACTGGGTGCGACTGTCTAGTTTTTCTGTCTCATAAGTTTTGGCTTCTGACAGGGTATAGTCCAACCACGTTCCATCACGCTCGATTGAAAACTATTTGAGTTATCATTCTCTGGTAGATTTATGCTGTCCACAGGTTCTAGTTTTCACAGGTCTCACTGGATATGATGCCCTTTTGAGACATTCTTTTTGCTTTCAATATTATACTTTTGCCATATTTCCATCTTAAAGTCCTGGGGCAGTTCTACTCTGTTCTTCATGGTCTCGATGAGTTGGACTCAATCAATGACTGTGGTTTAATTTTGTTTTTGATTCCATATCATGTGGAACCATTGCTTATATGTGTGGGGCTCTAAGTGCAAGGTCAGCAGTTCAAAGCCACCAACCACTCTGCAGAAGAAAGACAAGACTTTTTACTTCCACAAAGAGTTTCAGTCTAGGAAGTCTATAGGGGCAGTTTCTACCTGGTCCTATAGGGTTGCTATGAATGGGAATCTGCTTTGATTTTGGTTTCTGCTGAAAAATATCACATCGCTTACAATTTTCAATTACCAATAGTGATGTGACTACCATCCTTGCGTGCATGTTTTTATAAATATTTATGAGCACATGCCACTCTGTTACCTTTCAGTGTATACAGAGCTTCAGATGGCACTGCCCTGAAGCCCCAGACTTCTAAGAATAAACAAACATTCAGATTAGGTCTTTCTGTGAAAGTTGCTGCACTCAGTAAAAGCAAGCCCCACCTGGCCACTGCGAAATAAACAAAATGATAAAGCCCCAAATAAAAACTCATTAGAAAACTGGTCTGCCCCTCTTCCTCCTCTCGTCTTCCTTGCTTTTCCTGAAGCTCTCCCCATCACCAAATCAGGGAAGTGCTTTGATTTTCCCAAACTGAAGAGACGTTGTACAGAGAATCTTGCTCTTTAGTTTGAATCCAGACTGAAATTTCTCCCTAAGATCCTCGAAACCTTAGGAGCAGGGTAGAAGTGGGATACAATATTATTTGAAAGCTCAGATTTTCTTTCATCCCAGCAGTGGAATGAGGCCTTTAATATAGGTTGGGGTAAACTGGCATTTTGTCTGAAGTAAAATTTTGTATGAGCCATTTAGTTTTGCAAGCCTAAAGCAGTGACTGAAATCAAACAAGATGCTCCGGATCAGTGGTTCCAAAGAGCTTTAGATGTAAACACAATGTGTTTTATAAATCATAAGTGGACTCACAACTCTTCAAATATTTTTCCCTGGAAGGTTTTCTTTTCCTAGCATGATTTGCACTGTTTGGTGCCGGATTCTCTTCTGACTGCTTGTGGAAATGGCGATGTAAAGCAAACAACAGCAACAAACAGAAAAGTGCAATCTCAAATCTAGTTCTAGCTGGAGCTCAGAAACGGAAGACGAGGGAGTTGTTTTCATGAAGCATCTAGTGCAACTGTGGCCACAAACAGGGCTGTTCGGGGTCTGATTGCCAACACAACAATTGTTGACTAAACGAAAGCAGTCATGGAGTTAGGGTGCAGCTCATTCTTTCCACCTCTTTATGGCCTCTGAGAATCTATGAAGAGATCCATTAACAGGATTTCCAGGAAGATAGTGTTGTAAGCAGAGAGACCCTGAGAAGCAGAAAATAATGGGGCAGAGACAGATCCTGGCTGTGGCAGAGATACCCTCTGGTTAGCACATGCGACCACCATTTGGGGCACTTGTAGGAATGGGGGATAGCGTATGGGACACAGACATCAGTCAAGTCAAGAGACATTGCATGTGAACAACCTTCGTTGTGTTTACAGGCTGGTGGAGAACTGCGCCAGTGAGGAATGGGGGCGTGTGACTGTCCTCTTTTTCCTTGCAGGAGTGCTGCTGCTTTGCCATTGGGGTGCACAGGAATCCTTTGGAAAGTGGCAAATTTGGCAGGGGATGTGATAGGCGAAAAGGAGAGGACAGAATAGAAACGTGCGAAGATATTTTTAGCTAGCAAGCTAGAGCACTTGATTCATAAATGCACTTCATATATATTTTGGATTAAATTCCCTACCTCTTTGTCTAACCTGAATGCAAAGAGTTAAGAAGAAAAAAAATCAAATTGATATGCCTTTCCAGTATCTAAGGATGAGTTTGATTTTTATAACATTTTAATCTAAGAAGTATGTGCTTTATAAAATGTCCCTGAATTCCTTTCTTAACTACCTAACTATTCATTGGACAAAGATAATACATTTTACTTTTTATGACACTGGCTAGATTTTTTCAAGTGCATTTGGCACACACAGACAACGAGTGTGCTGAGCTTCTCTCTGAGGACTAAGAAGTATCTCATTACCTCTCCGGATCACTGTGGCCTTAAAGTCCTAATTTTTAAAGGTATTGGTTTATTGTTGCTTTTAATTTCATTTTGAATTATAAAGCTCTCTGAGACCTTTTCTGAAGAGGGCTATAGGAATTTATTATATTATTCTTATTTCTCTTCACACATTATCTATGCAGCATTAAGGGAAAAACCAGGAGAGATGAGCTAAGCTTTTAAAGCAAGAGGCTCATTTATAAGAACTGAATCTTACTGTCATTTTTTCCCTTCTTCTTCCTGCTCCTTTTTTTTTTTTTCCCACTGACTTTCATCATTTTTCAGCTGCTGCCTTGGTTCAGTTAGCTTGTTAACAGTATAGTTTCTATAGCAACAGCTATTGGGTGTACTAATGAAAGCCACAGCAAGATCTCCTGCCGAGAAATCCTTGATGCTGACAAGATCAACTCATCTTTCCTTTGTCCAATGTTTTCTATTTCTTCTTGGAATGACCCTTTTAGCAGACTATAAAAGATCTCGACTAATTACCTATGAAATAAACAGCTGAAGTCAGACAGCCCAGACAGCACATCGGATGTTAGTTTTATTCCAACAATGGCGAGATATTGCCTGAAAGAACAAGCCAATTTCTTTAGCTATAAATTTTACTACTTAGCACTGTTAACATGAAATAAAATGAAGGTCAGTTCACTTTTTTCCAATAGTAGTTAAAAGGTTTTATTTAGAGAAGATTTTCCATGTACTCAGGTTCTAGGACTTCATTAAGAAAAGCCTGATGTTATTTTGATAAGAGATTGAGATACATAAAATCATTCAGTATAATTATGTCAAGATAGCTTTGTATAACCATATAGGAAACCACTTACATCAACTTCTCTCTTTTTAGAGATGTTTGGGGTAGAATTTTCTACCTAACATTCCTTTTCTGAATGATTCTGATAACCACGCTGTGTATCCATCTTTACATGACAAATCAGAATGGAAAGAAGTGGAAAATTAGGTGTTCTTTTCATTACAAATGTATCCAGACACCCTTACCTAACAATTAGTAACTATTGCTTACGTGGTTGCTCATGTTTAACCCCAGGTCCTGGTGAGCCTCAGGCCTCTGGCCTTCTTTTCTGCCGATCCCACTCCCTTTTGGAGTTCCACCGTCTCTCTCTGTGATCTCATCTACTCACATTTGCTTCGGGGATTTTCCTCCCTCATGAACAAACAAAGAAAATAGCATTAACTTGAACCTTTGGGAAACCTACATTAATTCTTTCTGGTCACAAGCCATCTATAAATTTAAATATTTTTTAAGGACTTAAAAAAAGTGTTTCCCTTTCCCAATAGTTGAAGCATCAAACATAATTTAAAGGTTCAATGCGTAGAAACCAAAAGCAATATTGGATCATACAAAGCTTTTCAACTTCAATGATAAAACTTGTGTATGTATGCAAGGTGTCTAATGAATTTAGAACTCGGAAACTGACCACCCCGGAGGATATGGGCCGGATTTCCACTTCCTTGTATACCTTCATAGTTAAAAGCATCTTCAATGCCTATCAAGTAAACTACTACAATTTCCCAAAAGTTTCATCTCTTATAAATAAGTAGGCATGCACATGCATACCTATGCACATAAGAAACAAAATGAGAGTGTTTAAGTGTGGGTGGTAGGGTGGAGGGTGATTTTTGTATTCTACTTTATATTTTCCATGTATTTTAGAAAATCATGTTTGTTAAGAGAGCCTTACCTTTTAATTAGGAAACTAGCATTCAAAAAGCCTTATCTATAATGTTAACTGTGATAAAAAGTCTTCAGACATTCTTGTCAGTCTCTGGGTGTGATTTCATCCTAAAGATTTGTAAACATTCCAGGAGGAGAAAAACTATGCAGGAGAGAACAATAATGAGTGAGGACTTTGCCATCTGAATCTTTCCGACAACTGTCTTGAACCCTATATGGGTTTCAGTGACAGAGTATTGTTACTAGAGTTTCAATCCAGACATGCATGGGTTTATTTCAAACAAAACGTGCTTAAATATGCAGGAATACACCTACCTTAATTTTATTAGGATGCTCTCAACACAAAGGTCCAATCGAAACAGTGCCTTCCAAGGGGATCAGATGGGTTAACTTCAGAGCAGAGAGGTCAGCTCAGAAGGCTATGTCATCATTAGGTGCTGGGGGTCTTTGCTCCTTAGAGCGACCCTGTCTGTGTGCAACAGATCCAAACGCTGCCCAGGCCCATGCCAGCCTCACACCTGTTCTGATGTTTGAGCTCCTCAACGCAGCCATGTGTTAATCCATCTTCCGAAGGTCTTTCTCTTTTTCACTGCTTTTATAACAAGCCCGATGGCCTTCTCCAGAGACCGGTCCCTCCTGACATGTCCAAAGTACATGCCATCCTTGGCCTCCCCGGAGCACTCCGGCTGTACTTCCTGCAAGGCAGATTTGTTATTTCTTTTGACAGTCCCTGGTATTTTCAATATTCTTTGCCAGCACCTTGATTCAGTCTTCCTTACTCAGGAAGTGCCCAGCTCTCCCATGCATATGAGACCACTGAAAAGACCTTGGCTTGGGCCAGGCACGCCTTACTCCTCAAACTAACGTCTTCGCGTGTCAGTACTTTAAAGAGGACAACTGTTTTCTTTTGGTTCCAAAAGGTCCATCCTTACAAATCTCCTTGGAGGACACAGGATGAACATGGAGTCTTGTTATGAAGAACATTGTTTTAAAAATTGAAAACTTAATTCATAAGAAAAATGCTAAGTGGGAGAGTTGCACAGAGGCATTTGTCCCCCGTGAAACTGCGCCTGCGCATTCCTCCAACGCAGCCAGGGCCCTGTGAGAGCAGTCCCCATTCCCCCCCGCCCACGCCAGTCATGCCTCCTCGGACCCCTGGGCTCCCCGAATGCAAACTACATTTTAAGAGAACCTAATTTGGAACCCTGATGATCTAAAACCTTTTATTTTGAACTTGATGTAAACAGGCAAATGTAGAATTCTTTGAGGGAAGAAGTGTGTAGACCTAGATAAAGGAGAAGTTAAGAAAAATAGCTTCACATCTTGACATTTTGTTGAATAAAGCTTTCTGTGATTTTGTAGCAATACTTTTTATTTACCCTTGCGTCTCCCCTGTTTACAATACCTATATTTTATATCCTGTAGTCTAGCATGCATCTGTACAGTGCTTCACCACACTCTTTGTGTCTAGAGACTTCCCAATCCAAGGAGAAACAACAACAAACTCACGGCCGTTGAATTGACTCCGATTTATCGGGACAATAAGGGCAGCGTGGAACTGCTCCTGGGGATGGCCAAGGCCGTTAACTGTTTACGTAGGAATCGCCCTCGGACAGGCCGGTGGTTTCAAACTGCCGACTTCAAGATTAGCAGCCCAGCGTGTAACCAATGTGCCACCAGGGCGCTAACGTGCTAGCTTATACACCGGGCGGTGTCCTGGGTATGAGTGGCGCGTCAACAGTTACAGTCTCGGGAGCTCACGGGGCACGTGAGTCGGCGCTGACCCCACGGCACTGAGTTCGGATGAGTCACGGTCACCCCATGCAGGCCGTACACAGAGCTTGGAATCCCGAATGGCAGGAGCATCAGTTGATGCTAGCTCCAACTCCATAATCTTTTAATTCATAGTTAATACTATGACTGTAACCTGCCTCTTTCTCATTTCTGTCGCTAGTGGTTTTCTACAGAAACCAAGCCTTCAGCCCATGGCATTTTCTCTTGGTTCCTCCAGTTTTCACCAGTTTGCTTGGACCCCAAAGTCCATTGTGAATCCCACATTTTGCTTCTTCCTCCCTCGATTTGTTCCCCCACGGAACAAACCGCCGTGGCACAGAGGTACTCTAGCGTTCTCTGAGCTTTCTCTTCCCATCACCTTCCCTCTTCTTTCTCCTAGGCAGGCCTTCCTCCAAACAAAGCAAAACAAAACAAAGCTAACAAACCATTAACAACTAACAAAACACTTTTCTGTGTATTGACTCTATATCTAACCACTGTCAATGGATTGGGTGTGTGTGGCATACTGGTAATGCATTGGGCTGCTAACTGCAAGATCAGCAGTTGGAATCCACTAGCTCCGGAGAAAGATGAGGCTCTCTCTGCACCTGTAACGAGCTACAGGCTCAGACAGCCTGCAGGCGCAGATCTAGCCTGCCATGCAGGGTCGCTGTGAGTCCAAACAGTCTGGACTACAGTTCAAGGGGGTCTGTCGTTGAAATATCCGTTGGCCCTCTTCTTTCATTTTCCCTTTCCTTCCCTGGGAATATTATCCAAGCCCCGACCCTAGTTTCTGCCTTTGTTTCCTTGCACCTTACTCTTTGGAGAATATACCCATTTTAAGAAAATAGGACACCTACATTGATACCATTTTTACATGTCTAGCCTTTGCCTTCTCCCCTCCCACAGCTCCGTGTTTCAAATCTCTCCATGCAAAGGAATGAGCAAATGGCCCTATGATGTTTTTGTAAATACCTAATTAGGACATTTCATTTTATGAAAGCAAATCACATGCTCAGCATGTTCGGGTGTGTTGAAGCAAAGCGGTCATGGTGAGGAGTGGGTGACAGTCTTATATTTGGGAATTTTATTTAATTATCTAGACCAGATTCTATCCCTCAGAGGACTCACCAGGTCGAGGGTGGCAGGAATCGTCTGCCTACTTGCGCAAAGTAAGGATGGACACTTTCAGTCCAGAATTTACAAAGAATATTTTTTTTGTACTTAGGCGTGCTAGTTGGACCCAATTCAATGGTACCAAACAACAATAACAAATGCCAGCAGCAGCCTCTCTTAACCTACAGTTTAAATGAAAATGGTCATCCCTCCTTTCTAAGTGGTGTCCCTTCCCAGAACCCCAAAGAGCTTCGTCTTCAGCTTCAGGCACACTCTGCCTGAAATGCGGCTATTATCCATAGATTCAGCACTATTGAATCTCCATAGATCCTTAAAAATAATTAGCTTTTGGTCAATTCATATTGGTGGTTATTACTTACTTGAGTCCTACAAGATCGTGATGGGCCTCATCACATCAATTTAGATTGTCGTCAACCTTCTCACTATATTTGTTATAAATGACACCTTGGGTTTTTTTGTGTGTGTTTAAACAAGGCAGCTAAAATATATATGTGCTAAGAGAATGTGGCAAATAGGAAAAAAAGGAAAAGGGGACAGTATAGTAGCAAATAAGTAGAGGAATAATTGTAGTCCAGTGTTTACATATAATTGTGATGGGTTTACAATTGTCCTTCCTTTTAAAAACAGGTCAGGATTGAACAGTTGACTCTTTACCCGGTTGAAACTCTTCAGGAGCAATGGACTGTCAGGGTGCAGTGGTTAGGCACTGGGTCGCGATTGCATGGCCAGAGTTAAAAACCACCAGCTGCTCTGTGGGAGAGAGAGCTACAGTTCCAGTCTCAGAAACCAGCCATCAGTTAGCATTGACTGATGGCAATGAGTTTGGTTTAGTTCCGCTTTCAAAGTGTAGTCTTGTCTTTTAGCAATTTATATAACAGTTTGGTTTAGGAATCGACATGTTTGAATTATGCTGCTGCTGAAAAATTGTGAAATACCATGGACTACCAAAGAAGAAACAGATCTGTCTTGGAAGAAGTACAGTCAGAATACTCCTTAGAAGCAAGGATGGCTAGACTTTGTCTCAAGTACTTTCCACCTGTTATCAGGAGGGACTAGTCTTTGGTAAAGACAAGAGGGAGGGTAAAGAGCAAGGCCCTCCACAGGATGGATAGATACAATAGCTGCAAGAATGGGCTCAGCTATTACAAGGATTATGGGGATGAGGGAGGATGGGCTGAGTTTCACAATACTTATCATCATCGGGTCCCTTTGAGTTGGAGCTGACGCAACAGCACCTACCAACACCTTATTCATACAAGGGACTTGTTACCATGCCCCTAAGTGAAGCCAATTGTTTCCTTTGTACTTTGGTGCTGATTCTAAACAGAAGCCAGAATTCTACTCAATTGCAATGCGTTTGGTTTGGGGTTTTCAAGCGCTTGGCCTACCAGGCAGATTTTATTCCCAAATCTGATTCTGTCTAATCTTCTATTTCTTGTGAGACATCATATTTCTTGTGAGAATGAAAGCATGAAGACTAGTCTCTCTAGTCACATTAGTAAATTGATGTTTGAATGTACCTGGGGAATGTGGGGAATAATAATTTGCTTATCTTTTCTTTCCTGTCTCATTCTTTTGTATTTTGTTCTAATGATCGATTTTAAACTGTAATGTCTTTATCGGTGAAAATGGAATAGAATCATGTTGTTTCTGCCTCCAATTTCAGACCCATAATCCTTGTCCTTACTACTCTGCCCTCAGGAAATATCTTATGTAATATCTTTAAAACACTAAAAATAAGTTCACTTACACAATTTTCAACTTATACTTTCCTAGACAATTGTGGAATTTACTTTATAAAAATTCTGACATGATTTTTATAAGGCTATCAGCACCGCTTCCTCGTTAATAGGTGTCCAAACTGTTCAGCTTGCCAATATGTCTGTAGAAGAAAACACAATTTAAAATGCACTCTCTCATGTCCAGGTGTGATTCAAATGACCCGGCTGTCTTTCACCTGTGTGACCAGGTGTGTTCTTCCCGCCTGCATTTGCCTTCAGTAAACAATGAGTGGGGAGGAAGGAGGACAGACGAGGGGACAAGCAATTGAAAGTGAAGTCAATTTTTAGACAATAGAGAAACTGCAAAATTGTCACAGGCAGTTTAAAAAAGCCAACTTTTCTGAAAATAATTCTTCTATATTTCCCCATTACTGGAAAAGAATCAGAACCATAAAGGGAGTTACTGAATCGAGTATAAAAAGGAAAAATCGATTTGAGACTTAGCTAATTAATGAAATGTTTAATCTCAGTATAGCAATGATCCCATGCTGTGCATTCCACAAAACCCAGGCTGTGTGTTATGTTGCCTTTATTGCATATTCAAATTCATTTACATTTAACTGAGAAATCACTTACTAGTGCATGAAAACATGGACCACCCTTTTAACATTTTCAAGTGAGGTTGTCAACTCCGTTTTACCTTATGTGAAATGTATGAGCTCCAATGATTTGGATTGTAAATCATCTGTATTTCTGTAATTGATTGGAGCCAAGTAAAATGGAACTCACTGGGAGCGGTCATCTGAGCTCAACAGCATTTGGTGACAGCTTTATGAAATGGGATATTTTAAGGTGGAGATGTTATCACAGATGTGGAGAGACACTAAACATAAAAATAATCATTTTCCAGGTTTCAAAATTATTTTGAAGGAGATATTCAAATTACATTGTCACATTTATAAAAGACTTTAATGCCTAAGAGAAATAATTTAAAAATAGGTAGTTGCTATAGGTTTAGCATATCATTTGTAGTTCTATTTATAAGAATTAAAAAGTAGTATTAAAAAATACCAGAGACATCCTAACTGGCCAGTTTAAAGGAACTTGAATAGTATATCATTGTAGTTAGATGAGACAGAATGTTATCAAAAACATCAAAAATTATGGCAAAGAATAATAATTTAATTTTTAAAATCAGAAAATCAAAAAAGTTGAATGTCTTCTTTGATTTTAATTGCGTTGGATTATGTGCAGCAGGATGGTGGGCATGTAAAAATTTCCCCCTTTTGTTCCTCTTATGGTAGTAAAAATATAACCTGTGCATCGAGTAAAAGATAGGCAATAAAATAAAGATAACAGTGCCATTCCTAATATGAAAATATGGTACAACTGTTTTCCCATTGTTCCTAATTCTGCTTCTGTTGAACTTGATTCTTCTAAAGGACAGTGAGCTTGACTTGAATGATTTTGTTGCTCACCAGATAGTCCCAAGATAACTGCATTTTACTGCTGAAACACCATCTGGACTTTGTTCAAAATCCTCCTTAGCATGAATTGTGGTTGGCTAATGCCTCTCCCTGTACAAACACCATAAATTATCTACCCGCAAAAGGGACCTCTGTCACTTTATGATTTAGCTTATTTCAACCTTCCAAGGCCCAGCTACAGTGACGTTTCATATACTTCACATTATGATGATGATGATGATGATGATGATGATTTTGGTTACAACTAGGATGTGTTTCAAAAGCACTTTACAAGGAGACTTTCTCTGACCCCTGACCTCACATCCCACCCCCACCCCACCTGAGCCCCAGCCCAGGCTTAGATTGAGGCCATAGTAAATACTGGGTTCCTTCCATCCCCAGAAGTTAGAAATTTTATTTTTAAAACAATCAAACAAACATAAGAACCACCAAATATAAAATAGGTAGTGATTAGAGCAAAAGTAACCCCAAACTCCTTCACATTCTTCTTTTAATGCAGCCGACACAGGTGTGGAAGCAAGTTTAATGTTCTCATCTAATCGTCTCTAATTTTTCCATGATCGTGGTATTGTTCACTGTTATCCTTGGCAGCTCCTGTTCTCTAAGTAGCCAGCAGCTGTTGAAGATAAGACTGTGGTCATAATGGCCTCAGAGGTGATTCTTTGTGTTTACTAAAGGCAAACATTCCAATCCCAAGAGCTGGGAAGAAGAACTGACCTCCCAGCTTCAAACTGAAGAAGCTAAAAGCATGGTTTCGCTTGAACCCCCCAGGACCGCAATGGCTGCCTCGTGCCTTGTGTTGGACGAGTAGGTCAGCCCTTGCCTTTCTCTGTCAACTACATTTTTGATCCCGTAAAGAAAACTTCTCAGTAAAACAACAGCAGCAACTCATGGGGATACGTATATGTATGTATGTGCTCCATAGAGTTTGCCGTGGTTGATTTGGGGAAGCCGCTGGCCAGGTCTGTTTTCTGAGACTGGACTGAGCAGACTTTGACCTCTTCAGCTCAACTGCAGCTGAGGGCGTTGACCATTAGTACCCGCTACCCGCTAGGGATGTCAAGAACTCAGGAGAGAGCATTGATAACTTCCCGGCATAAAACATCGAGTCAGATGCAATGTTGTTGTTGTTGTTAGGTGCCATAGGCTCCGTTCTGACCCATAAAGACTTTGTGCACAGCAGAACAAAATTGGGGCCTTAAGTTTACTATGAAAGGAGGACTGAGTAGCCAAGACGGGCAAAATCCGCTACACGTCAGCTAGAAAACCAAACGGGGAGGTTTTGAAGGGATTGCTCCAGTCCCAAGTATCTATCCCAGCGTTGTAGCAGCAGAGTGGGACTGATTGGTGTCTGGACTTTGCAATGGATGTTCCACAAAGCCTCCGTAAGTAATCCATGAGGCTACAATGCAGGTAGAGGGTAGGGGCATTGATAATGGAATGCAGTGGGCACTGGGATGTGGCTATCCTCATCCATCCACTGAAGTTCTCTCCAAAATACTGAGTGATCCAAGGTGAGTTCTTCGGGCACCAAAGAACCCAGCTGGTAAGTTAGAAAAGTGAGAGTAGGGAAACTAATAGTGAGTCTTTACTTTCCTTTACTCTTGGCTCCGGGCTAGATGGTTTCACCTAGGTTAATGCTCTAAGCTACTTTCTGAGTGACACACTATCAAATTTGTTTGCTAAATGAGCAAATTATAATCCATAATTTTTAGGTTGTGAGGATAATATCTAAACTTTGTCTGACTATATAGCATCCTTTTACCACATGCAGTCATTCACAAAATGTCCAAGCCTAAAATTGTGTGTGTGTGTTGGTTTTGGCGACTAGATAAAGATTGGCTTATACAACAGGTGGGGGAGAGGAAGGGAAGACAGTGTACTAGTCAACGAATTTTAGGGAGGCAATTTTCAAGACAAGCAAGTGTGTTGTTTTTAGATACTGGCATGTAGTCACTAGTGAAATGACACTTTTTATAATGATTTTATATTCAAACCATTCAATGAATTTCCCCCTCAATTTTACGTGCCCCAATTCACCACCTACAATGAGGGTAGGGGCTGGCTAGACTGGACATTTGATAAACTTTCAGCATGTGGAATTGGATTCAGTAGGGCTGAACTTGAAATGGTGAATATCATGCCCAGGAAGAATACCGTCCTGATAATCAGCAAAACAAGTCAAGTCAAAGTCCATAGGGAAATGTCAAAGGTCACACCCAGGGAGACTATGTATAAACATCAAGTCCACAGTGGCAAAGGTAGGATTGAGGGCAGGGTCAGAGATCAAGAGTGTGAGACCAGATGGGGATGAGATTGGAGTAAAGGCAGACCAGGAAAAACAGGGTAAGAGTGAGGGCTGGAGGTCAAGCTGAAGATGGGTTCTCTGGACCACTGTGGAAGTCTGTCCTTGCCCCCCTCTAGAGGTGGGTTCATGATGTGTGAATGTGCAGGGCTGGCTTATGAAACTAGACAATGATAATATGGCATTTAGTTTTCAGGATAATAAAGGATCGAAACTAGTTTGATTTTTCAAATAAGGAAACTAAGGCCAAGAGAAATCATCTCTAGTTTTGAGTCTTATAGCAACTTAGTGACAGAACTGTGAATTGATTTACAGCAGTGGTTCTCAACCTGTGGGTTGTGACCCTTATGGGGATGGAATGACCCTTTCACAGGGGTCGCCTGGTTCATAACAGTAGCAAAATTACAGTTCTGAAGTATCAATGAAAATCATTTTATGGTTGGGGGTTCACCACAACATGAGGAACTGTATTAAAGGGTTGTGGCATCAGAAAGGTTGAGAACCACTAATCTACAGGAATAACAACAACAACAGCAAAAGGGGCAGGATCAAACAACCAACAGGCAGTCAGATGTAGAGGAACAAAACTTACTCCACAAAGTCCAGTGTGCAAGAAAGGTAACTTTATTATATTTTAAAATGTCTATGATGATCCCATCGGGTGCGGCAAACAATCTCAGTCAATTCAGGGAGAATACCCACTTCTTCCAGAGTCTGAGGTGGTGTGGTCGTACCTAGACCAGGAACGGGGAGAATCTGACTTTCCATGGCTGCTTTGCTGAGTGGCCATCTAATCTGTTCTCCACATTTGGCTCCCTCAAGTTCCGTCAGGTGGTTTTGTTTCTCACCACAGGATCCTGCAGCTCCCATGGCCAACTTCTCTTAGTCAACAGAGCCGGTGGGAGTAGGGACCCCTTTGCCGTCCCACTGGAGGGTTGGGAAACCCGGAAAGGGTCCCTCGCTGCAGTTGCAAGGGAATTGCTTTCCTGTTGGGGAACTCAACCTTCTCTCATTATTTTCCACCAGCTTAGTCCTTCACTCTTTCAGTTCCCTGATAAGGGCACTTTACAATTCCTTTGTCTACTGCAGATCTTTCTCCTAAGGCTTGCTACAGGGACATTTTGCAGCTAGTCTGACAAGGTACCCTAATGAAGGTCCTCCATTGAGTATCGAGCACACAGGAGAACTCAGTGATTGTCTGCAAGACATTCTCCCCAGTGTTCATCTGGCTGCCTTGGTTTTCCTTAGCGACCGGACAGGATCGCCAAGTGTCTAAATGACTGGGTATGTTTCTGGCTCCTTCATCAGAAATTAGAGTTAAGGCCAGGTCAGTGTGACATTAAGAGAAGTCAATTGCTGGCTGGTGACCTTATCTCAGACTGATCTTCTTTTGTAGAACGTGTGTAACCCTCCCTGTTTCAGGAACAGTTGGCGAATGCTAATAGAGCACTCTGCTAATATCCATCTATTAAAATACTTTTCTTTTTATTATGAGGATATTTGAATATTTTCATACTTGATTGCTTCAGTCAAATTTAGCTCAGCTTCACACTGTTGTTTTGTGCTCTACTCTAGCCTGGTGCTGTGAGAGAAAAATGTTATCGATTTACTTGCATAAACTGCACATCATTTTAGTTAATTGCGTTATTATCAAGTTTAACTTATTTCAGAGATAAGTTAACACATGTAAGTGGAATCTTTATAGCTGTCATCTCTCTCTTCGTCTGGAACTAGAGAAAATCTGGACATCATGAAATGAGTCAGACCATAGATTGAATCAGACAAGCTGAGTTCAAATCATATGGAAGAGTTTCAGTATGTAATGGCTGTCACCTTAAGTCAGTCACTCACATTCTCAGATTTGTGACTTCTTTCTCTGAAAAATGGATTTAACACACCGACGCTGGTGGGAAAGCACAATCACTTTATGCTGAGATAATATACACATTGTACCACACGCATTTGTCGTGCTGTATCCCGTTACACTATCCTTACTACTTTGCAGTTGTGAGTAAAAGATACTTACAGTTATGCTTAGCAAAAATTGAGAACACGATTGTAAGGTCTAAAGAGGCTATTAAAGAAAAAGAGTCTCTTAGTAAGTTCATCCGAAGCTAGAGTTAAAACAGACAAGACCGTTGGGGCCCAAAGACCTGCTTTCAAATTGTATTTCTGTCATTGCTTGGCTACTGGCAAACACCGCCACTTGTCCATCTGCTTTTTGAATTGAGGTGACTTATGCGTTGCTACGATGCTGGGAATTATATGTAAAATATTGGCAGGATCACCCTTGTGACTAGATCTCAGCAGGGCTTTCAGACTAAAACAGACTGAGAAAAGGACCTGGTGATCTAGTTCCGACAAGAAGCTGATGGAGAGTGGCAGGACAGGACCTGAAGGAGTACTGGGCGACGAAGGCCCTGCGGGTAAGGCATGCACAGGAGGACGGGGGAAGAGCTGCCTCCTCAAAGGGGACTGGAGCTTAAGGAATGGCGCCAGTAAAGCATCGTTTGTGGAATGACGCAAAAGGAGAGGAACCAGCTGCAAACATCCATTCAGAGCTGGGATGGGGAATATACAGGCTATGCATCTAGGAACATTAGAAGGGAGCAAAGAGAAAATTGCACAGTTGAAGATCAGTATTCTAGGCATTAATGAGTTGAAATGGACTGGTGCTGACCTTTTTGGAGCAGATAATCATACAAGGGTAAGTGAAAAGCACTGCTACAGAATTATAGAAACTATTACTTTAAAAATATCAAAAATATTAACCTATTGTCTATCTACCTATCCTCCATCTAAGTCTATATGTTTCCAATGGTGATGGGTATTTCCATATTTCTAATCCACCTCAGAAGAACTCTGTGCTCTTCAACTTATACCACACCAAAACAGAATTATAGCACCGTCAAGGGACCCAAATTCAGCTCCTATTACTTTGGTTTGAGAAACAACATTAATTCTGAAGGGCAATATCAGAGCTGTAGGGTGGATGGGATAAAGTTTCTGTGGGAAGTGAAATTACTCGGTATGACTCTTCCATCCATATCTTTGTCATTCCTAGACATTGGGTAGGACCATGCAATGTTGTTATTAAATGCTGTTGAGACGGTTCCAACTCCTACCAACCCTCTGGACAACAGAACAAAACATGGCCTTATACTGCAGTATCCTCACAATTGTTCTTATGTTGGATCCTACCCATGCAGCCTCTTTGGAAAGTCTTCATATACAATCCATCCTGGATGAGGTCTTTCTCTTTTACATTGCCAAGACTACCAAGATTTACTCAATGCAATGCCATTCGATGTCTTGACTGCTGCTTCTATGAGCATGGATTGTGGATACAAGCAGGACAACATCCTTGATGACATCAATCTTTTCTCTGTTTACCATGATGTTACCTACTGGTTCAACTGTGAGGGTTCTAATTTTCTTTACATTGAGTTGTAATCCACACTGAAGGCTGCAATCCTTGATCTTCATCAGTAAATGCTTCAAGTCGTCATTTTCAGCAAGCAAGGTTGTATCATCTGCATATCAAAGGCTGTTAATAAGCCTTTCTCCAATCCTGATGCCGCATTCTTCTTCTCTGATTATTTGCTTAGGATACAGGTAGAATAACTATATTGAGATGATGCAGCCCTGATAGGACTAGGCAATAAGGTGTGTGAAAAACTAATAGAAGTGATTGATCAGTTTAGGCATTCTGCTGAGTTATATAAGTGAGGAGTCATCAGAGAAGCAGGAAGAGGAAGAATCTTGTGACCATGAAAAAAGAAAAGGTGTTCATGGGAGATCCATGTCTAAAGTGGTAGAGGCAATAGAGGCAATGGAAACCACAGTACTGGGACCATGAGACAGAGCAGAGGAGCAACACTGAGATCGTATGTAGAACAGCAGGCTTTCCAGTCTGCAGAAGAAAGCAGGGGTCAAAGGACAACATGGATAAGAGGCTAAGGGCTAGAGAGAGACATGCCAGCCAGCAGGACTAAGAATAGACACTACAAATAAAAGAATTGCATCTTTAACTTGAGTCTATGAGTTCTATGTGGCCATTGCAATGAATTATTGTGTTTGTCTAGAGAAACAAATCCATGGACACACACATATGTGTATAAGAAAGAGATTTATATACAACGGCAATTGAACATTGAGAAAACATCCCAGTCCAGTCCAGACCACGTCCATAAGTCCGATAATAGCCCATATGTCCGACAATAGTCCATAAAGTCCTGCTTAGACTCATGAAACACATGCAATGATGCCTAATGTAGAAGATCACAGACTGGTGGGTAGATAGTCTTTGGATCCAGTGGCATTGGAAACATCTCAGTGCTGCCAGGCGTCTCTGCATGGCTTTTCCAGGACCCAGAGCTGCATCAGGGTGAGTCCATGTGTCTTGTCAGTTGTTATGTCTCCCAGGATGTGTGTGTGTGTGTGTGTGTGAGAGAGAGAGAGAGAGAGAGAGAGAGAGAGAGAGAGAGAGAGAGAGAGAGAGAGAGAGAGAGAGACTCTCCTGCCTCCAAGGAGGAAATGCCAGATTTTCCAGAATTCTCGGGAGAAGGCCAGGCCCATACAGAGGACTCATTGGCTATGATCTGATTGATAGGCTAGACTCCACCCCTACATTCTTAATTCTCAAATTGACGAATGATGATATAACTACCATAATTGTTGAACCCAGTAGATAAGTAGAATGTTGTGGGAGTGATGGTTGTTGTCAGAATAGTTCAAAAGGGATGGAAGTTGGAGGCATGTCTGACCTCTGTTTTGTGATCATTGGTCTGTGCTGCTGTGGAGCTGAATTCTCTATTCCTTTGTGTAGCCGAGAGGTCATCCATGACTCCCCATGCTCTTTGCTCAGCTCCTGCCCCATCCCCAAATCTCAAAGAACAACCCTTGCTACCCTTGAAGAATGAGCAGTGCATTAGCATGATGGAAACAGAAATCTTGCCTCAGATTTCCTGGTCTTTTTCTCACTGATGCAGCTTTCAATTTTCTTAAAACTTCCACAAAATAACCTATGATTATCCTATGTCTTTTGAGAAAATCTCCCCAAACACCCATCACAACCTTCTGAGCTGACTTCTCGGCCGTGCTTTTAACTGGACCAAGTGATCCCCCGAAAGCCACTGCTTATGGAGTCTTTTGTGAAGACACCCTAATCAGACTGACTCTGAAAGTTGCTTGTGAACAAAGAATTGCTAATGTGAACAAAAGAAGAGGTGAAGTAAAAGCGATGAAAAGAAGTCTGCAAGGGGGGCTCAAGAAGGCAAATAAATCATAAAAATGAAATGTGCGAAGGGTTGGAGTTAGAAAATGAAGAAATGAACAGCGCACAACCTTTCTCATACTGAAGAAAACATTCAAAGATGGAAGGAATACAGTCACTGTTCCCAAAAGAATTGGTGCACATTCACCCATGTCAGGAGTTAGCACATGATCAAGAACTGACGATATTGAAGAAAGAAGTCCAAAGTGCATGGAAGGCTCGGTGAAAATAATGCTCCAAACATTGATGTGATTATAGCTGAGGTGCTTCATTAAACACTGAAAATGCTACCTTGCCTAAGACAGGAAATTTGGGAAATTACTTGGCCAACTGACTAGAAGAGACCTTATCGGTGCCCATTCCAAAGATAGGTGACTCAAAAGGGTGCTCGACCTACAAAATAACATCACTAGCATCACATGTCAGCAAACATTTGCTGAAGATTTCCAATAATGGCTGCGGCGGTCCATTCACAGGGAGAAGCCAGCCCTTTAGAAGAAGCCACGGAACAAAGGAGATAATTGCTGATGTCAGATGGAAGATGACTGCAAGCAGAGAATACCAGAAAGATATTTACTTGTTTTTATTTGCTCTGCCAAGGCATTCAACTGTGTGGATCATCACAAACTCCGGATAACCTTGAAGAGAATGGGAACTCCAAGCACTTCCTTTTGCTTATTCAGAAATTATACACGAATCCAGAGGCAGCTGTGAGGATGGAACGAGGAACTAGTGCATGGTTTAAAGTCAGGAAAGGTGTGCATCAGGGTTGTATCTTCTCACCATACTTATTCAACCTCTACGCTGGTTTATATGAAGAAGAATGCGGCATCATGTTTGGAGGAAGACTTATTAACAAGCTTTCATATGCTGTAACTGAGGAGGAATTGAACCACTTGCTGATGAAGGTCAAGGAATATAGCCTTCAGTGTGGAATACAATTCAATGTAGAGGAAACCCAAATTCTCACACCTGGACCAATAGATAACATCGTGATAAAAAAAGAAAAGATTGACATTGTCAAGGATTTTATTTTGTTTGGATCCACAATCAGTGCTTGTGGAAACAGCAGTCAAGACATAAGAGATGAATTGTCCTAAGTAAACCGCAAGGCCTCTTTAGAAAATTGAAAAGCAAGGACTAAGGACTTTGAGGACTAAGGTAGGTCTGACCCAAGCCATAGTATTTTCCATTGCCTTCTATGCTTATGAAAGTTGGACGTTGAGTAAAGAAGACCTAAGAAGAATGGCTACATTTGAATTGTGGAGCAGGAATTGAACAGTGAACGTACCATGGAGTCTAAAAGGGCAAACTGATCTGTCTTGGAAGAAATGTGGCCAGAGTGCTCCTTGGAGGCAAGGAGGGGGAAATGTCATCATGTACTTTGGACATCCTGTCAGGAGAGACTCATCCCAGAGAAGGCCATCATGTTTAGTAAATTGGAGGGGCAGTGGAACGAAGGCCCTCCAGGGCATGAGTTGGCACAGAGACTGAATGGCGGGCTGGAGCACGGGGATGGTGCTGGGGCGGTGCTGTTGTGCATAAGGTGGCTATGGTCTGTGGAACAGCAGCAACAACAAACCAACATTGGCAATGATTCTCTGAGTTATGTTAGCTGTTACAGAGATGGTAACATCAAACACAAAGACTGGAGGTAGAGGCTAAATAAGGTAAAGCACAAGAAAATTTAACATGCTGTTGACCATTTAGTAATGCATCTTCCCATTTACAGCAATTGTAACCTGCTCAGTTCATTAACTTTGCAGTAATGACACAGACTTTTACATAATAGACTATGTAGGATCCCTATTTCTAGTGTTCTACTGAGGTGTACCACATTTAATGAAGCATTGTGGCAGGAAGTTTTATTCAAACACATTCATATAATAATGAATTGTTAGTATGTTGCGGATGAGGAAGCTTACATCAATATGTGATCCAAGAAAAGATGATCAACAGAAGTGGATTGATTGGGTCAAATTGAGGAAGCTTTTGAAATATGAACCAAGTGCAGTTTTTACAATGCTCCCCTATGTAGCTTCCTCCCCTTTCCTTTGATGCATCAAGTTCTATTTTTTTCTTCTATTTTTTCTTTTTTTCTATTTATTTCACCCTTTTTCCTCATTTTGACCTTAGCAAAATATATGTGGCACATTCAGCGTTCACCAAATATACTCTTGCTCTCTGCAGTTTCCCAGCCTCTCTTGTGGTCACAACAGGGCCAGTTAAGTAGTGTCGACCAATGGCATATGAGTGGCAGAGACATGTCTAACTTCTGGGCCAAGGCAATTGAGAGCTAGTGTGCTTTCTCCTTTGTTTTTGTCCCTTAAGAAAATAAACGAGTAAAGATTTTTATTGAGAATGTGTTGAATATGTAGACCAATTGAACGCTTAACCCAATCTTGGGAGAAATGACATCGTAATAATATTGAGCTTCCAATACATGGACATGATTTATCTCTCAATGTATAAGGTTAAATAATTTTTCTCAGCAACATTTTATGGATTTATAGTGGAGAGTTATTTAAAAAAAATTCCTACGTACTTTACATTTTCTGGATCCATGATTAGTGGTATTTTTGTTTGTTTCCATTTCCAATTGTTCATTTCCAGTACATAGATTTTTACATTGATCATAGAAATAATTGATTTTTAACATTGATCTTTGAATTGTGAAAATTGTTAGTTGATTTCTCAATGTTTTCTACAAAGAAAATCATGTCACATGGAAATAAAAAAAGAAACCCTTAAAATAAAATGTTAATGATGATTCATCAGACATGCGTTAGAGGTTCCAGGGAAACATTGGGAAAGGGCCTTAAAGGTTTGATTTGTGAAAAATAGACATCCAATCACTCTGAAGAAGAGGTTGACTTCCAATGTGGTAGAAAATATTCAAGTCTTTCCCACAGATCTGTGGTCTAAAGACCAATAATAATGCTTTTCTGGACTCAGCCTTAGGGTTAATCTGCATACTGTGGTCTAAAGGTTACATTAAGTACAGTTGTTTAATGACTTCTCAAGAGGACCGAAATAATTGGTCAGAATATGAATTAAACCTAGGAGCAAAGTGCTGCAATCATTTCTTGAAGAGGTGCAGGAAAATAGTGTTATAGTCATTTATATAAATCAAACAGATTAAGTGTAATTGTAATGATCAAGGAACAGCTATTCAAATATTATTTATCAGCCATATTATCCTCTTTCAAGTTTACAATGAAAATACACTGGGCTTGAGTATTTGTTGATAAAAATTCACCATATTTTATTCATTTAATTTCAAAAAACCCATCCAACCCTTTCTTTCCTGCCAGCTCTGGCCGTTTCATTTTGTCTGTGGTTAATTTATATTCTGCTGAAGGAATAGCTTTCAAAAAATATGCTTGCCTGTTTAAAAGCTATAGCATATTAAAGGCCATAAGTCTTTCAGGTTTTCAGAAAGACTACAGAACAAGGCTTTCTTCACCAAGGAGTTTACTCATAATGTTTCTATAGTTTGTTTTAAAATACTGTTGATTTTATATTTATGCCGACTTCTCTCACATATATATTGCTAAAATGTGTCCATCATTTTTCAAAATGGTTAGTTTGATACCCTTACTCAAAATAGATTATTTTCTCCGAGACAGCATTTCATTCTACATGTAAATTGAAGGACGTTCAGATTAAATGAAAACAACCGTGAATTATGGGGCGGTTTCCTCACATGAAGTCCTCTCTTACTTAACCTTCCCTTCCCACATGAAAGAGAGAATCTGTACTTGGTGTCCACTGAACCTGTCTGACATTCCAGAGATGTCAGAATCCTGAAGAATACATCTTAGCTGGGCTGGGTAATGCTTTTGTTTCATAAAAGAACTAAGCTGGAGAGGGATTTGTGATTTTTCCATTCTAGAAATGGTATGATGAAAAAACTAATGATCCCACACAGAGTTCAGTGTCCCTGCGAGGTTTACTCAGCCCAACAGAGAGCCGTTTTTCTTGTGCTATTAATCCTTAGCTTATCTTGGACTCTGGCATAGAACGCTGGTCAAAAAGAGTGTTTCAATAGTGTGTTATATTTAATTAGATAAATGTGGGCATATGAATGAAATCACAACTCTTTCTTTGAAATCCAGCACATTTGAAAACCTAGGAATATAACTTTAATTTGTGTTCATTTTTACTGCATAGAAAAATACATTTCCTCCCATCTCCCTTTCATCTTGCAATTGTTAAGTAAGGATTTCATGTAAAATCCGAAAATCTTTCAATGGGATCACTTAAAATGCCCCGATGTAAAAAAGATTTTCTATAAATGACATGTTATCTACTCCCTTTGCTTATTAATTTTGTCTTTACTTTGACCCAAATCACTCTGAACATATTTTATGAAAACATTTGGAATCACTTGATAGAGTGAGATTTCAAATTTCAGTTCAGGTTTTTCTCAAATTGCTTACCTTGTAGGATGGCCTTTTCTGAGGCAGCACGCCAGTTTGGATGGATTGCCTTTTTAGCTTTAGATGCGATATTTTTTAATATAGTGCCAAAGAATGGAACTGGAATAGAGAAGTGAGTAAGGGAGGGGAGGGAGAAGGGGAAAGAATGAAGAGAGTGTGAGAGAGAGGAGAGAAAGAGAGAATGGAAATTCTTCGGAATCTCAGTGAAGTTCACTTAAATTGCAAGCCTTGTAAAACAATTATAGCAACAATGCTTGGCATTTGTTACATGCTTACTACATGCCAGGCACTGAAGAAAGTGCCTTTAATAATTTTTGGCTTTGGATTATTCCTCTTCTATGAGGCTAGCACTTCCACTCCTCCCATTGTATAGTGGACAAATGAGGGATTAGAGAAAGTAGTCCTTCCAAAGTTACATCACAAATAGACAGCAGAAATGTGACAAGAACTTCGGCCTAATTCCAATATGCACAACAAATCCATATTGCCAGAACGGCAGCCAGATCTCTTTGGAGCATACATTTATAAGGGCTTGTTTTCTTCTGAAATTACTTGAATGAAGCCAAGGCTTGTGTTTTCGGTTTTATGTTCCTGACAACTTGTAGCTAAACCCTCATCCTCTCCTAGGGGGGGTCGGGGGGGGGGGAGTTGAAATACTAATCTGTGTTTTTTCACAAGTCTCTTTACAAATAAAAATGCAATGGAAACAGAGATGTATTAAGTTCAAGCCAGCATGAAATTTGCCTTTTCTTAGTCAGCCAAACCATCGTGCTGGTCCCAAGAGGGGCTAGCTCAAGTGGGGGTTACACTGTGAGAAGGGTCCCTCCACTGGGCGCGGCCTTACCAGCCAAGGCCAGCCCTGCTGCCTGAGACACCCTGCTTTGACTGGGGCTGCACAGAATTCCCAAGGGTGCATCAGCTTCCCATACTTCGTTTTTAACAAACTGAACATAGCTATGGCTGAAGATGTAAAAATTGTATTTAAAAAACCAAACCATTAAAAAAAAGCCTGGTAATAGTGTGATCCCTCTTGTTTCCATCCCCCAAATTTATAGCCATTTTAATATTTTTTATGCCTTGATCTGTTTTATGCCTTGAGTCCAACAACATTTGATTTCATACATAATGACTTCTATGCAAATGTTGATCTGCTTACCCAAAAGTCGGTGATTGGAAGCCACTCCCCAGGAGAAAGATGTGAGTTTGCTTCTGTACAGACTTATACTTCAGAAACCCTGCAGGGTAGCTCTCCTCCATTCTGTAGGCTTGCTGCGAGTCGGAAGTGACTTGAGGGGGTAGGTATGTAGCAGAGGAGTCCCTGGGAGCCATAGATGACACATCGGAGGTTTAATTCCATAAAGAAGCCTCCACATGGGGGAAAGCCTGTCAGTTCACTGCTGAAAGGTCACAGCCATTGAAAACTCTGTGTATGGTTGTATTCAGAAACATGTGGTGAACTGACTTGATGGTAGGTCTCTAACAGAAGAGTTTATAAAGGGATGCCTTAGTGCTCGTCCTGGTACCGAGCTGATACCCCAGTACAGTGCTGAAGGCCACTGGGCTGCTTTTGGTACGTTTTTTCACCTGTAGTCACCAACTCATACCGTTATCAAGCATTGGTCTTTTCTTATGAAGAGGAATGCTATCGGCAGTTAAGTTTGAGCTAAGATAATTAGACTTCATGAACTAAAATGTTTCATTTCCGGTTTTATAATTATTCCAATTACATATTCCTACTCCCCAATTTGTGACGAGTGTATTGCTCCTCTAAGTTCTTAAAGCAAAATCGTGTTAAGTAGGCATGGAGGTGGAAGAGGGGCTCTGATTAACTCCATATTCCGATTAAGTCAGATTTAATGTGAAATCTCAGCAGCCAAACAAATAAGAACACAGCCAAGTCAAAACCAAAACTAAAGTGAAAGCCATGGCCATCAAATCAATTCTGACTCAGGGCAGAGCAAGCGCTCTGCATTTTCAAGACTGTCACTTAGCGGAAGTAGCAAGTCTCATCTTCCTCCAGTTGGTCACGAACTACTAGCCTCATGGTTAACAGCCCAACACATACCCCGCCACGCCACCAGGGCTCCTACTTAAAATACTGATTTGTAAATACAGCATACAGAATGTAATGCAACTGTTGATGGTGGGGGCATCTTTATCTGGGTTTTTAAATCTGAAGGCCGTTCTTAGGAAGAGCTGTGTAAACTCCTGGTGTCCAAATTCACCACTGACTGCCTCAGAGTTTCTTCTGATATGGGCCCAAATTGGAGCTCTTGTGTTGTGATTACTGTCATGGGCTGTCAAGTCAGTGTCAACTCATAGTGATCCCATGGACGGCGAAGGAGATATCACCCGGTCCTGGCCCGTCCTGTCAATAGTTATTTTCGTAGCCTCTGTGTCAACATAACTCAACGAGGGCTCTCCAGGGTTTTGTGGACCCTCCACAGGATGTCCTTTTCCAGGGTCTGCTCGCTCCTGATAAAATGTCCAAAGTGATGTCCAACTTCTTGAGGTACTACACAATCCTGGACAAATTCGTCATCTTCTCTGCATATCAGTTGGATTCTGTGTCATACCTCAAAGGAAAGCTGCGGGGAGTAAAAAAATCAATCCATTGTCTTAACGTAATGTCTGCCTCCACGAAAGGGCTAAAGAAGTACTGACTATCGTTAACACTCAAACTTTTCCTTTTTCTTGCTCTGTCCTTAGGCGGGAAGTTTTTCTGAAATTTGTCCTCCCTGGGTGACCCTACTGATGCTTGAGATACCAGTGACATAGCTGCCAGTCCCACCGCAACGTGCGAGCCACCGTAGTAGGACAAGGTGTGGCTTGTGTGTTGCTGTGATGCTGGAAGACTGCGGAACGACCACTGCATTTGAATTAAGGTGTTGTTGAAGGATATTGAAAGAATCATGGGAAGAAGTATATTCAGAATGCTCCTTAGTTTAGACACATTACCAGGGGAGTACAGTTCTTGGAAAAGGACATTATGCCCAGTGAAGTAGAGAGTCAGGAAAAAGGGCGGGGAGACCTCTGGTGAGACGGATTGAGGCGCAGGCCGTGACAATGGGTTCCACCATGACAACCGTGAGGAAGACATGGGACGGGCAGTGCTTAGTTCGGGTGTACATGGTGTCGTTATGAGTTGGAATTGCCTTGACAACACCTAACAACAACTGACCTCAACACATACTCAGAACAGTGCCTTGATACATTTCACGTCCTCTGGGCATCCAAACAGAAAAGGTGAGCACTTTGGATCCACCCAGTAGTGATTTGGCCGAAAGATCTGGCTCTCTGCTTGCTTAAAGATGACAACTCAGAAGACTCTGGAGAAGTGCTACTCAGTTCCTCAGTTCGCACGTGTTGCAGTCCACCAGCTGGAGACAGGTTTGGGTGTTTTTCTTGTTTGCATCCTTTATCTAGCCGATTTCCACCGAAACAATGGTGCTTCTTACTCTCTGCCCCTTGCTCTTGTAAAGGGGTTTAGTTGTAGCCGGAGAGAAGCAGTGAGGCAGACTGATGGCAGTGCCCAATGAAAGGTGCTGTGTGATGGACCAAATAGGACAACTATCTTTTAGAGAGTAAGATAATTTGAGGAGTTTTGATGAAGGCACATGCAAACATAAGACAGACTCGCTGGCAGATTCCAGAATACGCATTTCAATTCTCCAGTTTGAAAAGGCTAATCCTCGTTGTTACCTGCACACCTTTTCACGGTGCAGTATAGCATGACCAAGACTTATACGTAATTAGACTGTCTGACAGTTTCTCACTCTTGTCCTCTTTCCTTAACTTGAAGCCTGACAAAGGGGAAGAAGAAGACATTTATTTGTTAAATCCCTGTCCTTCTCTTGGGCCACTTTCTCCATGGTGGGAGAGCCATGTACAAAGGTCACCTTCCAAGGCCTCTATAATAAACACGCTGACCTCACTGCCAAATCACTTTTCCAGAGGGTGCCACCAGATCATGTGTCACTTTTATGAACTTGTGACTGACAAACCTGACGTCGTATGTCGCCTTCTTATTTAAAATGCCTGCTCCCTAAGACCAAGTGTCATAGGTAGATAACAGTATGTTTCCAGCCTGATTTGGAAACTTGATTATTTTTCCTGGTCGCTCTCTTCCTCATTTTTAAAAAATGAAAATATATTTGAAATACATGACCACAGCAGGAACCTAGAATTTACTAGCTAACTCTTCCTTCGCATATTCTATCTAATTAAAATACTACAACAAGTTACAATTGATGAACAATTCATTGTAAGGAACTTGTTTAAGAAGTGTATTTGAGTTTAATTGAATGGAAGATTCTGTCATTGGATCAAAGAGTTGGTTATATAAAGGCAAGGTTTATCCACTTAAATGTCTGGTTTAATGACCAAAATGTTCACTTTAATTGTATTCAATAAACAATGGTATATTTATGTGCAACTTTGGTTTTACTACAATAGATACATGTTTTAGATTGGGTTTTTAAAAAAATTATTGTTTTCTCCTCTCTTTTGAAATGCTCTTCCTATCTTTAGCCTGGGAAGCTAAAAAATAAAACAAACACAAATTACTTGAGTAGCATAATGGTTTTGTATTGGACCGCTAACTCCAGTGTCAGCAGTTCAAAGCCACCAGATGTTCCATAGGAGAGAGATGAGGCATTTTAACTTCCATAAACAGTTACAGTCTTGGAACTTCGTAGGGGCAGTTCTACCCTGCCCTCTATGGTCACTATGAATTAGAATTGACTCGATGACAGGGAGAAAACACCTAGATATTGAAGTAATGTACACATAGATATCATTTAGTTTTCATCTATTCAGACTCTGTTTCATGACTGGTATAGCTTTTGATAAGTGATGCCTGTGTATATTTTACACATAAAAAATGCACTCAAACTCAATGCACCAACTGAATTCTGACTCATAGTGACTGTAGAACTGTGGGTCGCAACACCTTTGGGGGACGAACGACCCGTTCACAGGGTCGCCTAAGACTATCGGAAAACACATATTTCCAATAGTTTTAGGAACCAAGACACCACTCCTCTATCGGTCTCCGGGAGGGTCCACCCACGTGCAGATACGGCCACCTACGAGTACCGGGGTGAAGACTGTTACCCATGCTACACCATGCTTCAAGACAAAATTTCATTTATTTGTCATTAGAAATAAATAGTTCACAGTCTAGAATTACATATTGTCTTTGTGATGCATCACTCTGCTTTCATTATGTTCAGTTGTAACCATGAAAATATATCCTGCATATCAGATATTTACATGACAAGTCATAACTGTAGCAAAATTGCAGTTATGAAGAAGTAATGAAAATAACTTTATGGTTGGGGGTCGCCACAACATGAGGAACTGTATGAAAGGGTCCCGGCATGAGGAAGGTTGAGAACCACTGCTGTAGAACAGGTAGAACTTGGCACTGCAGGTTTCTGAGGCTGAAAACCTTTCAAAGAAGTAGAAAGCCTTGTCTTTGTCCCGAGTCGGCGACTAGCAGCCCAATGGGGAGCCCACCACATCACCAGACCCACCGGTACCTCCGATGGGGTACCCACCACACCATCAGACCCACCTGTACCTCCGATGGGGAGCCCACCACACCACCAGACCCACCTGTACCTCCGATGGGGTACCCACCATACCACCAGACCCACCTGTACCTCCAATGGGGAGCCCACCACACCACCAGACCCACCTGTACCTCCGATGGGGAGCCCACCACACCACCAGACCCACCTGTACCTCCGATGGGGTACCCACCATACCATCAGACCCACATGTACCTCCGATGGGGGACCCACCACACCAGCAGACCCACCTGTACCTCCGATGGGGAGTACACCACACAACCAGACCCACCTGTACCTCCGATGGGGGACCCACCACACCAGCTGACCCACCTGTACCTCTGATGGGGAGCCCTCACACCACCAGACCCACCTGTACCTCCGATGGGGGACCCATCACACCACCAGACCCATCTGTACCTCCGATGGGGGACCCACCACACCACCAGACACACCTGTACCTCCGATGGGGACCCATCACACCACCAGACCCACCTGTACCTCCGATGGGGAGCCCACCACACCAGCAGACCCACCTGTACCTTACATGTTCTCCTAAGAACTCTGGCTCAATGCCACAATTCTCATTAAGTAGACTTTGGCTTGATGCACTTCTGCAAATCATGTCAGTTTAAATGAAATATTTATATAAAATATAAGTTGGGGATGAAGAATATTTATGGTTTTTTAAGTGTAGACTTCTTCTTTTTATTCTATGAATATATTTCAATGTGTTTAAGTGATTGCTTATTTGTAAGTAACCAAATTAATTAAAAACAGTAATTGTATTTTAGAAGGAAACATCTTCAATTTAGAATAAATAACAATGCTTGTACATTTATTTCATGTTTGAAATGTCAGCTGAGATCCCATAATGCATTTTATTCCATAAGCAGATTTTCACAAGCCTGTGAGCTTTGATGGATTCAGTAAATTTTGTTGACATTTTTACACATAGCTCAAAGTTTTTATGCTTTAGAATCTTATAGACTAAGAGAACAGTATTTACATGTGAGGGAAATAATTTGTAATTTACCAAAGGATCAGCAATTATTGCCATTGGAAGGCAGGCTGTGATTATTTTACAAGATGAAAAACTCATTTTTTAAATCATTTTATTGGGGGCTTATATAATTCTTATCACAATCCATACATACATCCATTGTGTCAAGAGCATTTGTACATTTGTTACCATCATCATTCTCAAAACATTTGCTTTTAGCTTGAGCCCTTGGTATCAGCTTCTCATTTTCCCCTCCCTCCCCACTCTGCCCTCCCTCATGAACCCGTGATAATTTATTAATCATTATCATTTAGTCATATCTTACCCTGCCTGACGTCTCACTTCACCCACTTTTCTGTTGTACAAGATGGAAAACTCTTATGCACTTACTTGTAAGAGGAATTGTTTTTACTGCTAGCGATTGAAGGTTGCAAATGGTTGTG